>NC_090444.1:188362767-188962767 GCF_031143425.1 Pleurodeles waltl | reverse complement strand
CAACATGCATGGAAGTTTGTATATGAGGTGGTCTTTCTGATCAGTTGCATGTATATACATAGGGGATGTATTTGTTTTATTGTTTGTTTTTCAGATGTTTTCTTATCATGTGAGTAAACACATGGTGGCAGTAACATGGTGACTGATAGTTTATGTACAGCAGATTGTTTTTGATGTTGATATATATGGTTGTGTTTATGTTTTTAATTAAAGGTACATACACACCTTATGTTGTCCTGTGAGATGCTATATGCCAGTAGGCCAAAATGCTTTGACACCTACTTGAATATAATGAGTCCATATCGAAAGGTCAAGACACCTTATAAAAAAAGTCATAGTGCCATCAGTCATTATCCACAGTGAATTTGTGAGGCCAGTAGGACGTATGGTGATAAGGTCTTCAAAAGATGGGTTACCTTGGAGGTGGACCAAATAAGCTAGACTGTACATAATTGGCTGTCAATTTTAAAAATTTAATTATAAGGAATTGCTTGTAAAAAGAATAGGATTTTTAACATCTGTTTTGGTTTATAGTATATGCTGAACAAAAATGTGGTCTGAATCTCTTTCTATCCAGTGTCTGGGATTACTTCTGTGAATATCATCAAAAAGACAAATTATAATGTAAATAAAATTGTTCCAATAAGTCAGATATTATTGCCAAAAAGATTTAGGTATTTGTCCCCCTACAGTCAGCATTCTAGTTACTATACAGGTAGTTACCTAATACTCTAGAGGGTGATGTTGGGGATGTTGGGTGGCCCCTTTTAGGTTCATAGTGAGCAATGAGCAGTCATCCATGAGCATTATGGAGGTTGATTGCTGGGGAAGGACACTGTTGCACAAAGTGCAGGTTTCACGTTGCCAGTGGTCACAGACGATTGCTGACAGTGCAAAGAGGAGGTCCTGCTGGAGACCCACATTGGCTTTCGTCACAGGCAGTCAATTCTCATGGTGAAGATGTCACTTTGCAGTCACAAGGAGTCCAAACTTTGATTTTTTCACCTTTTCTTCAAGAGGAGCGCTTACTGATGTAAGACAGGGGTCCAGGATCTGAGTGTTACCTCTTAAGGATCAGGACTAACTTCAGCAGCAGGGCTCAGGCAGGCCCCACCAGGTCCAATTGGTGCTGGACAGCTGGGAAGCTCTAGGTAGACCTCTGGAAACTTGTTGTGTCTCTATAGCTCTCACACATGTCTGACAACTGATCCTTAGAGTCAACCAGCTTCTTCAGACTGCAAGGCAGTCCTTCTAGCAGCATTACAGTCCTTCCAGCAGCAATTCAGCCTTCTGAATCTTCCACAGGTCCAGGAGTGTTCTGATGAGAGGTTCTGAGGGCCCACTTTTACACCTGTTGCCAGCTTTTGTGTGGGAGGATTCCCAGACTTACCACCAAAGGTGGTTCTTGCCAATTCTTAACCTTCTTCTGGTTCTTGCTCCAAACTCTCTAGGGTGGTCTGGCAAAGGGTGTTCTAGTGTTCTATTTAAGTGCTGCAGGCAGTGCCCTTTTAAATGTCATCAGGCAGGGCACAGTTGTTCCTCAGTCATACTACCAGTAAGCCGCGATCACATCGCACCTGAGTTTGCTTTATCTCACTGCCTGGAAACAATACACAAACCCCAGCAGCAAAGCCATTCACAGTCATGTGACCCAGAATACTGGCAGAAAGACGCAGTTGGTTTGGGAAAGAAAATGCAAACGTTTTAAAAGTGAAATTTTCAAAACAGTAATTAAAAATTCAACTTCACCTTAGTAATGGGTTGCAAATTACAATTCATTTGAGTGAAAGCAGCCTACTCTATCCGCTCCCAATCTGAAGTTAGCACTTATTAAATATTAACCCAGCATTAGTCTGTGGGAGAGACAGGCCATGCAACATTTACAAATGGCTTTAGGGGTTTTTCACTGTCCTGCTCTTTAAATGTACTACTTTTTAAACATCATGAAACCTGTCCTCTGAATGGTTAGGACCTACCATAGGGATGACACACATGTTAAAAAGAAAGATTTAAACTGCACTACAGACTGTAGTGTCATGCCTGAGACATGTTTTATGGTGCTACTTTAGTGGGTGGCACAATCAGTGATCTACTGGCCCTGAGTACAGGTAGTACAATTTACTAGACACTTACAAGTAAATTAATGTGTCAATTAGAAGTAGGTCACGTATACCATGTTTTATGGAGAGAGCACAAGCACTTTAGCATTGTCTAGCAGGGGTAAAGTGCACAGAGTCCTAATGCCAGCAAAAACTAGTTCAGCAAAGTAAGGGGGTGAAGTCAGAAGGTTTAGGGGAATACCACACCTAAGATGACAGGTCTAACAGTTCTAGTCTGAGAGGCCATCAAAGAATACCTAGAGCAGCTTATGCAGTTTGCTCTAATTCTGAAACTATTGAATCATCATGCTTATGTAATGTAACCGCCACACAAATAGCAGAACTAATTGCCCTGACAAGTGCATGCTGTCTGGCTAATGAATTAAGTGTAACACCCTATTTGGCATGGATTTGCAGTGGTACAAGATTTTAGGCAACTGTGGTCACAAAGGACTTTCATAACATCCTGTTGTATTCCCGTCAGGAGTGGCACATACATTTTTAATCTTTCAGAAACTTTGCAGCAGCCTAAAGAAATATCAGATCTAAGATGTAATTAAGGTGAGGACATAGTTACCATGGGCAAAACCCATGCTGGCCAAGTTGCTAGGTATTGTGCTCTTGAAAATTCAATCAAAATAGCAAAGAAAAGAAAAAGAACAAGAACAGCATAAGTCTGAAACATAAATTGATTAATCTAACAATATGAATTGTTTTTGTTGAATCCAGTGGAGAAATCCCTCAGTGAACTCAGCCAGCTTCAGGAGGAAGTACCAGAGGATGAAACAAAAAAGTGGGAAATAGCAGTTTGTAAGAACAGTCACAATGAAATTTGGGGAACTCGAGACACCAATATGTACTTCCTAATGCAACGTTGTTAGGTATGGCAAGATTGATGCATGGAAAGACATATGTAGATAGAGACTCAGTGGAGCGTTTTCAACAATAGGAACTGTTTGCTACTGCATCTTTTACATTTCACAATTTCATTAAAAGAACTTTCTGCAACTGAAGATCTTGGGAATTATATAACATTTTATAAATATCGGTAAGGGGTTGCACAAACTGATTTGAATACTAATAAAAGTAAAAATGAATTTATGTCAAGTCTGAATGAGGAAGAGTGTGTATTTATTAAAACATACAATGAAAGAAGAGGAAACATTTTGAAAAATTGGGAAGATGCAAGAAAGATTAAAATGCAGATTGAGTCAGCATACATCTGAGATTAAGAATGGAGCATGTGAAGAGAGGAATACTGTGTATGGTGTATCTGGAATCATAGAGTGTGTGTTCAATAGAATTATTTGGACAGAGTGAGTGGAACAGCTGTTATGTTGTTAATTATGGGTTTGCGATTGGTGAGAGCGCCTCTTTTAAGAATGCCTACTTTCACCAGCTCTGTAATTGGGTAGGAAGCTGCTATCTTGTGCTAGTATTGCCACTGGTTTTCCTTTTGAATCATATGAGGGATGATGTTGAAACGAAAAAAATGAAACATTGATTTGGACAGACTGTGTTAGATGTGGTTGGTGCTATAATTCAGCCAATTGGTGCGGCATTGATTGCCAAGAAAGTTACAAGAGTGTCAACACTAGTTGATCTTCTCGCTTCTCACACTGCTGGAGCACAAATTAAAACTAATGCAGAATTAAGGACTATGGCCAGGTTTACAAGGCCCTAGCGCCACCAGTGCATTACTTTTTGTGATGAACCATGATACTGTGCAGTATACCACAACTATAAGGTGGTGCCAAGCCACTTTTTGTGGCTTAACGCCACCTTGTAAATATGAACCTCTCCAACTCAGTATTCTGCATCGGAGGGGCACGCAAATGGTGTTGCTTTGGGCATCCCACTGCAACACCAATTGCTTTTGACGCTGCCCCAGGTTTACAAGAAGGCATAAATCTGTGGCATGCCGAAAAGTAACACCACCGCAGGGGTGACATTCTGCAGCACACATAGAAAGAGAAAAAGGCCATAAATTATTGTTTATGTGCAGGAAGGTGTCCCTTCCTGCACATAAACAATCATTCAAAAATGACGATTTGGAACTTCTATGTGTGCTGCATTCTGCAGCACACATAGAAGTGCCAAATCTCCATTGTAGATTGTTTATGTGTAACAAGGGTCATGTCTGCACAAAAACAATCAATCTCTTTTACTCAGACGCCCTTGCACTATGGTGCAAGGATGCTTGTGTTGGCGTTGGAGGCAAATTTAGCGCTAGTGTAAGGAGAAACACAGAGGTGCACTGTATTTTAGTAAATACGGCACATCCCTGCGTTTCTAAAGTGATGCAGCGCCGCGCTATGCAACTTTTTTAGTAAATCTGGCCCTATGTGTGCTATGATTATGCAAAACTGCCTTGCATTAGATATCATTCTAATCATTCTTGTGAAGGAAAGCAAATTCCGCCAAATTTAATTCCAGATAACAGTAACCATGTTAACATTTATATAATAGATGTAACTAACATTTCTCATGATGCAAAAGCTCTTAAAGAGTATGGGTTGTGGGCATCCGTTGTTTCGTGGTTTGTTCAGACTGGAAAGGGATTTAGGAAGGTTGATGTGACAGTTTGGGGGTGATGTATTGCACTCAGTTTTAACCTCAACCATTATTGTGTTAAAGGGTGCCATTGGTTTCGTTCTTTTACTTAAATTGTTTGAGGCCATCTTTTTGAGACTGGATTACATTGTGGCTGTAAGAAGAACGTGTCAACAGCATGGGTAAATAAAAGAAAGAGAGAGATTTTTCAAATGAAAAACTCAAAGCACAAGAATATGATGACATCAAAATATGGAAGAATTGAGAAGGAAAAGACGGAAAATGATGCATACTGTATCATGAAACGTAATAGTGTAAAACTAGTGATGATTATAATCATCAAAATATCAAAGTAGGGTGTCCTTTGGAGTTTTCTTTAATTAGACATATATGTGTTTAATAATGTGAGTTGTTTGCAACTGGAGTGAAAAAGCTATAATGTTGAAAACTGTTTTTATAGCGTAATGCTAAGAGGCCTCAAGAAGACCTCATCCCTATCTTTCTAAAACATAGCTGCTGACTTTGTAACACTCATTAAGGGTTTATATTATTCTTTGACACCACACGCAGCAATATGTGCACTGTTTGTTTTGTGTGACGTTGTTGTCAAAGAACTCTCTGGAGAAAGCCTTTAATACATTCAATACTCTTTCTGCTAACACACTGTATTACATTTATTAAGGTGTCTTTTTATTGTGCATGTACTAGTTTGCTCTGAGACCTCAAGGTGACATTAGGTCAGTATATGACAGACGGACTGACCTCTCTGCACACATGAATTTCAAACTCAAATCTAAATAATTACCCTAAACACTAAGAGATAACATAGATGTGTTTATTAATTTGATCAATCAGTCCATCAACCAGGATTTATAGAGAGCAGCTAATCACATGTGTAGGCACCCAGGCGCTGAGAATATAGCTGCTAAGGGGTAGTTGAAAAGCCAAGTCTTGAGTCCTTTCCTGAATTCCAGAAGAGAGGAAGAGGTCTGTGGGTGAAGGTGAGGTTGTTCCAGGATTTCACCATGAGGTGGGAGAAAGAGCGTCCTCCACTGTTGCTTTGGCAGATGCAAGGGGTGTTAGAGAGGGAGATGGAAGTAGAGAACAGGTGCCTGAAGAGTTGGTGGAAGTTCAGGCAGTGGTTGATGTATGCTGCTCCTTGATTGTGAATGCCTTGTAGGTGTTCATCTGAAATTGACAATGCTTCTGAACGGGAAGCTAGTGGAGCTTCTTGAGGTGGAGGGTGATGTAGATCTATTTGGGGAGGTCCAGGATGAGTCTGGCCACTGAATTCCGTATGGTCTGCAGTCTCTTCAGAAGGTGCGTGCTGATTTATACGTAGAGTGTGTTGCTGTAGTCCAGCTGGCTGGTGACTAAGGCTTGAGTGACGGTTTGTCTTGTGTTGGTGGGGAGCCATTTTAAGTTCTTACTGAGCATGTGAAAGGTAAGGAAGCAGATGGAGAAGCCTGCGTTGATCTGGTTTTTCATGGTGAGCTTGCTGTCCAGGATGATGCCAAGGTTGGGAGCGTGGTCTGTCAGAGTAGGTGCTGAAACTAGTTCTATAGGCCACCAGGAGTCATTCCATGCGGAGGTATTCTTCTGACATTGTCTGTGTCGAGTTTTAGGCCTTTGCTATTCATCCAATCGGCGATGCCCGTCATGCACCTGCGGACGTTGGCCTTATTGGAGAGGGTGAGCTGGGTGTCATCTGCATAGAATATGATGTTTATTGTGTGGGTTCTGACAATGTTGGCCAAGGGGGTCATGTAAATGCTGAACAGTGTAGGGTTGAGAGACACACCTTGAGGGATGCCACAGATTAAATCCTTGGGTTTCAAGGTGAAAGGTGGTAAGGGGATTCTCTGGGTTCCACCGGTGAGGAAGGATGCAATTCATTTAAGGTCATCCCCTTGGATTCCGATGCAATGAGGTCTCTTGATAATGGTGTGGTGGCATACGATGTTCAATACTGCTGAGAGGTGAAAGAGGATCAGAGCCGCTGTTTCTCCCCAGTCACGTAGGGTTCTGATGTTGTCAGTGGCAGCTATAAGAACAGTTTCAGTGCTGTGGTTGGTGTGGTATCCAGATTGGGAGGGGTCCAGAAGATCTCCAGCTGTCCTGAGAGTTGGCGATTGCTGACCTTTCAAGGACTTTGGTGGGAAAGGGGAGTAGAGAGATGGGACGGTAGTTCATGAGCTAACTGGGGTCGGCAGAAGATTTCTTAAGAAATGATTTGACTTCTTCAAGTTTCCATACTTTGGGGGAGGTGGTTATGGATGAGTTGAAGATGGTGGGAAGCTTGCTGCTCATCACCTTGCTCCAGAGGTTGAAAATGTGGTGGGGACAGGGGGTTCATATGTCCTCCTGAGTGGACAGAATGCATGATGGCTATGGTGTTTTGTGTGGTGAGCTGGTCCCTGGTGGCGAGCAGCATCAAGGTTTGCATCTGTGGGAGCGAGGAGGCCGAAAGTGTCAGCAGCAGTGGGCTGGGGTTTGAAGTTTTTGTAGGTGGTGTAGTTCTTGTTATGGAAGCAGTCCACCCATGTGGCACAGGGTTCATGAGAAGATGTGATGATGTTTTTGGTGGCTTGGGGGTTGGAGAACTCTCTGATGATGTTGAAATGTTCTTTGCTGTGGTTAGAGCTGGCTTTGACGGGGGTGACCAGGGTGCTCCACTTAATTTCTTTCAGTTGTTGGTGGTATTGGTTAAGGGATGACTTTAAGGTCATCCCTGAGGGTGTCTCAGTCTGTGGGCTTCTTGCTGGTGTGCCATTGCATTTCTAGTTGCTTACAGTTGTGTTTCATGGTTCACAGCTCTGTGGTGTACCAACTGGCCTGTTTGGTGGGTCTCTTGAGTTTAGAGAGCTTGCCGGGGGGGTGACTCTGTCAGCACAATCAGTCATTCTGTAAAAGAAATTCTTGACAGTCTCTTCTAGGTTGTTGCAGTGCAGGGTGGGAGGTGTTGAGGGCATCGGCCCACTGGCTTTCTGATACTTGCTCCAACTGTGGTGTGAAGTGCTGGGAGGCTTGGTGGCTGGGCCGAGGGATCCTGTGATGGTGAAGTGGACAATGGTGTGGTCTGTCCAGGTGAGCTCAGTGACATGTATGCACTTCACTCTGTCACTGGCCATGAAGATGGGGTTGAGCGTAAGTCCTGTGTAATGTGTAGGGTCAGTGACTAGTTGGGTGAGGCCGATATTGTTTATGCTTTCGAGGAGATAGGCAGTGGTGGCTTCATTGAGGTTGTTGAGGTGAAAATTGAGGTCTCCAATGAAGATATAGCGTTTGGAGTCAATGGCGAGTGAAGCAATGGCATCACAGGTCGAGGGGCATGGTACTGGAGGTCTGTAGGAAAGGGTGCTCCTGATGATGGTCTTGCCACTGATTCGGAATTAAAGTGTTCCATGATCTGGGTGATGTCTGCGTCAGTGGTGTAGTGGGTGGTTTCTTTGAGGATGATTGCAATTCCACCTCTGTTAATATGAAAGATTTGTCTAATTTTCTGAGAGAACTGTGAGAAACAAAATGTAATCTATTCCCCAAACAATGGGCTTCATTTGAAATCACAGCAGGATGACACAAATTCGGTTATAAGCGGTGGGGGCACGAGATACAGTTACTTCACTTAACCAGTGAATTATAGAGTTTGTTTAGTTTAAATTGTTGCCCTGGTGCCACCCTATAACAAAAAAGTAGGCAACCCAATAATTCCTTGTAAACATGGGTATACACTGTATTACAAGGTGAGGGACTAACAAGGGAGCCAATTATGGAGAAGAAATACTCTGATGTCATTCAGTGTAATTTTCTGTCCAAACAGTGGCATCAGTGAGTAAATCAAGGTGGAACCTCTTGTAAAAGTAATGAAGGAACAAATCTTAAGAACAAAGCGCACACTATTTTAAATTTGAAAAAAAATCCATTATATTAAAAAAACATAATTTAGGGGTACAAAACAAAAACTCCACATGAACATTAACCTTGTATGAGAAATCAAACAAAAGAGGTCTAAGATTATTGTCTGAAATGTCCACTCTGATTGATATGAGGATCCCAAGGTAAGATGAATCAGTTCAACGGTGGAAATCCAATGATTGCATGATGAAGGAGTTGGGCTTGGCATCGAAGTGTAAGTCTCTACAGTGTACACTGTTCAAGATCATCCTCGGGACTACAAAATTGAATTGGCAATGAAATGATGACCCCAAGAACTTGAAAGGGATTACAAAATCACCAAAATGCAATATGTATTGTGTCTAGAGATTAGTAACACCGTGCTCATAATGTGCAATTCATGCATGTGACAAAGGGCCTGATTACAACTTTGGAGGAGGTGTTAATCTGTCCCAAAAGTGACGGTAAAGTGACGGATATACCACCAGCCGTATTACGAGTCCATTATATCCTATGGAACTCGTAATACGGCTGGTGGTATATCCGTCACATTTGGGACGGATTATCACCTCCTCCAAAGTTGTAATCAGGCCCAAAGTATTGAAAGTGACCGTGCTCAAGTGCACCCTCAAGAAAACACAAATCTATAGATTCAGAAATGCATATATGCTAAACCTTTCTTTAATCAGAATGGATAGAGCTGGCATCCTTGGTGTGCTTTCCTCTAACTTTTTCCCCACTGAACTCCTGTTTTCTGACTGTACTCCAAAACATGGTAACATTGGCTTCCCCACAATTAGCATATTTAATTTTCTTGTACGTCTCCAGTAAAGTGCACTATATGTGTCCGGGGCCTGTAAATTAAAAGATACTAGTGGGTCTGCAACACTAATTGTTCCACTCACTACAGTAGCCTTTCAAACATGTCTATAGCCTGCCACTGCAGAGCCACTGTGTGCAGTTTTAAATAGCCATTTCGACCGGGCAAGTGCACCCATTTGCCAGGCCCAAACCTTTTTTGTTACTTGCAACTCACCCTAAGGTAGGCCCTAGTTAGCGCCAAGGACAGGGTGCAGTGCATTTAAAAAATTGGACATGCACTTTTAAATTTCACATGTTCAGATATTGAAAAAACTCTTAAATGTGTTTTTCACCTTTGCAAGGACTAATTCTCCCAATGGCTAGCATTGGGATAACCTTAAACATCCTTTAAGGTGTAATTTCCCATTTGGAAAGGATAGAAATTTGGAGTTTGGTGTCTCTGGACTCACAATTTAAAATCATAATGTATTGTGAAGCCAGATTTTAAATTGTAAGTATGAAAATGCCACTTTTAGAAAGTTGCCATTTTCTTACTTTAAACAACAACACAACAGGGAGTGAGAAATCAGCTTGCTCACTTCACTTTCCCCATGAATCATACACATAACCAAAAAAAGATCAAGTGCCATACCACATGACTCAGTTGATTAAATAAACTGATTACTCGTCTCCTACAGGCAGAGGCTTTCTATGCCTCTTCCTGTCTCTGAATACATGTCTGGGGTTGTTGACAGCTCAGCGTAGGGCATTCTCTCTAGACAGTCACATACAAAGGGAGTTTGGGTGTGACATTTGCATCCTAATTGCCCATCACAAGGCTGATGGGCCTTCCTAGGCTAGATGGGTGGGTGAAGTTGAATCTTACTTCTGAATAGGGCTCTACCTTTCCTCACACAAAGGGCTGCATACCCACTTGTACAGTGTCTGGAGCCAGGGAAGGAAAGGGACCTTGTGATTTTCAAAGGGCTCCTTTAAAGGCCACTCCAAAGGCACACTTGTGTATAAGTCTTGGCCTCAAAACCACAGCAAATCAGATCTCTACTGGAACTAAGGACACTCTGCTAGGAAGGAGGTCTGCTGTGCTGCCAGGAAGGGCAGCCACTCTCCAACTGCATTGCTGTGTTGGCTTACTAATGCCGCTGTAGGGGGGTCTGCCACTTTGCTACTTGCTTTGCTGTGTTGGCCTACTGCCTCTTGCCTGCATTGAGAAAGACTGGACTTGCTCTCTACATCCTTGGACCAAAGAATCTCAAAGGGCTCGCTAGCTTACCCCGTGTTTGTCTGCAGTCTCAGAGTCATCAGAGACTGCTTGCAACTCTCTTTGTTGTGCTGGCCTCTACTAATCTGTGAGTTATCCCTTGTGGAAGGTGTACCCTCAAGTCCTGGGCCTCAGAAGTGGGTTCTGCAGCTAAAGCCTTCATAAAGTGACACATTGCCCTGAGTGCTGCAGGAAAATCAGCGCATCACATTCCAGCTGCCAATGCAGCAGCTGCCAGACGATGATGGATTTACAGCCTCCGCAGCCCAAAGATGACCCTCTGCGTATCCCAATGACGCATAGCCTTCACTCCCATGGAGCCCTACAATGACACAATGCCTTGAGTGTGGTGAAAATTCCATCACATCGTGTCCTTGCTGTCGACACATTACTCCATCAAAAGTACTGTTCAACGGTTTCTGCAGGGGTTCTGTAGTTTGCCTACCCTCTATCGCTGGTGGCCTGGATTTTGAATTTGTACTGGTCCCTCGCAACCTCAAGTAAACCTTTGACCGCTAGTGACTTCTAAGAACTCTTTTCACATTCAGGTGGTCATTGCAACCCTGGCGGTCGGTGTTAAAGAGGCGGTAAAACCGCCAACAGGCCGGTGGTAAAAAAAATGGAATTCCGACCGTGGCGGAAAATGCCAACATAGCCAGCCACTTTAACACTCCGACCGCCACGGTGGTACAAACAAACACCGCGGCGGTAACCGCCAACAGACAGGCGGAGGACAATGTACCGCCCACACTATTACAACCCACCAATCCGCCACCTTTTCTGGGGCGGATTTACCGCGAACAAAAACACGGCGGAAACAGGACTTCAAAGGGAAAACGCTCACCTCACCACACGAGGAACCAGGACGCCATGGAACCGGAGCTCGAAATTCTGCCAGCCTTTATCTTCCTGCTCCTCTACCAGGAGCACGAACGCCGGCGGCGAAGACAATGGTGAGTACTGCACCTACGACACAGGGGAGGGGGGAGGGAAAAAACAGTGACACACACACGCAACACGCAAAACCCCCACCCTCACCCACTACAACACACACACAAGTACATGTTGATACATCACAGTTACACCCCCCAACCCTCCCTGGAAGAATGCAAGGATAAAAGGAAATGAGTCGAATAATTGTGATATATTCAAAGACATGAATCAAAAATATATACAAATATATACATTTATACTATATACAATTATATATACCAAGAACACAAGTTCAAGGGATTCCACCATCATAATCCGTGGATCACTGGGCCCAAAAGGCATGGGCGAGGCCCACACTCAATACCCGATCCAAACGGAGAGAACGCTGCAGGGGCATCAGATAGAAATAAAACAGGCACCTCAGGGGGAAGGGAAGGGGGGGGCACCTCAGCCGGTTAAGTGCACAACGCCAGATCCACGAGGGGGATCCATGCCCATTGATGTATCCTAGGGAATGCAAAGCCACAGTCTCACAAGTCTCCACAGTGGGTGGTTTGCCCACTGTTCAATCCTGGGGAGTGCAAAGCCACAGTCTCTCAAGTCTCTACAGTGGGTGGTTTGCCCACTGTTCAATCCTGGGGAGTGCAAAGCCAGTCTCTCAAGTGGATAACAGTCACCACTGATTCTGGAGGGGGCCTTGTGCCCAGAGTGCTTCATCCTGCCAAGGTCTGAGGTAGTATATGTATCTCTCCACTGGTTCTGGAGGGGGCCTTGTGCCCAGAGTGCTTCATCCTGCCAAGGACAGAGGTAGTGGATGTATCTCTCCACTGGTTCTGGAGGGGGTCTTGTGCCCAGAGTGCTTCATCCTGCCAAGGACAGAGGTAGTGGATGTATCTCTCCACTGGTTCTGGAGGGGGCCTTGTGCCCAGAGTGCTTCATCCTGCCAAGGATTGAGGTAGTGGATGCCTTTCTCCACTCGTTCTGGAGGGGGCCTTGTGCCCAGAGTGCTTCATCCTGCCAAGGACAGAGGTAGTGGATGTACCTCTCCACTGGTTATGGAGGGGGTCTTGTGCCCAGAGTGCTTCATCCTGCCAAGGACAGAGGTAGTGGATGTATCTCTCCACTGGTTCTGGAGGGGGCCTTGTGCCCAGAGTGCTTCATCCTGCCAAGGATTGAGGTAGTGGATGCCTTTCTCCACTGGTTCTGGAGGGGGCCTTGTGCCCAGAGTGCTTCATCCTGCCAAGGACAGAGGTAGTAGATGTATCTCTCCAATGGTTCTGGATGGGGCCTTGTGCCCAGAGTGCTTCATCCTGCCAAGGACAGAGGTAGTGGATGCATCTCTCCACTGGTTCTGGAGGGGGCCTTGTGCCCAGAGTTCTTCATCCTGCCCGTGGCGGACTCAGTAGCGTCGGAGTCATTTGCGCTGACTGGCCTGAAGGGCTGCTGGCGGCGATGTCCTGGGCAGCGGTGCTTGTGGCAGTGTCCTTGTCAGCGGTGCTTGTGGCGGAGGAGTCCTGGGCACCGGTGCCTGTGGTGGTGTCCTTGGCAGCGGTTCTTGTGGCGGCGGTGTCCTCGGCAGCGGATCAGCTGCTGGCGGTCTTGTTCTGCCCTGCGGGGCTGCTGGCGGTCTTTTCTACCGTGCTGATCTTCCCAGACTTGCCGCTTTTACTGTGCCCCTTTCCCCCCTTGGATGGTGTCGCAGCTGTCCCACACTCCCAACTGTACCCCTGGGAGCGGCTTTGGAGGCTGGTTTCTTTCCCCTCTCCCGCCGGCACTGTCCAACTTTTTATGCTTGACTGGTGGGGGACTGTCCATGCTCTGGCTCCTTGCCACACTGCCTGCCCTGCTGCCTGGTGCACTCTATAATCCGGTGACTACTGGCACCACTGGTCCCGCCGATGTTGTGGCTGAGGGGAAAGGTTGGGACGTGGAGAGTTGGGCCCTAGGAGACTGACGGGGTGGGTGAGGTGATGGAAAGAGGTCAAGGCTGGCCAGGAAAAGTTTCTTAGGAACACTGGGACAGGTTGCTGGAGGGGGTTTGGGAGTGGAGGAAGAGGTAGTGGTTGTAGGCGGTGTACGTTTGGTGACTTTGGGTGAAGGTGCATGGGCTGGAAGCTGTTGTGAGGTGGATGGCTGTTGGGTGGGTGTGTGGCTGCGTTTGTGTACCTTGGGAGGTGGCCCCACAGACACACTGGGAGAGGACACACGGGATGTGTGAATGGTAGTGTGGGTGGTGAGTGCACGTGAGCGGGGTGTGGTGGTGGGTGTGCTGGTGATGGACGTAGTGGCTGAGGTTGTAGTGCATGCAGGTGTGATTGGAGATGAGAGAGGGAGTGAGGAGGGAGATGAGGAGGAGGGGGACACAGTGGAGGCAGTGGATGTTGGTGTGTCTGCTTGTGTGTGATGCTTGTGTGAGTGCCTGTGGGATGTGTGGTGCTTATGTTTGCTAGAGCTTCCTTTGTGTGTTGAGGTGTGTGCATGCTGGTCTGATGGTGTGCTTGGGATAGGCTGAGGTACAGGGGTGTGGGTCTGGGTGGAGAAGTTGGAGGCTAGAGACAGGGACAATGGCTGCCATCAGTGCTGAGGCCAGAGTCTGAAAAGCTCGCTGAAGGGCTGCCTGACCAGAGTGAATGCCCTCCAGGAATGCATTGGTTTATTGCAACTGCCTCTCTACACCCTGGATGGCATTCAAAATGGTAGACTGCCCAACAGTGAGGGACCTGAGGAGGTCAATGGCCTCCTCACTGAGGGCAGCAGGGGTGACAGGGGCAGGGCCTGAGGTGCCTGGGGTGAAGGTAATGCCCACCCTCCTGGGTGAGCGGGCATGGGGCAAAGGCTGAGGGGCTGCTGGGAGGGCGGTACTGTTAGGGGGGTGGCGGCTGTACCTGTAGATGCAGGGGGCACAGTTGGGGCGCCACCGCAAGGGAGCTCCCATCAGAGGAGGAGTCCGTCTAACTGGTGTCAGCTCCTGTCCCCGCAGTGGAGCTCCCCTAGCCCTCCGTCCCACTGGTGAATTCGGAGTCTGTACTGTCGCCCTCCAGGGCCATGTGGGATGCAGCTCCCTCCTGCTCCGGTGCCACTGCTCCTCCGCCTGATGATGCTAATGCACACAAGTACAGGGAGACCACAAAAGGGGGGGGAGACAGAAGAAAAACATGTTCAGTGCATGTAATACCGCTACTGTTGGCGGACACGACAGACACAGAAGCCCCCTGCTTTACGCCGTGCACTTGGGCTCCACTATTCAATCCCTGGGACATTGGCTTACAAGGCTATGGCTGATTTCTGCACACATGGATGTCACAGGAGCCTGACTAGGTGTTGTTGGCACTGTACACAGGTGGGGTGGGGTGCCACAGGGCCTGCCAGGAGAAGGGAACTTAACTAGCAAACTCTCCCTGGCCTAGGGGAACCCACAGCCCACCTCCCCCACCCAGACACCTAAAATGCGCGCTGAATCAGCAGAATGGGAGTGTACTCACCCCCTTGTGTCTGCTGGGATGCCCTCATGCGCCCATCCAAGTCCGGATACGCCACTGCCAGGATCCTGAACATCAGGGGGGTCATGATGCGACGGGCACCCCTCCCACGTTGGGAGACCATCCCCAGCTGGGCCTCTGCCGTCTTCTTGCTCCAGCGGCGAATGTCCTCCCATCTTTTACGGCAGTGGGTGCTTCGTCTGTGGTAGACCCCCAGGGTCCGGACTTCCTTGGCAATGGCACGCCAGATGTCCTTCTTCTGGTGGGCGCTGACCTACAGGAATTGTACAGGGGAAAAGAGAAGTAATTACCAACTGCACCGTCACAGTCATTGGCCCACATCCCTACCCTTGCCATGATGCACATACACTCACCGTCGTTTCATGCACACCTCATTCTCACCCCCCCTATCTTTCATCCACCCCACTCCACACAGGCATTGCCCATACAGCATGCTCACAGTGTACTTACCTGTTTGTCTGGAGGACCGTAGAGTAGCGTGTACTGGGGGAAGACCCCATCCACGAGTTTCTCCAACTCCACCGTGCTGAAGGCAGGGGCCCTTTCCCCAGACACATGAGCCATTGTCTCTTCCAGACTGAGGTCACAGCAGCACTTGCAGTGTAGGTCCTCTCCTGTCGAAGACCAGGTATCGAGTGATTGAACAGATAGAAAATGGCGGTCACGTCTGCAGCAGTGCGCACCGTCACCGCCGGCATACATCGTCATTGGCTCCTGAGACCCATAGGGCCCAATTTAAACCAATGCAGAATTCGACCGCCTACCACAACGGTATAGAACGCCAGCGCAGTTACCTCATATCCCTAGTCCCACTTTACAGGTCAGGCAGCCGCCATTTCAGGGGCCCACATGGCATTTTTTTTGACTGCGTCACACATACCTAGGCCTTGCCTAACCACTCATACAGGCAAATTTTGATTTATGAATATTTTCAGAGTAAGCTGTGTTTACGTACCTCAGAGTTGGTTGACTCTCTGCTCACTGTTCTCCTCCATAGGCACCGTCCGCTGGGGCATGTGAGGAGATGGCGGCATCCTCCAGTGTACAGACCGCTGGTGGACCTATTGACAATGGAGGAAAGACATGTGATCATCACCTACAGGCTTGATCGTGCCACAATCCAGGAACTGTGTGCCCAGTTGCAGCCAGACCTGATGTCAACTATCTATCATCCCACAGGAATCCCCCCTCAAGTGCAGGTGCTGTCAGTACTCCATTTCCTAGCAAGTGGGTCATTTCAAACAACAGTGGCGATAGCATCAGGGATGTCCCAGCCTATGTTTTCCAACGTGTTGTCAAGAGTGTTGTCTGCCCTGCTGAAACACATGCGGAGCTACATCCTTTTCCCTCAGGTGGAGGATTTACCTACAGTGAAAGGTGACTTCTATGCCCTGGGACATATCCCCAACATCATAGGTGCCATTGATGGGACACATGTGGCCTTGGTACCCCCCGCAGGAGTGAACAGGTGTACAGAAACCGGAAGAGTTACCATTCGATGAATGTGCAGATGGTGTGTTTGGCAGACCAGTACATCTCCCATGTTAATGCCAAATTCCCTGGCTCAGTGCATGACGCTTACAGCCTGCGGAATAGCAGCATCCCATTATGTGATGGGGCAACTCCAGAGGCACCAGGTGTGGCTATTAGGTGAGCACCTGGACCCAAATCAGTGGGAATAGTTGTCTGGGTCTGTGAATGTCCCTATGAATCAGTGTGTGTCTAACAGTTGTCCCTCGCCATTTGCAGGTGACTCTGGTTAACCCAACGTGTCATGGCTATTGACCCCAGTGAGGAATCCCAGGACAAGGGCAGAGGAACACCACAATGAGGCCCATGGGCGAACTAGGAGGATTACAGAGCGGACCTTCGGCCTCCTGAAGGCCAGGTTCTGGTGCCTGCATATGACAGGTGGTTCCCTATTCTACTCACCAAAGAAGGTGTGCAGGATCATCGTGGCCTGCTATATGCTTCACAACTTGGCTTTGCGACGACAGGTGCCTTTTCTGCAGGAGGATGGTCCAGATGGAGGCCTTGTGGCAGCTGTGGAGCCTGTGGATAGTGAAGATGAGGAAGCAGAAGAAGAGGACATCGACAACAGGAACACGAAGATCCTGCAATACTTCCAGTGAGACACAGGTAAGAAGACAACACTGCCTGGTACATCTGATTTTAATCCACTACCTCTCATCTGTCTGTCATTTTCACCCAGTGTATGGTCACTGAGTTGTCACTTTCCCTTACGATTTCACAGATGTGGGTCCCACAGTGTGACATCTGCTTTGTTTCCTCATGGACTAGAGCTGTGTGACATAGGTATGTTGACATTATATTTGAAAAAGCATTTTGCCACTGTAATTGCTAATACACTATTTTGAAATCACAGACAGACTCCTGATTGTTTTGTGCTTTAAGGGTGTTTATTTAAGTGCTCAATATTGGAGGGGGTTGTAAAATGGTGAGGGGTGATGGTGGAGGAATGTCCATGTCAGAGTCCAGTCTATTAGTCTCACAGGTGCATTGTCCAAAGGAGCATAGGAAGTGGAGCTGGGGCAGTATAAGGATGGACAGGGTGACAAGGTGGGACAAAAGGATGACAATCAGGGTGGTCTCATTTCTTGGCGGGGGTCTTGGCATCGTTCTCTGTCTTTGTTCTGGATCTCAGGGACCATTTGCAGGGTGGTTCTCCCTCTGCAGGGGGTGGGGTGCTGGTGTGGTGGTCCTGTGGTGGTGCCTCCTGTCCACTTGCGCCGGTGGAGGTGGTGGGCAGTTCATCGGCCAGGCTAATTTCAGGGGCCCCTTGTTGTGCCACAGTGTCCCTCCTATTGTTGAGGAGTTCCTTCAGCACCCCTTCAATGGTGCCCAGGGTGGAACTGATGGATCTGAGTTCCTCCCTGAAGCCCAAATACTGTTCCTCCTGCAGCCGCTGGGTCTCCAGAAACTTGGCCAGTACCGTTGCCATTGTCTCCTGGGAATGGCGGTAGGCTCCCATGATGTTGGAGAGGTCCTCGTGGAGAGTGGGTTCCCTGGGCCTGTCCTCCCCGTGTCGCACAGCAGCCCTCCCAGTTCCCCTGTGTCCCTTGAACTGTGTGCCCACTACCACTGCCCCCAGGTCCCTGGTGTTGTTGGGGTGGTGGGTTAGCCTGGGTTCCCTGTAGTGGTAGACACACTGCTGATTGACGTGTCCTGGGGACAGAGGTATGGGCCCGCAGGGTGGATGCTGTGCTGGTGTTTCCAAAGGGGGCAAGCTCTGTAGTGGCCTGTGCCAGTGTGAGTGGAACCGACTGTCCCGAGGTCCCAGATGGGCCGGGCTGGTCATCTAGATCCAGTTGGACAGAGCTGCTGTCATCACTGCGGGCCTCTTCCGTGGGTGGAGTGGACATATCTGGATCCACCTGTCCGGTGACATTGGGCAGGGCTCCTGCAGGGGTGTAAAGGCATGATTATTGCATTAGTATGTGCCATGGTGTGCAATGGGTGGGTGACCGTGTACCCCGTGCTTGCATTCCTGTGTAGGACCTTGTGTGATGATGGTTTAGGGGGGTGTATGGGTATGTGCAGTGGCCATGCATTGGTGATGGGTGTCCATGCTTTGGTGTTGCATGCAGGGCTTGGTGTTGGGATGGGTGGTTTGTGATATTGGGACATGTGTGAGGAGTAGGAGAGATGGGGGTGAGGACGAGGGTGGGGGTATGTGATGGCATACAGGTAGGGTGGGGGATGTAATAGTAAACATTTGACTTACCAGAGTCCATTCCTCCAGCGAGGCCCTCAGGATGCAGAATAGCCAAGACCTGCTCCTCCCATGTTGTTAGTTGTGGGGGAGGAGGTGGGGGTCCGCCACCAGTCCTCTGTACCGCGATGTGGTGTCTTGAGACCACGGAACGCACCTTCCCCCGTAGGTCGTTCCACCTCTTCCTGATGTCATCCCTATTTCTTGGGTGCTGTACCACTGCGTTGACCCTGTCCACTATTCTTCACCATAGCTCCATCTTCCTAGCTATGGAGGTGTGCTGCACCTGTGATCCGAATAGCTGTGGCTCTACCTGGATGATTTCCTCCACCATGACCCTGAGCTCCTCCTCAGAGAACCTGGGGTGTCTTTGCCATGCCACGGGGTGGTGTGGGTGATGTGTGGAGTGGTGTGTGTTGTGATGTGTGGGGTGATTTTAGAGGTGTGTTGTGTGAGGTGCGTGGATGCTATGTGGGTGATGGTGTTGAGTGCCTGTGGATGCTCATTTGTAGATGGTGGTGTCTCTCTGTGGCCTTCAATCGCAATTGTGGTTGTAAGGGTTTGTGGGTGATGTGGGTGTGTGTTTTATATTGTATTGGGTGTGTGGGAGTGGTGTGTGTATGTGTATCAGGTGTGTGTATTTGGAATTGTCCAATGTGGCTGTGTTTTGTAAATGTGTGTGTATTTTGGGCGTGGCGGTGTGTACCGCCAATGGAATACCGCTGTTGAAAGACCGCAGCGTGGATTCGTGGGTCGTGATAGTGTGGGCGTATTCCTGTTGGCGTGACGGTGGAGGATTTGTTATCGCCAGTTTATCACTGACATTTGGTGTGGCGGACTTGTGTGGGTGTCTAGATTTTTGCGGATTCCAGCCTTTGGGTCATAATTACCGTGGCGTAATTCCGCGGCTGTGTGTTGGCGGTCTTCTGCACGGTGGTATGCGGCTTTTACCGCCAATATTGTAATGACCCCCTTAATTTTTTAAAATTCATATCTCAACTTATACTTATTGGATTCTTGTTGTTTTTGTCTTGTTTTTATCAGATAAATATTATATTTATGGCCTGGTGTTGAGTCTTTTTCTGATGTCCTTCTCTGTGTTACTGTAATTAAGTGTTGCACAAATATATTACACATTGCCTCTTAAGTTAAGCCTGACTGCTATGTCCCAAGCTACCAGGAGGTGAGCACAGTGACATACCCTGCCTAGGACTGCGGTCCCTACTTGGAGAGGGTGCACACCTCTGCTAACTAGAGGCCCAATTTGTTACAAAAACTAATTGGGATGATCTTAACAAAATAAAATGAGGAATAAAAACAATCAATGAATCACTGCATGTTAAAGAGTAAACCTACCATGGCCCATGTGACCAGGGGAAAGGGCCCCAGCCTCCACATCGAAGGAATTGGAGAGACTGGTGGATGGTGTCCTACCCCAATACGGACTTCCGTATGGGCCTCCACTGTGGGCAAGATCCATGTGGCATGGATGCATGGGGATGTGTGTGAAGGCATTGTATAAGGGGGGTATTATCTGTTGGTGGTGTACATGGCATTCGCTGGGTAATATGTGTGCCAGTGGTGATGGAAACGGGCATGGTGAGCCATGTGTGTGACTGCCTGGACTGTTTGTCTAATGGTGTTTTCCTGTCTGCATTGCCTCTGCAGGTCAGCGCCCATAAAAAGAAGGGTATGCGGCATGCCATCACCAAGGACGCACAGACCCTGGGGGTCTGTGGCAGGCGGAGCACCCACTGTCGGAAACGGTGGGAGGACCTGAGACGCTGGGCACGGAAGACGGCTGAGGCCCAGCTGGGGATGGCCTCCCAATGAGGACACTGACCCCCCAGGTGGCCCGCATACTGGCGGTGGCCTATCCAGAGCTAGATGGGCGCTTGAGGGCATCACAACAGTCACAAGGGGGTGAGTACAGTGGCTAACATTACAACTTACGGCTGGTGGGGTGGTATCCAGGTGGTGGATGTGTGTTAGTGGGTGACCTTAGGCCAGGCCTGACATAGCAGCATAGGTCCTCTGGTGGCTAGGTTTCTGAAGGGATAATCCTGCCTACCTAGCTTGTAAGCATCCACTACTGGTCAGGTCTGCTTGGGTCCCAGGTGTGCTGCAGTTGGTGGTGTGTGCCCCTCCTCATGTCTTGGTGGCTAGCACTATCAGTGGTGGTGCAATGCATAGTGCGTAGATCTGTTCCCTGTGTGTGAGGGTGCTGTGTATGCCAACGGTGGTGTTAATGCAGCCATTGACCCAGTGTATCCTTTGTCTCTCCCCCCTTTCTTGTTTTGTCATCCTGCCCTTATGTGCATTAGCATCATCTGGCAGAGGAGCAGAGGCAGGGAGCTGCATCCCACAGGACCCAGGAGGCAGAGTCCACCGACGCTGAGGGCATCAGTGGGACGGAGGGCAAGGGGAGCACCAAGGCAGAGACTGGAGAGGGCAATTCAGACTCAGATACCTCCTCCTCCGATAGCTCCCTGGTGGTGGCGGACACTTCTGTGACAGGTACAGCCGCAACCCCCGTACCAACACCGCCCTCCAAGCAGCCCCTCAGCGAGTTACCCGTGCCCGTTCACCCAGGAGGGTAGGCATCTCCTTCGCCCCAAGCACCTCAGGCCCTGCCCCAGTGAGCCCTGCTGCCCTGAGAGAGGAGGCTATTGACCTACTGAGAGCCATCTCAGTAGGGCACTCAACCACTGTGAATGCCATCCAGGGGGTGGCAGCCCAGATGCAACAATTTAATGCATTCCTGAAGGGATTTCACAGTGGATTGGAAGCCCAACAGAGATCGATCCAGGGTCTGGCCTCCTCTCTGATGGCAGCCATTGTCCCTGTTTCTACCATCCCCCCTCCAACTACCACTTCCCAGTCTCCTCAACCCTAACCCATCTCAAGCACACAGCCAGATGAGGATGCACACAGGACAACACCCAAGAGTGTCACATGCAAACACAAGCACCACACTTCATACCACAGGCACTCACACAAACACCATCTATTTGCAGACACAACAACATCCACTATTTCCACTGTCTCCCCCTCTTCCTCCTCCTACACCCAGTTACGTCTACACTCACACCTGCATGCACTACATCATCATCCATTACCTGCATCATCACAACACCAGGCAGAACACACACCTCACTGTCAGACACCTCCACAGCAGCCATGCACACGTCCCCTGTGTCCTCTCCCACTGAGTCTGTCCCCACTAAGGTACACAAACGCAAGCACTCAGACACCCAACAGCCATCCAACTCACAACAGCATACAGTCCATGCACCTGCACCCAAATCCAGCAGACAGACACCTCCAACAACTACTCCCTCATTTTCCACTCCCATTACTTCTCCCTCTTCCCGCCCCAATGTCCCTAAAAAGCTTTTCCTTTACACCACTGACCTCTTCCCTACCCCTCCCCCTCATCCTGCACATATGGCCAGGGTATCACGAACCTAGCCAAGCACCTCAGCCACACAGTCCACGGGCCCAGTTCCATCTGCACCTACTCGTGGTGGAAAGGATTCCAGGCCACTTATATTGAAGGGGAAGGCGCCTGCACCAGACAGCCCAAAGGAAAGGAGCCTGCACCTGCCATCCGAAAGGGGAAGGAGACTGCACCAGCAGGCAAGAAGGGGAAGGAGCCTGCACCTGCCACCCGAAAGGGGAAGGAGCCTACACCAGCAGGCAAGAAGGGCAAGGAGCCTGCACCAGCAGGCAAGAAAGGCAAGGAGCCTGCAACAGCAGGCAAGAAGGGGAAGGAGCTTGCACCAGCTGCTGTCACGGAGCCCCCACCACCAACGGTCATTGTGCAGCCATCGCAGGGTGCAGGGGCTGTGCAGGAGCCTCCCACCACCACCAGCAACACCACAGTGCAGCAACCCGAGGGTGCAGGGGCTATGCAAGAGCCTCCCACCACCACCACAGTGCAGCCATCCAAGGGTGCAGGGGCTGTGAGGAGCCTCCCACCACCACCTGCACCACCAGAGTGCAGCCGTCACCGCCGACGGATGCAATATGATCCAGCCTCCATGGGCTGCTGTGCTGCCTGTCCCCTCCAGAGCCAGTGGGGTATTCACCCACTTGAGAGACTGTGGCCTTCCACTCCCTAGGACCAAGCACAGGGCATGTTGCTCCCTCCAGAACCAGTGGGGAAGACACCCACTCAAGAGACTGTGGCCTATCACACCCCAATACCAAGCACAGGGCATGTTGCCCCCTCCAGAACCAGTGGGGAAGACACCCACTCGAGAAACTGTGGCCTATCACTCCCCAGGACCAAGCACAGGGCATGTTGCCCCCTCCAGAACCAGTGGGAAAGACACCCACGTGAGAGACTGTGGCCTTGCGCTCCCCAGGACCAAGCACAGGGCATGTTGCCCCCTCCAGAACCAGTGGGGAAGACACCCACTTGAGAGACTGTGGCCTATCATTCCCCAGGACTAAGCACAGGGTCTTGTTTCCGCTTCCAGCTGAGGTGCTCCTCCTCCCCCTGAGGTGCCTGTCTATTTGCCAACTGATGCCACTGCAGTGTTCTCTCCAAATTGTTGCAGGTGACAAGTGGGGCCTTGGACTTTGCCCTGTGGCCATGTGGACCAAGCAAAATGAGGACTGGGCAGTGTCTCTTTTCTGTACATTTGTAAATATGTGTAGCATTGGCTAAACTATTATGTATACTGTGTTGATCTTTTTACATTAACTTTGGTACATTCCTATTGTCCTTGCATTATTCAGCTGATTTAGGGAGATTAACTTGTTTTCTTGTGCAGCTGGTTGTGTGTATGGTGTGTGTGTGTGTGTCACTGTCATTTTCTTCCCCCTCCCTTGTGTGCTAGGGGGCTGTACTCACCATCGTCATCTTCCCTGGCATTGGTGTTCGTGGTGGAGCAGAACATGGAATATCATCGGAAATACTTGCAGTTCGGGTTCGATGGCGGCATGGCTCTTCCCTGTGTCTCCAATGGTGAGTCCTTTCACCTGTGCAGTGTTTCGGTCAGGGTTTTGATGTTGTTGGTACCGCCCTGGAAAAGGTGGCGGATTGTCTGGTCATAATGTGGTGGCCAGAACTTTGACTTCCGCCCTGGTGGTCCGGCTGGTACATTGGCTGTCTTTCGGAGATCTTTCCGCTTTGGTCATAATTTTTAGGTAGTGACCGCCGGCGGTATTGACGGTATTGCCGCACCCTTATATCACAGACCGCCAGGGTCGTAATGAGGGCCTCTACCTCAAAACCACAAATATCGACATCTTGCCAAAGATAACACCATTGATAGGTAGGGTGGCAGCCATATTGGAAAGATTTAAAATACAATAGGGAAGATGTCAGAAAGATCTCAAAAGAAAGATAATCTTTAAGATAAATATACAGGTCATTAGTAAAAGGTGCCATTTAACCGATGAATACAAATCACAATCAAGAAACCAAACAGATCTGAGGTGCATCCAAAAACAAGTTATATCAGAAATATATGAGAATTAAAGGTCATAACATCTCCAAAGGATCAATTATGATTTACGAATAATAAATAATCAATTATTTGGAACATCATCATGTATTGTCTGATCATTAATAACTTATTTCAATTGTACTTGTGAACTAGGTATTTTTAGCAAAATTAACACCATTTGTGCTACATCGCTATTTAAGTGCAACAAACAATGACGATATGAACGAAAACTATGAGCACAATTAATGTATATATACAAGGAATAGAAGTAAATGAGTAGTTGTTAACAACCAAACATAACACTGAAATACACAAACAAAAAGTGTCAGAAATCAAGCTAGTAGCATGCACAAAACAAAAGAACCAGTGATATGTGTTCATATCTGACTGTTTTAAAGAATGGCTAAAGTCGGCTATTCAATAGCAATGCTGAAACCACATTTTACACTGTCAATTTTCCAAATCCATCTGTTTTCGTGTATCGTTAACAGGCTGTTTATGTTGGTAGTTCTATCATTTAGTTTAATCACTCCAACAACCCCCTTGTCAGTTACATTTACATTTCTAAAGCTAGTCTCTGAGAGATGGAATATTCCTGTACCATTCATTGTTTCTCCACAGGACGAAGGTATAAATTGCACTAGAGTAATAGTGAAACTGGAGAAGAACAACAGGGATTCCATTTGGGAGTTCTGAAGTCATTCTCCCAGGAAGGAGAAACAGAATGCATGGAGGGTTACTTGAAAGCCCTCATTACGACTTCAGCGGTCTTTCTGAAAAGACTGCTGAAGCCGCGGGCGCCACCATACCGCCAGTGCTGGTGGTATTTGTTTCTCCCTATTATGACTTTCCCGATGGGCCAGCAGACGAAAACAGCGTTTCCGTCCGCTGGCCCAGCGGAAAAGTCACATCAACATTGCAGCCGGCTCATAATAGGCGGCAATGTTGATGTGCAGCGGGTGCAGTGAAATGCGTGATGGGGCTGTGCCTATGGGCCCCTGCACTGCCCATGCCAAGTGCATGTGCAGTGCAGGGGCCCCCAGTGGCACCCCGAGTCCCCCTTACCGCCAGCCTTTCCATGGCAGTGTTTACGGCCATGGACAGGCTGGCGGTTGGGGATTATGACCGCCTGGCGGAACCATGGTGGTCAGTTGGAGGGGCCGGAGGTATGGCCGTGGCTAATGCGCCACAGTCATAATACACTGGCGGTACACCGCCAGCCTGTTGGCGGTGTTATCACCAGTGTACCACCGACCACGAGGGTCTTAATGAGGCCCTTTATTTCTTTGGCACTTCAAACATTATACCACATCTGAAGTTAAAGCATGAGAAGAAGTGTATCAGGTGCACAAAGGAAAAAACAACTAATGAAAAGGGAAAATAAAAAAAAACACAAAACATTCCTGCTCAGGTGCTGCAGCAAGTTCACCAGGAAAACAATGTGCATTGTACTTCCTAGAATGTAACACCAACGTATGGTGTAGGTAGTGTAACCCCAGAATGAGCAATAAAAAGATGGAAGAACATTATAAAAATTGAATTGCCAAAAAAAAAGAAAAACATTAAAGTTTTTGGTGTTTTTTTTTGGCATATACATCAAATAAAACAAATGAAAAAACAAAAAATTATAAACGTTCTTTTGACAACTACCCGCAAAAGTCAATGAAAGAGCTTGTCTATATTAATTCCTAGCCAATACATGGCCACCTGCAGTAGCTTTAGCACAGGGTCCGGCTGAATTCAAGGCCTTGTGGCCAATCTCTGAAGCACAGTGTCAATGGACATGGCCACAGAGCTTTCTAGCTTGCCCGTAATAAGACAAGCCCCTACAACACACAGACAAAGGCCGTACAGAGTGAATGCTGGTCATCATGAGCAAGTCGGTCCGGCCCATGGGTCAGGATACAGGGCCTGGCCAAAGACAAAAAAACTGCAGCCAGCCCCAGCTTCGCACGAGTCAAGCCAATACAAAGAAAGGTTTAGCCCTTCCCCCATGGTAGTTTAGGCCAACTCCTGTTGCACATGGACGTGGCCATGTACAGCAGGGGAGTGGATGTTTTCATATAAATCTGATGCAGTATGTCATCAAAAATTTGGAAATTCACTTTAAAACATTGCTAACGTACAGTTATGGTTATGAAACAAAACCCAGAAACTGGTGAAAGCTCCACGGTCCATACTTCACAATACATTCAGGTAAACCATAGTATACCAAATGCAGTGCTTGTGACTTCACAATATTTATACTAATAAGTAACAACAAGTAGAAGCTCGCCATTACATATCAACATACACTCAAACCAATAAATTAATGCTATAATCATCATTCTCCCACAGGAAGTGTTAATGGTAATGTATGGTTGAGTCTGATCTGATAGATAATTTCTGACATTTTTAATTGCATTTGTTGCATCAAGAGTGAGGTCATGAGCACTGTATGTGGGTTGTAAAGTTTTGTTTGATTGTGGTTTTTATTATTGGTCCCACTCCCATTGTCATGTGTGAAAGGTGCTTGAACATTTGAATGACTGATTTAACAAAGTATTCGAGTGAGAAGAGAAGATAATTGTAAATAGCACAATTTGAAACTCAGCTAAGGTGTGTTTACTTTTCTGGAAGTTTAGAATTATACAAGAATACTTAAGATGCATTCAGCAATGTTGAACGGGGAATCTACATCAGGCTGGACATTGGTTTTCTACTTTATGGGGCCTAAACAAAACGTAACATTTCTTCATTTTTTAAAGTACCAAAGATCAATTGTTGGAACAGTGAATGTTATTATCTTAAAGAATCTTCATAAATCAAACGTGTTTGTATTTTTACGTCCCCTCTTTTAAAGCATACCCTATATATGCAATTGAACTCAACGTTTTCTTTTGAAGTATATATCGTTGTAATGTCATTCTGTATAACTGCGAGATTTGTGAGTATTGATTCGGTCAAAACGTGGCATATTAAATACTTTAGCTTTGATTTTGTTTAGTTTTCATTTAACTTCGCCTACCTGCATTTTGGACATCATATTCTCGATAGGAGGAACTTTTTATTTAAGAAATCGAATTTTATACGTTTCAAAGCGGGTAACAATGTCTAAAAATTCACTGGAAGAAGGACAATTCACGGACAGAGAAAAACTGTGAAAGAATATAATACACAAAATTACTCACTCATATGCCTGTTTGGAATTTATCCTACTACGGGGTATCCCTCTCCCTCCGGAATGTCAGGATGTTGAATTACTCCTGGGGATTCTGCATGTTATTCCCTGTTCATAGGGCATTTAACCTCCCAGCAGTTGCTTCCCTATGAGGCGGGAGTGAAGGGTGAGGGGCTGGGCGGATATGAGAGGTGAGGAGAAGAATAGTTTTAGCAGGGGAGAGAGAAGCATATTTCCCCCTTGCCAAGAAAAGGTATTTTTTTTTGCAATTTTATATAGCGTGGACATTCCTGGATGGCATTAGTGGCTGGTAAAATCAGGCCCAGCGTTCCCACACAAAGGAAAACTGGTTGTGGTAACACCGGGCCTGTCATGATCAGGCTCTGTGGAATTCCAACTGGTAATTTTGCTCTGCTTGACTAATAATCAGTGCCTTGATTTTCTATATCCTCAGTCTCTTTTAATCATATATTATTTTTGTCTATTTCAAGAAAAACAGATTTGCAACTGAATAGTCATAATTTCAGTTAAATAATAATGTTTCATATCGTATTGTGGATCCCATTTTTATCATTTGTCCATTTAAACTCTGGAAATAATTGCTATTACTGGCGACTCCCCTTTATCTTAAGAAGGGTTCAAATTTGAGTTGGACCAACGAAGATGAGGCCGGAACACAAGTTCCGTGTTTATCTCACTGACCATCTTGCTTGAAACATGGGCTACCGTTCACACATGTTAAAATAGTTGATAGCCTTCAGTTTCATTTTCAGGAACCTGGGCTATGATAATTTCATTCCCACAGCAGACTGTGTCAACTACACAAGAGAAACGCCAAGCTCACCCGAAGCTGTCCTGAACGTCAATCAATCAATCAATCACAGACATTTATAAAGCGCGCTACTTACCCGTTAGGGTTCCAAGGCGCTGGGGGGAGTGGGGGGCTGAGGAGACTGCTACTGCTCGAAGAGCCAGGTCTTGAGGAGTCTTCTGAAGCCGGGTAGGTCCTGGGTCTGTCGGAGGTAGGTAGGGAGTGTGTTCCAGGTCTTGGCGGCGAGGTAGGTGAAGGATCTGCCGCCGGAGGTGGTTCGTTGGATGCGGGGGACCGTGGCGTGGGCGAGGCGTGCGGATCACAGTTGGCGGGTCGGTGTGTAGAAGTTGAGTCTGTTGTTGAGGTAGGAGGGGCCGGCGTTGTGGAGTGCTTTGTGTGCGTGGGTGAGGAGCTTGAAGGTGACCCTTTTGTCGACGGGAAGCCAGTGGAGCTCTTTGAGGTGAAGGGTGATGTGGCTGTGGTGGGGGGCGTTGGTGATGAGTCGGGTTGAGGCGTTTTGGATGCGTTGGAGTTGTTGGAGGTGTTTTGCTGGGATTCCTGCATAGAGTGCATTGCCGTAGTCCAGTCTGCTGCTGACGAGGGCGTGGGTCACTATCTTCCTGGTGTCGGTCGGGATCCACTTGTAGATCCTGCGGAGGGTGTTGTAGCAGGAGGAGGTGACGGCGCTGACTTGTCTGTCCATGGAGAGTGTGGAGTCGAGGATGAATCCCAAGTTGCGGCCGTGGTCGGAGCCGTTCTAAGGGTGGTGGGCCACCACAAGTCATCCCAGGCAGAGGGGAATGTCCCGAGGATGAGGATTTCTGTCTTGTCGGTGTTGAGTTTCAGGCGGCTATTTCTCATCCAGTCGGCGACTGCTTTCATTCCTTCGTGGAGGTTGGCTTTGGCAGTGGCAGGTTCGTTGGTGAGGGAGAGGATGAGCTGGGTGTCGACGGCGTAGGTGATGATGTTGAGGTCGTAACGGCGGGCCACTTGTGCGAGGGGGGCCATGTAAATGTTGAACAGCGTTGGGCTCAGGGAAGAGCCCTGGGGGACGCCGCAGATGATGTTGTTGGCTTCTGAGCTGAAGGGTGGGAGGCGGACGGTCTGTGTTCTGCTGGAGAGGAAGGATGAGGTCCAGGCTAGGGCTTTTCCCTGGATGCCGGCTTCTTGGAGGCGTGATAGTAGGGTGCGGTGGCAGACCGTTTCGAAGGCCGCGGAGAGGTCTAGGAGGATGAGGGCGGAGGTCTCGCCGTGGTCGAGTTGGCGTCTGATGTCATCTGTGGCGGCGATGATGGCGGTCTCGGTGCTGTGGTTGCGTCTAAATCCGGTTTGTGAGGGGTCGAGGACGTTGTTGTCTTCGATGTGGCATGACAGTTGAAGGTTGACGATCTTTTCTGCGACTTTTACTGGGTAGGGGAGGAGGGAGATGGGGCGGAAGTTCTTGAGGTCCTTGGGGTCGGCTTTGGGTTTCTTGAGGAGGGCGTTGATGTCTGCGTGCTTCCAGCTTTCCGGAAAGGTGCCTGTTTCGAAGGAGGCGTTGATGATCTTGAAGAGTTGGGGCGCGATGATAGAGTCGGCTTTGTTGAAGATGTGGTGGGGGCAGGGGTCAGTCGGTGATCCGGAGTGGATGGAGTTCATGATTTTGCGTGTTGCGTCGTCGTCGACTTTGGACCAGGCGGTGATGGGGTTATCGATGCTTGAGTTCGAGGTGGTGACAGAGGTGGGCGTGGTCGGGGTCTTGAAGCTGCTGTGGATGTCGGCGATCTTGCTGTGGAAAAAATTGGCGAGGGAGTTGCAGAGTTCCTGAGAGGGCGGGATGTCGTTGACGTTGGCGCTGGGGGTGGATAGTTCCTTTACGATGCGGAAGAGCTCTTTGCTGTCGTGTGCGTTGTTGTCTAGGCGGTCTTTGAAGGAGGACCTCTTGGTGGTCCTGATGAGGTGGTGGTGTCGGCGGGTTGCGTCTTTGAGGGTTGCGTGGTTGTCCGGTGTGCGTTCTTTGAGCCATTTCTTTTCTAGTTTCCTGCAGGCGCGTTTGGAGGCCAGGAGTTCGTCGGTGAACCAGGAGGCTTTCTTGCTTGTGAGGTTGCTGGGGGGTTTCTTCAGTGGGGCAAGGATGTTGGCGCAGTTGTTGATCAATTGTCTGAAGTTGCAGGCTGCGGTGTCTGGGTTGGTGGGCTCTTTCGGTGGGTTCTGGGAGAGGGTGCTGAGGAGTTTTTCTTCAGTGACTTTGCCCCAGTTGCGGTGGGGGAGTTGGTGGCTGTGGTGGTGTGCGGTGTTTTTGTTGTAGGTGAAGTGGCTGCAGTGGTGGTCGGTCCAGTAGGGTTCGGTGGTGTCTTTGAAGGTAATGTGGTCGCTGGTGGAGAAGATGGCGTCCAGTGTGTGTCCGGCGGCGTGGCTGGTGACGTGACGAGTTGTCTGAGTCCGAGGTTCGTGAGGTTGCTGATCAGCGTGGTGGAGTTGTGGTCGTTGTTGTTCTCGAGGTGAAAATTGAGGTCCCCGAGGAGGATGTAGTCCGTGGAGGCGAGTGCGTGGGTGCTTGTGAGGTCAGCGATGGTGTCGCAGAACTGGGCCCGATGTCCGGGGGGTCTGTAGACGAGCGTTCCTCTGAGGGTGGTGTTGGGGTCGGTGTGGATCCGGAAGTGTAGGAGCTCTGCGGTGCTGAAGTGGTCGTCGGTGTGGGTGGTGATCTTGAGGGAGGATTTGTGGACGATGGCGAGTCCTCCTCCGTAGCCATTGATGCGGTCCCTGCAGGAGATCTTGTATCCATCTGGGAGGGCGATGGCGATGTCTGGCGCAGATGAGTCGTTCCACCATGTCTCGGTCAGGAAGGCTACGTCCGGGGCGGTGCTGTTGAGCAGGTCCCAGAGTTCTACAGCGTGTTTGCGTGCGGAGCTGGTGTTGAGGAGTATGCAGCGGAGGTTGTTCGGTCTGGTGGTCGTTGGCTTGGAGGTTCGGTCGCAAGAGAAGTGGGAGTTGCGGCAGGTGAACGGTCCGTGGGTGTGCTTCGGGCGGCTTGGTAGCAGTGTTGGTTTTGGTTTCGGCCGTTGTTGAGTGCGTGGAGGGAGGCGGCGTCGTAGCTGAGCCTGGGCGGGGTGCGGAGCGGAGGGCGAGGTCCAGGGGTTCTGGCGCTTGGCCCGGTCCGGGCGCGGACGGGCGCAGACAGGCTTGCCTCTGGCACGCCTCTGGCGTGCCATCGGCACGCCCGCTGCACGGTCGCGCAGCGACCTGCATTAAGAGGGGGTGGAAGGAGGGAGGAGGAGCTGGGGGCGGGGCAGAAGCGGCAGGAAAAACGGGCGAGGGGAGCGGCGAGTGGGGATGGGGGGTGGGAAATAACTCTAGGTAGCTAGAGAAGAGGGGGAGGTGGGAGGGTAGGGGGTGTAGAGAAGGGGAAAGTAGTCAGGGAAGTGGGCGGATGGCGCTGGATTGGGGGTGGGGAGGGGGTCAGAGGAGGAGGGAGACGCGCAAGGGGAGAGAGCGAGATGTGGATCAAGCGCACAGAGGGGACAAAAAGAATACAATGACTACTAGGCAACAGATACTAGCACAGAGGATACGTGAATGAAATACAGTGAATACAGTGGGCACAATAGAGACAACAACACAACAGAGACAAAACAAAGAGACAAACAAAGTGAATACAAACACGACAGAAGCAAACCTTACTGCCCACCACTGGGCCACCAGGGATGAGGCGCAGGCCGGGGCCTGCGGGTGGAGGAGGGCCTCGAACACGGGCAGTAGCGGCAGTCAGGGACAGAGCACCTGCAGGGTGCGCTGCGCGGCGGGGGGAGCGTCCTGTCCTGACAACAGGGTCAGAGAACGCGCCCTCAAAGCGCAGCGACCTGCATTAAGAGGGGGTGGAGGGAGGGAGGAGGAGCTGGGGGCGGGCCGAAGCGGCTGGAAAAATGGGCGAGGGAGCGGCGAGTGGGGAAGGGGGGTGGGAAATAACGTTAGGTAGCTAGAGGGGAGGGGGAGGTGGGAGGGCAGGGGGTGTAGAGAAGGGGAAAGAAGTCAGGGAAGTGGGCGGATGGCGCTGGATTGGGGGTGGGAAGGGGGTCAGAGGAGGAGGGAGACGCGCAAGGGGAGAGAGCGAGATGTGGATCAAGCGCACAGTGGGGACGAAAAGAATACAATGACTACTAGGCAACAGATACTAGCACTAGCGAAGTGAATACAAACACGACAGAAGCAAACCTTACTGCCCACCACTGGGCCACTAGAGATGAGGCGCAGGCGGGGGCCTGCGGGGGCCTGCGGGTGGAGGAGGGCCTCGAACACGGGCAGCAGCGGCAGTCAGGGACAGAGCACCTGCAGGGTGCGCTGCGCGGCGGGGGGAGCGTCCTGTCCTGACAACGTCAACACCTCAGGTCGTGATTTAACACTCTTGTGATACTTGCCAAGATATGACATGCCACACCTACCCAGTATCATTGTGCTACTTGGGTTTACCCTTCACTCAGTCAGGTCTATTCTAAAGGAAGTGCACACAAGAAGATTGCACGTCTCATAAGACCACTAGTGTGCACTAATCGAGACTCACCCTCAAAAACCACGGATGCGATCCCAAAAACTGAGTACATGATTCTTTTGAAGGCTAAAATGTGTCTATTCTGTCATCGTCATTAGAAACATGGTGCATGCCTCAGGACCTTTTTGGAATGGGCTGGGGTCTGATGGTTTTCCAAGAGGTTCTCAGTGTGTCTCTTGCATCCTGTGGGCTTCTTTCTATTCTTCATTCTGTTGGGGTCATATCAATATGAATATCTGTTCCCTATCCTCTCGTCCTACCAATAGCTGTGTCTCTGGTCCAGGATAGGTTTCAGTTGTGATCTTTTACATCCCCAAGATTTCAGGTCTAGAAAATGGAGGGAAATCTTTTTAGGGGGTGTAGATGTAGAAGTCTATCCACAAAAGCATTTTGGGGGTTCATAAAGTAGTACTCCTGTAGTACTCTGTGACCTGCTCTTACCTGCCTTTGTGAATTAGCCTCAAAACATTTAAAATGGGTATAAAATAGGAATAGCATGGCTTATGATTACCCACATAGAAAGGACTGTGCCCTCTTTCTACTTTTACTATTGGGGAGTTGGACGATTTTGTGGTCAATTCACAAAGAGGTGTAAGAGTATGCAAAAGAGTACTCCTGTAGTACCTCTTCTTATTCGCATACATGGTTTTTGTGCATCAGCCACTATGGGGGTCATTCTAACTCTGGCGGGCGGCGGAGGCCGCCCGCCAGAGTTCCCCCCTCCAGAATACCGCACCGCGGTCAGAAGACCGCTGCGGTTATTCTGTGTTTCCCGCTGGGCTGGCGGGCGACCGCCAGAAGGGCGCCCGCCAGCCCAGCGGGAAACCCCCTTCCCACGAGGAAGCCGGCTCCGAATGGAGCCGGCGGAGTGGGAAGGTGCGACGGGTGCAGTTGCACCCGTCGCGAATTTCAGTGTCTGCTAAGCAGACACTGAAATTCTTTGTGGGGCCCTCTTACGGGGGCCCCTGCAGTGCCCATGCCATTGGCATGGGCAATGCAGGGGCCCCCAGGGGCCCCACGACACCCCATACCGCCATCCTGTTCCTGGCGGGCGAACCGCCAAGAACAGGATGGCGGTATGGGGTGTCTGAATCCCCATGGCGGCGCAGCAAGCTGCGCCGCCATGGAGGATTCATGAGGGCAGCAGAAAAAAACCGGCGGGAGACCGCCGGTTTTCCTCTTCTGACCGTGGCCAAACCGCCGCGGTCAGAATGCCCTGCGGGGCACCGCCAGCCTGTTGATGGTGCTCCCGCCGACCCTGGCCCCGGCGGTCCTTGACCGCCGGGGTCAGAATCACCCCCTATGTTTTTGAAAAACATGAGGCCAGCATTTCCCTACAACCTATCGCTATTTAATTAACTTTCTCTATTGGTACTGTGGTGCACCATTTATCAATATCTGACTGTTTTTGTATCCTGTTAGATGTTTTTGTCTGGTTTATGTGCTTTTTATCTGTTAACTCACTTTTAACATTGTAGAGCCAATCAGAGTATGATCGAGTCAATATAGGAGATCACAGTTCAAGTGATTGTAGGGAAAATGCTGGTCAATTGAGCAGTAGATGTGACAACTATGCCAATGACTCTTTTTCTGTTACCCATCTCAGTTATGAAAGCTATGAATAAGTCTCCCTGGCACTGAAAGGCACCCATTACAAGTTTCATGGTTCAAGCAGGGTGCAAACTGCAAACTTGTAATTACTGGTATCTTGCTGAAAGACCACACCAGCACCATGCAAGTAGGAGTTAAACCTCGAGAAATGTGGAACAACTGGGAGGACTCCGTTTTACTGAGCACAAAACAGGAATAGATTCCAAATTCCTGGGGATTAACAGAGGCGGTAAATGGGGGTAGAAGCTTCTGTGCAGGCTGAGGTGGAGGAAGGGACCATAGGGGAAGGAAAATGAAGAAATGTATTTTAGGGGTGCACAGCATGTTCCCCTTGCCAGAGAAAAGGTTCCGTGAAGACAGGTGATAAGGCCTCACTCCAATTGCATGCAGTGCGTAAAGCAATTTTACTGGCTGTGTTTTTTTTCGTGGTGGCTTGTTTCTGCACCCAGGAAAACAAATTGCATAGTACGAAGCCTTGAGTAATCAGGCAGAGTAGAATTCTGTATAGGAATTCTGCTCCGCCTGCATTGTAATGAGGGCCAAAGGTTACAGGGCTAAAGAACTGAAATTGAAACAAACAAAATGAATTGACCTGGATTGATCTTAATGGTACTTCATAGAGCGGATACTTACTGGAAATAATGAGTCACACTTACATATTCTTCTTGACAGTTGTCAGCTTTCTTCCAATCGTACTAAAAGAAAAATGCCTGAATTCACCTTGGAGCCTGAATTGTTCATGGTGCAGTACATACATGAGATATTAGGAGTTGCAATTACTACAGAAGACTTACAGGAGATTTACTCAAATACTTCAGTCTTTGATTTTGTAACAATTTTTTTTAACTATGTAAAGAAGTTGGAAAGAGCCACTGTGAGCACTAGTATAGAATATTTGCTAAGCAAATTGCCGGGGAAAATTGCAGATTTTTGTAAAATATACTGATTGTCACAAAAAATGTATTTTGAAATTGTAACAATGATCGATAATGCTGTCTGACATTTAAAAGCAAATAACAGTATTATTATTATTATTATTGTTATTATTATCTCTATTTGTGGTAATAGTAGCAGTAATATTAGTAGTATTATCATCATTATTAGTAGTAGAAGTACTGCATTATTATTAATAATAATAATAATAATAATAATAATAATAATAATAATAATAATAATAATAATAATAATAATAATAACAATAATAATAATATATTGATACATGGGATAAAGTACAAGGTATGATGAGTCGTTTGCAAGTAGTCATGGGGTAAAATCCTCTTAAGGGAGTAGGGAGTACAGAAGCAAGGTGATTGGAGTGCGGCAACAGCACGACCGACCAGAACATGAGCAGCATTTCTTTAGTGTAGTCACAAATAAAATAACTCAAAAGTAATTGTGTGTTAACTTTTTTACCTGAACAAGCACTTAGGGTAGATTTTGAGCATGAACCATATCCTTTTTTATTTTTAAGGTTTCCTTTGGCTTACAGAGAAGAAGTGCCATACAGAATGAGTGCGCTGCACAAACAATATCAACTTCCTCTTCCTGTTCTGAAGGCTCCTCCCTGTCCATTGTCCAGCCCTTGGTCATTTTAGATTTGTAATTTGGAGAAAAATTATCACTCATCCTTTGTCTGCAGTCTCTGCTGCAACATCCTTCTTCGGAAGCTTGAAAATGTGTTTTTTGTGTGGAAAATCGAGTAACTTCAGTGCAGGTACTTGGGAAATATATGCGTTGGCAGACTCTACTATTTCTGTTCTTTTTTTGTAATTTTCCTTGTGCTTGAGTGAATTCTGTGCATGTTTTTCTACATTTTGTGTTGTGTTTTACTGGGGTAGGTCTTTGTTGCATTTTTAATGCATTTTTCACATTTTCACTGCTTGTGTGCTATAGATATTTTCATTACCTTAGAGGCTTGGGGGACAGCCTTGCATTCATGCTAAATCTAGGTTATTTTTTGACTACATATTCTTGGTGGTTTCTAAGGTTGAGATGGCCCTAGAAGTCCAGCCCCATGTATCAAGACATTGGGGGTTATTCTAACTTTGGAGGAGTGTTAATCCGTCCCAAAAGTGACGGTAAAGTGACGGATATACCACCAGCCGTATTACGAGTTCCATAAGATATAATGGACTCGTAATACGGCTGGTGGTAAATCCGTCACTTTTCCGTCACTTTTGGGACGGATTAACACCTCCTCCAAAGTTAGAATAACCCCCATTGTCCTTTGTTCTCCTGTGCGTGTTTGCCCACTATTAGACGTTTTTTTCCAACTTTTAAAATTACGTATTTCTGCTAATTGTTACCTTGTGATGTTTGTGTTTGGGACATGTTTAATGTCTATTTAAACTTTTGCAATTGTTTCTATGTTGCTATCCTGTTGGATGTATTGTAGCTGCTTTACTGGTATTGTACTAAGGCCCATGGATGGACCCAGTCACCCTGTGGGCATATGTTTATGTAAACCTGCAAGTTTTTGTTGGTGAATGGGAAGGAAGGGGCTCCAGCCAGGGCAAGGCGGTCATTTTCTCCTGCTTTCTGTGCCTCCCTCTTTGCTGGTCATGTGCCAATGACCATTTTGCAGAGTCAGTGAATGTATATGTGTGTGTGTGTGTGTGTGTATGTATTTGTGTGTGTGTTTGTATTTGTGTGATAAACAGCAATTTTGTTTTTGCTCACCATGCCCACTTTTTAGCTGATGATTGGGCGACCACCATTGGGGGGCCTAGTGTGTGTGTGTTTGTATGTCATACACAGCCATTTAGGCCCTCATTACAACCCTGGAGGTCGGTGGTAAAGCGGCGGTAAGACCGCAAACAGGCCGGCGGAAAACAAATGTAACCGCCGCAGTCATCCGCCACTTCACCATTCCGATCCCCATGGCGGTGAAGACTGCTGGGCTGGAGATTGCGGTCTCCAGCCCAGCAGTCGTCATTAGGCCGCCAATGGTATCAGGACCCTGCATACCGCCATGGATCTCGGGTGGTTGGGAACCGCCATGAGATCCATGGCGGTAGGCACTATCAGTGCCAGGGAATTCCTTTCCTGGCACTGATAGGGGTCTCCCCCACCCCGCTACCCCCCACGAATCATCCCCACACACCCCACGACCCTCCGTGCCACCCCCCAAAGGTGGCACAACCCCCTCCCCACCCCGACCCCGAACATGCACATATACACACCCCTATACGCACACACCCCCAACATGCACATATACACACCCCTACACGCACACATACACCCCGCACACATACAGACTTGCACACGTCCGACCCGCACACATTTCCCATACACACAACATCCCCGCACGCATACACTCACTCACTCACCCCTCTACACTCTCACACGCACACCCCCATGCATGCACACAACAACCCCCACCCCCTTCCCTAACGGACGATCAACTTACCTTGTCCGTTGATCCTCCGGGAGGGGACGGGATCCATGGGGGCAGCTCCGCCACCAGCACACCGTCACCAGAACACCGCCACACCGAATCATTGGATGTGATTCAGTGGGCGGTGTTCTGTTGACGTGGCGGTGGAGGTTGAGCAAGCTCCACTTTCCCCCCGTCCACCAGTATGGCTGCTGGCAGCTTTCCGTACGAAAAAGGACGGCGGGCTGCCAGCGGTCATAATACGCGGCACGGAAGACCGCCACGACTGGCGGTCTTCAGCACGGCGGTACCTCGGCAGTCTTGCGAAAAGACCGCCGAGGTCGGACTGACCCCCTTAGTCTTTGTTCTTCATGCCTCTTTTTTTGCCAGCCACAAAGCAACCATCATTTTGTGGTCAGTGAGTGTGTCTTTGTATGTGTGAGGGGACTTGTTCTTCATAGTTCCTTCATTGTGCAGCATGTGGTTGTGAGCAAGCACCATTCTGTGCAGCCAGTATGTGTTTCAAACACTTTTTCCACTTTTGAAAGCCGTTTTCCAGGAACAGTTATATTGTAAGAAGTCCATGGCATTTTTCCCTGCTTTTTGTTGTTTCTTGATAGTAGAATTCTGTAGTACACAGTTTTATTTTTAGATCAGTTTATTCAATTTTTGACACCAGGTAGTTGTATATTATTTTTTTCATGTCCCCACTTGCATCCCATTGTAACTCTAAGGGCCTTTGATGGACACCAACTATTTATGAATTAATTTGCTCTATTTGTGCCTACATTTCATAGCGTTCCAATGGGCCCTGGAAGACACTAGGTACTGATACATTTTTATATTGGTTTGAACAATGTTTTATAATATTGTCATTTGTTATGTTGGTGATTATGATAAGGATGGAAAATAATTATGGCATGTACTGCATTAACAACAATTGCCAAGGCTCACTCTCTCCTTTCTTATTATTCAGTGCCCCAGGCTCATGAGAATATATTTACTGACTGAGATGGAGAGACGTGACATTGGGCTCCAGGGAACCCTCTGCTAAGTGTTTCTAGTGACCAGTGAGGCGAAGACGTTTGTTGCCAGTTCGACCACTGGCATGAAGCCCTCATTCTTTTCCAGCAACGCATCATACTTGCTGTGCCCTGCACTGGACAGGAAGAAGCTGGGAGGAAGATTACTCCTGGCAGGGCCAAACTGGGAACCAAAGGCATCCTGGCAAATTTTGTCAGACCAGCATTCATACTTCACATAGTGAGTGAGTGAAGCAAGCGAGCTTGACTACTGCAAAAGGGGCTTGGAGGTGTTCTACCTCTAAGAAAGTTTTTTAAACAATTGCAAATATGGTGTGTCACAAGGTAAAGAGGGATGCATTCACCCCCAAAACATTTAAGCAAATTACCTGCTACCAATAGCTCACTTGTAGAGGTATCCTCACAAAGAAAACAGTCACAGCAACCCATTACCAAGCAAAGTGTCATGAGGTGGGCCATTTATACAGTAGGAAGCTGGCCAAAAAGTTAGCAATGACCTCACGCCTTTTTCTTTGGTGGGCAGAGAAGGGTTTCTGAAATTTGTGTCCAAAATAGAAGGTGCTATCCGGAATTATGTTCCCACTGCTGCCATGTTAGCACTGCACCATCACGGGCATCACTTCACGCTGGGTCTCCTACAATGGGTTAAGCACAGGCTGGCTGCTGGTCTTACTACTGAGGGTAATTTTTGAGGCATTTGGCAACATGCAACAGGTGCAATGATGTCGATAGAAAAATTGCATACAGCTGCCAACATGTTGAAAGAATTTAACAGCAAAATGTTCAAATAGTTTTAATTCAGAGGACTCTGCATTAGAGTTGTTTAGGGTATTGCATCATCTTAATTTTGCAGGACTTCTTTAAAAAAGCAGACAAAGTCAACAGCAAGCCAACAAAGCCTGAAAGTAGTTGAGGATACTAATAGAGACCCTGTAAAATCTCTAAAACAGGAGGTGTAAATCCTTTGGCACCACAACTTCTGCATGCTGCAATGCCATGTTGAGCAGCATTGGTCTATCAATGATTATTGTCTTCAAAGGGGAGATAATGCAACTGGCAAAGCCATGACAATGGAAGTTGCAAATGGGTAATAGAGTGTCCAATCTAAAAGCTAGTGCTTTTTGAGATTTTGAGACACAAGTCAGCAAGGATGACAGTACCATGAAACAAGTCATCCCCTTGTTGCCTGTGCTCTGGGGACATTTGCGAAAGGTAGAACAAACATTTAGCAGTGTCAATGTAGAAGCAGTTGATTTGGTCAATGGCTTAATCCTCCATCTCAACACAAATCAAAAACTATAAAAATAGATTGTGTCCTCCACAAAGATACTGGATACACTGCACAAAAAAGTGCTGGCCACTTTCATTCATTTCTCATCAGTGGATGTCTCATTTTACAAGAAATGAATTGCCTTTAAGCGGGTGACCTAAAATATGAACTATTGTAAGTTCAAAGCCATATCAAAACTGACGGGCTGCCTTCACCCTCAGGAGAGCATAGGTTGACCCAGAATATAGAAGCATGTCACAACTGCAGCAGCACCCACTGGTAGTAATATTGTTACCCACTACTAAACATGCAGCAACAACAGCCTCTCTTCCAACACCTAGAATGGATTGGTTTATGGGTACAGCAGGACATAAATCAAGTGCCCAGATGCAACAGCACTCTAAATACAAGTGTAAACAATTACAAAAGAGAAGATGGTACAGGACAATTTGGATGACACAAATGAGAGCCAAGACCCATTACCCTACAGGCAAAGTAAGAAAGAACAGTGGCCAGAACTCAGTAGGCTAGTAATAACGTATTTGGCATTTGCTGAAGCCAGTCTATCTTCGAAGAGCATGTGCAGGTGAGGCAACTGTCACTGTTGGAAGGATCGTTCTTTCTCTCTAAAACACGGAGAGACTGAAAATGATTAATATGAATAAACGTTTAATTCCTAAAAATTATAGGGCTGTTCTCAAACATCACAAGTATGGTGTATGATTGTCCTACAAGTAACCTCACTGAATATAATGATGAACTTTACTTTCCAAATTTAAAATAAATTAAAACACAAGTAAAATGTCTGCTACGTGAAAAAAACAGAAAAAAGTTTATTTTTGTGCTTGGTTTACTGCAAATATGAATAAACTTGAATGGACCTATGTGCAGCGAATACAAGCAAACAAGGACCCAGTCATAACTAATTCTACTTTTGGGTCAATCTCAGACTTTGTAGGATCTAAGTCAGCAACAAACACTTCCAGATTTTTTCCAGAAAGAATACAATGCTTGCCTCCCATGCATATCCCTGTAATTCTATGTTCAGCTGTAAGTGAAGATGCAAAGGACTATGCTGCACAGCTTATATATGTTGCTTCCATGGGAAAAACAAGAAGAATAGATAGGTTGATGGTCACCGCACATGGAAACAGGTAACTTGCATCAATGAACGCCAAAGGATGTATATGATGGACTTAGCTAATGTAAACTTTGTATTTAATACCTGGGTGATCCTTTGATACAGTAGGACTGTTATATGATTAGAAATTTAGTTATTTGCATGTCAGCCTTTCTCGCCTCTTCTGAAACTTCTCTGCTTACCTAGACTAGACTAAGGGCCTGATTATGACTTTGGCGGTCAGCCTGCCAGACTGCCATGTTGGCAGTCCAAAAAAGACTGCTGTATTATGATTCATGCAAACAGGGCCGCCATCCATCAAGCAAAAAAGGCAGACCACCTACAGTGCGGAAGCTTGGATTTAAGCAGTCCGACCTCCAGAGCCATCAGTGCTGGGGCCAACCACCAAGCATACAGTCACCGTGGTGGGCCCCTCGCAGCCGCCGGCCAATGGCGGTCGACCACCACTGTCCATGTTCAGCTAAGTAACAGACAAGTGCACACTGGATGAATTAAAAAACATCACAGGTGACACACATTGGCGAAGTGGACACACCTGAAAAGGACACTGTAAAACATACCCCTTCAAGGATCACGATCCTTTGCATTTCCACTGCAGCACAGCAAGACAGATCACATAATTTCGGGCATTTTTTGTCATAAGGCAGCCCATTTTTTCCCCATTCCATTTTACACCCTTCATACACATCATCTATTTTTTCCCATATTCACTAGTCTTGTTTAGTCACTGTCACCCCTTTTAATTTCCAGTCATGTCACAGACCAAAAACCCATGATTTCCAGAGGATGAGTTGAGAGTCATGGTGGATGAAATCATTAGAGTTTGTTTAGAGCCCAAGTATAGCACACTCCTCTCTGTAGGAAAATGGAAATGTGGGACAGGAGAGATGACAGAGTAAATGTTGTGGGCACTACCATGTACACAAAGGAGGACATTAGGAAGAAGTAGAATGACTTCAGGGGCATGATCCATTCCCTGGTCTCCAAGCACCAGCTGCAGACCAAGAAGACTGGTGGTGGTCATCCCAGTGCCCCATTAAGACTCTTTCCTTTGGAGGAGAAGGTCTTGGCCTTCCTGCATCCTGAGGGATTGAGAGGAATACATGGAGGAGTGGAGTCTGGTAAGTTCCTACACCAAAACAGTCATAAAAATTTAATGTCATGCAAACTCACAGCTCAGCTTTTGCCACTGTCTTGTTTATGTACCTCACCAACATTCAATACCCAGAGTATCTAAGATTTAACACTGTCAGTCTGTACAATTGTGTCCAGCATCACAGCTACCAAGGCCTATCACATGTCATATGTCCAAATGGTGCCTGGAAATATCACAAAAACCAAAACACAATCCAGGGTTCATGTTATGTCCCAAAATGTAACGTTATGCTCAACCCTGATTGCAGTCTACATACAGATGTACTACCAAACATTTGTAATGTTTGGGGGAGTAAAGAGAGTGACCTGACTGCAACTCTCAGGAGGCACTGTTTCAGTAACTCCAAACACCTACCCAGCGGTCATTTGTCCAAATACCCCTGTTTGTGAACCCTCCATTGAAGTTTACTCACCTGAGAGTGATCTAGATACATATCATGCTCAAAACAGAGAAGTGTCTCTCTACCTAGCTCCATCTGGTCTTGCTAACCCAAGATGAAACTACTGAACACAGGAAGGATACCTTACCCAGTGTGTGCAACAAGTATTCCTAAAGTCTCAATCTGCATCACCAGATTGGTATTGGCAGCAGACACAATGACACAGGTCTGTGCACATGATGACTGCAGTCACTTATACAAACAAGTCCTCAGTTTCCCTGCATCCCACTGAACTCCAAATGGTGAAAGCCATACTTTGCCTCTCCACAGTGTTGGCTGCACTGGTGGTAAAATGTCATTTTCAGGTCATCTTCCAAAGTGCGACTTGACTTGTATATCACATCAGCTGCTTGAGTCAAATTGGGTTGGCATGCTTCACACATCTCATGTCAAATCACCCAATACCATGGTTACTTGACACAATTAGATTACCTCCAACTTAACTTTGTCCAAGATCTCTTCTTTCTGTAACACAAAACCTTTGGAGGTACATTTAACAATTCAACCAGTAACAATGCACGTTTTTCATTAAACCGGTGGATCTGTCGCTGGGCACACGGAGGACACAGAACAAACTACCCCTAAGCCCTTGGATGAAGCTCTCAGTGAGAACAACACTCCTGGACTAGTGCACTTGGAGGATGGTTAGGCTCATCTAGGTAAACAGCAACAGTGAGTCTCACTGTGCCCGCAACGTCACTTCGCAGCCCTGTTCCTTCAACATCACAGGAAACCTAACACATTTTCCACCATTTTGAGCCCCCCAGTTTTGGATCCTGAGTTGCAGCGCAACACTTTGGACAATGAGGGCCCAGGAGCAGGTTGGAGAGGGCACCCTGTGGTAAGGGCACTGGCCCATGGGGTTGGGTAGATGGGAGGGGATGCTGTGGGCCAGTGAGGTAAGGCCACTGGGGCTGCTCTTGGCCAAGACACCATCAGCCACATCTTGGGGATCTATCAGGAGTCCCAAGGTGTGATGGTGAGGAACCAGGAAAGATTAGACCCCCACCCAGGGTCTCCTTCCCAGCGGTGGAGGGACACCCTTGTCCTCAGGGTCAGTTTAGCAGAGAGTTCACAAATCAGACGGAGTCACCAACTGGAGGAATAAAGAGAAGTTTATTACATGAATTATAGCTCGAGCTAATACAGAGTCCCAGGACAGTCAAGTGACTATCCTACGGAGGCTGCCCCTACACTCTGGGGCACCCAACCTTATATACACACAAAACTGCTTAGTCAGAGGACAACTCCACTCCTAGCACATTCAAGGTCCTCTACGGCCTTCAGAATATTTCAGGGATACACGTGTGGTGGGAGAAGGTACAGATGCATCTGGCAGGAGGTGGCAACGACCTGTACAAACTTGTTCTGGCAGTTACTGATTAAGCACGACAATTCTCGGAAATGTAATTGGAAAAAGTAAATGGCAGAGATAAGCAGATTGCAGCCCAAGGCTGCGAGCACAAGGTCAGTCATCAAAGTTCAAGAGGTTTGTCGAGCACATGGCAACATAATAAAGATAAACAGATGCCTAGCAGCTATGGTGTATAATTAACTTTATGTACATTTTCTCAATGGGCAAGGTGTTGACTGAACTCCTGGAAATCAAGCACCAACAGAGGGACATGAATAGGGACATTCGTGAACAGAATGAGGCCCAAAATTCTATCATGGCCTCCCTAACAGGGTTGTTGAGGGACGTACACAGAACCCTGAGCAGGGCTTTTCAAAACCAATCTGCCCCCTCCTTTGGCTCATCAACAGAAGGCCCATCAATATCGGCAACAGTCACAGAAAGAGAGGCCTTGCCAGAGGAACAACCAACCACATACACCCTTGCCTCTGTAGCAGCTGATGCCCCCGCCAGTGGCTAAGTTCAGAAAAGGATCCAGGAGGTGCAGATGGCAAGACACCCATCACTGCCTGCAATAACCCCCTTCCTTAAGGCTGTCTTTTGTGTTACACATTCACTTTGTGGACTGAGCCTGAACCACCTTCCATTTCTAATGTGAGGAGTACTCTGGATTTTGGACTTCAAATGGTGTGGCATCTACTCCAATGATTTCATTCACCATGACTGATCCGTTCACATATGTTTTAATTTTTTATTTATGTTATACATATGTTCTGTTAGTTGTAGCTCCACAATAAAATCACCAATCACTGACTCATTGTCTTCAGATTTTGCTTGCATATTGAGCCATGTAGATATGTCAGACCATGTGAACCGTATGATGAAGATCTAAGGTACTTGTTCAAAATGGGATATGTAGAATGCACGCAGCCTCCAGCTCAGGATTACAACCATCCCAAACAAACACATACATACAAGTGTCTGGTCAAGCTAAAATAATTGTTAGTGTTCAGCACATAGGCTGTGAATAATTCTGAGCTATTGGAAATCATAAATGATTGACTCATACTGAGTAAATGAACATTTTTACAGGTACAGACCTCCCAAAGGAAAGAAGGAAGGGATTTGCCAGACATTGTTCTGTGGAATGGGCAAACATAGAAGTTGTTAATGTCACCACCTTGAGCCTTATCACACACCACAACAAAGTAATCCAACATCACATAATTCAAAATTCAGACAGATGGCAGTGCAACAGTTCCTGATAACAGGTCCCTTATAATCCAATGCTCATGCATCTGCTGGGTATGACACAAACATATGTCAGTGTTTTGGCAAAGGCACTGTGGTGTACCACGATGAAACTCATCTACAGGAATATACAGATCATACCAAAAGAGTGTTTAGCCAATGTGAATGGAACTGACTTGGTCTTGAGCTAGGAATACATATTTTATGACCACACGATGAAACACATGATGCATCAGGCCCACCACAGGACACAAAACATGTCCAATGGGGCACTTCTGAACATCCATCCAAACACTCTGCAAGCTGATTTGTACATGCCTCATACTCCGAAACTACGGGCCTCATTTATAAGAATCTGACTCATCGACTCCTATGTGTCGAATTTCTTGCGCTGACCTGCAACCCCCTAACAACACCATGGTTGTGCTGTATTTACAATACAGAGCTCTATTGTAGACATTTCCACAGATGTATCTGAAATTCTGACGCATCTGTGACACTAAACTCATGCATTGCTGGACTAGCGCCTAAAAAATAAATGATGGTACTCCAGCAATGCAAAGAAGCCCTGAGTCAGTTTAACGCCTGCTTTGAGGAGGCATTACATTTTTGATGCAGTGAAGTCGCAGAATGACGCAGTGAAATGTAGTAAATTTCACTGTGCCAGTTCTGCATGGCATTTTAACCAGGAACGCATACCTTGTATACATTATACCTGGCACACGTATAATGAGGAGCAAGGCATTACAAACTGGTGCAATGTTACCATTGCACCAGTTTGTACATGTGGCGCAGTGTAGGGAACTGCTTGCTCCGCCGCAACATAAAAAAACAGTGACACTATGGCAGCGCAAAGGGCTTGTAAACAAGCCCCTTTGTTACCTACATTACATGGAATACTCCATGTCCACTTCATATGTCCGAACAGCATCACATACCTGCCACTGTCACAACTCTGAAATGCCCACATGAAGATGTCATGGTGAAGGTACCTGTACAAAAAAAACAAGGAGTATAGGCTTGAAACCATACATATGAGAGAAGTCACATAGCAAGCATCTGGAAGACAAACTACATTGCAATAATTCTGACACGAACAAAGCAACATCATAAAGGTGGGACTGTGTCAAAAGCTGTCTTATCAATCAGTATTTGGCTGATTTTGCAGAGTATCAGCTCCCTAACTTTCAAAAATACTAAACTCAACACATTCTCACAACTACAATTCATTCTACTGTCACAGTCATGACATCATATTACATACTTACACTCATAATAAGTAGCTGTGGATGAGATCTGTTAGAAATGGGGTCTTTGGTTGACAGTCAGGTTACCCCCTGTTCAAGCAAGGACCCTCACTCTAGTCAGGGTAAAAGAGAATCACCCTCAGCTAACCCCTGCTTACCCCCTTGGTAGCTTGGCAGAGCAGTAGGCTTAAAGTCAGAGGGCTAGGTGTAAAGTATTTGTACCAACACACACAGTAACTCAATGAAAACACTACAAAATGACACAACATCAGTTTAGAAAAATAGGAAATATTTATATAAACAAAACAAGACCAAAGTGACAAAAATCCGACATGCACAAGTCAAGTTTGTTTTTAAAGATTAAACTCAAAAATGCTGAGATGAGGTGTTAACACGGTGTCGTGATGGAGTCGTTCCCAACAATCCAACACCAGCGGCGCCGGCCACGGAGTCGCGTAGACCCCCAGGTACAGTACCTTTGGTGAAGACTGAAAACAAGCCGATGTGCGAAGTCGGGGATCGCAGCATCTGTGTGAAAACGTTGAATCTGCGCACTACGAGCAGCGTCGGTCATGACATGGTGCGGTGACTTCCATGGCGTCGCAGACTTTGGTGGGGCTGCAGCGATGTCGGGCCTGCGAAGGTCATCGCGTTCCAGTGAAGATCACGGAGTCGGTTGCAGGCAGTGTCACTGAATTCAGCAGCGGCGTCGGTCCGGAGTCTTCTGAAGTTGATTTCCTTGAATTTTCATCAGCTTTTCCTTTTCCCAGTCCCTGGGACCTTTTCCTTTCAAGGTCCCAGGAACTGGATAGGGCACCGCTTGTCAGGGCAGGAGTCTCTCCAGAGACTCCAGGTGCTGGCAGAGAGAAGTCTTTGCTGTCCCTGAGACCTCAAACAACAGGAGGCAAGCTCTAAATCAAGCCCTTGGAGATTTCTTCTCAAGATGGAAGGCACCCAAAGTCCAGTCTTTGCCCTCTTACTCTGGCAGAAGCAGCAACTGCAGGATAGCTCCACAAAGCACAGTCACAGACAGGGCAGCTCTTCTTCCTCAGCTCTTCAACTCTTCTCCAGGCAGAGGTTCCTCTTGATGTCCAAAGCGATCTAAAGTCTGTGGTTTTGGGTGCCCTTCTTATACCTTCAAAGTAAAGTCTCTTTTGAATGTGAAATTCTGCTTTGCCCAGGCCAGTCCCCGGACACTCACCAGGGGGTTGGAGACTGCATTGTGTGAGGGCAGGCACAGCCCTTTGAGGTGTAAGTGACCACTCTTCCCCTCCCTCCCAGCACAGATGGCTGATCAGGATATGCAGGCTACACCCCAGCTCCCTTTGTGTCACTGTCTAGTGTGAGGTGCAATCAGCCCAACTGTCAAACTGACCCAGATAGGGAATCCACAAACAGTCAGAGTCACAGAAATGGTATAAGCAAGAAAATGCTCACTTTCTAAAAGTGTCATTTTCAAACACACAGGGGGCTATTACAACCTCAGCGGTCTTTTTTGAAGACCGCCGAGGTACCGCCGTGCGGAAGACCGCCAGTTGTGGCGGTTTCCGCTCGGCCTATTATGACCGTTGGCAGCTCTCCGTCCTTTTACCGACGGTGAGCCGCCGACAGCCATACTGGCGGGAGGCGGGGAAGTGGAGGTTGCTCCGCCACGCCAACAGAACACCGCCCAGCGAATCACGTCCTGTGATTCGCCGTGGCGGTGTTCTGTTGGCGGTGTGGTGTCGGCGGAGCTGCCCCCATGGCTCCTGTCCCCTCCTGGAGGATCGACGGAACAGGTAAGTCGATCGTCTGTTAGGGGAGGGGGGTGCGGGGTTGTTGTGTGTTGTGTGGGTGCATGGGGGTGTGCATGTGTGTATGTAGAGGGGGTGTGTGAGTGAGTGTATACTTGCGGGGGTGTTGTGTGTATGGGAATGAGTGCGTGTATGTCTGTGGGTATGTCTGTATGGATGTGTGCGTGTATGTCTGAATGTGGGTGTGCGTGTCTGACTGTGTGTGTGGATGTTTGCATGTGTTATGGTGTGTGTGCGTGTATGTGTGTTGGTGGTGCCTGCGTGTGTGTCGTGTGTGTATGAGTGTAGTTATGTTGGGGGTCGGGGTGGGGAGGGGGGTCCTGCCACCTTTGGGGGGTGGCAGGGGTGGTGGGGGGTGTAGGGGAGGAAGTGCCGGAGGAAGTCAGGGTGGGGGTGGGGGGTGGGGGAGACCCCTATCAGTGCCAGGGAAGGAATTCCCTGGCACTGATAGTGCTTACCGCCGTGGATTTCATGGCGGTTCAAACCGCTGGAAATCCACGGCGGTAAGCCGGGTCCAAATACCGTCGGCGGTATAGTGACGACCGCCGGGCTGGAGACCCTGGTCTCTAGCCCAGCGGTGGTCTCCGACCTGGTAGGCAGAACGGAAAACCAGCGGATGACCATGGCGGTACCGCCATGGTCATAATTCCCCAAAGTAAGACCGCCAGCCTGTTGGCGGTCTAACCGCCGGTTTAACACTGACCGCCAGGGTTGTAATGACCCCCACAATCTTAAAATCAACTTTACTAAAAGATGTATTTTTAAATTGTGAGCTCAGAGACCCCAAACTCCAGATGTTCATCCTCTCCCAAAGGGAATCTACACTTTAATCAGATTTAAAGGTAGCCCCCATGTTAACCTATGAGAGGGACAGGCCTTGCAACAGTGAAAAACTAATTTAGCAATATTTCACTGTCAGGACATACTATGGGGGTCATTTTGACCTCGGCGGTCTTTTTTGAACACCGCCGAGGGACCTCCGTGCAGAAGACCGCCATTGGTGGCGGTTTGCCGCTTGGCCTATTATGTCCGTTGGCAGCACTCCGTCCTTTTACGGGCGGAGAGCCGCCAACAGCCATACTGGCGGGAGGCGGGGAAGTGGAGGTTGCTCCACCTCCACCACCACACCAACAGAACACCGCCCAGCGAATCACATCCTGTGATTCGCCATGGCGGTGTTCTGTTGGCAGTGTGGTGTCGGCGGAGCTGCCCCAATGGCTCCCGTCCCCTCCCGGAGGATTGTCAGACCAGGTAACTCGATTGTCCGTGAGGGGGGTGGGAAGGTGTTGTGTGTTGTGTGGGTGCATGGGGGTGTGCGTGTGTGTATGTAGAGGGGGTGTGTGAGTGCGTGTATGCCTTCGGGGTGTTGTGTATATGGAAATGAGTGCATGTATGTCTGTGGGTATGTCTGTATGGATGTGTGCGTGTATGTTTGAATGTGGGTGTGCGTGTATGACTGTGTGTGTGGATGTAGGCATGTATGTCGGCGTGTGTGCGTGTAAGTATGTAGGTGGTGCCTGCGTGCGTGTTGTGTGGGTATGGGTGAAGTGATGTTGGGGGTCGGGTGGGGAGGGGGTCCCTGCCACCTTTGGGGTGGCAGGGATGGTGGGGGGAGTGGCAGGTCTGAGACATGTTTACAGAGCTACTTGTGTGGGTGGCACAACCAGTGCTGCAAGCCCACTGGTGGCATTTGAATTACAGTCCCTGGCACCTCTAGTGCACTTTACTAGGGACTCGCTAGTAAATCAAATATGCCAATCATGGATAAACCAATTGCATACACATTTTGTAAAGGAGCACTTGCACTTTAGCACTGGTTAGCAGTGGTAAAGTGCCCAGAGTAACAACAACAGCAAAATCAGAGTCCAGCACACGTCAACAACCTGGGGAACAGAGGCAAAAAGTTAAGGGAGAAAATGCCAAGGATGAAAAAGACTAAAAAGATCGTCTTGCAAGTCATCTCCTTACTCTTCAACACTGTCATCTTCAGTTGGCATTTCAGGATTCACACCTGGTGGCACTGCAGGTTCCCCCTCCTCTGGGATGTATGGGATAGTCCTCCACAGGGCGATGTTGTGGAGCATATAGCATGTCACAGTGATCTGACACACTTTACCAGGTGAGTAGAGGAGGGCTCCACCAGCCTTGTCCAGACAGCGAAATCTGGTCTTCAGGAGCCCAAAAGCCTGCTCTACTGGCTGCCGTGTTCTTCAATGGGCCACATTGAAACAGACTTTCCCTGGTGTAGCTGGATTCCTCAGCGGTGTGAATAACCAAGGGAGGTTTGGATATGCTGAGTCTCCTGTTAAGAGTGGGACATAAGTGCAACAATTCATTTCATGATTTTAGCACCTGATGTTGCTCACACACAATCAGTACAGACGTGACTTACCAACCAGCCAGGCCCTCTCTGGTTGCATTTGTGACATTTGCTGGGTTATGGTGCTGTTCCGCATTATAAAAGAATCATGGGCTGACCCAGGAAACCGGGCACACACTTTTGAGATGTGGAGATCCACCAAAGAGACAACTTGCATGTTGATGGAATGGACGTTTTTTCTGTTTGATAGTATTGTTCAATGGCCTGTGGTGGCACCAAGCCAACATGTGTGCCTGCAACACACTATACTGGTGTTGTGTAGTCGGACCTACAGAAAAAGACAGATTGAGGATGTTTGTGATGGTATTAAACTTCTATTGTTTTGTGACACACATAACAGGGCCCTATACAGTCTTTCAAGCTGCCAAAATGGAAGATGCCTGACATATTCCACTGGACATCAGGAACCACATGTGGCTGCCTGTGGAAGTCATCCGTGCGGTAGGCACCAGACACAGCTATAGGATAACTTTGTTGCCTGTGGCGGTCGCGCCCCAATGGCTGTGTCCATCGGCGGTGATGACCGCATATGTGGTGAATGGATATGCCGCATTGTGCAAAATCAGTCACTTAACCTTTGACACTGCTTCCAGCAACACCCCCACCACTTCAGCTGCTGTGTGCTGCCTCTGTGAACAATCATGCCACGTCCAGCAGGTGAAACGGCATCTGCCTTCTCTCCAGAGGCTTGTGAGTGAGGTCCTTCCCCTATATGCTCAGCTCTAGGGCTCACCAGAGTTGCAGGTAAGTACCACATAGGCACAATTGACTCTGTTCAACACCATCCTTTCCCTTCTCACAGGCTACATGTGCCCCTGTGTGCCAATTAGACTTCTGGAGTGCCTGTTGTTGCAGTCTGTGTGGCATCAATGGGATAGATGTACATGATGCAGGTATTGGACACCCATACTATATGTTTTGTTCATTCACATTGTGTTGTGTGATATTTGTTGGGGGCCTAGATCCTCCTTGTGCTGGATGCACATAACTAGGCAAGGAGACTTTACTGCCATCCAATGAAATTTCTTTATTTATGATGGTGGTAGGTGTTAGACAACATATGTGTTCATGACAGCATGAGCTGTGTACGCATCTTGTCTGAGTCATTTGAGGTTCTTATAAGCAATGTGTATTGTGCCTCAGACCTTTCACCCTACATCTGGCCTTGCCAAACTGTTGTCTGTAAGTCATATCACGATTCACTGTGCCCTTCAGGTTGCAACACAAGCCATAAGCCACATTGCTAATGGCCACATGATGTACTGTCATGCATGGGAATGATGGAAATGTGAGTGTCATGTAGGTTTTATATGTCCTGTCAAATGTATTTCCAAGTATGGGACATAGTCCAGGCTGTGGGAAAGTCACTATGGCTCTGCAACTGTGGCACTGTGCCCACTCCCTGTAGACCTGTAGATCCTGTCATGTGGGTAATATAAGGCTCTAGTGGCAAAACGTGCCTTGATTGCCTCAGCCCATTGACTAGATTAGGAATGCATACTGAGGCAAATCCTAGAACTAGTCCATATGTGCATTTCACATCATTCTCAATGTGTGCCTGTGACTCATGACAGGTCCCTTATTCCAGAGCTATGTTGTCACCATCACAGAAGTCATGTTTGTCCTGTACAGGCTTATTGCACAAATGACAGACCCACCGTGCAGACAGTGTGTAGATTCCTGGGAGACCATGATGTGTGATTCAGTAGCTTGGTTACATAGCAAAAATTGTATAATACATACCTTTGTATGTTGGATGCCATCTCTGTAGGTTTGAAACATATATTCCAAGGAGTGTTCTGTGGTACAGGTGCATATCACAGAAACCCACCCTGAGGTGTAATGAGTCTGTATTTGGTATGCCACATGTCCACACATGCACAGGGAAGACAATTTCCATACCCACCATGCCAGATCTTCCTTTATAGCTCAAGTGTAACGGTAAAGTCTGTACTATGGTAGTTGCCTGTAGGACTGTATGCATTGAGTCAATTTTGCACAGTGTAAATGTTTTTGCCCAGTCAGGCCTAAGGAGTTTACCCTTCAGAAGCCACATTTGTATGTAGTGTTTCATTGTGGCTCACATCACAGTACATACTGCTGGAGCATTGGCTACCTGAAACTAGTAGGCATGCTTAGTCATTGTAGGTCATGAGTGTAGAGGGTTAGCCTGCAGATGCATCCAAAAGTGTGTAGTCATGTCCCTGTACTTATTGGCATGTGTACTTAACACTTGTGGTGTGCTGGCAAATTGCCCATTTTGTACATGGTGTTTCTGACAGGTGTGTAACACAACCTTTTGGGCAAAAACCTGTGTTTGTAATTGCTTGATCTGTCTTTTGCATCCATACAGTTAAACACCCATCAGAAGAAGGGGATTTTGAGAGCCATCGCCCAGAGGGTGCGGACACTGGGAGTCCATAGCCGGCGGATCGCCCACTGTCGCAAGAGGTGGGAGGCCCTGAGGCTCAGGGCCCGGAAGATCGTTGTGGTCCAGCTGGGGCTGTCTTACCAATGTGGGCAGGGTGAAAGTCAGAGTATGACCCCCTTAATGGCGGTGGCATACCAAGACCTTGATGGTTGTTTGAGGGGAAGCACAGAAGCCACAAGTGAGTGTGCACAGGGCATCAGGGGGAGATGTCAGAACCTAACACATCAACTTGGCTGCCTGCCACATAGCCAAGTTGATGTGTTAGGTTCTGACATCCCCCCTGATGTTTGGGGATGGACCATGTATGACACACAATAAGAGTAACTGTTTGTGTGGAGAAGTAATATGGTGCATACTGATGTGCCTTGCCTATTAGCCCCGGGATGTAGGACACAACTGACTATAATCTACACAAAAATGCTCTACAGGGACAACATATAGCTGTGTACATTGATCAGTCAAGTGATGTTTGTTGCTGTAGTGGGTTTAATTCTACACAATAGAATACTACTCCTCAGTGTTAAAGCCGAAAGAAAAGAAAAAGAAGTGATGGATCACTGTTTTCAGCCATGTGTCTGGTCAAGTGAGTAAATTGGCACCTGCCCCATAGGCCACTTGTGTTCACTGTGATGAGTGGTGCCTCACTAGTGTCTGTCATGTGAAGGTGGCCATCACACATTTGACATAGTATACATTGTTCTTTGGGTGCAGCTACAGATAAAAACATTCCCTTAATAAGTAGGTAATGTCCATTGACATGATTCATGGCCATCACTGTTGCCAACATTCCTTGTGCCAACATGTTAGCATGTGTCCCTTTCTCTTTTGACAAAATATGTACAATGCTGTTTCATGCATGGTCTACCTGTGTTTATAGGGTAATTTTTGTATTCCCTAACATATATGTGCATGCCAACCTGTGTTTGGAATTGGACATATGCAATGGGGCTACATTTCATGTGGTGCCACAGACAGGAGTGTGTCACCATTGATTGACGGATGACACATAGCATCACCCGTCATTGCATGTCATTTGGCATGTAGAATTGCAGTAGCAATGAGGGACATGACAGGGAAGACTAGAGTGTTTACACACAGGTTTACACACAATATGCATTGGCCTACTATTGTGTGGCCTACTATTGTATGACAACAGGTAATTGAGGTATGCTCCCTGAGGCAAAGCATTGAAGGTGATGTGGTCTCCTACTTGTTCAATGGTTACTGTGATTGCACAACTTCACCCATGCAATTGGAGTTGTCTGAGATCCTGTTCTTCCTATGGGCAACTGTTGATAGTTTATGTGGCATGCGTGCATATGGTATGGTCAATGTAGGAGCCACTTTGATGTAGTTGGTTGCTGGGTCCAACTTGGCATCATGGTAATGTTTGCTAATCACAGCTGTTGTTGAGGTGTGATCAGGAACATGTGGTGATCCTTTTCCTCTTTGCTACTTTGATTTGCAGTATAATCCAATGCAATCAAAGTAGATAGAGCTCAACCAAGTGAGGAAGCATCTGGCCATGGTACCTGCAGTCATGACACCAACAAGACATAGGGATCCAGTAGCCCGGAGGGTGAAAGTAGGGCCACGGAGGACACAGGATTAACCTTGTCATCTTCAAATTCTACCTCCAGTGGCCACTCCCTAGTGGTTGCAGACCCATCAGGACGCCACCCTCTTTGTTGCTACCCATCCAGTTGCCCATGACCGCTTACCCAGGAGGGAGTGCATCTCCTTTGCCCCAGGCACCTCAGGACCAGCCCCTGTTTCCCTTGCTGCCCTGAGAGAGAAGGCTATTGACCTCCTGAGGAGTATCTCTATGGGCAGTCTGCCATTGTGAATGCCATCCAGGGGTTTCCTAGAAGGCATTCAGAATGCCATGTCTGGCCTACAGAGATCTTTTCAGGCTCTGGCCTCCTCACTGAAAGCAGCCATCCACCCCCACAATCCTCCCCCCACCTCCCTTTTCCCAATCCAAATTCCCTTTCCCCCTACCTGTCCCAAGCACACAGACACATCCGCACGCACCCACCTCAATACACACAAGCTGCACACATCGACACAAACACCACAAGACACACTGGCAGGCAGACACTCAACATTCACTCACAGGCAACACATCAGCCACCATTTCAACAGAAAACTGCACCACTCCCACCGACCCACACACCACATCCACCATACCCACAGACAACAGCTCACAATCCACGCACCCACACACCTAAGACACCATACCTCAGACACCAGCATTACACCAACAGATACACCCACCACATAAACCATACATGCAGACACCATCCCAACACACGCAAACACATCCACAACATCTGCCATACCCATATACAACACCCCAACACACAGACACATCCACAACATCCAGCATACACACAGACACCACCCTAACAGATATATACAGATGCACCACTCCCACATGAGCCAGCACCTCCACCTCCCAGCCCCTAAGACACGTAAATGCCCACACTCACACACACAACAGACACTACCCAAACACAAGCATACCTCACAGACACTCACACATGCCCAAAGCATCTACATCCACAGACAAATGCATCATTCCCTCAACCTCCAAATCCCCAGCTCCTTCTGATGACCCTACCTGTTTTCCCACGGACAGTTTTCTTTTCAACCTTGCCCTTTCCCATGTTACCTCCAAACTCCCTTCTAAACCCAAGCGCCCCCACCCACATCTCAACCCATCCCTCCCACATCCACGTCACCCCCTGCCACACCTGCCCCCCAGAAAGCACCCATAACCCTCCCCCAAGAAGAAGCCTACCCCTCTGAAGAAGAAGTCCCCCCAAACCCAAACACCCTCATCCAAAATCTGACCCCACCCCACCGAAGGATGATCTCTGAGGTGTCTGCCTGCCCACTTGATGCCCCTTCCTGTGGAGGTTCTCTGGAAGTGATTGGAGTCAAGCTTGGGCACAGTAATGTGCACCGACTCATGTGGACTGGCCAATGGCCTTTACTCTTCAGCATTTAGAATAAAGACAAGTTGTTGTTTTGTTGGGTACACATTTGCTATTACTTTTCTATCTTTATGTTGTTCCTGAGTAACGTGCGTTGTATGCCTACAGTTTTGTGTGTGTTTCACTCTAATTGCTGATGCATTTGCTGTTGTTTGCAATATCTAACATTGTGGACAGAGCTGGTGTTACCCAAGGCAAGGGTAGATGTTCACTGTATGGATATGTGGGTGTTAATCCAATTGGGGTGTTTATTGCATTGTGTTATGTTTCCTAGAGTAAGTATTTCATTTTGTGTTGGCCAATGTCAGCATGTATGGTGTTAGATTTGACCATTGACATGGAGTGTACATTTGTCTCATGTGTAGGAGCAAGAGTTTTGTTTGTCCACACATGGAGGGTGTTCAATTGTGCTAGCTTCTTTTGCATTTGACTGAGCATGTGTCCATTTTGATGTGTGTACCTTGCAACTACTTCATCTAGATGAATGGCCCATGCTGTTGCTGTTGTATGTGCTTCCCTGACTTGCACTTACACATTTTGCAGATAGGCATGTCACTTGGTTATACTATTGGTTGTCCCTGAGATACAAGAAGGGCCAGTTCCTGTGCAAGTAGTGTTTTAGGGGCATGTGCACAGTTCTATGTGTCCCTGGGCAGCATTCTTTCATGAGTGCTTCTGATGCCACCAGCAGGTACTGATCTACGGGACCTCCAGTATTATAATACGGTGGTCCGACCCCCAAGCCGATGGGGGTCAGACTGCCGCTGCCACCATTGCTATGCACGGACCGCCAAACTCATAATCAGGCCCTAAGACTATAATTAATTTTTCATTCTTGTTGAACCTATTTGTCTCTCCTTAAAAGAAGAAATACAATCTGCAAGTCTCAGGAACAATATGTGGAAGAAGGCTCAGTGCCAATCTACTTCTATATCAAGTAAGAGGACTCAAGGAGGCCTACCCTTATTGACTGAAAATAGAAATGGGTGAGTTATAATAATGCAGACTACCGGCTCAAGTGACAAATCCTACTTGATTGTCAGTTTGTGGTGAGCATGATGACGACTGGTTCAGCTTAACTTTTTTAATGTTTGGGTGCTCAGTTTTTCGGGGTGCTTGCAGCTGGTTGTGATTTGTGCTGCTAGATGGATCCTGAGTTATTTGAATGCTATTGTGACAAAAATGAGATTACAGGGCAGGAGAGTGAAACAGATGAGGACTTACCTGACATTCCATGGTGGTCTATGCCGGGCCCACATCCTGCAATACAGGAAGAATAAACAGTTAAAATAGAAAAACAACATGGGCAGGAAGTGATAGTAGAGAAAGAAACCAAGCAAGGACTCTGTTCTTCACAGGAAAATGAAAAGAACAATTAAAGCAAAGAGGCACTAAAAATGGCAGAGCCCAACATGGGGGAGGAGATGGAAGGATTGTGAAACACAAGCGAGAAGAGGAGTACTCCAAAAACCCTTGAGGGAGGCAAGACTGCAGCGATCACAGAAAGAGGGACAGAAGAGCAGGAGACTGCTGTGTGCACCGAAGGGACTCCTGAGGACGGTAACCTCTGGAGTGGCCCTCAATCCCACCACATCCTAGATGAGTCTGACTGGTACAGGTGCATGCTAAGGTACAGGGGTGGAGGGTGATGGCTGGGTAAAAATCGAGCAGGCAATCATGTTAGCTCAAAGACAAACTGGGAAAGGAGATCCAACCCCTGCCATACCCTTCTCAACTGTATATATTAAAAGTAAGTGGTATTACACTTTGGAAAAGATGATGAAAGGGGTATACCCATGAAAAAAAAAAGCATAAGTGAGGGAAAGCCTGTAAAGACACTAAAGAATTCATTCTTTTCACCATGCCCTTTGTGCTTGATGAGATTTTATTTTTGTTTGAAACTATAACCACCTCGTAATTTAGAGGAAAACTACTGAAAAGATGAAGAGAAGCTGAAGAAAGCTACACATTCGAGAGATCAGTAAGAAGACATGTCCTGACTTAAATTTAGAAAGAAACACAGGGAAAAAGGAAATGAACTAATCAGATGGGAAAGAAGAGAATGGCAGAGGAAGACAGTAGACAGGAAAGAATAAAAGGGCAATAGTATAGACCTAACAGAAAAGACTTTACCTGTGCTTTACCTTATTCTTCCCAAGGAACATGAGACAAGAAGCCTTATACCTAAAAGTAAAGAAATAAGAGAGGAACAATTATCCTATCATCAGGATATCTTCACTTCTGACCTGCAAAGTAAACCTGCCTAAAGCAACTGATAACCTATATATAAACCTAGTTTCCGCCCGCTGGCCCAGCGGGGATCACGGCCGCAACATAGGAGCCGGCTCCAAATGGAGCCGGTGGTGTTGCGGCCGTGAGACGGGTGCAGTTGCACCCGTCGCGCTTTTCACTGTCTGCACAGCAGACAGTGAAAAGCCGCATGGGACCCTCTCAGGGGCCCCCAGGGGCCTCACGACTCCCCGTACCGCCAGCCTTTTCCTGGCGGTTCAGACCGCCAGAAAAAGGCTTGCGGTCGGGGACTCGTAATCCCCTGGGCAGCGCTGCAAGCAGCGCTGCCCTGGCGGATTACATCCGCCGGGGCCATTGTGGAGGTCAAAATACGCCGGGAGGCACCGCCAGCCTGTTGGCGGTGCTCCCGTCGCTTTGGCCCTGCGGTTATAATACCGCCAGGGTCATAATGACCGCCATAGTGTTTTGTGTCATCGCTTATTAACACAACCAGCACAGGCAACACCTGGTTCCAGAAGTGGGACCACAACTTTGGATACAAGATGGAGAACATCGTTCACCAACTGGCTGAAGGGCAGAAGAAGTCAGAATGGGCATGGGCATTACATTAAAACATCAGAGACTGAATGCAGCATCTTCTGAGACTCCTAAACAACCCACGGAGAACAATTACATAAGGTGTCGGAGGGGCAACTTCAGCTGGCAACAGGAACCGTACACAGCAAAGGTCTGGTACCCATGGGACCCACCGTTTCCTGCAGAAATACAGCCCAGGAGAATATCCTGGGGCTTTCCTCTTTAATTTTGAGAGAGCTACAAGAGCTAGTTCATTGCCAGTAGAAAGATGGCCCCACTTTCCGTCTCCTTTACTTTTTGGAGAAGCACAGGCCACACATCAAGCAGCCAATGCCACTGAAAACACCCCCTATTTGAAAATCTATAAGGTTATACTTGACAGAGTCGGGTTGATGAAGAAACCCATAGGATATGATTTAAGAAAGAGAGGGGATTGCCTGGTAACACACCAAGAACCCTATTCTTTAAAATGAAGGCTGATGCTGACGGCTGGCTCAAACCCCAAGAAGCAACCAAGGAGAAAATATTGTTAAAACTTTACTTGGATCAGTACCCGGACGCCTTACCAATACCTATGCAATGGTGGTTGCAACAACATCCACGGCTAACACTGTAGCAAACTGTCTGCTACCTTCTCCCAGGCCAAAGCACACAAGAGCATTCCAGAGGGAGTCAAAGGGCCAAAACCTCTGCAGAGTTTCCTGACCAGGAGAATCACTAAGAATCCTTTGAGTCTTCACCCAGATTCACTGAACCCACACTTCATTAAAGTAGACCCGAAGCATTCTCCTGGGACCCACCGTTATTAATATGGGGAATGGGATCAGATCACTTGATTTTGTAGAAGTAAAACGCTTGAAGAATAACCCATGGAAATCAACTATGCATCTTGATCCATTCACTTCACTCAAGAAATGGGACCTAGTTATTATGTGAGTTTACAAATCAATCAGATATAGTTTACTGCTTTGTTGGATTTGTGATATAGACAATTTGTGATAAAAGATAACTTAGTTTGACCCCAACAAATGATCCCTAATAAGCAAGTTTGTATCAGGCGTAATCATGGGGGATCAAAACACTTATCCCATAGCTAAATTCAATGTGAGGAATATAGAAGGTCAGGAAACCTCGACTGAAGTTGGTGATCACCATATTCTCTTTGAAAATTTTATTTTAGGTCCAGATAACCCCCCCTTCCAACCCTAAGGGTGGAACAGGCATGGTTGCAAGAAGTCCCTTTATCACAGGAGAACTTAGATAGTCCACCTTCCACTAAGATTTCCAAATCCAAGAAACGCAAATGGGTCCAAAAGAGAAGAGGACACTTCCAAAATGCCATGAACTCTGGGCTTTTGATCATAATTTCAGAGAAGCACAACTAATTGACCCATCTTTTCAAAGTAATGGGAACAGGGGGAGAAAACAGGAGGGAAAACTCTTCCAGGTATATCCACCATTTGAGATAAGAAATGGGTTTCTATACAGAATAGGAAAAAAGATGACTTTCCCCAACTATTAGTTCCTAATATCTTCAGAGATCAGATATTATTTTTCGTCCACTCCCATCTCCTGTTGGGACATTTTGGGGCAGAAAAGGCAATACAGGCAATATTAGCTCAATTTTTTTGGTCAGGGATTCAAGCTCAAGTCAAAAGGGATTCAAGCACTCGATGTATTGTCAGGAATGTGAGGTATGTCAATGAAAACCCCCCTATCAACATCCTAAGGTTCCCCACGATAAAATACCTATCATTGAGAAACCTTTTGAAAGAGTAGTCTTAGATTTAGTAGAATGTCTAACCCATTCTAACCCATTCTAGTAAAGGACATAAGTATGTGCTAATTCTGGTTGATTACACCACCCGTTACCTGGAAGCAGTGCCCCTTCGTGAAACCACCACTAAGATGATACCCCAAGTCCTAATGAAAATCTTCTCTAGAATGGGTTTCCCAAAGGAAATGCGACTGATCAAGGTACCCCCTTTGTGTACAAATTAATTAACCAGATCTGTAAACAATTAAACATGAAACACTTAAGAACGTCAGGGTAACACCTTCAAAAAACTATATAAAGGGACTTTAAAACTGACTCTCGGAAGCTGGCTCTTTCTACGATATATCAAAATGCGATAAATCGTGCAAAGAGTCCAGAGGTTCCCTTACTACTGGACAGCGGCTTGTTCTAGCAAATCCACTGTGCTCTTTTAGGGGGTAGTGTGGTCGAGAAACCTTAGGCTTATCAGAGAGGAGCGTTAGACATCTTCAACTACACACACTGTCAATAAATGAGACATACGACACAAGGAGATCTGCACCAATTTATAAAAATAGCAAGTATCTTTATCTATGTTTAGGCACCAGAATCAATATGATCAGGTATGTATGTTTTGTAAGAAAAATACTTACAGGTTTCAAAAGTTGACTGCATTTTTTGGAAGCTGCAATTTATCCTATGGAGGAAAAAAGGTAAAGTACAGCGACTCACGGGGCCAATCTCCGGGACTTAAGGTGAGTATTGGGCAAAGGTCAGGACCACACGAACAGGTCACACTGGGGCAGCCGGGTGCAGAAGTGTAGTATGGCATTGGGTGCCCAATGTTAGTCAATGGGGATCGGTCCAGTTAAAAAGAGACCACAGGTTTTAACAGGTAGTCCAGTTGAGGTGAACCAACAGGTGGGTTAAAGTCTTGAGATGCTCAGGAATGTGGGGACACCTCTGGTCTTTTTGTTCACCAGTAGCGTTCATGGTTGAGGGGGAATGCAGGCAGAGGTTGCAGGCAGCATTGGTAAGTCCACAGTGGGCAAGTCCAAGATGGGCTTTGTCTCTAAAGGACTGGGGGACCATGTTGGCACCATTGGCCCACTTCAACTCAGGATAGGCGGCACAGGTGCAGTGGTGCTTTCCAGGGTTTTCTGTGGTCCAGAGTCCTCACATTTGTCTTGGGGTGCCTGAAAGATGCAGGAAAGCAGTCCAGCTGCACCATGGGAGTTCTTGGGTCTTTGTTGAAGCCAGGCAGCCTTCCTAGGCTTTTGGAGGTACAGCAGCTTGCAAGGGAGACAACTTTGGCACAAATCAGTGGGAACAGCAGACAGGCCTGCTGTGCTGGGGCCAAGTCAGGTGCTTCTTCCTCTGGCTTTGCCTTTGCAGCTCTTGGGTGTCCTTCTTCTTTGTAGGTCAGCAGGAATCTGATTTCCTGGTGCAATGGGCTCCCCTAAATACTGCATTTAGGGGCACTTTGGGGATAGTATGGTAGTGGCCAATGGGCTACGTACCCCTGGGGTCACCACACCCCCTATATGACCACTTCTTCTGAGAAGTGGGCATAACCATGACCAAGAATTCCTAAATCTGCCAACACCAAGATGGCAAATATCTGAAAGTTGTGTTCACATCAGAAAGGTCACCTTAGGGGTAGGACTGACCTGAGGGGTGGACACACCTCCCTAAATACTAAATTTCCACATGCCAAATAAGCCCTGAGGCAGAGGCGTCTACATCTCTCCTGTGATTGAAGCTAGATCTGCATTCCAGAGCGGTGGGCTTCTTTGGGCTCAATATTAATGAGAAAGAATACAGATTGTCTCACTAAAATGTCATATATTCAGGGTATGTGCTCGGGAACAGACCTATTGAACCTCAAGAATGAAAGGTTAAGGCCATTACCTATCAGGTCTTTGTCTTGAGTTTTTCACACGGTCTGTTCTTTCTTTATTTTTTTCATCTTACAGAATAAGGATCCTTTTTGGTTTGCCATTTTCCATTCTGAAAACCTTGTTTTTCCTCTGACATCCTCCCTGTCTGAACCTGTTAGGGCCTCCAGCATCAGGCCCTTTGGAAAAACCATGTTGTCAATAGGAACAATAGGGGGAGTGGGTAGACAATACCTTTCAACTCAGGTAAGAATTGAAAAGTAAGGTCGAAGTGGTTGAGTTAGGATTTGTACAGAACTTTTCAATCTGTCTAAATATAAGCACATCTCTGTGTTCCATTGGTTATTGTAAGGTGTATTCCTTCTTAGTGGCTAGTGGTAACTAGGTGCGGAAGGTAGAGCAGTACATATATATTAGTACTACCGACTGATGCAGGGTTGGGCAGAGTGCTCTCATGTGACATCAAGTCATGAAGGGAAAGGCAAAGGTAATGCATCACCAGTTTTCTAACAATGATTCCAAAAGGGTGGACTGGAGGCATGCAGGTAAGGGAGATCAAGTCAAATAGAGACTACAGAGACAATTGAACAATTTCTTTGTGATGGGCCAAGTTTAAGGTTCAGGTTTTGCTATGACAGTAGGTAGGTGAAGCATTCTGTTTTGGACATGTTACTAATACACTATTAATAAAATACACAACAAATAGAACAACTAACCATAGCAATAAAAAGTAACCATATTGCAAATGTATGTTATTAAAAATAAAGTATTTATACAAAAAATGAACCCACTCCACTCACAAAACCATCTCTCACTAAGCACCCTAAAGGCTATCTTATTAAAACTACCCCTTCTCCAACTGTCCCACCATCGGCACTCACAACAGGACCATCCCTCACTAAATGCTTCAAAACCTCTACCTCTTCACCAACTACACCAAAATACACAAATGCCCCACTCCGACTCTTAATGTAGTCCCATCTTTTCAGGATTTTATCCTGATTGGCTTTGCCCTACTCTAGATCTTTCACAAGCTTGAGGAGAAGGACCTCTGTGAGTGAGGGCAGGCTGCTCTGCTGGATGAGGTGGACGCAAGGCTCTTCAGCCTATGGTGATGTTGTGTTGCTTCCTCTCCTCTGGCTGAATACTGGATGCAGCAGCTGCTGGTGCGTCTCTCTTCTTTTCCTAGAGTATATCTAGCTGGTGCAAGGCCTCTGCCATGTTATCCATGCTTTTGAGGCGCAGCTGAGCCTGGTGTATCCTCCTGTTGATGATCCAAAGCCTTATTGTTAGAGGACTTTGAGGCCTGCCCACTGGAGGAGACAGCTGAATATTTTGAAGAAAGTAGAAACGAACATGAATTTTAGTAAACCTTGATAGCACATTTGTATAGCCAGCCAGCCACATAGTCTTGCTGGAATTTGTTTTTACCTGACTCTGTGTCCCTGTTTTTTGTTTTTTTTTTAACATTATTTACATAATACTACTTGCAATTAATTATGTGGCATTAAATATTCTGCATGCATAATTTTAAAACATGCTTTTACTAAAATGAGTGAAAAGTGTAAATTAAATAAATTCCTTTACCAGACACTTAACGTGTGTATAAAAAGAAGGGTTAAACTCCAAAGCTGCATTGCCATATAGTTACATTGAATATATTATGCAACATTAACTGAACTGCCCTGGTGGGATGGTATGATTTTGGACAACTACTGGCAAATAAATTAAATAACGATAATACTTCCAGTGGACCTCCTCTGTTCCTACCCAGAGTCTTGCTCTTGCCTCGAGTTCCATTCCTACCCAAAAAGACATCCCCCCATTTCAGTACAACAAATATATTATGTGTGAATTAGGAAGCAAGTGTGTGTTAAGAAAGATCTAAAACATCAGGGATCGGGCTAGGTTTAGTCATGGTATGGATAAATGTGGCCCTAACACTTAAGTATCACATGGTTACTTTAAAGTGGGAGCACAACAAAGAAAGAAATTTCATTAGAGAAAAAGAAACTTAGGAAAACATTGTGGGAGAAATGTGGTACGTGCTGGGATGGACAAAGAGTGGGACACAATTGAAGGTAGTAGTAGCTCTGGGTGGGCAGTGGGCACTGGAAAACAGTGGTCTTTTTCTATCTATTGGACATTTGGGGACTGGGCTTAGAAGCAAGGAAGAAATTCCTTAGCTAAATCATTGGGAAAGGAAATTGACTTACCCTTGCCCCAGAAGCAGCAGCTTCTACCATTTTATCCTCCACATCATGCTGTTGTCCTGCTTGTCCACTTTGACGGCCTTAGTATGTTCTGGAACAAAAATAATGGACTTATTTAGTAAGATCACTACCAACCCACTATTTGCACAAGTTAAAAATTGCATAATAAATCTGACCAGAGTAAAAGAAGAAGGAATTGGAGAGGATGAATGTAAAAGAGAGGTACAGGGGACACTGATGACACAGTAAGAAGAAAAGAGGGAAAAGAAGGAATAAATAAAGATGATAGGGTGAAAAAGCTGCAGAAACATGAGAAGTAATAGGGGTTATTGGAGAGTAAAGCAGATTACGTGAATTTGGGGAAAAAAGATAAAAGGAAGTATAGAAGGCAATGATGCATGTTAACCTCGGTAAAATCAAATGTTAATTACCATGGCATTAAATAGTAAAAATGGCTGAAAAGGATAACACCAAATTTGCTAGAAATTATAATTTTACTCAGAAGGTATGCTTTTTGTAGTTTGGTGTTAAACCATTCAGATCTTTCCAAGAAATTAAAATTTAAAGAGGTGCTTGGGATGGGTATGAACTGGTTAAAAAGTTAGGTATATCGGGACTGTTAGTTCAACGGAAGTCCAACGGCAGCAAAATTTAAAGAAATAACGAAATAATTTTGGCTGAGGGCATGTTTTTCTCCTATTAACTAATTTGGTACTGTGATACAAAGCAATCTGAATGGCTGGTCACAACTCTGAACAAAATGGTGCGGGTACTTTTACAGGACTCAGGGACACATTTTTACCCAAGTGAGCAACTTAAGACTACAATTTTCTGTTTTGGAGACACATAACCAGTTAAACCTGAGACTGCTCCTCACACAAGCTAACCTAAAGGCCACAAACAACCACACCCCCAAAACTGCAATTTAACAAAACACGACCATGATCATTAGCTACGGTCATCACTATAACCCTATCGAAAAGTAATATATTTCTCAATGGAACTTAAATAATGCGAGCTGCATTTTAAAACTGAGAATAAATTATGCCAGCTCCAAAAAGAAATTAGCAAAAATTTCATTTGAAAGTGAAATTGAAGCAGAATAAAGTGAAGAAATTAAAAAACCTCAAATCAGCAAGGTATTATTGCTGGAAATATGAAACCTATGATATTAGAAAATATTGAAATCAGTTTTGAAGAACACGCTCATTTGAACATTTTGCAATATTTATAGGGAAGTCTCATCATACTCGCCTGAAAAAATAGTTTTGCCAAGGCCTAGCGGTCCGGTTGCAAATGTGTGAAAACGACATTTGTGCATGTCTGTGTTTTAACGAACTAAATTAGAGCCATACCTTTTGGCTTTGCAACCGCTTCTTAACATTTATAAATTTTAGGAAAGCCATTTACACCATGTTTTTATAGCTTTGTGCCCTGGGATATGTTTCTCGTGCCTCCTGCTTTTCTCACCCAAAATCAGACCCATCATTACATTTCTGAGCAATACCACCTAAGATAGGCCACTAATGACTGCCTTTTGCTATGCACGACATTTAGGCCCTGATTTATGCTTTTTTTGCGCCGCATAAGCGTCATTTTGTGACTCAAAAGTGGTGCAAACTTACAAAATACAATTGGATTTTATAGGTTTGCACTGCTTTTGCGTCAAAAAATGTTTCTTATGTGGCGCAAACAAGGTATAAATCAGGGCCTAAATGTCCTGCTAGATCCAACCTTAGACACATTTTGGAACAAGCATTATCAATGCAACGGGGCTCGCATTTGCTCGAGTTAGAGCTATTTGCGTTGTAAACTCCTAACCGGACTTTTCTTGACATAAATTAAAAGGAAAAAAAACACCGCGCCATCGCAATATTTAAAATGCAGTGCGATCGCGCTGAAATTGAGAACGTAAAAATGGAGCGCCATCGCACTATGTTAACCCCAGCGCGGTCGCGCTGCGGGGAAACTAAACAGATAAAGTAGTATGGAAACCCGGGCAGAAAACATCAAGCCTCGCATGGTTTCAGTACTTTACCGGTGCTGTGTGGGTGGGCTAAACACCGGAAAAGGCATGACGTATGCATGCCCTGAACAAAAGAAAGCAAGCAGATTTTAAAGAGCAAGCCCAGGAACCAATGAAAGTGACTGACGTGACCTGGGCATGGTTTAAAGCCCAAAGAGAGAGTACATCATGGACGGAGCGCTTTGCGCTCGCCCATAAAAAGCAGAAAAGTGCAGAAACCTTTCTTTTCTGACTAGAGACTCCTTGGTCTTTCCAATCGATATGCTATCTTATCTTCTTTTATGTAGATTTGCAAAGTGCACTGTCACCTCGGAGGGTATCTTAACGCTGAGCAGGTGTGAGTCTTGCCAAGTCTGGCGAGGGGTCTGAAGTCAACTACTTTAAGGCAGTGTCAGTTAAGCCCATGTTTTAGTGTATCTATCTACAACATTCCAAAATATCCAGTGCATACAGACTTTATTTAAAAAATAACAGCCTGCTTTATTAAGAGTTGTAATTAAATTGACATTAAAGGTTGATTTTTTACTTTTTAAGATGTTTGTTTAATCTCTCTGCAGTACTCTCAATGGTAGAAATCTTAAGTATGTATACATGACGGGAATATTTATGGGGAACTGGCGTATGTCTGTGCTGCAAGTTTTCTTGCTGCGCTGCCCTACGCCAATGTGAGAGGGAAGGAATGCACCACATTTATAAAACATGGTGCATTCCTTTCCTTTCCCCCTGCGCTTGTGCAAAATTGGCTACCTGGTGCCAATGTAGGCACCCTTGCACCATAGTGCAAGGGTCCCTGCGTTGCGTCCAGAATTGTTTTTGTGCAGGAAGAAACGCCTTCTGCACAAAAACAATCCCGAGAGGTGTTTTATCTTCTATATGTGCTGCAGAATGAGGAAAGAACGGGGAAAAATACAAATATTTCTCCTCGTTAAGCTTGCTTTGGGGAGATGTAAGGTTTTGGCACTGCCCAGGTTTACGTGATTAATTAAATCCTGGGCAACATCAAAATCCATGGGAAAACCCACCACAAACTCCATGGAATGCCTCCCTGGAGCAGAGTAGGGTACAACAGCAACTTGCACCGCTTTGCATTACTCTACATCTATGTGGCAATGAAGTCATGCAAAGTGGCTTTGTATAGCCTCATAGATGTGGTTGAGAGGCTTGTGCTGCCGGAGCGCCAAAGAAGATAACACTCTGGTGGCGCAAGCCTCTCATAAATATCTATGTAAGTAGGGGTAATGAGGAGTACCTGGCACTCTATATCACAATATGTGTGCTTATATTAATCACCGGTGCAGCTCTATTAGGACTACACCCCCAATTAAGCCCTATACGATAACCAAGGTTATCCAACAATATACAATTTTAGCAGCACACGCTATAAATTACTTCTTTCACCATATGTAGTAGTTGATACAAAATAAATTTAATTGGATGAAAAAAGTCCTCCTTCAATCAGTTTCGTGAACAGAATCTTGTTTAATTCTTCTTGAGCTTGTTCCCACTTCATCACATATTTTCCAAAGAATTCAAATTTTCATCTAAGAAATCACACCTTCTCCCATCCCGTCAACACGAGTTTCGTCTAGGGAGTGCCCATTGACTTCTTCAGGACTACCTATAATAACATTTTCATTTGATATAAATTAACATATGCTGTTGGTAACTCATTAACTGCCCTCAACCACTTTGATAGATCGTTCATTATACATGCTTAGATGTGGAAACCGTTAGAGTCAAAATCTAGCATTCTTGGAAATGTGCCCTTACCAATTGTGATCATAATTACACTGCAGTTTTGCACTATCATTTAAATTAGCTCCTGGAATGCAAACAACATGTTTTTACTGACTGACAGGTTTAAAAAATACATTTTGTTGCAAGTGTCATTTTCAAATTAGTCACTGGATGTGATGATAATAAACTTAATCAGCACTGGTAGAAAACTCCCCTCTGTGGGGGTATGTATGTATTCCAACCTGAAGAAAGTTTTATGGAAACAATACTTGGCTGTGGTATGGGATTGGTGTAGAGTATTTTGTTTTCTTGGTACCGTTGTGTTACTAGCACGCCCTATAAACGTTGCAGCAAGCTGGCGTATTAGGTATAGGCATGCATGAACAATTTCTCACAAGTGAGTCACAGAGGATACTTTGCAGCTCTTGTGCAGTTAGCAGTGAAATAAAGGTGCCATCAACGTCTCTCTTGGCGTAGATAATAGGTACATTGTTATATGTAAAACCAAACATGAAACTGTATCATGGTTTATTATAAGACATGCATCCAAAGCTCAGCTACAACTCAAATATTTTTTTTGCAAATACGTATCGGCTTTGTACAGAGTAATAATGTCCTACAAACTTTGTCCTTGGTAAATGTTACAATATTTTAAAGCACGGGGAGTTGTGAGCATTTTGCCCAAGAGCAGCATCTGCGCTTTTTTTGGGAGGGGGATCAAATACACTACCCCCTGTTTCCCTGTCACTGCAACCAAGTACTTAGGTGGTAGCCCTTGGTGTCAGAAGAAGGGTTCACCCTCTAGGACAATAAAATGAGAATTCCCTTATTTTGTGGGGGATAAAAACTGACAACGTGTCAAAGGTAGGATATGTTTGGTAAGTAAGTAATAAACAGTGACAGGTGAGGCCTATCTGATCGAGCCTTGAGAGAGCGATTGTGACAGCCAGAAGGGAAAGTCGAGGCCATTTTCGGGCTCTGGGGCTGTGTCTTTGAGATGACAATGTGAAATCAATGCAACAATACGTTGAAATATGTTAAGTTTGCAAATATAAAATGTTTTGTTTAAGTAACACCACTGGACATGTTTAAAATACTAACAAAGGTCACTGCTTTACCAGTTATTCGAATATATTAGTTGCTAATTAGTGCAATGCCAGGCCATCATGAACCTGTCCTATCAAGCCGCCCCTTGAATATCCAGATTACCCATGCCGATGTTGAATCAAGGTCAAGTGATATCCTTTGATGCTGTTACGTAAGGGGCAATCATTAGTAATAATTGTGATAAAATACATCTGCCTGCCATTGTACTCCCAATACCCCAAAATATTTGCAGTTCAACAAAACGCTCTGTAAATAGATGTAAGTGATGCTGGGAAATGTAACTGATCATTGGCACACTGGAACCGTGAGAATGGGACATCCGGTCACATTCCTCAGAAAAGAATATGTACACCTCCTAGAAATCCTCAATTGACAAAGTATTCAATGAAAACAAAGCACTTGTGGAGGGATAAAAACCGACAACGTGTCTCCCACTGTTGAAAGAACAAACTCTGTAGCCAGCAGATCTTACCAGTCTCGACCTAATCACCCAAATACCATTTATAGGAAAATGCAGTTTCCACCCAGCAGCAGGAGCAGAGCAGCAAGAATATTTTTTCAGAGAACCAAGAATACTTTTTACAAGACTACCAAGCCGATCTCAGACCATGCTACAGCATTGAAGCAGCCGCCCCTCTAGTACAGAATGGTGTTCTCCTTCTCCTCATCATTGACAAAACCCAGCCCCTCCCTTCTGATCCTCCTTGTTCTCTTCACAACTTTTGACACAGCAGACCATCATGCACTGATCCACATGCTAGACACATGCATTGGCTTCTCTAACGCAGCGCTACACTGATTAGGCTACTACATCACTCACTGTCACCAACTTATACAAATGAGAAACACAGTCTCCCAGGAGCAAATCATCCATCTATTATCAGTGCCCTAGGCCTCCATCGTCTTCTTCATCATACTGAACTTAATTAAGGAACCCTTGGGATTCATACTTGACAACATTAAGATCCAACTGAGAACCACAAAACGCAACTGCAAGCGACTAGAAAGGAAATGGCAAGTAGCCCACAGACTGAGCCACCTTCAAGTCATCCCTCATCCAGCACCACCAACTAGTGAAAGAGACGAAGAGAAGTCCCCTGGCCTAATGCATTGAAGCCAGATCTAAGTACAGCACAGAACTCTTCAACATCTTCAGAGAGTTCTCCAACCTCTCAGCTACTGAAAACATCATCACCCCTTCTTAGGAACTCTGCGACACCCTGACGGGCTTCTTTCATGACAAGATCTCCACCATTTACAAAAACTTTAAACCCCAACCCACCGCTGCCAACACCCTCAGCCTCCTGGCGCCCACTTGTGCAAACCTGATGCTATCTCTGACCACCTGCTCACTGGCTGGGATGAGCTCACCACACAAAATACTGCAGCCTTCATGAACGCGGTCCACTCAGGATCACTCACTGACCCTTGTCACACCACATTTTCAACCTTAGGAGCAAGATGAGCAGCAGCAAGCTCACCATCATCTTCAACTCATCCATAATTAGGACCTCCTTCCCCTAAGTATGGAAACACCCAAAAGTCCTTCTCACGAAGCCATCTGTGGACCCCAGCAAACTCGATAACCGTTGTCCCATCTCTCTCCTCCGCATTCCCACCAAAGTCCTTGTAAAGGCCATCAACTGCCAACTCACAGAACAGCTGGAGATCAACAGTCTTCTTGATCCTTCCCAGTCCGGATTCTGCACCAATCACAGCACCAAAACTGCCCTGAATGCTGTCACTGACGACAACAGAACTCTCCTCGACCATGAAGAAATGGCAGCCCTTATCCTACTCGTCCTCTTAGCAGAATTCAACACCATTTCCCACCACACCCTTATCAAGAGGCTTCATCATATCAGAATTCAAGGAGACACCCTTAAATAGATTACATCCTTCCTCACCCGAAGAACCCAGAGAATCCACCTACCACCTTTCACATTGAAACCTAAAAACCTCATCTGCAGAGTCTCTCAAGGCTCGTCCCTCCTCAACACACTGTTCAACATATACATGAACCCCTTGGCCAGCATCATCAGAACCCACAGAATGACCAACAAATCCTATGCAGATGACAACCCGCTCATCCTCTCTCTATCAGAAGACCACTCCACAATGAAGGCCAATTTCCACAGGTGCATGATGGGCATCACCGACTGGATAAGTAACAACCGCCTAAAACTCAACACAGGCAAAATGGCAGTGCTGATCTTTGGGAGCAACACTTTCCAGTGGATGACGCCTGGTGGCCTACCGAACTACGACCACTGCCCAATCTGGCTTGCAACCTTGGCAACATCCTGGACAGCAAGCTCAACATGAAAAACAGATCAACGCAGTCCCCTCCCTCTGCTTCCTAACTCTTCGCATCCTCCATAAGATCTTTAAATGTCTCTCCATCAACACCAGACAAAGTGTCACTCAAGCCCTATTCACCCGCCAGCTCCACTGTGGCAATGCACGTTATGTAGGAATCACCATGCACTTCATGAAGAGACTACAGACCATACAGAATTTAGCATCCAGACTCATCCTCAACCTCCCCAAATGGACCCACACCAACCCCACCTCAAGAAGCTCCACTGGCATCCCATTCAGAAGAGATGTCAATTTAAGATGCTGATCCACACTTACCAGGCCCTTCACTATGAAGGACCAGCATACAATCCTCAAGATACCTGTGCTCCACTTCCCTCTCCCTTGCCCCCACCCCGCTGAAGCAACAGTGGAGGATGCTCCTTCTGCTACCTTGAGGCAAAATCCTGAAACAACCTGTCTATGTACATGCCTGTTCAACTGAATCCCTTAGCAGCTATGTTCTCAACACCTGGATACCCTTGCGGGCGATTGGCTGTGCACTATAAATCCTGTTTGATTGATTGATTGACTAATGCAGTGACAACAACCAAGTTTACATCAAAATACCCACAACCAACATCATTTAGCAACTCAAATTCTGCCTCATATCAAACAAAAAATAGATTAAAATTTCCTACCTGAAGCTCAACCGAAAAAATAAAGAAATCCTCTTGTTTGCTTTGGCTCTCTGGGATGAACCTAGGTGGCCTCCACATAGAAGTCCCATCTACTCCAGGAGCACTCCCCTGATTCATAAAATCTCTCCTAGAGCCTTCCTTACCATCATTCTCAGGGCTCTTGTCCATGTTCAGCACACAGTAGCTTTCCAGATATGTTTGCACAATGCAAGTATTGCTAGAGAGATGGGAAAGAAAGGTAAAAGACGAAAATATTCGATTGAAAAAATCATGTGACAGAGGCATAGCCAAGATGGCGTTGGAGCCTGACATGTTCTAAGTGAGCTCCGTGCTGACCCGTAAAATCCTGTTTTTATTCCTGGCCACTGCAACAGGGAAGGGAAGAGTGCCACGATCCTCGTAACTAATGAGTCTGTAGGAATGCTCCGGATGGCACATCTGTTGGCTGGGGACTGCTTGCCCGGCCTGCGGCGTACTCTCTCCCCTCTGCCCCTCAAACACCTGAAAGAACAGTTGGCGGGCCTGGCAAGGTGGGAATGGTAATGATGCTGGGGAAACAAGCAGCAGCAATAAGCGAATGCCTGCAGTGAGAGGGCCACCTTACAAGTCTCAGCATTCCAGAGTCAGAGGTGCAGGAGACAGAGGTGAGGAGTGCCCCTCTCTACCCCTATGCCCCTGCAAGAGAGAGCAAAGACATCAGGGGTAAGGACTGACTAAATCCTGCAGGAGGGGTTGGTGGTTAAGTGAACGCTCAGCCCCTGTGAGAATTGGCAGCGCCCTGCAGGCTCCCATGCTTCTGCCTCCTGAAGATGAGCCTCTCAGGAATAGAGGACCCGGGCCCGAGTGCTGTGATCCCAATGCACCGCGACTCCTGTGGCAGAGTGGACAAGCCAGGACTTGCCATGGCTGTCAGAACTAGTTTGCCTGTGGGAGAATTCAGGCCTACACATCTGTCAGCTGGGGCCTGTGGCCTACTCTCCGATGCCCCTCCCTAACCAGTGGCTTACAAGCCTGGAAGGCCAAGAGGAGGAGTCATGCTGGGGGTCAAATTGCAGCCATAACAGAGTGCTTGCCCAAATGATCCTGTCCAATGATCCTGAAGGAGGTCGCTGAAGCCTGAATGCAAAACTTTGTCTGTGGGATATTGGTGACTCAGACCTTTGGTGGTTTGATAGCTGGGCCTTTGGAGGGTTCAAGGGGACAGTGAGGGCCAGTCAACAGTAAGCCTGGTGACAACAAACCTGAAACCAAAACTAAGGGCACCCATGCACAAGATACCAAGGGGACAACCTATTCCCCCCACTGCCAGCTAGAGACCCCTAGGATCATCCCTCCCTCGAGAAGACAATAAGACAGCCACATGACCTGCACCCGGTTGGATAAGTGGTGCGGAGAGCTAAGTGGGGGTCTCTGGGTCCCAAGGAGACCAGTGCTTGGGGGCACCTCGGTCTGGGGATCGCCTTCATCGCTTGTTACCAGCTCGGATCCCATCAGCCCCTGGGAGTGCACCATGGGGCTGAGGCACAAGTAAGGAGGATAGGTGATTTGTTGAGTCTAATTTCAAGGAACAAAGAACAAAGGGCAACCCGTCAGGGATGACTGGATTGATTAGCACGGGTGGTGACCCCTCCTCCTTCATCGGAGTCTGTGCCACAGCCCATGCCAGATAACAAAAAACACCTTGTGGCCATATAGATTTTCTGGGAGGCACTTGAACCTAAAGTGGGAGAAGTGTGTTCAGAAATCTCCCTATTGTGCCAAGACCTCCACAATGTGGCAGAAAGGGTCACATCGGCAGAGTCATGGATTTTAGAATGAAAGGATGTGGTCACTAACCTCTGCAAAGATGTCACAGAGTTTCAAGCCACTACCAACAAAATGCAATGAAGACTAGAAGATGCCAAAAATCGAGCCCACAGAAATAATCTACATTTTGTAGGCTTTCCATAGGGGGTAGCGGCCTAGACATGGTGCAATTCCTGGATCAGTAGCTGTGATCAGTCTATCCCCAGGATACATTTTCCTCCTGCTTTCAAATAGAGAGGGCACATTGGGCACTGGGGAGCAAGCCCCTTCCAAGGGTCCCCTCATTACTGTGATTGCACGTTTCCTGAACCTTTGGGATAGAGACATGACTCTGGCAGAGGGGCGTGGGCTAGGGGAAGTACGCCATCACAATTCCAAAATCCTGATTTTCCTTGACTATATTAGTATGGTACAGACACAGAGACGGACCTTCGATGAAGAGAAGGCTAGACTGCAGGGCCTTCAGCTACAGTTTATGCTTATGTTCTCAGTGAAACATACAGTCCTGTTACAGGGAAGATCTCACTTCTTCCAGATGCCAGAAGAGGCGTGGGTATGGCTTGATGAACGTCACAGACTGTTGAGAGAACAAACTAAGGCACTCAACTCTTGCCCTTATACTGAGGAGGATGCCTGCCCAAAGGAGAGATGATGACACAAGGGGAAAGACATGCAAAGACCCCAGAGAGGGCAAGCCATGGTGGTGTCAGGGTTCACCCGACTGCCTGATAACATCCTCAGAAAGGCACACTGTGGAGGGGGAAACACCCTTTGGCAGTGGCTATCACTATACTTAAGGATGGCCCAGTGGGTGATCCAATGAACAGTGTGCATGTGGACACTCAGGTGACATCCTGGCAAACTGCCCGGCATGCCCTTTGGGGAAAGATGGAGGTGCACTAGAGTCAGCAGCACCTCCCACACAGTCAGCTCCAGAAATACAGAGACAAACTTGTTCTCTCCATTGCAGAGTCACTGTTATCAGGGACAGTTGACACTGTTATTGTTCGAGAAGTTTCTAGGGATAAGGTAATGGGGTGGTAGTGGGCTACAGACCTCTCAGCCTCCCATGTTGAGTAGTTTAAGCTTAGTTTTGAGGAGTTTCACTTGAAGGGGTGCTTGCGGGTTGGGGAGGAGGGTGGATGGGAATCTGGTTTGGAGCTTTTGGGTCTCGTGGGGTTTTTGGGCTGCAGGGTGGGAGGGTACAGATACCAATTTGCCCACTAGTACATATGCAGACTATGGATATCAACTCAGTTGAGTGAGGGAATTCACTGACAAACAACGCTACACATGGCTTTGAACTCCAAATTGAGGGACAGGATTAACTGACAAACAAATCTACATACTGCTTTGACCATGAGCGGATATACTGCATTAATATTTATCCATCAATTAGATGAATCCCCTACCTTCACGTCTCCTGGCCCTTAGTTTTCTATCTATGCTGAGTGCCCCACAGGCGGATGGTAGGACAATTTCCGTCCTATTCTAGAATGTTAATGGTCTGGGGGACAGGGTCAAGGCTGGGATTGGTACCCCAATATATAAAACAAATTCAACCATCTTTAGTACTCTTGCAGGAAACACATCTCCGGGGGACACAGTGGACGTTTCTGGGGAGGTGAGTATACACAACTCTTGCATTTGGGATATACATCTGGATGCAGGCAAGAAGCTTTTGTTATAAGGAAGCTCCCTTCAATATTTTGCAGCAATAGCTGGACCCACTGGGAAGATATATTGGAGTAAGGGGACTGTGGGGGCGGTCAGATGCCAAAATACTTATTGTATATGCCCCCCCCACCCTGGCTTCAGGCCCCTACTTTAGAGAAAATAACCAATATCCTGCTAAAGGCAGACTCCTCCCTCTTTATGGTAGGTGGGGATTTTAATGATGTCATGATTCTGGACCTGGATAGGTCAAACTTATCAACTCATTAAACCCCCTTGCAAACTTTACAGGTGCCTTGGGCCTTTCGGATCTGTTAATGAGCCGATCCTCAAAAGCAGAGCTACTCTTACTTCTCTGGGCCCACAAAGTCTTCTCCCGCCTAGATTACATCCCTGCCCCAATAGGTGATGTCAGCGCACTACATTAGGGTGAATACTTGGCCCGAGGCTTATCAGACTATCCACCCTTGTTAGTGAGACTGAGCAGGTAGGGTAAGTGCCGTTTGGGCTGGAAATTAAATGCCTGGGTCTTATGGGACGGAGAGGTGACGATCGGGCTTAGGGTGGGTACTGAGCTCTACTTCAAGGAAAACAAGAACTCAGTCCAATCCAAAATAGTACTGTGGGAAGCCTACAAAAAAGTCCTTAGACACAGGGCCCAAATTCTGGTCACTCAAAAGAGAAGGAGAATGTTTGATTTCCTGTAGTGCCTAGAGAGTCAGCTACTGGAACTAGAGAAAGCCCTGGGACCGGACTCTGACTACCATATCCTTAGGCGACTAGCACTCCTGAGGGAAGAATATTGAGTCTTGGCACAGGAAAGTGCCAACAGCCAAATGTTAGCTCATTAAATAGGCCCTATGACAGGGGAGACAAGGCCGGAAAACTTCTGGCCTGGCTGGGAAGGAAATAAATTAATTCCAGGTGGGCCCATAGGATAGCTAGACGCAGGCAGGAGGTTGTGGGCTCAACTGATGCCATTACTGAAGCATTCGCTTGCTATTATGAAGACCTGTACAGGGCCAGGTCACAGCAAACTCTCCCTCAGATAGCCTTATATCTGGAGTCGAATAGGACACCGATATTTGACAAAGTAGCACTGGAACCACTAGTGGCAGAGATGACATTGGAGGAAGTCTGTACAGCCGCTGCCCATCTTAACTCCAATAAAACCCCAGATCCTAATGGAATCGCAGGGGTATTTTACAAACACTGTACGTATTTACCGGGGCAGCATCTTTTAGGCATGTTTTTGGAGGTGGATAAACAGGGAACACTCCCCCTGGACCTTAGACAGTCAATCATAGTAGTGATACACAGATATGGCAAACCAAGTGACCACTGTGAGTCGTATCATCAGATTTTACTACTTAATGTTGAGGTTAAAATAGAAGCCACTAGGATCCTACAAGTCATTACACCACTGATACATTGTGACCAGTCGGACTTCATGCCTGGTAGGTCCACACAATATAATCATAGGCGAAGGCATAACTGGATGGATGAAATACATCGTTGTGAGCCGCATGTGTTTCTAGAATTAGATACTAAGGAAGCCATTGATGTCGTGCATAGGCCCTTTCTTGAATGTACACTGGGGAAATGTGGATTTGGTCAGTGTTTCGGAAATGGGTTGAGCTGCTATATCAGGCCCCATTGGGGTCTGTCAGAGTAAACAGAGTATGTTCTTAGACTTCCCGATTGGTAGGATTACAAGGCAGGGTTGCCTCATGTCCCCCTTCCTCTCTGCCCTCACAATAGAAACATTAACTGGAACAAATGAATATTTTATCTTCCACAGGATGAGATTGAGATGCCCCCCTACCATACCACATGCAACAATCCACCCTTGGGTTTAAGAATCTGGGCATATTGGTGATGCTACGAAAAGAGATGTGTTACAAACACAATCTCGTGAGGGTAGTACATGCCTGCCTAGAGGACACAGAGAGATGGTGATTACCCCTCCCACTATTAGGGAGGGCAGCCTTGTTTAGGATGGTCTTCTGACCTAAGTTACTTTATGTCCTGAAGAACATGCACTATTCGCACCCCCGGAGACCTTTACCACAATTGAAAGGGTTATGCACACTTTATTGTGGGATGGCAAGCCCTCTAGAATAGCCCTCAAAACTCTGAAGCACAATACATATAGTATATTCACAATACAAAAGTGAAGAAGCTCAGCCAGATCTGAGTGCCTATTACTGGGTGGCATATCTTAGAAATATTAATGACTGTTTTTTTTACCCCCCCACCGGACCATTCTACATTTCAACTGGAATGGTCACTATGGGTCTCGAGTTTCTGTCCATATTATCTGTATGGGGGTTGAGGGACCCCACTCTTCCTGCCTGCCACCCAAGTAGCAATAATGGCCTGGGGAAAGGCTACGAGAACCATAGATTGGTATGGCAGGCCCATGAGAGAAACACCGCTCTGGGAGTGGTGCTGGCACCTTGAGTTACAAAAACTGTAAGGGTTTGGGGCCTGTGACTTCAAAGGCATTTCCACAGTAGATGGCTTGATAGAAAATGGAGAACATGCCGTTTGCCACACTTCAGAGGGAGTAGGGGATATAAAACAACCAGTTTTTAAAGTACCCGCAGGTGGAACTTGCCTGGAGAGCAGAAGGGCTCCAGGGCGATGGCATTCCTGACTTTGCCCTGGTGGCAAGTAGGCTGATGATAGAGTAAGTGGGGAGAAGTGCCATTTCTCTCACTTGTAAAACTCCTAATAATAATATGCCCAATAACCTGACTGATCTGTGAGAGAAATGGGTGTGTGATTTGGGAGACATGGAGGCCATTGATTGGGAGGTAGCCTTAATGCATCCTAGGGAAGTGGTTATAAAAACACAACTGCGCCTGGTCCAATTAAAAGTTTCACACTGATTATATTATGACAGGCATAGATTGCACACTATGGGGAAAGCTTCTTGACACTGCTTGAGATCTAATGATGGTGAGAGCTCATTTTTCCACACCATCTGAGGCTGGCCCCAAATACAGACCTACTGGAGGGCAATCACTGGGGAACTTGTTGCTGTGCTTTCAGTACCTCCTCGATTGGACTGTACGTTCCTTCTCCTGGGCATCCCGAATGATATTGATTTACCCTGAGCCCAAATCCTCTTCTGAGGTCTTGGTCCGTGGTGGCCCTACATTGCAAGAATGGAAAAGAGGTATGAACATGTATATGGTGGCTGAAAGGGTCAACTACACCAACAGAGGCTGCCCATGAAAATTTCACAAAGTATGAGGTAAATGGATGCATGTTACATGTTAGAAAAGCCAGAAACAATGGGTCCTGTAAGGAGGGCGGGCCCGGGTGGCAGTAAATGAGTTTTTTTCTGTTATGGCTACTGTCTACTATGTGATATTCTCTCTCCTCACTTAACATAAATGGTTGCATGTCAGCTTGGGGTAGGGGTAGGAGGTTGAGAAGTTATGGATTGTTCCTTGTTATGAGCATTGGTGTGCAGATATTAAGTGTGGTCCAAAACACTGTTATCTATTTTTTGACCATGCTACGTTGTCCATTAAAATAGAAAATAAAATAAAATTATATTAAAAAAAATAAAGAGAGAAAAAATCATGTGACACGGGTATCGTTTCATACATATTGGGCCTCATAACGAGTTTGGTGGTCAGACCGCCGTATTACAGGAACCATAGGCGTAACCACCAAAAGTTAGCCATAAAATCAACCCCGCAAAGACTCTGGAGGGTGGGAAATAGGTGGTCTGACCACCGGCACCGCCAGCCCGTCAACCAACCACTGACCGTATTACAAATCAAAAGCTGCAATGGCGGTTCTGCCATGGCAGTCTGAACTGCAGCAGTTGGTGGTTACCACAGTAATACACTACACCACACCGTGGTTTGAAAACAACCCAGCTGACACACACTCAACGCACCTGCAAAGCACACTATAAAGCACAACCCTTCACACACCACAATCCTTTTCATATACAACACACAGTACAGTGTGTAGGAGCAGGACAGGCATTGACAAGAATGCCAAGGTCAGGGAGCAACAGCAGTATTATCCACCCAGCCAACACAGTGTACCCAAATACAAAACACCCTTCTCCCTCTACTCACCCATGGAACTGTACTCACCTGAGAGAAGGACAACTGTACAGTGTGTGGGAGTAAGGCAGGCCCTGACAGGAATGCCAAGGCCAGGGGGCAATGGTAGTTTTACCCCCCACAGCCAACACAGTGTACCGAGATACAAAACACCCTTCTCCCTCTACTCAACCATGGAACTGTACTCACCTGAGAGGAGGATAACTATACAGTGTGTGTTATACAGGGAGTGAAATGGCTATAACTTATAGGAGTATTCCTTACTCTCACTCCAAGCAACAGTCCACTGTATACCTGCCAAAATACAATTTCTTGGGAATTTGCATATGAAGTGCAAACACCTGGGGGGATTACATCGAACAACTGCTTGTAGTACAGGGAGTCACAGGACTGCTAATTTGAGGAGGATCTGAATACCAAATCCAATGACCCAGCCCACTCTGCACATGTTCAAATATCCTTGTTGGTATACTTGTAATGGAAGTCACTATAAATCTCAGGAGGGCCAGGCCATGCAACCTCAACCAACAGGCCAGTGTCCATATGGCATTGTGCCACTGTCCATAAACACACTTATGAAGTTAACACATCTGGGAGGGACAAGGATACAGATCATGGTATACCCAGTGATATGGTAAAACACCCAGATCCATCTTGAACAGCTATGCCAAGATAAAAATAGTGTGGACAGGAAGGAAGCCTCAAGCTGTTTGGAAAGAACATCTAAGACAAATCTAAGACCTCAAGATGTGTCATCTGAATGACATTGGGAGCAGTCAAATCCACAATGCACTGACCACAGGATGACACCTATCACATAACATCCAAGGTTCTGCCACTGCCTACATTACAGACAACTATGTCTCAAGGTGACCCAAACAATATCCTGCCCAGCCACTGTTTATCATGCCCTGCTGGAAAGATATAAGTCCATGACTATCCCTCCAACAGCCAAATAATCCAGACAGATTAGACTAATTTACTGATATTGAATTGTATGTAATTCCAATGTCAGGGCAATACAAATGATGATATGTGTACCTGTCACAGAAGGCAAATCAGCAAATCCAATGTGAACATGGCACTAGCCCAATGTCACTGTAAACTATTGGAGGTAGATGTCATAATACAACCTGTAACACTGTATTTCTCACATTGACAGGTCGAGCAGCCACTACAAATATCGAATCCACAAAAAAACCTGCCACTACCCCAATTGGTGAAGCCCTCAGTGAGGATACCACTTCTGGACCGGTGGAAATTGAGGACGGTTCTGGCACATCCGGGCAGTTTGGTCAGACAACACCTGTCAGTCTCAGCCTGACCATATTGACTCCTCCCAGCCCTGTGGTCTCTACATCTCAGGCAGCCAATCGGCCCCAATCCTGTGTCCTGAAGCCAGTCCCAAACATTATGAGTTGATAAGATTGACATCCAGCAAACTCCGACAATGAAGGACCTAGGACCAGTGTAAGGGGGAAGGCTGCAGCAAGGGTGAAGGCACGTGGGGGTCATATGCGTGGCCGTGGAAGGGATGGTGTGGCCCAGTGTCAAGAGTCTGCTGGTGATACCCCTAGCCAGGACACTATCATCCAGGTCTTGGGAGCCTACCAACATTCCCAAGCCGTGATGGGCCAGGTACCAACCGAACTCAGGGAAATCAAGGAGCTGCAGAGGGACTTCCATTGGGAAATGCGTGAACAATGGGAGGCCCACAATACCATCATGGCCTCCCTAACAAGGGTGCTGAGTGACATCAACACTACCCTGAGCTGGGATTGACAAAAACACTCCACCTCTTTTTTTGGCTCATCTACACCAGCCTCTTCATCAATGCCAGCCACTGGAAGGGAGGCCCTGCCAAGGGAAGCACCCACATCAAACACCCCTGCCTCTGTAGTTACTGAACTCCCTGCAAGTGGGGATGTCTACCCAAGACTCCAGGAGCTGCGGATGGCAAGACACCAACCATTGCCAGCAAGTGACCACTACCTGATGTCACTGCTTTGTGTGCCACAGATTCACTCTGTTAACTGTTCCCTAACCACTTTCTATTTTCCATGGTAGTAGGACACTGGACTTTGGACTTCACATTTTGTTGTCGCTACTTCATTGATTACATACACCATGACTGATCCCTTCACCTTACTTCTTGTTTTACATTATCACTATTATTTTGTGTATATATGTAAATAGACACACATATCACTAAAACACTGCCTACTACCTCTGCTTTTATCTTTTTGAAATGCCAAATGGTAATCACATGTGACACACATGAGTAAGGCATAAGAAGGTAATGGAAGGAGGGAGATATCTCAGTTAGTGTCATGCTGAGGATGACTAGCAACACAATGTCACAAGTGCCTGGTCACACCAAATATTTTATTACACTGTACTGCACATAGGCTGTTAAAATGTCTGGACAGTCATAGCCAAGAATGTCTGAGCCATATGGAGTCAGGCCAGATATCCCAAATGTACTGCCTCCAGACCACACAGGAAAGGGCTTTGACAGACCTTGCCCCATAGATTAGGCTAACAGAGTAGTGGATGTTCTCACAAGTTGTAGCCTCATCACCAGGACTGCCAACTTAACATACACCATGGCACAGACAGAGGGCAGTACAAGATTCCCTGACCCTAGGTCCTTCCCATTACAGTGAGCAAGCATCCTGTGAAATGTTACAAACCTGTGTTAGTGTTGTGGCACAGGCACAATGTCCTGCAATGAGGAAACACATTGACAGCTACAAAAAGATCTTACAGGATCAATGTCAACACAGTATGAAGATAGAATGAATGGATTGCACAGGATGCCATATTTCATGGCCACACAGTCATACACATAAGACCATTGGACCACCAAACCACAGCAAACAAGTGTATTGTGTATTACAGATTCCTACCCACCCACTGTCCAGGCTGCTTGGGCACTGGACTCATACACCCCAAATCTATGACCAATATTACCTGGATCAATCCATTTCCACTTCACATGTCAGATCAGAAACAGCTACCTGCCAATAACACAACTCTGAAATGCCCACACCAGGATGACATAGTGAGGACACCTGGAAGAAGGAATAAAATAGGAGGAGGCAGGGAAAAGCATTCTTACGACCCAATTATCATTTCAAGCTTCTGTTGATCCACTGACAATGCAATGAGACAGAGCCAAACAAAGCAGATTATCAAGGTAGTCACATGTTAAAGTTTGACTTAGCCAGCAAACCTTGCCTGTATAATGCATAGCATGATATGCCCTGTCTCTTGGATACAGAAACCCTGCTCAACACACCCTGATCCCTACAGTACCCCATACAGTCACAGTCATCATATCACATCACATACTTACACTCAAGTGAAGTAGTGATTGATGAGATCTACCTGCATGTCGCCGCCTTCATCCTCACCACTCTCATCCTCACTTGGAATTTCAGGAGACTCATCCGGTGGCACTGCTAGCTCCCCCTCATCTGGAATATAAGCGATATTTCTCCTCAGGGCAATGATGTGGAGCATGCAGCAGGCCATAATGATTTTACACACCTTTCTGAGTGAGTAGAGGAGGACTCCGCCAGTCTGACCATACAACGAACTCTGGCTTTCAGGAGCCCAAAAGCCCACTCCTCGACACGCCATGTTCTTTCATGAGCCTCTTTAAAGCAGACTTCCTCTGGTGTGGTTGGATTCCTGACCGGTGTCAACAACCATGGAGGGTTTGGGTACGCAGAGTCACTTATAAGGAAATGCAACATATGTGCAACCATGAGTCCCAAGCATTGTCTCTCTAGCAGCAGACATAGCATACAAACAAACAAGACACATGTGACTTAACAACCAGCCAGGCCCTCTCTGGGTCCAGTCGTATCATCAATTGTGGAATATCACTGTTCTGCATGATGAAGGAATCATGGACTGAAGCCAGATGACAGGCACAGTTCTGGGAAATGTAGAGGTCCGTGAAACAAACAACTTGGACATTGATCGAATGGAAGTTCTTCCTGTTCCAATAGACTTGCTCATTGCCATGCAGTGGAACCAAGGCTACAGGTATACCATCAATGGCTCCCACCATATGTGAGATGTGTGCCAAACCATAGATGTCAGCCTTCACATGGGCAAAATCCCCACATTGAGGAAACCGGATATAGTTATCAAGGTGTTTCAATACTGCTGGGAGTACATCCTTCAAGACCAGACTGAACATAGGCTGGGGCATCCCAGCAGATAGGACAACTGTATTTTGGAAGGACCCTGTGGCCAGGAAATGCAACACTGCCATGACTTGAGTGATGGGTGGTATTCTATTTGGATGATGAATGGCAGGTATCAGATATGGCTCCAACTGAGGACGAAGATCCATGGTTGTCTGTCTATCCAGGCGGTATATCTGGATGATGTGTCTGTCCACCATTGCCTGAAGATCTGCCAGTGGATGGTACACAGGAGGTTGCCTGATCCTGCCCCTCCCAGGCTAACTATGTAGGACAAAAGGAGATTTTAGCCGTCAATCAATGTGTCCCTTGCAAGATACATAATGAATGTCATAGATGAACAGTGACATGGCATGTGAGTAGCAGAGGACATGACACACAGTACACATCACCACTTCTAATGACACAGTAGTATCTTGTTTCCCCCTTGAAGTTCCACAAATGTGTACACATCATCTATCTGGACAGAAACAATATGTGCATGTGACTTCCCACTTGGAATGCGAGTTAATGCCCCAAAACCGACATTGCCCCGTGGGGAGGCGGTGGGGGTCTGTGCCCCTAACCATGTTGTCACATGTGCTTGGCATCATACCAAAATTATGTCAAATTCAATTTACCTACATGACAAGACAATGCCAGCACTCTGTGATGCACCTAAGACAGCAAAAAATGGCATAGTATAGGTGGCTGACATACTCCACTGGACATTAGGAAGCGCCCACAACCACTGGCGGAAGTTATCATGGAGGTAGGCGGATGCCACCGCAGCGGCCACAACCAAAGGTTAACGTTGTTTCTCGTGACATTATTGGGGCAATGGTTGTGCCCACTGACTATGAAGGTCACAGACGTGACGGACGTGACTGTCATGTTCTGCAAAATCCCTCACTTGACTCCTGACACTCCTGTCAGCAAGACCTCCACCGCCTGATCTGCTGTGTACTGCTTCTGGGAGCAATCATGCCCCTGCCTTCTCCCCAGAGGAGCTGGAGAAGCTTGTGGAATAGGTCCTACCACTGTATGGACAGCTCCATGGTGCACCATAGGAGCAGGTAAGTGCCTCATGTGCACGTTTATCTCTGTATTTTGACATATCTTACTTTTAGACAGCCTAGAGTTTGGCCCAGTTTGTAAGATTGTGTAGTCAGAGCCCTGTAGGTGCTTTTAGTGTGCATCTAAATGGGCATGTTTCTGTGTCAACTGACAGGTGTTGAGTTCTGAAACATTGTGGTGAGTGTGTATTGAGTGTCCCTGACCCAGCTTGTGTTGGATGCACATAACTAGGTGAGGTGTAATGACAGCCATCCCCAAGCATCTCTTACCAAAAGATGTTATCAACGTGCAATCACATGTGATTGCATTACAGCCGCAGCAGAGAATGCATGTTGTGTGTGTCAGTTGATTGTAAGTTGAGCTCTCTGCATGTTGGCACAGTGATAGCAAACCACATCTGCCTTTGGTAGACTATTGTTCGGAAGCCAGTTCATGACTTACAATAATCCTCAGCTCAGCACATAGGTACCACATGCCAATTGGCTGTTGGCTACATGATGTACTGCTACGCATGTAAGTGTTGGATATGATGTTTCATGCTCAGCCTGGAGAGACCAGAGCCTGTCTAATGTTTCTCACAGTATCTGTCGTAATCTGGGCTGGTATCGAATCCCTCTTGCTAAGCACGTTTGACACTGTGCCCACTCCCTGTATCCATGCACAGCATGGTCAGATGCCAAATCATGCCTCAGTACCAATATGCAGCTTATTGAGCCTCTGTCCACTGATTAGAATGGAAATTATATTAGGGGCAGGCTGGTGATCTGTGACAGATGTGCTGTTGTCATCTTTTTCAATGTGTGTTACATAGCCTTGACAGGTCCCTTGATCCCACAGCCCTGTTGTCAGCTCACGTGTACTGTGCAGGGTCATTGCATTAGGTCATTGCATAAGTGAAAACAGTGTGTTGCTTACTGATGAGCCGTGATATGTGACTCAGTTGTTTGGGCACATAGCAGGACATGCACAATGCCTGCCAATGTCTTTCCAAAGGTACCCTAGGTTAAGTGAACACACATGTGCAGAAGTGTGTTTGTGTTGTTGATGAGACACATAGACTCCCACCCCCTAAAGTGTCATGTGCCTGCATCTGTATCTGCACATGTCCACAGAAGGACAGGCTTGACTCTCAGTGTGCCCACCATGCCACTCCCTTCACTGTGAGGCGAGGGGCGATAGTGGAGTTTGAAGGCTGGCTGTGGCCTGTAGAGACTGCATGCTGTGGTTGATGGTATGGGATAGTAGATTTTTATGGACATTCCTGGCTGAGGGGATTACCTTTCAGTAGCCACTTGGTGTAATGTGTCTTCTAGTGCTTCTGATCTGTGTCAGGTTGCTAGCTCATGTCCCACAGACATCACAGTTGACCTACCCAGTCAGCGCAGGGTCTGAGCTGGGTGGTGTGTAGGGCAGCATATTGGGGAGTGATTGTAGTCATGTACCTGTGTCCGATGACTGCTACGTGCCACACGTGGGCAGTATGATCAGGACAGGATGTCCATAGCTTGGCGAACTGACATGTATGTGATTTAGCCATCTTGTATGGGACTTTTTGAGATGATGTCTCGCCTTGTCTTTTGCATCCATGCAGGTCAATGGCCATCAGAAAAAAGACATTTAGAGAGCCGTCGCCAAGTAGGTGCAAACCCTGGGGTCCACAGCCGGCAGAGCACCCATTGTTGGAAGAGGTGGGAGGACCTCAGACGCTGGACCCGAAAGATCGTAAAGGCCCAGCTGGGGCTGTCCTCCCAATGTGGACGGGGTGCCCATTGGACAATGACCCCTCCTAATTGCCTGCATTTTGGTGGTGGCCTACCCAGAGTTGGATGGGTGTTTCAGGGCAGCACAGCAGCCACAAGGGGGTGAGTATAAGTCAAATTCCTGCTTGTCCATTTGCCAGGTGATTGAGTGAAAGACTGACTGCTCCCCCTTACAATGAGGGATGTGTCATGTGTCACAGATCATATGGGAGCTTATTTTTTTATAAAGCACAAAGAGAGAGTAATGGGAGTGAGCTCCCAAGAGAAATCTATATATTCATTAACCACTAAAGCTGTGGGATAGTTGAGGTTGAGGGTGGAGTTGGACCAGTATTCCCTCAATTGTCAGTACCGGTTGGGTCGGGGTTTGTGATGGAAAGAGAGCGTGTGTGGAGAGTGTCTCTAGAACGGGTGGCTGCGTTGAATAAGTTGGGGAGTTCCTTTACGGACTAGGTAGTCTCACACTCATAATAGTGTCTTGCTTCATCATTTGACCACCTAGCCCCACCCAAGTAAGATGATACTACTTGGGCGGACTCAACCTCTTTGTTAAAAGAACAAGAGGGAGTGCTGAAATTAAACTTACTGGATAAATAACAGGGATCCAGATAGGGAGAGAATAAAATTACCATACCTGTCACCTATATCAATTAATTAAACTTTAAAGGAGGTGCATGTTGGTAAGGTTAAAAACGGGGAGAAAAAAGGCTCACTAGAGATTAATGTCTCTTAGAGTCTAAAAAAATATATGTATGACCAACATTTTTCTGCCCTCTCGATGTGCTGGAAGGTCAGGGGCATTCGTCAGGGTCTAAGATCCCAGAGCACTACTACTAAGGGGTGTGCTCGTTAAGTGAAATCTAAAAGCCTACCTGAACAGGTGGTTCATAATAAGGTAGGTCCTGGAAATAGGGGTGAATGGCCTCTGGTCTGAGTAACGCAGGGGGTGGGGTTTTCCCTTGTAATCACACTCACTCCAAAGGGAATACCCGGTGAGAGTACCTACATGCCGGTGCCCGACCGCTCTGATGATCAGCTGCAGCAAACTACTTTCTCTTGGTAAGTGGGGAACGTGCATTGGCATGAGAGATGTGTCATCACTGTAGCCAATAGTGCTTGTGTCTACATGTCAGCATGTGCTTTATTCTCCTAAGGATACATATCTATGAGACTGTTTCATGCATATGCTACCCATGTTGATGGGATGATGCCTGGAGTATCTCACATATATGTGCATGGGAAACTGTTATAATGATAAATCTACAATGGTGGTCCATTTCTTGTGGTGCCACAGACAGGAATGTGTCACCATCAAATGTTATCTGACAGATACCTTCATGCCTCATAGCATGTCATTAGTCATGTAAAACTGCAGTAGCAATTAGGGACATGACAGGTAAGGCCAGAGTGTGGATCTACTTCATGTTTGTATGTATCCTTGATGTGAATTCATGTTGAGAAATGCACTGCACCTATGTAATGATTGGGGATTGTTCCCTGATTGTTGGAATGCCTCATGGAGTGACTTGCAGTGATCTTTGCATCACATGTGTTTGAGGACAGGGATTCATCCACAGACATATTCCATGCTTGCCATGCCTGAGATGTGTGTAGTGATGTAGCTTCTCATTGTAGTCCTTCTGTTGGTGATTGCAAGTTCTGTATAGCTCCAACTTGCATGGTACAGTTGTTCACTATAAACAAACTCAGACGTGGACGTTGTAGTGGGTGTCAGACATTGGTGGTGGCTATCCTGGGCCATTCAGGATTATTTTTGTGTTTATTCTGGAGACATCTCTCCATGAGAGTCTGAACATGACTTCACTGTTGTTCTGTACAATGTCACAGTTGGGGCATGTCTGAGTGGCATTGCTACTACCTCCTTGACTCATTTTGTACAGGTGTCACTTGTGGAGCTGTACATTGTGATGTGTCCATAGAGACATGGGCATTTCCATGTCAACTACTCCAGATTTTTGCAGCTTTGCACCTGTGTCAGCTGCAGATTTTTTGCAAGCTCTTATGTTGTTGGTACATCACGTCAGTGCAGAATAGATGTGTACCTGAGCTTGGGTCTGTGTATTTGGTAGAGTACCTTACAATGGCATCCGTTTGTTGGCTACTAGTTCACTGGGGTCTGCTGCATGTGGCACAGGTTTGAGGATGGAGTGGTGACCTAGTTGTGGTATGGTTGGTGTGGTTGCTAGACTTAATCCATGCAATTGTAGTTGTCTGAGATCCTGATTTTCTCATGTGTGACTTTTGTAATTCCAGATGGCATGCATGGTTATGTAATGGCACATGATTGTGCCACTTAGGTGGCACTTTTTACTAGGAGCTACTTGACATGTTGGCATGGTTTGTCTCTCTGAGTTGTGATTGAAGTGTTTCATGTCCATGTTGTGACCCTATTTCTCTTTCTTTTGGCAGCATCTTCACAGGTAGATGAAGGAGTCGGGCCGAGCTGAGTGGGGATGTATCTGGCCACGGGACATCAGGTCAAGATACAATTGACACAAAGGGACCCAGCGGCCCGGAGGGTGAGGGGAGTGCCACGGGGAGACTGCATCAGACTCTACATCCTTATATTCCTCCTCCAGTGGCCACTCTCTCATGGTGGCAGACCCATCTGGGAACCCCCAGCATTATCCTTGCCCACCACCCCCATTCTTTTACCACACTCCCTGTTGCTCCCCACCCAGTTGGCCATGCCCACTCACCCAAAAGGGTGGGCATCTAGTTTAATATACTTTAATATAATTGTAATAAATATTGTTTTTTATAAATTTCATGTATGTTAATATATAAATTTTAACAGCAAGGATTGTTATTGTAATGGGATTAATTATTAAAACTATAATTGAAATGTTAAATGTGTATCTTAAAAAAAATGTGATTAATAATGTTAAATGTAATAGTTGTTGCTGGGTTTCTAGGGAAATATGGTGGGGAGGGAATAATACGATAAATAATTTAATTTCAATAGTAATTATTTTTTCTTGTTAATTAAATATGTAACGGATTATTAAATATGTAAATTGTTTAATTTGTTGATTTTTCATTTTTAGGTTATGTTACTAATTTATATTTTAATAATAGGTTATTCTGTTTGTAGGGGAACAGAGTAGTAAATTACTGAATATAGATATATATGTTTAAATGAATTGTTAATCTTAATATTTGTATTCAAAATGAATTATCTATATGTTTAAATGTTAGTTTAATATTTAAATGATTAATTTGATCCCCATGTGCTAAGCCCTTTTTTGGCTATTTAGGGTAGTTCGCTCTTAAGACTCCATAACATTTTTTCCACATAACGTATCTACACCAAATTTGTGTCCTTTTTTCCCAACATTGTGGGGATCGTACAGGTATCAAGGGTTTGTAGATTCCCCTGAAGTGACTGAGAAAATAGGCAAAATATACCAAAATATTGGCCCTCATTATGACTTACCGTCATGCCGATTGCTGGCAACATACTGCAGCAGATTACTGCTACCCATATTATGACACACACACAGCAATCCATCACTATACAGCCACACACACAAGTCCGCCAGCCCAAAGGTTGGTGGTAAACTGGCGGTATCCAAACCCACACCATCACGCCAACAGAACTATGCCCACAACATTATGATCCACAAATCACCACAGTGGACATTCAATGGCGCTAAACCATTGGGGGTACATACCACTGCGCTCAAAATGCACACACACATACAAACCACCACTACATTGGTCAATTTAAATAACACATACCTGGCACACATACACACACCACACCCACACCACTGTAAAACACACACCCACATTACCCACAACCCTTTACGACTAGAAAGAATTGCCACCAGAGAGAGATACAGCAAGAGCACCCACACAACCAGAGCCACATAGCACCATCACCCATACACCATCCACGCACCTTACGTCACACAACTCAACACATCACCTCACACACACCACTCACACTACACCCATGGCACCACAACGACACCCCAGGTTCTCAGAGAAGGAGCTAAGGGTCATGGTGGAGGAAATCATCCGGGTAGAGCCACAGCTATTCAGGTGCAGCAGACATCCATCGCTAGGAAGATGGAACTATGGCAGAGAACAGTGGACAGGGTCAACATCGTGGGACGGCGCCCCAGAACAAGGGATGACATCAGAAAGAGGTGGAATGACCTACGGGGGAAGGTGCGTTCCATGGCAGCAAGACACCAAAAAGCTGTACAGAGGACTGGCAGTGGACCCCACCTCCTCCCCCCTAACAACATGGGAGGAACAAATCTTGCCAATCATGCATCCTGAGGGCCTGACAGGAGTAGGAGAAGTACTGGACTCTGGTAAGTCAACCCTTTACTACTTTCACCCCCCTACCTGCATGCTATCACATACCCCCACCCTTACCCTCACTCCCATCACTTCACCACCTCCCACACACCCCACTATCACAACCCACCCATTCCAATACCAAGCCCTGCATGCAACACCAATGCATGGACACCCATCACAGACCTGCATGGACAACTATCACTAAAGCATGCACACTAGAGGGAAACAGCTAGCCTACCAAATAACAACTCACACAAGGCAAAGCTGCCAGGGCAATAACAACCTTAGAGGGCAACACACCCATGCACAAGATGTCACACACAGAAACAATAACACCGCATTTACATCTCCCCCAGCCAACGTCACCAGAAAGGAGGTGCCAGCAATATCCAGTCCCCCCCAGAAGAGGCCCACAGCGATGACAGCAGCTCTGGACGCCTGGATCTGGATGACCAACCTGGCTCATCAGGGATCTCCGGACAGTAGGTTACCCAGGCACAGTCCCATACCACCACAGAGCCTCCCCCCTCAGGAAACACCAGCACAGTACCCACCCAGCTGGACCATACCTCTGTCCCCAGGACACGTCAATCAGCAGTGTGTCCACCACTACAGGAACCCCAAGGCACACCACAAACACAGGATGATCAGGGACCTGGGGTCAGTGGCAGTGGGCACACGGTCCAGGGGAGAGAGGCACAGGACAACAGGGAAGCTGTGAGGACTTCTGTGCGACAGGGAGAGGACAGGCCCATGGAACCGACTTTCCAAGAGGCACTCACTGCGATCCTGGGAGCATATCAACATTCCCAGGATACGCTGGGCCAGATACTGGACAAGATGCAGGAGAACCAGCGGCTGCAGGAGGGACAGTACCTGGGGATCAGGGAGGACTTGAAGGACATCAACAACACCCTGGTTTCCATTGCAGGGGTGCTGGCAGACATGGGCAACACAATGAGCAGTGGCACACTACAGGGCCCCTACCACCAGCCAAACCGATGAGCAGCCCTCCACTGCCACTAGTGGACAGGAGGCCCCGCCACAGGACCAACAGGCCACCAGCACCCCTCCCGCTGCAGAAGGAGAACCACCCTGCAAACATTCCCTGCGATCCAGGCAGAAGCCAGAGACTATTGCCAAGACCCCCGCCAGGAAATAAGACTCTTCTGAATGTCACCCTTGTGTCCCACCCTATCACTCTGTCCACCTTGAACTGCCATTGCTCCCCTTCCTATGCCCCCTTGGGCAATGCACCTGTGATCCACATAGACTGGACTCTATCCTGGACTTTCCTCCACCATCACCCCAGCCCATTGCACATCCCCCTCGACTTATTAGCATTTAAATAAACACCATTTGAAAAAATACAAGTATGGAGTATGTCAAATGATTTAAGTATGTATTTGTTTAAAATGGTTTAAACATTGCAATTCAACTGTACAGTAATGTATACCTAGGAAAGACCTGTAGTTGGCTGCAATCAACACACCAGGAGCGATAGTGGGGCAGAAATATCTGCAAATAAAGATGCCAAAGGGTACAGTGAGTGGCCATAGAAGTGGGAAAATCCGCCTGCCAGTGACAATGTCAAACACAAAACTGTCATTTAATGTGAAGTTACACTGTGTTACCTGTGTGTCATTGTAACTATTGGCGTATGATTGCACCTCTGTTGTTCTCATCCTCTGCCTCCTCATCTTCACTGTACACAGGGTCCACTGCTGCCACACGGCCATCTCCAGCCTCATCCTCCTGCAGAAAAGGCACATGGCGACGTAAGGCAAGGTTGTGCAACATACAGCATGCCACAATGATCTGGCAGACCTTCTTGGGTGAGTAGCACAGGGAACCACCTGTTAGATGGAGGCAATAAAACATAGCCTTCAGGAGGCCGAATGTCCTCTCTATTATTCTTCTTGTTTGCCCATGTGCCTCATTGTAATGTTCCTCTGCCCTTGGCCTGACATTCCTCACAGGGATCAGTAGCCATGACAGGTTGGGGTAACCAGTGTCACCTGAAAATATTGAGGGACAACTGTTAGACACACACTAACCCTTAGAGCCCACACCATACCCATACACCAACATACACTGGATGGGAACCAGGGCTCACCTATTAGCCACACCCTGTGCCTCTGGAGTTGAACCATCACATATGTGATGCTGCTATTCCTCAGGATAAAGGCATCATGCATAGCCCAGGATACGTTGCAGTGACATGGGAGATGTACTGGTCCGCCAGGCACACTATCTGCACATTCATTGAGTGAAAGCTATTTTGATTTCTGAACACCTGTTAATTTCTCCGTGGGGGGGAGGACAAATGCAATATGTGTACCATCAACTGCCCCAACGATGTTGGGGCTATGTCCCATTGCATAGAAATCAGCTTTCACTGTAGCCAAATCCTCCACATGGGGGAAAACGATGTAGCTGCGCATGTGTTTAATCAGAGCAGCCAACACCCTGGTCAGCACTATTGAGAATATTGGCTGAGACATTCCTGCTGCCAAGCCCACTGTCATTTGGAAGGAGCCAGTTGCCAGGAAATGGAGCACAGATAGGACTTGCACAAGAGGGGCGATCCCAGTGGGGTGAAGGATAGCAGATATCAGGTCAGGCTCCAATTGGGCACACAGATCTGTGATTGTGGCCCTGTTAAGTCTATAGGTGAGGATGATGTGCTTGTCCTCCATAGTTGGCAAGTCCACCAGGGGTCTGTACACGGGGGATGTCTCCATCTCCTATTCATCCGCAGCGGTTGCAATCTAGGGGGCAAAATGGTGAGAAGCTGGTCAGTATTTCATATTTCCAAACACTACACTGCATTGCCTGTTGTGACTGTAACAGTGTATTGTTGTATAAGCCCAAATGGTGAATATGTGTACTGTGATGCAGTTAGGTGCCAGGGCCTGCACCCCCTCTGAAATGGAGTCCGCCTGTCCTGTATGGAGGGACATGTGGAAATGAGGTAATTCTGCTTATGTTGTGCGCCGTTGTGGGAGGCAGTTAAGTACCGCCGTGCAACTCCTCATTGGTTAACATTGCGCCCTATGGGTTACAGTGGCCAATAGTGATGTACGCCGGCGGTGACGGTATGCACCGCTGTGGACGTGACCACCATTTTCTATCTGTTCACTCACTTGCTACCTGACCTTCAACAGGAGAGGACCTACACTGCAAGTGCTGCTGTGACCTGTGTCTGAAACCGACCATGGCTTGTGTCACTAGGGAAAGGGCCCCTGACTTCACCGCTGCGGAGTTGGAGACACTGGTGGATGGGGTCCTATCCCAGTACCGAATGCTGTATGGGCCTCCAGATCAACCGGTGAGTACACTATGAGCACGATGCATTGGGCATGAATGCATGGAGTGCTGTGTGTGATGGCCTCCTGTAGGGGGGTGGTTCGTGGAAGGGCCCTGGGCAGCATGCTGCATGTGTGGTGGGCAATGTCAGTGCGTAAGGGGATGTGAGGGCTATGGTGTAACAGGCAGGATGGTCTGACTGATAGCTTTTCTATGTGTATTTCTCTGCAGGTCAGCGCCCATCAGAAAAAAGGTATATAGCTTGCCGTTGCCAAGGATGTGCGGTCCCGGGGGGTGTATGGCAGGCGGCGCACCCACTGTCGCAAACAGTGGGAGGACCAGAGATGCTGGGCATGGAAGACAGCAGAGGCCCAGCTGGGGATGGCCTCCCAATGAGGAAGGGGTGCCTGTCGACCCCTGACCCCGCTGATGGCCCGCATACTGGCGGTGGCCTATCCGGAGCTGGATGGGCACTTGGTGGCATCACAGTTCCCCAATATACTACGTGCGTGTGGTGGGATGGCATCCGTGTAGGGGATGTGGGCGTGCGGGTGCCCCTAGGCCAGGCCGGACATTGCAGGGTAGGTCCCATGTTGGGCAGGGTCTGAAGTAAACCTCCTCGAACCAAGCTAGTAGGCATCCACTACTGGGCAGGGGTCTGTGGGTCTCAAGTATGCTGCAATTGGCTTTAGGTATTCCTGTCCATGGCCTGGTGACTACCATTATGACTGTTAGTGCATTGCCTAGTGCGTAGGGGTGTTCCCTGTCTGTGTGTCGTCTACGCCAATGGTGGTGTTGTTGCCGCCATTGACCAAGTGCATCCTTTGTCCCTTCTCCCCTTTTTGTTTTGTCACCCTGTCCTTCTGTGCACTAGCATCATCTGGCGGAGAAGCAGAGGCACCTGCGAAGGAGGGAGCTGCATCCACCGACGGTGAGGGCACCAGTGGGACGGAGGGTGAGGGGAGCACCATGGCGGAGATTGGAGGGGACAGTTCGGACAGTGATACCTCCTCCGATGGAAGCTCACTGGTGGTGGCAGATACCTCTGTGCCCACCCCAAATACAGGTATAGCCGCCACCACCCGTACCAGCACCGCCCTCCCAGCAACCCCTCAGAGTGTTTCCTGTGCTTGCTCACCCAGGAGGGTGGGCATCTCCTTCGCCCCAGGCACCTCAGGCCTGCCCCAGTTAGCCATGCTGCCCTGAGTGAGTGAGTGAGGAGGCTATTGACCTCCTGCGATCCATCTATGTTGGGCAGTCAGCTATTGTGAATGCCATCCAGGGGCTGGCAGACCATTTGCAACAAATAAATGCACTCCTGGAGGCCATTCACTCTGGCATGGCAGCCCAATCCAGGCTCTGGCCTCCTCTCTGATGGCAGCCATTGTCCCTGTTCTAGCGTCCCCCTTCCAGCTTCTTCTTCCCAGTTCCATTCCCCTCAACCCCAACCTATCCCAAGCACACAGGCAGAACAGAATGCACCCAGGACAACACACAGGAGTGGTTCTGGCAAACACAAGCACCACACATCATCCTACATGCACTCACACAAACACCATCCAGATGCAGACATACCAACATCCACTTCCTGTAGGAGGCTGGCCTGGCTTATAGTGGGTACCTTGTGGTACTTACACCTTGTGCCAGGTCCAGTTATCCCTTATTAGTAGAATAGAGGTGTTTCTAGCAGCTTAGGCTATTAGAGGTAGCTATGGCAAAGCAGCGTAGGCTGAACTAGGAGACATGCAAAGCTCCTACTCTACCACTTATATCATATGGCACAATATCATAAGAAAACACAATACTCGGAGTTACTAAAAATAAAGGTACTTTATTGTAGTGACAATATGCCAAAAGTATCTCAGAGGATACCCTCACTTAGGAGGTAAGTAATATACACAAATTATATGTACACAAACCCAAAACAGGTAAGTAACAGTAAGAAAAGTAGTGCAAACAATGTAGAATCACAATAGGATGCAATAGTTAGACATAGGCCTATGGGCAACACAAACCATATACTCCAAAAGTGGAATGTGAATCACGAATGGACACCAGGTCTATGGGAGGTTGTAGAGGGTCACTGGGACTGTAAGAAAACAGTAAGGGTGTCTAAAATACCCCACCCCAAAACCCTGAAAAGTAGGAGTAAAGTTACCCTACTACCCCAGAAAGACAGTATAGTCGAGATAGGGGAATCTGCAAGAACCACAACTGCTGCCAAAGCACTGAAGACGGATTCCTGGACCTGAGGACCTGTAAAGGAAGGGGACCAAGTCCAAGAGTCACGCAAGTGTCCGGGGGGGCAGGAGCCCACTAAACACCGGATGAAGGTGCAAAAGGGATGCCTCTGGGTGGAAGAAGCTGAACTGGTCCACCCTGATCAACACCTACTTGGTCAGCAGTACCAAGTGACTGATGCTCATAACAACAGACTTAGCCACCCCATGGCTGTTGTGAATCTCAACTGGGGGGGGTGGGGTACTGGTACAAAGAAAGTTGTGGTGGCCACTGAATTACCTGTAGATTGCTTACTGGGCAATGATTTGGAAACATCAGCTTGGGCAGAAGTGGAGTTGGAGGCTCATGCAGCAATGCTGGGCATGCCAGGGCATATTTCTGCTTTGACAAGGGCTCAGGCCAAAAAGCAAAAAGGACAGGCAAACTTGGATCCTGGAACAATGGACCAAGTGCTCCCAAAAACTAGGGGTAGAAAGGGTAAATCCCTGCCCACTATCCCTCCCTCTACAGATGATTCCCCTTTTGGGGAAAAGGATCCTCTCCCTGTGCAGAACCTACACCAGAGGAGCTGGCAGCAGGCACTGCTGAGCTTTTGGGTGCGGGGGCCTGCCAAGGAAGAGCTGAGTATGGCACAGCAAACCTGTCCCACATTATAGGGTTTAAGACAGCAAGCTGTCAAACAGCAGAATGGGGATGTCAGTGATAGCCATAGGGTGTATTGGGAAGATAAGATCTTGTACACAGAGTCAAGGGACCCTAAACCTGAAGCTGCCAGGAGATTGGTCATTCCCTTGCAGTACAGAGAGTTTCTTCTTACCCTGACATTCCTTTGGCTGGGCATTTGGGCCAGACGAAAACTTGGGAAAGACGTGTCCCCTTGTTTCACTGGCCTCATATGTCAGAGGACACAAAAGAGTTTTGTCGCTCTTGTGTGACCTGCCAAGCCAGTGGCAAGACTGGTGGCACTACAAAGGCCCCCTTAATTCCACTTCCAGTGGTTGGGGTGCCCTTTGAAAGGGTAGGGGTTGACATAGTTGGCCCCCTTGACCCTCCAACAGTTTCAGGCAATAGATTCATCCTTGTGGTAGTGGACCATGCCACTAGGTATCCTGAAGCCACCCCCCTAAGGACCACTACAGCTCCTGCAGTGGCAAAGGCACTCCTGGGAATCTTTTCCAGGATGGGTTTCCCTAAGGAAGTGGTGTCAGACAGAAGTAGTAACTTCATGTCTGCATACCTAAAAGCAATGTGGAAGGAGTGTGGTGTAACCCACAAGTCTACCACCCCTTACCATCCACAAACAAATGGTCTGGTTGAGAGGTTTAATAAAACTCTCAAAGGTATGATAATGGGACTCCCTGAAAAACTCAGAAGGAGATGGGATGTCCTGTTACCTTGCCTCCTTTTTGCTTATAGGGAGGTACCCCAAAAGGCTGTGGGCTTCAGCCCCTTTGAACTCCTCTTTGGGCACCCTGTAAGAGGTCCACTTGCTCTTGTGAAGGAGGGTTGGGAACAACCTTTAAAAGATCCCAAACAGGACATAGTAGACTATGTACTTGGCCTAAGATCCAGAATGGCTGAGTATATGAAATAGGCCAGTAAAAACCTTCAGGCCAGCCAGGAGCTGCAAAAGGAAGGCTGTCCTGACTCCGTACCACCCTGGACAGAGGGTGTGGCTATTGGAGCCTGTGGCCCCAAGAGCACTCCAGGACAAATGGAGTGGACCCCATCTAATTGTTGAAAAGAAGGGTGAGGTTACCTATTTGGTAGACCTGGGCACTGCCAGGAGTCCCCTTAGGGTGATTCATGTCAACCGCCTAAAACCCTACTATGACAGGGCTGATCTCACCCTGCTCATGGCAACAGATGAGGGACAGGAAGAAGAGAGTGACCCTCTCCCTGATTTCTTCTGAGATGGCCATGTTCGGAGTTACCATTGTGACGCTACATATAGGTAGTGACCTATACGTAGTGCACACGTGTAGTGGTGTCCCCGCACTCACTAAGTGCAGGGAATTTGCCCTGAAAAATGTGGGGGCACCTTGGCTAGTGCCAGGGTGCCCACACACTACGTAACTTGGCACCTAAACTTCACCAAGTGAGGGTTGGACATATAGGTGACTTATAAGTTACTTATGTGCAGTGAAAATGGCTGTGAAATAACGTGGACTTTATTTGACTCAGGCTGCAGTGGCAGTCCTGTGTGAGAATAGTCTGAGCTTCCTATGGGTGGCAAAATAAATGCTACAGCCCATAGGGATCTCCTGGAACCCCAATACCCTGGGTACCTACGTACCATATACAAGGGAATTATAAGGGTGTTCCAGTGTGCCAATGAGAACTGGTAAAATTAGTCACCAGCCTGCAGTCACAATTTTAAAGCTGAGAGAGAGCATAAACACTGAGGTTCTGGTTAGCAGAGCCTCAGTGATACAGTTAGGCACCACACAGGGAACACACACAGGGCATACATTATGAGCAGTGGGGTCCTGCCTGGCAGGATCCCAGTGACACATAGGCAAAAACAAACATACATACAGTGAAAATGGGTGTAACATGCCAGGCAAGATGGTACTTTCCTCCACTGCCTCCACTATGTCCCCCTCCTCCTCGTTGTTGACCTCCCTCCCAGCAGCATCTCCACTCACACCTGCATGCACTACTTCCTCAACCACTACCACCATCACGTCTATCACTAAACGCCCCTCACTGGCAGTCACCACCCCCACATCCATGCACACGTCCCCTGTGTCCACTCCCACTGTGTCTGTGCCCCCTCCTCCCAAAGTACACAAGCGCAAGCACTCAGACACCCAACAGCCATCCACCTCACAACAGCATCCAGCCCATGCGCCTGCACCCAAACACAGCAGACAGACACCTCCTACAACCACGTCCTCTTCCTCCAATCCCAAAGCTTCACCCTCTTCCCACCCCAATTTCCCTAAGAAGCTTTTCCTCTCCACCATTGACCTCTTCCCTGCCACTCCCCCCGTCCTTCACGTCAGGCCAGGGTGGTCAGAACCCAGGCGAGCACCTCAGCCACCCAATCCAACGCGCCACATTAGTGTCGACAGCTACTGCAGGTGGGAGGGGATCTTGGGCACCAGCCAGCAATATTGAAAGGGTGCCTGCACCAGGTGCATCAAGGAAGGGGAAGGAGGCACCAGCAGCTGTGACAGGAAATGGCAAGGAAGCACCACCAACAGCATCTAGGAAGGGCAAGGAGGCACCACCAGCAGCATCTAGGAAGGGCAAGGAGGCACCACCAGCTGTGACAGGGAAGGGCAAGGAGGCACCACCAGCTGCGACAGGGAAGGGCAATGGGCAATCCCTGGCTGCTGACAGGAAGGGCAAGGGGCCTGCACCAGCAGGCAGGAAGGACAGGAGGCCTGGTGCTGGGACTCATTCGGAGCCCCCACAACCAACCATGGCGGTTCAGCCATTCGAGGCTGCAAGGGAAGGGCTGAAGCCTCCCCTCACCACTGCCAGCACCGCCACCAGTACCACTGCCAGCAGCAGCAGCCCCAGTGGGCAGCTGTCTGAGGCTGCAGGGGATGGGCTGGAGCCTCCCTCCACCACTGCCAGCACTGCCACCAGCACTGCCACTAGCACCACTGCCAGCATCAGCAGCCCCAGTGGGCAGCCGTCTGAGGCTGCAGGTGATGGGCTGGAGCCTCCCCCACCACTGACAGCACCGCCACCAGCACCACTGCCTGCAGCCCCAGTGGGCAGCTGTCCGAGGCTGCAGGGGATGGGCTGGAGCCTCCCCCACCACTGCCAGCACTACCACCAGCACCACTGCCAGCAGCAGCAGCCCAAGTGGGCAGCCTTCCAATGCTGCAGGGGATGGGCTGGAGCCTCCCCCCACCACTGCCAGTCCCGACACCAGCCCCGCCACTGCCACCACTGAGCAGCCATCACTGCCGGTGGACAGTGTGTAGTCCTGCCTCCATGGGCTGTTGTGCGGACTGGCCCCTGCAAATCCTGTGGGTGTGACACGCAGGTGAGAGACTGTGACCTTGCACTCCCCAAGATCTGCATCACAGTGCACAAAGCCCCCTCCAGAACCAGTGGAAGAAGCCATCCACTCACCCCATCCTTCCCAGAATGAAGAACACTGGGTACAAAGCCCCCTGCAGAATCAGTGGAAGTAGTCACCCACTTGAGAGACTGTGGCCTTGCACTCCCCAGGACCAAGCAGTGGGCAAACCACCCACTTGAGACACTGTGGCTTTGCACTCCCCAGGACCAAGCAGTGGGCAAACCACCCACTTGAGAAACTGTGGCATTGCACTTCCCAGGACCAAGCAGTGGGCAAACCACCCACTTGTGAAACTGTGGCCTTGCACTCCCTAGGACAGGGCACAGGGCATTTTGCCCCCTCCAGGACCAGTGGTGTTGTACCATCTTCCAGCTGAGGTGCCCCCCAATTCCCCGTCCCCCTGAGGTGCCTATGTATTTTTGACCTGATGACCTGCAGTGTTCTCTCCGTGTTGTTGCAGGAGTGAGGTGGGGCCTTGGCCAATGTGTTGTGGCCCTGTGGCCCATGGACATTGAGGACTGGGCAATGTCCCAACATTTGTAAATATGTAGATATGTTTGGATTGTGATGCACTTATTCATGTTAATGTTATCGTATTACACTCACTTTCTTAAATTCCTGTTGTCTTTGCATTATTCCTGAGGGGTACGGGCTGTATATGTAATGTTATGGAATCTGGTGTGTATGGTGTTGGGGAAGGGTGTGTAGCGTGTTGTGTGTGTGTGTGTGTGTGTGTCACTCTCTTTTTCCTTCCTCCTCCCTTGTGTGCTAATACACACCGTGGTCGTCTTCGCCGGCGTTGATGTTCATAATTCATCAGAAGGTAGGTGAGCATCGGAAATATGTGCAACTTGGGCTCCATGGCATCGTGGTTGTTCCCTGGGTCTCCACAGGTGAGTCCTTTGACTTCTGTGCAGTGTTTCCGCCAGGATTTTGATGTCGTTGGTACCTGAAAAGCCAGCGGATAGTAGGCTGGTCGTGATAGTGTGGGCAGTACATTGTCTTCCGCCTGGCTGTTGGCGGTTACCGCTGTGGTGCTTGTTGATTCCGCCGTGGCGGTCGGTGTGTTAAAGTGGCTGTCTGTCATAATTTCATTTTTTTTACCGCCACTTTATCACCGACGGCCAGGGTTGAAATGAGAACCATTGTGTCCTGTACACCTTTTTAATAACAGTGGTTAGTTACTGCTTGAGTCTGCATACTTTCAAAGCAAGTAAAAATGTTGGGGAATAAGTCCCATGGGACATTTGTTTGACATATTACACTCACTCTGGTTGCTGTGGGCATCATTTTGCTCGCAATGTACTGCCTGAACAACAGCCAACCTTTGTACAGGATCAAGGACTCATGGGTGGCTATATTCTTTCTAGTAGTATAGATGTCTGGAAACCTGGCAGATAAATGTTCCATGACAGGCCGAACTGTGAACAAACTATCATGGTCTGGATGGTCCAGGGTCAAGGCAGTAGACTTGACCTTGAAATGCAGCATGCACTGCAATAGCAAAAAATGATCTCTGCTTATGTACAGTGCGATGTTGGGGGTTACCCAGACCGTGCAAGTAGACCAGTAGGACTGCACTAACCCCATTTTAAGGGGAAGGGCTAAAATGATCTTGAACGCCTCCAATGAAGTGGGAGTCTATTAGCCTCTCCTAGAATGGGGCCTTATAGTGTCTTAATTCTCCTTCAGAATCTGTTCGACAGGCAAATTTGTTTGTCGCACAATTTGCTCAAGTCAACATCCAAAAAAGAGATGGACGTAGTCAATTGGCAAAAAGGTGGCTGTAGCAACTTTACACCCAGGTTTGCCAGTGAAAGGTGGAATTTGGGGCGGAACTAAATTAGAGGGGGCTGCCAAGAAAGCACTCCATCTGTGCTTGCCATGACACATGCTTGCTCTCTGGGTTGGTCTAACCTGCTACTTTTGTCCTGCTGCACAGACTGTGGAAGATGACACACCAAATAGGACTCTGCCAACTGAGAAATAACTTCCAGATTCTGCTCCATTGTTTTCTCTCTCAGATGCTGTCTCAGTCTCTGATCCTGCCTCAGGGCCGTCCTCCATAACCAGAGTTAGTGCTTGAGCAGCAGTAAACCACTGAGACGCCATCTCTGCCACTGGCTAAAACCATAGTTCTAAAACACTATTCTAAGTAGAAGGCAAATGTGTTGTTCTGAAACTGTTGGTGGGTGTGGGTGTGTGTGTGTTGTTCTGAAACTGTTGGTGGGTGTGGGTGTGTGTGTGTGTGTTACTGATGTGTGCAAGAGAAAATAACGTTGGTCACCTTACCTTTTCTTCTACCCTCAATCAGCAGGTTCTCCAAAGACACAAAAAAAAAAAAAAAGAAAGACACAGTATTACTTCACCCTGCCACATACCCATCATCACAGCGTTTAGCGTTGGTGGCGCCCAGTAAGACAATCATTTTTTTACACTCCCCCTTCCATGACCTCCTCCATAGATTCTACCACCCAGCAAAAGTGCCCCTCATCTCAAAATAGCCCCTCGCTCACATACATTTCATTTGCTTTAAAGCACTGGTAACGGTTGGCTTTACTAATCGACTCCGCTATAAAATACATATCTGTTCTTTGCAGCAGGCACATTAACCCTCTGTGCAATTTTATGGCAAAACTGCCACTAAACTAAACACAGATCTATCTCTCAAGCAGGAACATAATCCCAAGAGTTACCATGACATTTTTATATTATTGCTGCACTATATATATATATATATATATATATATATATATATATATATATATATATATATATATATACACATATATATATATATATCTGAAAAACCAAAGGTTACAGGGCATTATAGTTAGGTCCTGAATTTACCTCCACAAAATGAAAGAAATTCATTAGAGACAGTTACCTGAGCTAACTATAACTTGTGCCCCTGTAATGCACTGCTTATGACATCACATATTATATCACTCATGGCATAGTCAGTGACATCACTGATGACATCATCCAGCATCTATAAGTGGTTATATGTATGTATGACTGAAGGTGTGAGTGCTTGTATTGGTGAGTTAGTGGTTGAGTTAGTTTTTGTATGAAACCGTAAGTGGACGTGTTACTAGGTGTATATACGAGGAAGTGGCTCTGTGATAATCTGAACTGGCTGTATAGCTGAGAGAATGGGTGTGTGAGTGTTTATATAGAGTACAGCCTGTATGTTTCAGCAACTGTGTTAGTGTGTAACTGTCTCTGCTATTGAGAACATGGATGAGTGAATGCCTATATAAGTGACTGTGTCCACAGGTAAGTGGTTCTGTTACTTCTTGTGTGGTACAGAAAGTGTATGCATGAGAAGGTGTACCCATAAAAAAAGAGGATCTGTTCGTAGCTGTATGGGTAATTATGTATGTGTTGTGTGAGAGGTTTAATGGGGAACTGAGTACCATAAAAGCATCTTTATTAGTCAGTTAGTGGGTGATTTAGTGAGAGTATCAGTGACTAATTTGATCTTTGAGTTGCTGTTCCCATAAGTGAGTGCCATATCAGTAAGTCATTGTGAGAGTGAGTGGATGTGTGAGTAAATGTATTCATAAAAAAGTGGGAGTGAGTGGCTGTATGGGGGAGTATTTGGGTGAGTGAACACTTGTATGTACTTGTGACTGGGAGTAGGAGTTGTTGTATGGGTGATTGGATGTGTAGGTCTTTGTATTAGTGGGTAAGTGGTTGTGCAACTGTCTGTATGGGTGAGTTAATGGGTGTGTTTTTGTTGTATGTGTGAGTGAGTGGACATGGTTGTTGTCATATGTATTTTATAGTAGATATAATAGATTTGTGAGTTATGATTGGGTGAGTGAATGGGTGTATCCGTGGTGTATTGGGCTGTGAGTGGGTGTGTGAATAGATGTATGAGTGTGGTAATAGCATACTTAATGTATGCATGAGTGAGTGTCTATGTTAGTGTGGTGTGAGTGAGTGAGTGAGTAGGTGTGTGGCAGTAGTTGTATTGCTCTGTCAATGAGTGTTTTAGCACTTGTATGTGTGGTGATCTATGTGAGTTTGTAGAAGAGTATGATTGGGTGTGTGAGTGGTTCCGTGGATTACATCATCAGTGGTGTCATCAGTGATGTCATTTGAGATGTCACTGACTATTTAATGAGTGATGTAATATGTGATGTCATAAGCAGTGTGTAGGAAGTTGGCTCTGTATGTACTATTTCAAAGTAAGAAATAGCATGCACAGAGTCCAAGGGTTCCCCTTAGAGGTAAGATAGTGGCAAAAAGAGATAATTCTAATGCTCTATTTTGTGGTAGTGTGGTCGAGCAGTAGGCTTATCAGAGGGTAGTGTTAAGCATTTGTTGTACACACACAGGCAATAAATGAGGAACACACACTCAGAGACAATTCCAGGCCAATAGGGTTTTGTATAGAAAAATATATTTTCTTAGTTTATTTTAAGAACCACAGGTTCAAGATTTAAAAACAATACTTTAAATGAAAGGTATTTCACTTAGGAACTTTACGAACTTTGAATTAGCAAAATAGCATATACAGTTTTCACACAAATGGCAAATAGCTATTTTAAAACTAGACAGTGCAATTTTCAACAGTTCCTGGGGGAGGTAAGTGTTTGTTAGATTTGCAGGTAAGTAAACCACCTACAGGGTTCAAAGTTGGGTCCAAGGTAGCCCACCGTTGGGGGTTCAGGGCAACCCCAAAGTTACCACACCAGCAGCTCAGGGCCGGTCAGGTGCAGAGGTCAAAGTGGTGCCCAAAACGCATAGGCTTCAATGGAGAAGGGGGTGCCCCGGTTCCAGTCTGCCAGCAGGTAAGTACCTGCGTCTTCGGAGGGCAGACCAGGGGGGTTTTGTAAGGCACCGGGGGGGCACAAGTCAGCACACAAAGTACACCCTCAGTGGCACGGGGCGGCCGGGTGCAGTGTGCAAACAGGCGTCGGGTTCGCAATAGGTTTCAATGGGAGACCAAGGGGTCTCTTCAGCGATGCAGGCAGGCAAGGGGGGGCTCCTCGGGGTAGCCACCACCTGGGCAAGGGAGAGGGCCACCTGGGGGTCGCTCCTGCACTGGAGGTCGGATCCTTCAGGTCCTGGGGGCTGCGGGTGCAGTGTCTTTACCAGGCGTCGGGTCTTTGAAGCAGGCAGTCACGGTCAGGGGGAGCCTCGGGATTCCCTCTGCAGGCGTCGCTGTGGGGACTCAGGGGGGTCAACTCTGGCTACTCACGGTCTCGTAGTCACCAGGGAGTCCTCCCTGTGGTGTTTGTTCTCCGCAAGTCGAGCCGGGGGGCGTCGGGTACAGAGTGCAAAGTTTCACGCTTCCAGCGGGAAACGTGTGTTGTTTCAAAGTTGCTTCTTTGTTGCAAAGTTGCAGTCTTTGTGGAACAGAGCCGCTGTCCTCTGGAGTTCTTGGTCCTTCTAGATGCAGGGTAGTCCTCTGAGGCTTCAGAGGTCGCTGGACCCTGTGGAACGCGTTGCTGGAGCAGTGTCTTTAGAAGTAGGAAGACAGGCCGGTAGAGCTGGGGCCAAAGCAGTTGGTGTCTCCGTCTTCTCTGCAGGTTTTCAGCTCAGCAGTCCTTCTTCGTCTTAGGTTGCAGGAATCTATCTTGCTGTGTTCTGGGAGCCCCTAAATATTCAATTTAGGGGTGTGTTTAGGTCTGGGGGGTTAGTAGCCAATGACTACTAGCCCTGAGGGTGGCTACACCCTCTTTGTGCCTCCTCCCTGAGGGGAGGGGGGCACATCCCTAATCCTGTTGGGGGAATCCTCCATCTGCAAGATGGAGGATTTCTAAAAGTCAGAGTCACCTCAGCTCAGGACACCTTAGGGGCTGTCCTGACTGGCCAGTGACTCCTCCTTGTTTTTCTCATTATCTCCTCCAGCCTTGCTGCCAAAAGTGGGTCCGTGGCCGGAGGGGGCAGGCAACTCCACTAGCTGGAGTGCCCTGGGGTGCCGTAACAAAGGGGGTGAGCCTTTGAGGCTCACCGCCAGGTGTTACAGTTCCCTCAGGGGGAGGTGAGAAGCACCTCCACCCAGTACAGGCTTTGTTACTAGCCACAGAGTGACAAAGGCACTCTCCCCATGTGGCCAGCAACATGTCTGGTGTGTGGCAGGCTGCTAAAACTAGTCAGCCCACACTGGCAGTCGGTTAAGGTTTCAGGGGGCACCTCTAAGGTGCCCTCTGGGGTGTATGTTACAATAAATTGTACACTGGCATCAGTGTGCATTTATTGTGCTGAGAAGTTTGATACCAAACTTCACAGTTTTCAGTGTAGCCATTATGGTGCTGTGGAGTTCGTGCATGACAGACTCCCAGACCATATACTCGTATGGCTACCCTGCACTTACAATGTCAAAGGTTTTGCTTAGACACTGTAGGGGCATAGTGCTCATGCACTTATGCCCTCACCTATGGTATAGTGCACCCTGCCTTAGGGCTGTAAGGCCTGCTAGAGGGGTGACTTATCTATACCTATAGGCAGTGTGAGGTTGGCATGGCACCCTGAGGGGCGTGCCATGTCGACTTAGTCTTTTTATCCCCACTAGCACACACAAGCTGGCAAGCAGTGTGTCTGTCCTGAGTGAGGGGTCCCCAGGGTGGCATAAGACATGCTGCAGCCCTTAGAGACCTTCCCTGGCATCAGGGCCCTTGGTACTAGGGGTACCAGTTACAAAGGACTTACCTGGATGCCAGGGTGTGCCAATTGTGGAAACAAAAGTACAGGTTAGGGAAAGAAGACTGGTGCTGGGGCCTGGTTAGCAGGCCTCAGCAAACTTTCAAATCATAACTTGGCATCAGCAAAGGCAAAAAGTCAGGGGGTAACCATGCCAAGGACGCATTTCCTTACACAACCCCCCCCCCCCCCAAACGAAAGAGGATGAGACCAACCTTTCCCAAGAGAGTCTTAATTTTCTAAGTGGAAGAACCTGGAAAGGCCATCTGCATTGGCATGGGCAGTCCCAGGTCTGTATTCCACTATAAAGTCCATTCCCTGTAGGGAGATGGACCACCTCAACAGTTTTGGATTTTCACCTTTCATTTGCATTAGCCATCTGAGAGGTCTGTGGTCAGTTTGAACTACAAAGTGAGTACCAAAGAGATATGGTCTCAGCTTCTTCAGGGACCAAACCACAGCAAAGGCGTCCCTCTCAATGGCACTCCAACGCTGCTCGCTGGGGAGTAACCTTCTGCTAATGAAAGCAACAGGCTGGTCCAGGCCATCATCATTTGTTTGGGACAAAACTGCCCCTATCCCATGTTCAGAGGCATCAGTCTGCACAATGAACTGCTTGGAGTAATCTGGAGCTTTGAGAACTGGTGCTGTGCACATTGCTTGTTTCAGGGTGACCAAGGCCTTTTGGCATTCTACAGTCCAGTTTACCTTCTTGGGCATTTTCTTGGAGGTAAGTTCTGTGAGGGGTGTCACTATAGATCCATATCCCTTCACATACCTCCTGTAGTACCCAGTCAAGCCAAGGAATGCCCTGACTTGAGTCTGGGTTTTTGGAGCTGCCCATTCCAGAATAGTCTGGATCTTGGGCTGGAGTGGCTGAACGTGGCCTCCACCTACAAGGTGTCCCAAGTAAACCACAGTTCCCTGCCCTATCTGGCATTTGGATGCCTTGATAGAGAGGCCTGCTGCTTGCAGGGCCTTCAAAACCTTCTTCAGGTGGACCAGGTGATCCTGCCAGCTGGAGCTAAAGGCAGGAATATCGTCAAGATAAGCTGCACTAAAGGACTCCAAGCCAGCAAGGACTTGATTCACCAACCTTTGGAAGGTGGCAGGGGCATTCTTTAAACCAAAGGACATAACAGTAAACTGATAATGCCCATCAGGTGTGGAGAATGCTGTCTTTTCTTTTGCTCCTGGTGCCATTTTGATTTGCCAGTACCCTGCTGTCAAGTCAAAGGTACTTAAGTATTTGGCAGCACCTAGTTTGTCTATCAATTCATCTGCCCTTGGAATGGGATGGGCATCTGTCTTGGTGACAGAATTAAGTCCTCTGTAGTCCACAAAAAAACTCATCCCTCTCTTTCCATCTTTGGTGTGAGGTTTGGGGACTAAGACCACTGGGCTAGCCCAGGGGCTGTCAGAGTGCTCAATTACTCCCAATTCCAGCATCTTGTGGACTTCCACCTTGATGCTTTCCTTAACTTGGTCGGATTGTCTGAAAATTTTGTTTTTAACAGGCATGCTGTCTCCTGTGTCCACATCATGGGTACACAGGTGTGTCTGACCAGGGGTTAGGGAAAAGAGCTCAGCAAACTGTTGCAGGACCTTCCTACAGATTGCTGTTGGCCAGAGAGGGTGTCTGAATAGATCACTCCATCAACTGAACCATCTTAAGGGTCTGTGGAGAGGAGATCAGGGAGAGGTTCACTCTCAGCTTCCTGGTCCTCATCTGTTACCATCAACAGATTCACATCTGCCCTGTCATGGAAGAGTTTGAGGCGGTTCACATGGATCACCCTTTTGGGGGTCCGGCTAGTGCCTAGGTCTACCAGGTAGGCGACCTGACTCTTCCTTTCTAGCACTGGGCCAGGGCCACTCCATCTGTTCTGAAGTGCCCTGGGAGCCACAGGCTCCAGAACCCAGACTTTCTGCCCTGGCTGAAACTCAACCATAGCAGCCTTTTGGTCATACCACAACTTCTGGAGTTGTTGGCTGGCCTCAAGGTTTTTGCTTGCCTTTTCCATATACTCTGCCATCCTTGAACGTAGGCCTAGTAGGCCTAGTACATAGTCCACTATATCTTGTTTAGGCTCATGAAGAGGTCTCTCACAGCCTTCTTTTACAAGAGCTAGTGGTCCCCTTACAGGATGGCCAAACAGAAGTTCAAAGGGGGAAAACCCTACTCCCTTCTGAGGCACCTCTCTGTAAGTGAAAAGCAGACATGGCAAGAGGACATCCCATCTCCTTTTGAGTTTTTCAGGGAGCCCCATGATCATGCCTTTCAATGTCTTGTTAAACCTTTCAACAAGACCATTGGTTTGTGGATGGTATGGTGTGGTGAATTTGTAAGTCACCCCACACTCATGCTGACATAAAGTTGGTACCTCTGTCAGACACCACCTCCTTAGGAAATCCCACTCTGGTAAAAATACCAATGAGTGCCTTGGCTACTGCAGGGGCAGTAGTCGACCTAAGGGGAATTGCTTCAGGGTATCTAGTAGCATGATCCACTACTACTAATATGTATTGGTTCCCTGAGGCTGTGGGAGGTTCAAGTGGACCCACTATGTCCACACCCACTCTTTCAAAGGGGACCCCCACCACTGGAAGTGGAATGAGGGGGGCCTTTGGATGTCCACCTGTCTTACCACTGGCTTGACAGGTGGCACAGGAGACACAAAACTCCTTGACCTTCTGGGACATGTTGGGCCAATAGAAGTGGTTGACTAATCTCTCCCACGTCTTGGTCTGTCCCAAATGCCCAGCAAGAGGAATATCATGAGCTAAGGTCAGAATGAATTTCCTAAACTCCTGAGGCACTACCACTCTCCTAGTGGCACCAGGTTTGGGATCTCTTGCCTCAGTGTAAAGGAGTCCATCTTCCCAATAGATTCTATGTGTTCCTGTTATTTTGCCATTGGACTCTTCAGCAGCTTGCTGCCTAAGGCCTTCAAGAGAGGGACAGGTTTCTTGCCCCTTACACAACTGTTCCCTTGAGGGTCCCCCTGGGCCTAGGAGCTCAAACTGATAAGGTTCTAACTCCAGAGGCTCAGTTCCCTCAGAGGGCAGAACTTCTTCCTGAGAAGAGAGGTTCTCTTTTTCTTGTTGTGTTGAAACTGGTTCCCCAGTTTTCTTTCCTTTTCTCTTGGAGGGTTGGGCCCTTTTTCCAGGCTCCAACACCACTTTTTCACCCTGAGCCTTGCACTGTGCCCTTGTCTTGACACACACCAGTTCAGGGATACCCAGCATGGCTGCATGGGTCTTTAGTTCTACCTCAGCCCATGCTGAGGACTCCAGGTCATTTCCAAGCAAACAGTCTACAGGGATATTTGAGGAGACCACCACCTGTTTCAGGCCATAGACCCCTCCCCACTCTAAAGTTACCATAGCCATGGGATGTTCTTTAGTTTGATTGTCAGCGTTGGTGACTGGATAAGTTTGTCCAGCCAGGTATTGACCAGGGGAAACCAGTTTCTCTGTCACCATGGTGACACTGGCACTGTATCCCTCAGGCCTTCTATACTTGTCCCATTAATTAAGAGCTGCTGGCTGTATTTTTGCATGTTAGGGGGCCAGGCAGCCAGTGTGGCTAAATCCACCCCACCGCCAGAGGCTAATGTAGCTTCAGTGTGAACCCTGATTTGCTCTGGGCACACTGTTGATCCCACTTGGAGACTGGCCATCCAGTGTTAGCTGGAGTAGAGTTAGAAGTGGAACCTTTCTTGGGATAGGCCTTGTCTCCAGTTTGGTGTCCTGGCTGATTACAGCTACGACGCCAGGCCTATTTGGGATCAAAGTTTTTACCCTTGTACCCAAAATTGGATTGTGAAGAGGCTCTGGTCCCTCCCTCCTGAGCAGGTTTTTGGGGCCCTATAGAACACTTTTTACTATTTTTCCCTTTGGATGTCTCAACACTCTTCCCCTGGGGAGTCTTTGTGACCCCTTTCTTTTGGTCACCCCCTGTGGAAGTCTTGGTCACCCTAGTCTTGACCCAATGGTCCGCCTTCTTTCCCAATTCTTGGGGAGAAATTGGTCCTAGGTCTACCAGATGCTGATGCAGTTTATCATTGAAACAATTATTTAACAGGTGTTCTTTCACAAATAAATTGTACAGCCCATCATAATCATTTACTCCCTGCCTTGAATCTAACCATCCAGTGTTTTCACTGAGTAGTCAACAAAATCAACCCAGGTCTGGCTCGAGGATTTTTGAGCCCCCCTGAACCTAATTCTATACTCCTCAGTGGAGAATCCAAAGCCCTCAATCATGGTTGCCTTCATGAGGTCATAGGATTCTGCATCTTTTCCAGAGAGTGTGAGGAGTCTATCCCTACACTTTCCAGTGAACATTTCCCAAAGGAGAGCACCCCAGTGAGATCTGTTTATTTTTCTGGTTGCACAAGCCCTCTCGAAAGCTGTGAACCATTTGGTGATGTCATCACCATCTTCATATTTAGTTACAATCCCTTTGGGGATTTTCAACATGTCAGGAGACTCTCTGACCCTATTTATGTTGCTGCCACCATGGATGGGACCAAAACCCATCCCTTGTCTTTCCCTTTCTATGGCTAGGAGCTGTCTCTCTAAAGCCAAATTTTTGACCATCCTGGCTAACAGTAGGCCATCTTCACTAAGGCTATCCTCAGTGATTCCAGAGGTGCTGGACTCTCCTGTGAGAGAAGCAGCATCTCTGACCATCACATTTGGAGTCAGGGTTTGAGGAGCCCTGGCCTCCCTAACTAGGACTGAAGGTGGGACTTCCTCCACATCACTAGCTTCCCCCTCTGGGAGGTCATCCTCAGAGGGGTTGTTCTTGGCAAACTCTGCCAAAAGCTCCTGGAGCTGCACTTTGGTAGGGTTTGAACCAGTTCTAATCTTTTTTATTTTGCAGAGAGACCTTAACTCTGACATCCTACGGTTCAGGTAAGGGGTGACGTTGAGTTCCATCACATTCTCTTCTGCATTAGACCTTATGGGGGTCATTAGAACATTGGCGGTAAAAGGCGCTTACCGCCGTGCAGAAGACCGCCAATACACCACCGCTGCCACGGAATTCCGCCACAGCTATTACAGTATAACACACATCTCGGAATCCGCCGAAATTAAGACACCCACACAAGTCCGCCACACCAAAGGTCAGTGTTAAACTGGCGAAAACAATTCCTCCACGCCAACAGAAACACGCCCATGCTATCACGGCCCACGAATCCACGCGGCGGTCTTTCAACCGCGGTATTCCATTGGCGGTACACACTGCAGCGCTCAAAATACACACACATCTCCAAAACACCGCCACATTGGACAATTCCAAATACACACACCTGAGACACATACAAACACCACTCCCACACACCCAACACAATATAAAACACACACCCACATCACCCACAAACCCCTACGACCAAAAATTAGAGACGAAGGCGACAGAGAGAGAGCACAGCATAGACAACCTCACCACACAGAGGCACACAACACCATCACCCACACAACATCCACGCACAAAACACCACACACCACTACATATCACCACACTTATCACCACATACACCACCCCACACATCACCCACACCACCCCATGTCACGCCAAAGACACCCCAGGTTTTCCGAGGAGGAGCTCAGGGTAATGGTGGAGGAAATCCTACGGGTAGAGCCACAGCTATTTGGCTCACAGGTGCAGCACACCTCCATAGCCAGGAAGATGGAGCTATGGCGAAGAATCATGGACAGGGTCAACGCTGTGGGACAGCATCCAAGAAATCGGGAGGACATCTGGAAGAGGTGGAACGTCCTACGGGGGAAGGTGCGTTCAGTGGTCTCCAGGCACAACATCGCGGTACAGCGGACTGGCGGCGGACCCCCACCTCCTCCCCCACAACTAACAACATGGGAGGAGCAGGTCTTGACCATCATGCATCCAGAGAGCCTCGGAGGAGTCGGTGGAGGAATGGACACTGGTAAGTCAAATCTTAACTATCATATCCCCCACCCTACCTGCATGCCATCACACACCCCCACCCTCACCCCCTCCCCTATCACTCCAACTCCTCACCAATGTATTAATAACACAAACCACACATCCCAACACCAAGCCCTGCATGACACAACAAAGCATGGACACCCCTCACTAAAGTATGCTCACTGCACATACCCATAACAACCCCCTAAACCATCATCACAAAAACCCCCACACAGGAATGCTTGCACTGGGGTACACCCACACCCACCCATTGCACACCATGACACACGCACATGCAATAATCATGCTCTTATACCCCTGCAGGACCACTACGGAACGTCACCACACAGGAGGGTCCAGACATCTCTACTCCACCCACAGAAGAGGCCCACAGTGACAACAGCAGCTCTGGCCAACTGGATCCAGATGACCAGCCCGGACCATCGTGGGCCTCGGGACAGTCGGTTCCCCTTGCAGAGGCAGAGCCCAACACTGACCTTCCACCCTCTGGTAACACCAGCACAGCACCCACCCAGCAGGCCCATACCTCCGTACCCAGGACACGTCAATCAGCAGTGTGTCCACCACTACAGGGAACCCAGGATAACCCACCACCCCAACAACAATAGGGACCTGGGGGCAGTGGTAGTGGGCACACGGTCCAGGGGACGGAGGCACAGGAACACATGGGAACTGGGAGGGCTGCTGTGCGACAGGGGGTGGACAGGCCAAGGGAAACCACTCTCCACGAGGCCCTCTCCTCCATCATGGGAGCATACCACCACTCCCAGGAGACGATGGCGACGGTCCTGGCCAAGTTTCAGGAGACCCAGCGCCTGCAGGAGGAGCAGTATTTGGGGTGCAGGTAGGAGCTCAGAACCATCAGCTCCGCCCTGGGCACCATCGTAGGGGTGCTGAAGGACATACAAAAGACCATGAGGGACACCGTGGCACTCCAAGGGGCCCCTGACACTAGCATGGACGATGAACTGCCCACCACCTCCGCCGGCGCTAGTGGACAGCACGCCCCGCCCCAGGACCACCACACCAGCACCCCACCCCCTGCAGACGGACAAACACCCCGCAAGCGGTCCCTGAGATCCAGGAACAGGACAGAGCAAGATGGCAGGACCCCCGCCAGGAAATGAGACCACCCCGATTGTCCTCCCACTGTCCCACTTTGTAACCCTGTCCATATTGGAACTGCCCCAGCTCCACTTCCTATGCCCATATGGGCAAAGCACCTGTGAGACGAATAGACTGGACTCTGCCATGGACATTCCTCCACCATCACCCATCACCATCTTACAACACCCCTCCATTTTTGAGCACTTAAATAAACACCCTTGAAGCACAAAACAATCTGGAGTCAGTCTGTGATTTGGTAAATTTGTATTATCAATGACAGTGTCAAAATGCATTTTCAATTGTAATGACAACATACCTATGTCACACATCACAAGTCCATGAAGGATGCAAGCGGATGACACACGTTGGTAACCACACCTGTGAAACCGTAATGGAAAGGTACAACTCAGTTACCATATACTGCTACTAAATGACAGACAGGGTAGAGGTAGAAGTGTGAAAGTGAATGTAATAGTAAAAAAAAATATTCTCACCTGTGTGTCACTGGAAATATTGCTGTATGACTGACTCCCTGTTGTCTATGTCTTCTTCCTCAGTTTCCTCCTCATCACTGCCCACAGGCTCCACAGCTGCCACAACACCGCCATCTGGACCATCCTCCTGCAGAAAAGGCACCTGGCGTCGCAAAGCAAGACTGTGAAGCATCGAGCAGGCGATGATGATCTGGCACACCTTCTTTGGTGAGTAGAATAGGGAACCACCTGTCATATGGAGGCACCTGAACCTGGCCTTCAGGAGGCCAAAGGTGCGTTCGATCACCCTCCTAGTCCGCCCATGGGCCTCATTGTAGCGTTCCTCTGCGCTGGTCCTGGGATTCCTCACTGGGGTCAATAGCCAAGACAGGTTGGGGTAACCAGAGTCCCCTAATAGCCACACACGGTGCCTCTGGAGTTGACCCATCATATACGGGATGCTGCTATTCCGCAGGATGTAGGCGTCATGCACTGAGCCAGGGAACATAGCATTAACCTGGGAGATGTACTGGTCTGCCAAACATACCATCTGTACATTCATGGAATGATAACTCTTCCGGTTCCTGTACACCTGTTCACTCCTGCGGGGGGACCAGAGCTATATGGGTCCCATCAATAGCACCTATGATGTTGGGGATATGTCCAAGGGCATAGAAGTCACCTTTCGCTGTAGCCAAATCCTCCACATGAGGGAAAACGATGTAGCTCCTTACGTGTTTCAGCAGGGCAGACAACACTCTGGACAACACGTTGGAAAACATAGGCTGGGACATCCCTGATGCAATGGCCACTGTTGTTTGAAATGACCCACTTGCAAGGAAATGGAGCACTGATAGCACCTGCACTTCAGGGGGGATTCCTGTGGGATGGCAGATTGGTGACATCAGGTGTGGCTCCAACTGGGTACACAGTTCCTGGATTGTGGCACGGTCAACCCTGTAGGTGATGATTAAATGTCGCTCCTCCATTGTCAACAGGTCCACCAGCGGTCGGTACACCGGAGGATTCCGCCATCTCCTCACATGTCCCAGCTGACGGTGCCTAGGAAGGACCACAGCGACCACAGAGTCAACAAATTCCCAGGTATGTACCCACAGCTACACAGAACATGACACCAAATACAAAACTCTTCCTGTATGTGTGTTGAGTGTAGGCCTAGGTATGTGTGACGCAGTAGTAAATGAAGCCATGTGGGCCCCTGAAATGGCGGCTGCCTGACCTGTAAAGTGGGACAATGGGATGTGAGGTATCTGCGCTGGCGTTGTACACCGTCGCGGTAGGCGGTCGTAGACCGCGGCGCAATGTTGCATTGGTTAACATTGGACCCTATGGGTCCCAGGAGCCAATGATGAAGTGCACCGCCGCGGACGTCACCGCCGTGGACGTGACCGCCATTTTCTATCTGTTGAATCATTCAATACCTGATCTTCGACAGGAGAGGACCTACACTGCAAGTGCTGCTGTGACCTCGTTCTGGGAGAGACAATGGCTGCTGCGTCTGGGGAAAGGGCCCCTGCCTTCACTGCTCAGGAGTTGGAGAAGCTAGTCGACGGGGTCCTCCCCCAGTACACGCTACTCTACGGTCCTCCAGACCAACAGGTAAGTACACAGGCCTATGCCTGGGTGGAGAGGGCTGGATGTCAGTAGGAAGGGGGCAGAGTTCAGGGAACATGAAGGACTGTGAATGCATGTGCCACATGGCAAGGGTAGGGATGGGGCCACCCACTTCGACGGTGCTGTTGTTAATGACTTCTCTTCTTCCCCTGTACATGTCATGTAGGTCAGCGCCCACCAGAAGAAGGACATTTGGCGTACCATCGCCAAGGACGTCCGGACCCTGGGGGTCCACCAGAGACGGGGCACCCACTGCCGGAAAAGATGGGAGGACATTCACCGCTGGAGCAAGAAGACGGCGGAGGCTCAGCTGGGGATGGCCTCCCAACGTGGGAGTGGTGCCCGTCGCACCATGACCCCCCTGATGTTCAGGATCCTGGCGGTGGCCTACCCTGAGTTGGATGTGCGCTTGAGGGCATCACAGCAGACACAAGGGGGTGAGTACACTCTCATTCTGCGGACTTTGCGTGCAGTGGAGGGGTCTGGGTGGGGGAGGAGGGCTGTGGGTTTCCCTAGGCCAGGGCGACTTCCATAGGCTAGGCCCCTCCGTAATGCAGGCCATGTGCCACTCCACCCCACCTCTGTAGAGTGCCTAGTACAGGTATACATGCCCCTGTGTCATCTATGTGTGCAGATGACCACCATAGCCATGTAGGCCACATCCCAAGTATTGCATCTGTAGAGGCCAAGAGCACGGCATAGTGCAGGGGGCTGCTGTGTCTGTATTGTCTGCCAATGGTAGCGGTAAGCCATGCACTCAACCTGTCTTTCTTCTGTCGCCCCCCCCCCCCCTTTTTGTGCTCTCCCTGTTCTTGTGTGCATCAGCATCATCAGACGGAGGTACAGTGGCACCGGAGCACGAGGGAGCTGCATCCCACATGGCCATGGAGGGCCACACCATAGACTCTGAGTACACCAGTGGGACGGAGGGCGAGGGGAGCTTCACGTCGGTCACCGGATCACCAAACAGCGACACAGACTCGTCAGCCGATGGGAGCTCCCTTGTGGTGGCGGCACCATCTGTGCCCCCCACTTCTACAGGTACAGCCGCCACCTCCCCTACCAGCACCGCCCTCCCAGCAGCCCCTCAGCCTTCGCCCCGTGCCTGCTCACCCAGGAGGGTGGGCATCACCTTCGCCCCAGGCACCTCAGCCCCTGCCCCAGTCACCCCTGCTGCCCTCAGTGAGGAGGCCATTGACCTCCTCAGGTCACTCACTGTTGGGCAGTCTACCATTGTGAATGCCATCCAGGGTGTAGAAAGGGAGTTGCAACACGGTAATGTATTCCTGGAGGGCATTCATTCTGGTCAGGCTGCCCTTCATCGAACCCTGCAATCGCTGGCCTCAGCACTGATGGCAGCCATTGTCCCTGTGTCTAGCCTCCCCCCTCCAATTTCCTCCACCCAGACTCAGTCCCCTGTGCCCCAGCCTATCCCAAGCACACCATCAGACAAGCATGCATACACCTCAACACACAAAAGTAGCTCAGGCAAACATAAGCACCACACAACCCACAGGCACTCAAACAAGCATCACCCACATACAGACACAACAACATCCACTGCCTCCACTGTGTCCCCCTCCTCGTCGTCTCCCTCCTCCCTCCCAGTGTCGTCTACACTCTCACCTGCATGCACTACATCTACAGGCACTAGGACTCGCAGCAGAACACCCAGCACCACACCCCGCTCACCTGCACTCACCACCCCCACTACCATTTACACTTCCCCTGTGTCCACTCCCAGTGTGTCTGTGACGCCCCCTCCCAAAGTACACAAAAGTGGGCACCCACACACCCAACATCCATCCACCTCACGACAGCCTCCAGTACCTGCACCTGCACCCAAATCACCTAAAGTTACACCTCCTACAACCACCTCCTCTTCCTCCACTCCCAGACACCCTCCAGCTACCCATCCCAGTCTTCGTCAGCAACTCTTCCTTTGACCTCTTTGCCACCACCCTCACCCCTCCAATTCATAGGTCCCGTAGGAGCACCTCAGCCAAAAAAAGTCCGCTACCAGTGGTGCGTGTTAAAGGTGTGTGGAGTGCACCGGCCACCAGGGCAGCCAGTGTGACATGGAGCCAAAGCACTGCCTGGCCAGCCCCTGTAAAGCACCTTAGGTTGGAAAGTGGCCGACGGGACAGGGTGAAGACTCCTGGTGGTAAAACTGCTCACAAGTGTCCCAGGGGGAGTGCCGAGTCAGCTGTGACTCCTCCAAAGGTGGTCAAGGGCCAGAAGAAGTCTGCACAGTCTGGGAAGAGCAGCACAGCGGAGAAGGGCGCCATCCTCCCCGGCGGCCGGGACGCCACCGCTAGCACTATCAGACCACTGCCAGAGTCAGTGCCCAGGAGGGCAGCACTATCGTCACTGGTCAGGAGACCACCGCCAGAGTCAGTGCCCAGGAGGGCAGCACTATCGTCACTGGTCAGGAGACCACCGCCAGAGTCAGTGCCCAGGAGGGCAGCACTATCGTCACTGGTCCGGAGACCACCGCCAGCGTCAGTGCCCTGGAGGGCAGCACTATCGTCACTGGTCCGGAGACCACCGCCAGCGTCAGTGCCCTGGAGGGCCCCGGCAGCCACAGCCCCGCTGGGCGATGAGGGACCGTCATGCCACACACCAATGCACAGGTCAGACAGCAAAGTCAAGCACCGCTGAACAGGGCACAGACCGCCATGGTGAAGACCGCTGAACAGGGCAAAGCACCGCTGAACAGGTCAGAAACTGCAAAGTCAAGCACCGCTGAACAGGGCACAGACCGCCATGGTGAAGACCGCTGAACAGGGAACAGACCGCCATGGTGAAGACCGCTGAACAGGGCAAAGCACCGCTGAACAGGTCAGAAACTGCAAAGTCAAGCACCGCTGAACAGGGCACAGACCGCCATGGTGAAGACCGCTGAACAGGGAACAGACCGCCATAGTGAAGACTGCTGAACAGGGCAAAGCACCGCTGAACAGGTCAGATAGTGCAAAGTCAAGCACCGCTGAACAGGGAAAATACCACCAAATCAAGCATCATTAGCCCATGTGCAGCTGGGACAGTGACGGAACAGGAACCGTCATGGGGAGCCTGATGCAGTCTGGACACCAGTCCCCCTCCAGAACCAGTGGAGACTCATATCCACTTGAGAGACTGTGGCTTTGCACTCCCCAAAATAAAGCAGTGGGCAAACCACCCACTTGAGAGACTTGAGAGACTTGAGAGACTGTGGCTTTGCACTCCCCAGGATAAAGCAGTGGGCAAACCACCCACTGGAGTGACTTGAGAGACTGTGGCTTTGCACTCCCCAGGATAAAGCAGTGGGCAAACCACCCACTGGAGTGACTTGAGAGACTGTGGCTTTGAACTCCCCAGGATAAAGCAGTGGGCAAACCACCCACTTGAGAGACTTGAGAGACTGTGGCTTTGCACTCCCCAGGATATGGCAGTGGGCAACCCAGCCACTGTAGAGACTTGAGAGACTATAGCTTTGCACTCCCCAGGATAAGGCAGTGGGCAAACCACCCACCTGAGAGACTTGAGAGACTGTGGATTTGCACTCCACAGGATACATCAATGGGCATGGAACCCCGTCGTGGATCTGGCGTGGTGCTGTTATCTGGCTGAGGTGCCCCCCCCTTCCCTTCCCCCTGGGGTGCCCGTTGTATTTCTATCTGATGCCCCTGCAGTGTTCTCTCCGTTTGTGGACAGGTATCTAGTGTGGGCCTCGCCCATGCATTGTGGGCCCAGTAGTTCACGGACATTGATATGTGCATACCTGCACTACTAATCGTCATGTATCAATTCTGGAATGTGTAAATATATCTGTATATATTAGCTTACTGTATTTTGATACATTACAATGTTTGACCTGATTTCCTTTTGTCTTTGCATTCTTCCGGGGGGCGGGGGGTTGTTACTGTGCTGTTTGGAAATGCATTGGTGTGTGTGTTGTAGTTGGTGAGGGTCGGGTTGGGGTGGGGGTGTTTCGTGTGTGTTCCCCTGACTTTTGCCTTCCCCCTCCCCTATGTCGTAGGTGCTGTACTCACCGTTGTCTTCGGCGCCTACGTAGATGGTGATCTTAGAGGAGCAGGTAGACAAGCGCAGGGAGTATTTGTAGTTCGGGCTCCATGGTGGCCTCCTTCGTCGTGGAGTGTGTTCAGGTGAGCGTTTTCCCATTTCAAAAGCTGTTTCCGCCGTGTTTTTATCCACGGTGAATCCGCCCCGGAAAATGTGGCGGATTGGCGGGTTGTGATACTGTGGGCGGTACTTTGTCTTCTGCCTGTCTGTTGGCGGTGACCGCCACGCTGCTTGTCTGTACTGCCGTTGCGGTCGGAGTGTTAAAGTGGCTGTCTATGTTGGCGGTTTCCGCCACGGTCATAATTAACATTTTTGTTCCGCCGGCCTGTTTGCGGTATTACCACAGCTTTAACACCGTCGGCCAGGGTTGTAATGACCCCCTATGTTTCTAAAAGTTGGAATACTTTTTAAGAATCTAAAACTATCTCTAGAACTTAATTCAAACTTTTACAAAACGTTTAAACTCTAAAAGAAATGCTAACAGGGGCTAACACAAGGCCCTAGCAGGACTTTTAAAAATTTAGAAAAATAGATCAAATTTCAAAAATCAGTTTCTAATGACAATTTTTGGAATTTAGTCATGTGATCAGGTATTGGCTGAGTAATCCAGCAAATGCAAAGTCTTGTATCCCACCGCTGCCACCAATGTAGGAAGTTGGCTCTGTGTGTACTATTTCAAAGTAAGAAATAGCATGCACAGAGTCCAAGGGTTCCCCTTAGAGGTAAGATAGTGGCAAAAATAGATAATTCTAATGCTCTATTTTGTGGTAGTGTGGTTGAGCAGTAGGCTTATCAGAGGGTAGTGTTAAGCATTTGTTGTACACACAAAGGCAAAAAGTGAGGAACACACACTCAGAGACAATTCCAGGCCAATAGGTTTTTGTATAGAAAAATATATTTTCTTAGTTTATTTTAAGAACAACAGGTTCAAGATTTACAAACAATACTTTAAATTAAAGGTATTTCACTTAGGAACTTTAGAACTTTGAATTAGCAAAATAGCATATACAGTTTTCACACAAATGGCAAATAGCTATTTTAAAACTAGACAGTGCAGTTTTCAACAGTTCCTGGGGGAGGTAAGTGTTTGTTAAATTTGCAGGTAAGTAAACCACCTACAGGGTTCAAAGTTGGGTCCAAGGTAGCCCACCATTGGGGGTTCGGAGCAACTCCAAAGTTACCACACCAGCAGCTCAGGGCCGGTCAGGTGCAGAGGTCAAAGTGGTGCCCAAAACGCATAGGCTTCAATGGAGAAGGGGGTGCCCCGGTTCCAGTCTGCCAGCAGGTAAGTACCCACGTCTTCGGAGGGCAGACCAGGGGGGTTTTGTAGGGCACCGGGGGGGCACAAGTCAGCACAAAAAGTACACCCTCAGCGGCACGGGGGCGGCCGTGTGCAGTGTGCAAACAGGCGTCGGGTTCGCAATAGGTTTCAATGGGAGACCAAGGGGTCTCTTCAGCGATGCAGGCAGGCAAGGGGGGGGCTCCTCGGGGTAGCCACCACCTGGGCAAGGGAGAGGGCCACCTGGGGGTCGCTCCTGCACTGGAGGTCAGATCCTTCAGGTCCTGGGGGCTGCGGGTGCAGTGTCTTTACCAGGCGTCGGGTCTTTGAAGCAGGCAGTCGCGGTCAGGGGGAGCCTCGGGATTCCCTCTACAGGCGTCGCTGTGGGGGCTAGGGGGGTCAACTCTGGGTACTCACGGTCTCGTAGTCTCCGGGGAGTCCTCCCTGTGGTGTTTGTTCTCCGCAAGTCGAGCCGGGGGCGTCGGGTGCAGAGTGCAAAGTCTCACGATTCCGGCGGAAAACGTGTGTTGTTTCAAAGTTGCTTCTTTGTTGCAAAGTTGCAGTCTTTGTGGAACAGAGCCGCTGTCCTCTGGAGTTCTTGGTCCTTCTAGATGCAGGGTAGTCCTCTGAGGCTTCAGAGGTCGCTGGACCCTGTGGAAGCGTCGCTGGAGCAGTGTCTTTAGAAGTGGGGAGACAGGCTGGTAGAGCTGGGGCCAAAGCAGTTGGTGTCTCCGTCTTCTCTGCAGGTTTTCAGCTCAGCAGTCCTTCTTCGTCTTAGGTTGCAGGAATCTATCTTGCCGTGTTCTGGGAGCCCCTAAATACTCAATTTAGGGGTGTGTTTAGGTCTGGGGGGTTAGTAGCCAATGGCTACTAGCCCTGAGGGTGGCTACACCCTCTTTGTGCCTCCTCCCTGAGGGGAGGGGGGCACATCCCTCATCCTATTGGGGGAATCCTCCATCTGCAAGATGGAGGATTTCTAAAAGTCAGAGTCACCTCAGCTCAGGACACCTTAGGGGCTGTCCTGACTGGCCAGTGACTCCTCCTTGTTTTTCTCATTATCTCCTCCGGCCTTGCCGCCAAAAGTGGGGCCATGGCCGGAAGGGGCGGGCAACTCCACTAGCTGGAGTGCCCTGGGGTGCCGTAACAAAGGGGGTGAGCCTTTGAGGCTCACTGCCAGGTGTTACAGTTCCTGCAGGGGAAGGTAAGAAGCACCTCCACCCAGTACAGGCTTTGTTACTAGCCACAGAGTGACAAAGGCACTCTCCCCATGTGGCCAGCAACATGTCTGGTGTGTGGCAGGCTGCTCAAACTAGTCAGCCCACACTGGTAGTCGGTTAAGGTTTCAGGGGGCACCTCTAAGGTGCCCTCTGGGGTGTATGTTACAATAAATTGTACACTGGCATCAGTGTGCATTTATTGTGCTGAGAAGTTTGATACCAAACTTCACAGTTTTCAGTGTAGCCATTATGGTGCTGTGGAGTTCGTGCATGACAGACTCCCAGACCACATACTCATATGGCTACCCTGCACTTACAATGTCAAAGGTTTTGCTTAGACACTGTAGGGGCATAGTGCTCATGCACTTATGCCCTCACCTATGGTATAGTGCACCCTGCCTTAGGGCTGTAAGGCCTGCTAGAGGGGTGACTTATCTATACCTATAGGCAGTGTGAGGTTGGCATGGCACCCTGAGTGGAGTGCCATGTCGACTTAGTCTTTTTATCCCCACTAGCACACACAAGCTGGCAAGCAGTGTGTCTGTGCTAAGTGAGGGGTCCCCAGGGTGGCATTAGACATGCTGCAGCCCTTATAGACTTCCCTGGCATCAGGGCCCTTGGTACTAGGGGTACCAGTTACAAGGGACTTACCTAGATGCCAGGGTGTGCCAATTGTGGAAACAAAAGTACAGATTAGGGAAAGAACACTGGTGCTGGGGCCTGGTTAGCAGGCCTCAGAACACTTTCAAATCATAACTTGGCATCAGCAAAGGCAAAAAGTCAGGGGGTAACCATGCCAAGGAGGCATTTCCTTACACAGTGCATTTCAGGGGTGCAAGTTATAGTTAGCTCAGGTAATGATAACTGCTAAATTTCTCTGGTTTTCCGGAAGTAAATTCTAGACCTAACAATAACATCCCTGTAACCTTTGTTTTTTTCATTGAATTGCTATGTTTTTTTAAATTCTATTTCCTAGCTATAATGTCCCTGTAACGTTTGATTTTTTTCAGTGAATGTCTATGGTTTTTTTAAAGTATAGAAATTTTCATTACTAATCCACCGCCGGGAATGGCCGAAGACAGTTGGCCGCAGCCTATCTCTCTGGGTGTGGGAATAGGTGTAAGAGGGTGTTTCTGGGGTGGGAGTGGCTGTGAGAGTCTCTGGGTGTGCGAGCGCATGCATCAGTGTTTTAGTGTGTGCATCGGTGTCTGTGTGGGTCTGTGAGTGGGTGCATGAGTGTCTCAGTGGGTTGTGTGTGGGTGCATCAGTGTATGAGTGGGTCTGTGAGTGGGTGCAAGAGGGTCTCAATGGGCCTGTGAGTGGGTGGAAGAGGACCTGAGAGGATTTGTGAGTGGGTGCTTGAGGGTCTGATTGGGTCTGTGAGTGGGTGCATCACTGTCCGAGTGGGTCTGTAAGTAGATGTGTCAGTGTTTGTGTGTATATGTGAAATGGTGTGTGAGGGTCTGAGTGAGTACAACAGTGTCTGAGTGGGTCTGTGAATGGGTGCATGAGGGTCTGAGTAGGTTTGTGAATAGTTGAGAGCGGGTGTGAGTTGGTCTGTGAGTGGGTGCATCAATGGCTGTTTGGGTGGGAAGTGGTTGCATGAGTCTCATGTATAAGTTAATTAATTAGTATATGAATGAGTCTGTGGTCTCTCTTCCAAATGTTTCCATATGCACGAATATTTTGTGAATAATTCGCAAATAATTCATGAATATTCATGAAAATGAATATTGCTCATAGCGACACAAAATTATTTGAAACCCATAATTTGCCCCTAAAACACACCTATATCACACTCCTGGGGTCAGGGTACCTCCACGATGCCCCCTTATGCCGCTCTCAATTACGATTTTCACTCCTGGGGACCCGTGTCCTGTGAAATAAAATGGCGGCCACAACTTTCTAGTCAGGTTGTGGTCAGCCAACTACATTGCTTCTTTTTTCATGCGCATATTTACGAAATTATTCATGAGCCCAGATATACAAATATGTTTTCCCTTTAAAATCTCCTTAAGTACTAGATGTATTTTCACCAAATAAGGGATTTGGGAGGGGGGTCCTTAGGTTTGAGTTTGGAGGGGGGGTCCTTTGGTTTGGATTGGGGACTTAGGTTTGGACTTTGCTTTTGGGGGAGGGTACTTGGGTTTGGGAGGGGTGACCTTGGGTTTTGTGGGGGTAGAAGTCTTAGGTGGTGGAGGGGCATGGCTTGTACCAGGGGGATCATGGCAGAAATGGGAGGTGGAAGGTAGGAGTATGGGGAGGGTAATAGGGTGCTTGGAGGGAAGAGGGACTAGGACAGTGGGAGTGAATAGGCAAAATTCCTGCAATGAAACGTTTTTAGGGACACAAGGTTGGTCATGGGAAAAACGTTTGGGAGAAGGTGAGTTCGAGAGGTGTGTACACGTACGTGCCTTGGGTGTAGGTGCCAGCATGGATACCATGTGTGTGCTCTGAGACTGTTGGGTGGGTGAGTGTGGGCATTTAGGTGTAGTGGGAGGAGGGGGAGAAGATGCAGGGAGATGGCAATGTGGATGTGTGAGTGTATGTTTTGGTGGTGCCTGTAGGTAGGGTGGATGTGCTGCATGTGGGGGTGCAGATAGTTGTGCTGAGTGTGCATGTGGTATATTGGGTACATGTATGGGTGTCTGCTATTGTAGTGATGGTGGGAATGAGGGGACTTGCGGCAGGATCTGGGAGTGATGATGTGGTGACAGCAGGTTTGATTGGTGCAGTGTCTGTGAGGGGGGAGGTGGTGGGGGAGTCCAAGCAGGGAGTGGATGTTGTTGTGTCTGCGTCTGTCTGTTGTGTGTGGTGGCTTTTGTGGTGCTTGTGTTTCTCCTTGCGAACTGTTTCTGTTGATGTGGATGCATGTTGGTATGAAAGTGTGGCTTGGATGGGTGTTGGGAGAGGGGTGTGGATTTGGGAACAGGTAGCTGGAGGGGGGACGGAAGAAGAAGGGACACTGGTCGCTGTCAATGAGGAGGACAGAGCCTGAAAGGATCTCTGCAGGGCAGCTAGGGCACCGTGAATGCCTTCCAGGTAGGCATTGGACTGCTGCATCTGTGATGCCTGTCCCTGGATGGCATTCACGATGGTTGACCACCCCACAGAGATGGACCTCAGGAGGTCAATAGGCTCCTCATTAAGGGCAGCAGGGCTGACTGGGGCAGGGGCAGAGGTGCCTGCAGCAAAGGAGATGCCCACCCTCCTGAATGAGCAGGCACGGGCAACTAGTTGGGGAGCTATAGGGAGGGCAGTGCTGGTAAGTGTGGTGGTGGACAAGGATGGTGCTGGGATGGTCCCAGATGGATCCACCAGGGAGCGTCCATCGGAGGAGGAATCCGAAGATGTTGTTGTCATTCCTTTCTCCCTTGTGGCACTCGCCTCGGCCTCCATCACACTGTTCCCCTCAGCTCTGCTGGTCTCATCCTCCTGGGTCCCATAGGCTGCAGCTTCCCCACTCACCGGTGCCCCTTCTCCTTTGCCTGATGATGGTGATGCACATAAAGATGGAGGAGGAGAGGGAGGGGGGTTGTCAGAGAAAGACAGGGTGCAATGGGTCAATACCAACCCAATATTCACACAGAGTAGCAACATCATTGTCTGCTGCAATAACATGGCAGGCCATGCCTTCACATGTACATGCAAAACACTAGGAAACCATGGGGGAAACTACAGCTATGCTAATGTAAACTGCTGATGTGGGACCTTTTGCACTCATGTACTTGATGAGGGTCATACTAATCACAGTTGCCCAGTACATGATGCATTCTCTTTGTCGTTTATGTTGACATATCATGTAGTCATTACTCAACAGAATCCTGCATGGGTAGGTAGCATGGCCACTAATCGTTTAACAATTTGCATAGTAACATCTGGGCTTACTGTGTCTATCTACACATAGAGTAGAAGGCAGCTGATTGAGGACTCACTAATCACCTCTCTCACAGTGGTAGACTGTTACTGATGGCAATGCCCTGACACCTCAGGTATACTGATGCTGATGGTAGGAGCTGGGATCTCAAAGTTTGTTAAGGGTGACCACACAAATTCCATATTGGAAGTAAATACCCTCATAAGTCACTGTCTGCATGGTGTAGGCACACATCTTTGATACCAACCCTACCAGGGTGGCTGATACCCATAGTCGACGTGCATCCACCAATGATCTATGCTACATCTTCCCACTAGAGGGAAACCCAAAGCCATACAAGCATGACATTATCAAGGTGTGAGTGTGTACTTACCCTCTTGTGGCTGCTGTGCTGACCTCAAGCGCCCAACCACCTCAGGGTAGGTCACCTCCAAAATGTGGACCATTAGGGTGGTCAGGTACTGATGGGCACCCCTCCCTCGTTGGGAAGACATTTCCAGCTGGGCCTCTGCTGTCTTACGTGCCCAGAATGTCAGGTCCTACCATCACTTTCTGCAGTGGGTGCTCCACCGGCTATGGACCCCCAGGGTCCGCACTTGCTTGCAATGGCATGCCAAATCCTCTTCTTCTGATAGGCGCTGACCTGCATGGGTGACACAGACAGAAGGACAAAGTCATGTAGAGTGGCATCACAGGGACAGCAGTGGACATCACACATCTCATAGCCACACTAACGTGTCTTCATGCGACTAACGCTCTGACTCCTCACCCATCTCCATGCATCCACTCCATCTGCCTTATCCCAATGCGTTTCAACCTCACACACATCATTATCAGACAGGACAGTGACATTGAACTCACCTGCTGCTCTGGTGCCCCATACAACTGTCCATACAGAGGTAGGACCCAATCCACAAGCTTCTCCAGCTCCTCCTAGGTGAAGGCTAGGGCCCTATCTCCTGCCGGATGTGGTATTCTGGCTCCCAGGGAAAGTACACAGAAGATCACGCAGTGGAGGTCTTGCTTACATGAGTGTCAGGAGTCATATGAGCAATGCTACTGTGACATGACTGTCACAGCCAGCGGAGATCACCATTGGCCCCATTGTCCCATAGGCAACAATGTTATCCAATGACCGCCTACCGCAATGACAATTAACACTAGTGGAATTAGGTCACTTCCATCTAGCCTGTGCATGAAGGACAGGCAGCTGCCATTTTACAAGCAGTTAGCGAATTGCAGGTGAATTTTAGGTGCATCATGGAAGAAATTTGGGGCCAGATGTATCATACAACCGATTTGCAATTCTCAAATAGCGATTTTTAAGAAATCGCTATTTCAGAAATGCAAAAAGGTATGTATGATTTTTGCGATTCGGTAATAGCGATTTCTTAAAAATCGCAAATGCTATTACCGAATCGCAAATAGAGAATCTGTCCCCATTCACACCTATGGGCCTGTTGGCCCATATCTGCGAATTTTTGGCATTTCCAAAATTGCGATTTCTTAACCAGAAATCGCAATTTTGGAAATGCAAAACCCCAGGGTGCTGGGGGCCTAAGGCCCCCTCTGCTGCACCCCAAACATTTTTGGGGGGACATGTAAGGTGCACACATGCCAAAAGGGCATGTGTGCTTTACATGCACATTTAAAAAATGCATTTTAAATGCATTTTTAAATTTTGCACATGGTTACCACCAGGTTCAACCTGGTGGTAAATAGCGATTCCTAAATGCCCAAATCGCATTTAGGAATGGCTTCATACATGTGCTATGAAATCGCAAATAAGAAATCCTTATTTGCGATTTCTTATTTAGAGAGTCTCAATTTGCAACTCTCTAAACAGGGTCGCAATTTTAAGGAATCGCTATTTTTGCGATTCCTTAAAATTACGTTCAGAATGTCTTTCATACATTCTGAACTGGCTTTTTGCATTCCCAAAAGGGCATTTGCACCGTTTGTGAATGCAAAAAACCTTGATACATCTGGCCCATAGAGACTACTGCAAAGATTGACTATGTCCACACATTCCAGACAACAACTTTTGGCTTATCTTCTCTTCTAGTCCTAGTTACATGCAATGATAAGAATGAGACATCCCCCTGTGTACCGGTCCCTAGTCGACCTTGCTAGCCTGGAAGAGAGACACATCAAACAGATGTATCGTCTGAACCGTCAGACCATCATGAAGCTGTGTTCCCTGTTGGAGCTGGATCTTTTGCCTGCCATACGTCATCCCCATGCCATCCCTCCCACAATACAGCTGTTGTCAGTGCTCCTCTTCCTTGCCTCAGGGTTGTTCCAGATAACAGTGGCTTAGCAGCAGGGATGTCATAGCCGATGTCCAGTCTTGTTTTGAAGTATGTACTGTGTGCTTTACTCAAACACCTGCCCTGCTACATCAGGTTCCCCCAACATCTGGATTTGGCCACTGTCAAAGCTGACTTCTATGATATGGCACATATCCCTCATGTGGTAGGGGCCATAGATGGCACCCACATTGCCTTGGTTCCTCCCAGGAGAAATGAACAAGTGTACAGGAACCAGAAAAACTTTTACTCCATCACTGTCCAGGTGGTGTGTCTCACTGACCAATATGTCTCCCAAGTTATGGCCAAGTTCCCTGGTTCTGTGCATGATTCCTACATTCTGAAGAACAGCAACGTCCCACACATGAAGGCACAACTCCAGAGGGACAGGGCATGGCTCATCAGTAGGTATCCAATAGTATGTGTGCCCATGTAATCTCACTTTTCTTCACATTCTGCCCTGTGTCTAACCTTCTTGCACACAGGTGACTCTGGCTATCTCAGCCTTCCCTGGCTGCTGACACCTGTAAGATATCCGACTACAAATGGTGAAAACAGTTTCAATGAAACCCAGGGCAGGACGAGGCATGTCACTGAGAGGACATTTTGGCCTACTGAAGGGCAGATTCCTCTGTATACACGTCTCCGGAGGTGCCCTGCTCTACAGACCACTAAAAGTATGCTAGATCATTGTTGCCTGCTGGCCCTGAGACGTCACATCCCATTACTGGATGTAGAGGAGGTGGCAGCTGGACCAGTGGATAATGATGGTGACATAAAAAGTCATGTAGCGGCAGATGATAAGGATGCAGTTGACTCTAGGGAAGAGTTGATCCACTAATACTTCCAATGAAAAACAGGTATGTGTACTCCTGTCTGCCTTGAGACATGTCCTGGTGTGTGTGTCTTCAGTGGAGGTGTTGAGTGTAGCTATCCCTCTGGGTGGGTTTGGGGGGGAACATATTGCCCATCAGGGGAGGTGTTACTATTCACATGTCAGTGCAATTTTCACTCTGCTGTTGTGTAGCATCACATCTGCAAAGTATTGTCAATGTTTAATGTTCCCTTTACTGCTATGTCAACTGAAATTGAAGCTCCAAACATAGTGGTATCATCAGTATTGCTACTTATCATCACAGTCCACAATCGGAGAATGTATGAACTAACTTTTACTCACTGTGGAATATACCTTTAGTTGAGTTTGTCAGCTGTGAGGAAAGGACCTTTGGGTATGGATGTCTGGGAAATGTAGATCTGCCAAGGAAAGATGGTTAGAGATTCCACTTGCCAAATCACACTATGGAGCATGGCATTGTACTGCATGTGAGTTCAGTGGCCAACATTAACTCCTATCAGGATAGTTGTCCTTGTCTTGGTCTATTTGCGGGCCATTTGTGTGGTGCAACTGTAGTTCCTGCCTTGCCTGGGGGCTCCCTTGACACGTGTATCCAGAAGATTATGTGCTGTACTATCATCCTTCCTGCATTTTGCTCCCCCTTCTGCCAAGCTCACAGACTTTTGCAGGACAATGGGTTGACTGTTATGAAATGTTGCACAACAGAAAATCTTGTTTGTTACAATAAAGACACGTAGGCAGTAGCTGTGCTCACAGGTGTTTAATGTGATTCACAAGTCCAATGACTGAGTGGGGTCATGGTGGGTGAAATAATCAGAGTAGTTGTCCCAGCTGTAGGTAGTCCATGTCCAGTATCCATGGGGCATGGGAAATGGGGACATGACAGTGGACAGTCAACAGGGTGTGCCAGGGAGATTGTTCATTAGAAGGTCAGTTCCTGGAAGTGGTTTTGGTCTTGGCATCAGGTCTTGCAGGATGTCTGGTATTGAGTGTCTGCCACTTCTGCATGTCCTCCTGCAGCCTCTGGTTCTCCTGCAAGGCTGCAAGTATCTGGGCAGTTTGCCTTGGGTGCCCCACCCTTGGTCCTCAAGTGCCCTCCCAGTGCCCCTGCCCCCCTGTGCCTGTGCCCATGGCACAGTGTGACCACTCCCAGTTACACCAGGACCTTCCTCGTCTTGGGTGCGTGGGCTTGACTCTGGTCCCTGTATTGTGGGGCACACTGCTGATTGAACAGTCCTTGAGACACAGGTATGGGGATGGAGGATTGGCTGTGGTGTTGTAGTCACTGCGGTGGGGGACTTTGATGTGTTCAGGGTGGGGCTGGTGATGGTGGACTGACCAGTTGTCCCAGATGGGTCAGGTAAGTCATCAATGTCTAGCCATCCTCTGGAGCCTTTATCCTGGGTGGGCAGTTTGTTTCTGGCATCCTCTGCAGGGTGGCAGTGGCAGGGGTACATGTGGCTGGAAAGAGCGAAAGTTGCATTGTGGAGATGTACATGTTCGTATTATCATCTGATGCATGCAGTAGCTTGACTTGCTTTCCAGTGATGGGAATGACAGATGCAGCACTGCAGACTGCTCGCGGGTGACGGATTGTGACATTCTCACCATGTTCCATTGAGGGTTGAGGATAGTGGATGGCATTGCTGTCCTTGCCATGTAGTAGAACGCAGTTGAAGCATCCAGTTGGTGTTGCATGTGCTATGGTATTCTTTGCAGGTGTTCCACTGTGAGGTAGGACTGTCATCTTTTGTTGTGTAGGGAGTCGTGGTGCTTGGCATCCGTGCACTAGGGAGGGACTGTGTGGGGATAGTGGGAGAAGGGTGGTGCGGCATGCATGGGAGGGGTGTGTAGTGATTGGGGGGTGCAGAATTGTGAGATGGGGTGGATGGGGTGGATTGAAGAGTGATAGGGTGGTGGGGCTGCATGCTGACCAGGAGTGGTTGGTGCCTGGGGAGTGTTGTATAATTACCAGAGTGGAGTCCTCCGATGATTTCAATCAGGCCCCCAGGATGCAGTATGTCCAAGACCTTCTCCTCCCACGATGTGAACTGAGAGGGAAGAGGAGGGGGCCTACTGCCAGTCTTGTTAATGGCAATCTGATGATGTGATGCCATGGAACGCACCTTCCCCCTAAGGTCGTTCCACCTCTTCCTTATGTCTTCCCTTGTGCGTGGATGGGTGCCCACTGAGTTGACCCTGTCTACAATCCTCTGCCATAACTCAATTTTTCTGGCAAGGAATGTTTGCTGGACCTGTGCTCCAAACAGTTGTAGCTCTACCCTGACGATTTCATCTACTATGACCCTCAACTCTTCATTGGTGAACCGTGGGTGCTTTTGTGGAGACATGGTGGTGGTGTAGTGGTTTGAGGGGTGTGGAAGCTGAGTCCCAGCATGACTGACAACTCTTCAACGGCTTCCTTGCTGAAGTGTTGCCAGCCAATCAGATCTCAGCTCAAGATTGGAAGGGGTCGCGAATCCTCTGCGTCCCTATTGTCCGTTTCAACACAATTAACTTTAAAGCAAAATTATACAAAACAAACAAAGTAGCATGCTTAGCTCAAACAATCAAAATAATAGGAAAGGGTAACCCTCTAGGCCCTTTTGGGTTGGGGTCTTAACAGTGTAGCGGGAAAAGGTGCATTCAAGGGATCTTATTAGAACTAAAACATAAATTTAACTAATTCTAGTGATATCAACTAATGACATCCTACTTGCATTATATATAGTTTAATGTAAACCAAGTTATTTAAGTAGTCACAAAGCTAATTCACAATGAAATGACAAGAATAAAAAATGTAGGTGAATCTTGTGAAATTATTGTATTAGGAATAGATTCTGAAAGTAACCATAAAATACAAATTCATGATTACAGGGGTTAAATCAATATAGTTTCTAGTACATAGGCATTGTCTGACAGAGCAATGATTACAGCACAGTCCCAAGACAAATGGCAGTGTACTAAGAGCCCACTTTCTGAATAGAGCAAAGCTGTCTGTCTTTATGACAAAACATCAATACATGCGTAAAAACAGGGTATAAAGGAAAATTGGGTGAAGCATCAACATTTCAGTCTCAAATTGAGCTAATCCATGAAACCATCTTCAGGACGAGGCTGATTGCATGAAAACAAGAAGACCCCATAGCATTTATAGAGATCTTGTCAGAACAGAGGAATATTCAAATTGAAGTCATTTTCAAATTTAAAGTTGTGATAATATTTTTACAACTTATCAATCGACCTGGATACAGTATAATTTAGGAGTATGAGCGAATCTCTGATCGAAGCTTGCGTGTTAGTTGGTCTTGGTACATTGTCAAAGTTGAATTCATAGAAATGTTTTATTTCTTATAAGATCCCTTGCAGGCACATTTACCTGCTACACAGCTCAAACAATCAGTAAACATCTCTGCAGTGATCCCCCAAACTACCTGTGTGAAAAATAATAAAGTGGAATTAAAACCATGGATTACAGAATACATGAGACAATAGAGAGAAAAATCATACAGTTCCTCCTTGGTCTAAATGTACTGCCAATTCTTCAATCCATGTTTAATCATAAAGTATAAAGTGTAGTGCACCTGATGATGTTTCTAGATTCTAGCCTAACAGTTATAGGGGGTTATTACAACTTTGGAGGAGGTGTTAATCCGTCCCAAAAGTGACGGTAAAGTGACGGATATACCACCAGCCGTATTACGAGTCCATTATATCCTATGAAACTCGTAATACGGCTGGTGGTATATCCGTCACATTTGGGACGGATTAACATCTCCAAAGTTGTAATAACCCCCATAGGTAGAACCCTGTTTCCATAAAAAAACGTTTTTTGACTTGGCTACATCTTTGGCAATGTTTAACAAAGCTTCACAAATTTTCAACAAATGTGCCCAAGGGTATTGTTATGTATGGGATGTTTCACGGCGATCCACCAAACGACTAAAAGGTTGGGGGTCAAATATGTGTGTTTCCCATGTTAATTCATATAGGGGGTCATTCTGACGCGAATGACGGAAGCACCGCCAACAGGCTGGCGGTGCTTCCAAGCCCATTCTGACCGCGGCGGTAAAGCCGCGGTCAGAAAACCGGGGCCGGCGGTTTCCCGCCGTTTTTCCCCCGGCTGGGCGAATCCGCCAGGGCAGCGCTGCAAGCAGCGCTGCCCTGGGGATTCTGACCCCCTCCCCGCCAGCCTGTTTCTGGTGGTATTCACCGCCAGGAAGAGGCTGGCGGGAACGGGTGTCCTGGGGCCCGTGGGGGCCCCTGCACTGCCCATGCCACTAGCATGGGCAGTGCAGGGGCCCCCTAACAGGGCCCCATGAAGCTTTTCACTGTCTGCTTAGCAGACAGTGAAAAGCGCGACGGGTGCAACTGCACCCGTCGCACGCCCACAACACCGCCGGCTCCATTCGGAGCTGGCTTCTGTGTTGCAGGCCTCCTTCCCGCTGGGCCAGCGGGCGCTAACATGGTTAGCGCCCGCCGGCCCAGCGGGAAGGTTGAAATGCCGGCAGCGGTCTTTTGACCGCGTAGAGGCCAAATGGCGGTTCCCGCCTGGCGGGCGAGTCAGAATGACCGCCATAGACTCTCTAGACATGCCCGCAGCCTGAATCGCTGGTCAGAATTACACCAAATGTGGCAGAAAGGTAGCTTTTGGTCCTGAAATCACCATTTCTTTTATTTGGTGTGAATCTGTTTGGTAGTTTTTAAGAAAAACAAATTTATATGTCTGGGAGAGCTTAAGCACAGATCCTACGGTGAGATCTGATTGGCTGTCAGCACTTCAACGAGGAAGTGCTGGCAGCCATCTTGGGACCGATATACATGATAGCACCCCATTGTAATGCATTGTAGTAAATGGCAGGTTTTGAGTGTCACAAAAAGGAGAACATATGAAGGGTGATACATTTTAGTTGATCTTACCCTGCTGGGATTTCATGAATCATGTTTGACAGAAAACTGTTTTTTCATGATTTTCCCTTTGAGGTGAGGGAAGGTGCTCCATAAGGTATTATAAGAGCATAAGTTATGTAAATGCACACTATATTTCTCAGCCATATGAGAATGAAGTCTGACTTTCTCAGTAAGACATGTACTTCCTACAGGGGCAGGCTCTCAGTTGATTTTTATGGCAAGAGAGGAGTCTAGCGTTATGCATTGAACTTATATTCACTTCTTCTGAGCAGCAACCATTAAAAGAACCAGCAATAGATCTCCATTATATCAAAAAACAAAATGGAAGAGGGTGTGTCAGTACACAATTTTTGGTGGGAAAGAATGGGATGGAGTCCAATAATCAATTTACGAACATTGAATCAATTTGTAAAATAATATAATTTCAAGATTGAAGGTATCCATCTATTGAGGGATATGCTATTAGAAGGAGATTGTTTAATCAAGTTAGATCTCAAAGATGCATATTTTACAATTCCAATTCATCCAGACAGTCAAACTCTGTTGCATTTCAGGTGGAAAGGTCAGCTGTACCAGTTTCTTTGTTTACCTTTCGGGCTATCTTTGGGCCTTTGGTGTTTACGAAGATAATGAGACCAATAGTAGGTTATTTGAGAGAGCGAGGTGTGAGGCTGATTATATATCTAGATGATATTTTGGTAATGAGTCTGAACAAGGAAGAGTTGTTGGAACATATGAAGATGGTGAGAGATTTTGTAGAATCGCTGGGATTCAGAATCAATGTGGAGAAGTCTGTTTTTATACCAAGTCAGACTTTGAAATTCTTGGGCATTGTGATATATACTATGAAAAGTCAATTGCAGCTTCCAATAAGGAAGATAAAGAAAATAAAGGAGGGAATAAGGATCATCTTAAGGAGGCAGAACATAAATCTGTGGGACTTTGTGCACATGATTGCACTTCTTTTGTCATCAATTCAGGCTTTTCAGGGCTTTTTATATTAAATGCCCTTACAGAGATCAAAGGAAACATCCCTATCATAGGGTGTATGATATGGGAACAGTGTGACACTGACCTCGTGTATTGCTACATGCACTACGTGCATGTGGCAGCACTACATGCAAGGTAAACAGTGGTGCAGATTGTGGACCATTGGCCTCTGCTTTCATTGGCCTTCGCTTCCATTTTGGTTCACGACTCCATTTTGTCGAGTCTGGTTTGGTACGTAAGGCACTGTTCTGTGTTTTTCCACAAGCTTCGGCAAGCTGAAGGGTGGGGTGTTTTTCTGCTCAATTTCGCTCCATCTGCCTGGTACGAAGGGCGCTATTTACATTCCACGAGCTATCAGTTAGAACAACAGGGGGATGCGCCTGTACACAAGGAGGAATGCAAGCTGCCTGTACACAAGGAGGAATGCAAGCTTCACCTTGGAGTCCTCTCCTGGGAACTTGGCCCGTTCTGAGGAGATGTCTCGAAGGGTGAACAAGGTACCGCCGATTGCACAATTTGTAAAGGAGGGGGTCTTTTTCTAGAAAAGACTCCTGGGCGTTAGTAAATACTATAAAAGTTGGGGGCCTGGATGGGCTGGTTTAGGAACTCTCTTCTGGGTTGGACGCAACGCCAGGAGGACTGATTGTCCCGAACAGAGGCTCCCTGTGCTAGCTGATTTGGGTTCCCCAGCTTTGTGTACGGCGGAGGGATGCAGACGCTCTTTTCGGTGAAGCTTTTCAATTTATTAAGTGTATTGTGTGTGCGCGCGTAATATGTACTTATTCTTGCAGTCATTTTCATGCTATTGAGCATTGAAGTATATTGTGTGTGCGCGCGTAATATGCACTTATTCTTGCAGTCATTTTCATGCTATTGAGCATTGAGGTATATTGTGTGTGCTTGTATTATATGCACTTACTCTTGCAATTATTCACAGAGTGCTTATATCTTTATCATTATTCTCATGTTATTCTCCTGATGTATATATATATATATTAGTGTGGTTTAGTTTTGCTAGCTGAGAACTTGCCCCTTAAATAAACTTGATTATTCTACTTACGAAGGTGTTTGAGAGTGATTGCTTTACATTGTGCCTTAAAATATCCTGAAGTGCATAGTTTTGATATTCTGAAGAGTAAAGCAGCACAAATTGGCGTAGTCGTTTGCAGGATTCGAAAAAAAAAAAAAAAGGGAAAATGCTTAATAAGATCAAAGCGAGCTCAAAAGCAGGTTCTCATGTAGCAAATCCAGACATAGAAATACCGGGGTGGGAAACTGCCCCGTATAAACTTTTAGCTCAGGAATGGTCACGTTGTGCTGGTTTGTGTGAAAATTGGAATGCGTGTATGTTGAATGTGGAACCTGAAGATCTTCTTATATGTTTACAGAAAGTTTCAATTGACAAGGGAAGGGAGGTTTGTGCGTTGGGGAGGCGAGGCTGGATCTTGCTTTCTGCGTACCGAAAGTTGTATGAAAAATGTTTACAGTTACAAAAAGACCACGAGCAGCTGGGGAAGGAGTTAGTAGAAGCCCGAAATTCCTCTACCATGCTAGCTTGTCAAAATAAATTATTAAGTGATAAGTTGGAAATGTACCAACTGGTTGCAGAGAGAACGGCCGTTAGCGTAGCTAAATATAAACACAAGAAACGAAGAGGGAAAGTTAATAAAAAGAAGGTGCATTTAGCTATCTCTCAGGCAGGATTAGCCTTTGACCCTGAATTTTGGGATGGAAACATCTGGGATACATCTGATTTTTCAGATGGGTCCGGGGGCGATGACTGCCAAGATGTTTGACAGGAGAAGACAGAGCGCAGGAATGCTGTCCGTGCGCAGCCCATATATCGGCGAAAGTTACAGCATAGCCCAGCTAATCCTGGAGGGGTGATGTTGGATGCCCTGGAGGATTATACACAGCAAGAACTAAGTGATGTGATAGACAGATTTCGACAGAAGTCTGGGGAAACATTGCTTACGTGGTTGGTGCGGGTGCACGATATGGGGGGCCAGGGGGTCCAATTGGATCACGGCGACGCCCCGAGGCTTTGTATGTTAAGTACAGACCCGGTTATTCAAAATGAGTTTAGAACCTATCCAGGGAATGGTCCCATGACCAATTTGTTAGAGCTAGCTGCGCAAGGGTGTGCTCAGAAGTATCCGACAGAGTCAGACTGGCCACCTAATGATAAACCCTGGTATACTTTGAGAGATGCAGTACAGAGATTGAAGGAAGAAGGGATGAAAACAGCTATCTTTATGGGTAATGCCCATGATTTGATGAATGGAATTTTAAGTGTGTCTGTGCGAAACCGGCTGATTAGGGCCGCTCCTCCTGCATATAAGCATGTCATCATGACTTTGTTAATTAATCAGACGGGTAACCCATTGTCTCAGGTGGTAGAAGCGGTGCGTGAGTTAAGTGATTTAGGAGAATGGGCTAAGCCAGAGAGGAATTCACGGTCTGAGAATCGTACTGATAACAACAGGGTGACAAGGCGAGACATGTTTCAGGCCCTGCTGCGAGATGGGGTGACCAGGAATGAAATTGATGGGATAAGCACCAAGGACATGTGGGAAATGTACCGCAAACGCGGTTTGGATAAAAAGGAGGGGAGCAGGAAAGGGAACAAGAAGGATAACAAAGTGGTGAACCAGAGAAAGGCAGGAGGGGAGGAGCGTGAGGGTGAAAAGGGAGAGAGAGGGAGAGAACCCCACAGTAGAGAGAGATCCCCAGAGGACGGAAATTGGGAGGAAGAGCACCGAAGCGCAGAGGGAACCCGGAGCAGGGAGAGAGACCGGGAACTGACAGGTTCTGGGAAAACTCGAGGAAGAGAGCGGGAGAGGGAGCTGGTAAGCTCAGAGAGGTTGCGAAGCAGAGACAGGGAGGAGGAGTTCCCTGAGAATTACCGCAAACTGTATCCAGATTTGACTTGGGCAGACTCTGATGTGCGCAGAGTGAAAATAGATTAGGAAACAGGCCAAACTCCGGTGCAGGGATGGGCTCGCAAAGATAACAGACCTCATGTCAAAGTAGAAATTTATTGGAAACGTGGAAATGTTCAAAAAGTTCGAGCCCTCGTTGACACCGGAGCGGAGGGCACTTTGATTCATGGCAATCCAAGAAAATTCAGGGGACAGTACTTCACCATTACGGGATTGGGCGGAAAAGAAACCCCGGCAGTGCAGATAGTGGTTCCCATGAAAATAGGGGCACTTCCAAAGAGAGAATACACTGTCCTGATTGTGCCCATTCCCGAATACATTATTGGAATTGACATTTTGAAAGGGATGACCCTACATTTGGAAGATGGATGTTATCAATTTGGTTCCAAAAGATTTATATCAATAGCCGCCGCAAGGGTGGGGCTATTGAAGATTCCTCCGGTAACACTTCCCCAAGCTACTAAGGTGATTCAAATGAAACAGTACAGAATACCGGGAGGACATGAGGAGATTAGCCAGACTATACATGATTTACTAGAGGCCGGGGTAATAGTTCCCATCACCACTGCGTGGAATAATGCCCTCTGGCCTGTTCGTAAAAGTGATAACAGTTGGAGGATTTGCATTGATTATCGCCAATTGAATAAACATACACCTCCTCTGACTGCAGCGGTCCCAGACACCATTACCTTGATTGAGAACATACAGAAACACAGTGGGACTTGGTATGCAACCATTGACATTGCCAATGCCTTCTTTACGATACCAATAGCTACTGAGAGCCAGCCTCAGCTGGCATTCCAGTGGGCGGGGCGTCAGTACACCTTCTGTAGATTACCCATGGGGTATTTACATAGCCCCACTATCTGCCACCGGCTGGTGGCAGAGCATTTGGATGAAGTACCAGTGGTTCCTGGAGTGCAAATTTCTCACTATATAGATGACGTGATGATGCAGGGAGAGACGCAAGAACAGGTGCAAATTCAGCTAGACAGGGTGGTGGAACATTTGCAGAATCAAGGGTGGGAGATTAACCCCGAGAAAGTGCAGGGACCGTCTCAGAGCGTGAAATTTTTGGGCATTCAGTGGAATCAGGGACACAGAGAAGTGTTGCCAAAAGTGAAACAAAAGATTAAGGAATTCGCAGTACCGCGAAATCGGAAGGAAGCCCAGAGTTTTATTGGACTATTCGGGTATTGGAGACAACATATACCCCATTTGTCTCAGATTTTGGCCCCATTGTACAAAGTTACACGAAAGAAAAATGCGTTTGAATGGGGAGAGCAGGAGCAGCGCGCGTTTGAATTGGCGAAAGACGCCATTCAGCATGCTTTGGATTTGTGGCCGATTCGAGAGGGAGACATTGAGTTGAATGTGACAGTCCAGGGGCAGTATGCCAATTGGAGTTTATGGCAAAAACAAGGAAGAAAGAGGGTGCCCCTGGGATTTTGGACAAAGAAGTTACCTGAGGCAGGAGAGCGGTATACTCCCTTTGAGAAGCAACTGCTGGCCTGCTATTGGGCCCTGGTTGATACTGAGCAAATTACACTGGGACACAATGTGATTTTAAGGCCTGAAATTCCCATCATGCAGTGGGTGATGAGTTCCCCAAAAACTCATAGAATTGGACATGCGCAAGAAGCCAGCATTATAAAATGGAAATGGTATGTCGAGGACAGGGCACGAGCGGGTCCAAAAGGGACCGCCGTTTTGCATGAGCAGGTAGCGCAGGCTCCAGTGGAGAATTCCGAAATGTTGCATGATGTACCTTCAGTGTGTGAATCCCCAGTAGGGTGGGGCCAGCCGTTCGCAGACTTGTCTGCAGATGACAAAAAACATGTGTGGTTCACAGATGGTTCAGCAAAATATGTTGGAGCGAAAAGGCACTGGAAGGCAGTGTCCTATAATCCTGTTACCAAGAAGCTTTTGACAACTACAGGACAGGGAAAAAGTAGCCAGTATGCAGAGCTTTATGCCGTGTATCAGGCTTTAAAACAGGAGCTACCCGGAAAATGTCACATTTATACAGATTCCTGGTCAACCGCCAATGGGTTAGCTACTTGGCTTCCCACGTGGCATGCACATCAGTACAAAATCCATAACAAAGAGGTATGGGGGAAGGAGTTATGGCAGGAGATCTGGGAAATGTTACCTCAAAGCACCGTGACTATCATGTGGACGCTCACTGTCCAACTGATTCATTAGACCGATGGTTCAATTGTCTTGCAGACGATCGAGCCAAGATTCAAGAGGCTGAAGTGGAGGCGCAGAGTTCTGATTTGGTGGGAATGGCTAAATGGGCACACCAGAAATGCGGACATCTTGGAGAAAAGGCTACTCACAGGTGGGCTGAGATTAGAGGGATGCATCTTCCCCTAGATTTGATTAAAACAGCGATCATTGAATGTCCCATTTGTCAGCATGCACAGCACAGACCGGTCCCACAGGTGGTGAGAGGCCAGCTAGGTAGAGGTAAATTGCCAGGACAGATTTGGCAGATTGATTACATTGGACCAATGCCAGTGAGCAGAGGGTGTCAGTATGCCTGCACTGTGGTAGACACTTACTCTGGTTATCTCATAGCCTTTCCCTGCAAGCGCGCAACTCAGCAGAGCACTCTGAAAACACTAGATCTGTTGATTCTGTACTATGGGGTGCCACTCCAGATTCAAAGTGATAACGCCAGCCACTTCAAGGGCAGACTAGTGCAGGACTATTGTGCACAACGCAATATTGAGTGGATTTTTCACATACCTTACTACCCACAAGCAGCGGGACTGATTGAGAGAATGAATGGGTTGCTGAAAGAACAATTGCGTAAACTGAATGATGGGACACTGAAGGGGTGGAGGGATAATTTGTATGATGCTTTGCAAATTTTGAACAACCGACCCCTAACAAATGCCGAGACACCTCTCATGAGAATGCTGACACCTGCTTTACAGATGAATCCGTTTACAACGAGCAATACCATTGTGTATTGGGAAACAGCTCCAGGAGCTTTGGCCCCATATCGAGCTACACCAGAATCTGCAGGACTTGACTTACATGCTTTACACATGCATCGATTGAAACCTAGAGACATCACTCTGATTGAAACTGGGGTGGGAATTCAGATTCCCCCTGAGCATTACGGTCTGATCGCCCCTCGATCTGGGCTTGCCTTGAGGGGCATCCAAGTTTTAGGAGGCGTGATAGATGCAGACTACCAAGGCGAGTTGAAAGTCATTCTCTTGAACAGTGGTGACACAGACCTAGTGGTGCAACCTGGTGATCGCGTTGCCCAAATTGTCATTATGCCGGTTTATGGAGGTGTTGTTAAGAAGGGGAGCGCCCCAGCTCTTCTCACTGTGAGAGGCAAAGGAGGGTTCGGATCTACTGACAAGAACCCAGGGGCCAAAGTGTGGATTGAATCCCCAAATAACCCTCCTCAACCCGCTGATGTCATCGCCACTGGACCAGACAATGTCATGGTAGTTATGCGACCTGGTCAAGACAAATGGGAACATGTTCCCGCTGACAAATGCTATCTGCGAGAATGATAATACGTGTTTTGTCCTTTGTTCTTTTCAGATCATCCTGTGGAGTGCCTGTGCCATGAGTGTGGTGTATGGAGCCCGTTCGGGAGACTCCACCGGGGAGCGGGAGGGGCTCATAGCCCAAAAATTCAACCGTCAGCCGCAGATGCCAACGCTGCTGCATCAACCGAACAATGTTTGGATTCATCTAGCGCAGGAAGTGTTGAATATATCTCACTTCTGTATGAGTAACATGCAAAGCGTTCAAGATTTGATTACCACTTGTCTAGTGACAGTGCCCACTCCTGCTGCTGTATTATTACACATCTTTAACAATACAAACCAGGATGGAATGGTGGTGACGTTCGCTCCCATCTGTCACTCTATGAGTACTGCCGTCATTGCCCGGAGGTGGGCAGGCGGTTGTGGAGGAACATGACATCTATACTCACGTTTAACATCTCAAGTGGGGATGTGTGCTATTCATTGACCTGTGATCCTATGAAAATAGGTAAATGTGCTCAGCTCAAATTGGAGAAAAGAGACAAAAACTTAACTGCTGCACAACGGACGTTGTGCCACTCACGGAATGACCTAACCTGTTTGAATGTAAATAATTCGATGTTTTGCCAACATGTGGTGCCTGCTGCCAGCCACATTCAAAATGTTAAGTTGCCTAAAGGTTGGCTCTTTTCTTGTGGTAATCTTTATTTTACTTATATTCCAGCCAATCTAACCGGAGGGCCTTGTGCCTGGTCACGCTTAGGCTTTCTCATGTTTCCTATGGATACTGCTCTACACCCTCGCTATACCAGAGACACTATTCAATTACCTACGGACTGTGATTCTGAAATTTCATTGCTGTCCAAAACAGAATATGTTAGTTTAGCTGGTTCTATCGTAGGGGTGCCAGGACTTGCAGTATATAATACCAGAGTTATTAATAAACTTGCATGTTTAGTAGTCAAGAATATTAACTATACATCAGCTGCCTTAGCTGAGCTGTTATTAGATGTACAGGGAATTAGAAGAGCTGCTTTGCAGAATCGCGCTGCTATTGATTATTTACTGCTTAAACACAACCATGGCTGCAGTGATTTTGAAGGATTATGTTGCTTCAATTTATCCGACCACTCCATATCAATCAACTCCCACATAGAGGCCCTGCATAAGTTGGTGAAGGGGGTGCAGCAGGATGTTGACAAGGGGAGGTGGGATTGGGCTTTTGGATGGCTGCCTAATTTAGGCCAACTGCGTTATATCTTTGGTGTAATCATTATCATAACAGTTATTTTAATTTCATTATGTTGTTGTATTCAGTGTGTGCCTAACCTTCTATCTCAGTGTCGCCCAAGAGCATTGCCATTTCAGCTTATAGGATATACTTAGTTGTAAGTAGGCCAAATGGTCCAAGGGTGGAAATGTATTGCTACATGCACTACGTGCATGTGGCAGCACTACGTGCAAGGTAAACAGTGGTGCAGAGTGTGGACCATTGGCCTCTGCTTTCATTGGCCTTCGCTTCCATTTTGGTTCACGACTCCATTTTGTCGAGTCTGGTTCGGTGCGTAAGGCACTGTTCTGTGTTTTTCCACAAGCTTCGGCAAGCTTAAGGGTAGGGTGTTTTTCTGCTCAATTTCGCTCCATCTGCCTGGTACGAAGGGCGCTATTTACATTCCACGAGCTATCAGTTAGAACAACAGGGGGATGCGCCTGTACACAAGGAGGAATGCAAGCTGCCTGTACACAAGGAGGAATGCAAGCTTCACCTTGGAGTCCTCTCCTGGGAACTTGGCCCGTTCTGAGGAGACGTCTCGAAGGGTGAACAAGGTACCGCCGATTGCACAATTTGTAAAGGAGGGGGTCTTTTTCTAGAAAAGACTCCTGGGCGTTAGTAAACACTATAAAAGTTGGGGGCCTGGATGGGCTGGTTTAGGAACTCTCTTCTGGGTTGGACGCAACGCCAGGAGGACTGATTGTCCCGAACAGAGGCTCCCTGTGCTAGCTGATTTGGGTTCCCCAGCTTTGTGTACGGCGGAGGGATGCAGACGCTCTTTTCGGTGAAGCTTTTCAATTTATTAAGTGTATTGTGTGTGCGCGCGTAATATGTACTTATTCTTGCAGTCATTTTCATGCTATTGAGCATTGAAGTATATTGTGTGTGCGCGCGTAATATGCACTTATTCTTGCAGTCATTTTCATGCTATTGAGCATTGAGGTATATTGTGTGTGCTTGTATTATATGCACTTACTCTTGCAATTATTCACAGAGTGCTTATATCTTTATCATTATTCTCATGTTATTCTCCTGATGTATATATATATATATTAGTGTGGTTTAGTTTTGCTAGCTGAGAACTTGCCCCTTAAATAAACTTGATTATTCTACTTACGAAGGTGTTTGAGAGTGATTGCTTTACATTGTGCCTTAAAATATCCTGAAGTGCATAGTTTTGATATTCTGAAGAGTAAAGCAGCACACCTCGGAAGCAAAAGAAGAGTTGAAGAGGTGGATAGAAAATTGGGAAGCATGGAATGGGCGTGCAATTTTTCGGATAAAACCAGATTTTGTGATAGAAATAGATGCCAGTATGTCAGGTTGGGCAGCAATTTCTCATGAGCAGGAAACAGGTGGTGTTTGGAATCAAATGGAAAGGAGGGAACACATCAAGGGGGTCATTCTGACCTTGGCGGACGGCGGAGGCCGTCCGCCAAGGTACCGCCGTCAGAACACCGCACCGCCGTCGAAAGACCGCGGCGGTGATTCTGACATTTGCCCTGGGCTGGCGGGCGGCCGCCAAAAGACCGCCCGCCAGCCCAGGGCAAATCAGCCTTCCCACTAGGATGCCGGCTCAGAATTGAGCCGGCGGAGTGGGAAGGTGCGACGGGTGCAGTTGCACCCGTCGCGTATTTCAGTGTCTGCTGGGCAGACACTGAAATACTTTTTGGGGCCCTCTTACGGGGGCCCCTGCCGTGCCCATGCAATTGGCATGGGCACGGCAGGGGCCCCCAGGGGCCCCGCGGCAACCCCTACCGCCATCCTGTTCATGGCGGGAGAGCCGCCATGAACAGGATGGCGGTAGGGGGTGTCAGAATCCGCTCCGCCGCCATGGAGGATTCAGACGGGCAGCGGAAAGTCGGCGGTACACCGCCGACTTTCCGTTTCTGGCCGCGGCTGAACCGCCGCGGTCAGAATGCCCAGCGGTGCACCGCCAGCCTGTTGGCGGTGCTACCGCCGACCTCCGCCATGGTCAGAATGACCCCCCAAGTGTCTGGAGTTGAAGGCAAGCCTCTTTGCAGTGCGCAGTTTCTAAAAGTTGAAAGGGGCTTCAGTCTTTTATGGACAACATAACAGCAGTGACATATCAAAAAACTAGGTGGGTGCAGATCAAGGAAATTGACAGATGTGGAAACAGAAATATAGAATTTTTGTTTCGAGCATAAAATTGACTTGATAGCAAAGTATTTTCAAGGGATGAACAATGTTGTTGCAGATTGGTATTTAAGGAATCAGATGGACTTCAGGGATTGGAAATCTGTTTATTCCAAAAAATGCAGAACCTACTGGGTCCTCTGGATGTGGATCTCCTTGCATCCGGACTGACTTTCCAGTTAACGAATTATGTCAGTTGGAGGCCGCATCCAGGAGCTATGGCTGTGGATCCTTTCATGCAGGATTGGTCAGGGATGAGAGCATATACTTTCCCCCTGTTTGCAATGATTCAGCAAGCTTTCTGCAGTGCAGTAGACAGAGATGCCAGATTGTTTTGGTATCCCCATTTTGGACGACTCCAGCATGGTTTCTGTCTGCTCTGGAGTTAGCCATGGAGTGTCTTTATTTGATAAGATGCAGGAAAGAAATGTTGAAAGGTACAGAAGAGGGAGAGCATCCATTAGTACTGTCAGGTATGCTCAACTTTCTAATATGGAATATCATAGGGAATCAGGGAGATTCACAGGGCTTTCAAAATCAGCTGCTGGGTTGCTTAATGAATCTTGGGCTTCAAGAGCAAAGAAAAAATACAAGTGTGCATTGGCCATGTTGGTGGGTGTCAAGAGATTTGGATCCCATGGAAGCTGATGAAATTGAGGTGGCAATTTTCTGGCAAATTTATTTGCTAAATGTTTGGCTTATAGAACTGTTAATTTTTATCAATTAGTGATTGCTGCTGGACACCCTTCAATTCAAGGTTATCAATAGGTAAACGTCCTTTAATTTGTAGGGTATTGAAAGGGATCAGGTTGAAAAGAGTTCCAAAACCAAAATATCAGACTCTGGAATGTAGATTTAGTATTGAAGATGTTTCAGCAGTATCCTAGTAACAGATTTTTAAGCACAAAAGAGTTGTCTTGGAAGTTAGCAACTTTGCTATGTCTGAAATTCTTTAGAGGGGTACTAGATGTGGAAGCTTTTGAGGACTCAGATAGGTTTTATCAACCAAATGGTAATATTACCAAAAGAACAAAAACAATGTCTACATCTGTTTTTCATACAATATTAGATGAATTACCAAAGTTGTGTGTAATAAAATGTATTAAAGAATATGAAATTTGTATGTTAGAGAAAAGGAATGCTGGAGCGAATCAATTTAATTATTAATTTCATATGTTAAACCTTATCATGCAGTCATGAATGCTACCATTGCAAGTGGGTCAAATCTGTTATGAAGGAAACAGGTAAAGATATCTCAAAAGTCACAGCACATTCGGTAGGAGGTGTTATAGCAAGTAAGGTATTTGTGTCAGGGGGGGACTAGATGACATTATAAAGGCAGCAGATTGGTCTAGTGCAGACACATTCAGAAAACACTATTTTAAACTAATAGAGCACGTCCCACACTGTGCTTTGCAAAACTTTGCACATGCATAATACTAGCCTCCTGCCTTGCCATAAAATGTCAATTCTTATAGGTTTACTGAATAAAGAATCATGATTTTATTAAAGGCAAGGAGGCTAGCATCATCCCACTAAACCCTACCAGATAAGTAGAGGGTGTTGGGAATGACTTCAATGGAAGTTTTATGTTATAAGAGATAATAAGATAAGATGTGTAAAAAAGAAAAAAGAAAGATTACAAGAAGGACATACTTGTATTTTTGAGTTTTTTCTAGAACAATAAGAAGATGAAGACACAAGAAGTTAGAGAAAGCAGATAAGTTGAGGATAACAAACAAAAGAAGGAGAATAAGAGATGCGGGGACTTTACATGGACTAGAGTATTCCATTTTGTTTTGTGTTGTAATGGAGTTCTATTGCTAGTTATTTTAATAATTGCTGCTCATTCAACCAATGCAGCCACCCAGAAACCCACTCATTCACCCATACAGCTACTTACAGATCCACTCACACTCCCATACAGGAACTGACTCAACTACTCACTCACCCATAGACCCACCCACACAGCCAGTCACACATCCATACAACCACTAACACTCATTGGATGATGTCATTATTGATGTCATAAGTGATGTCACTGACCATGTCATCAGTGATGTAATATGTGAGGTCATAAGCAGTGCATTGCGGAGGTGCAAGTTATAGTTAGTTCAGGTACCTATAATTGCTGAATTTCAATGGTTTTGTAAGAATAAATTCAGAATCTAACTATAACATCCCTGTAACCTTAGTTTTTTTCAGTGAATTTCTAAGTTTTTTTAAATTCTATTTCCTAGCTATGACGACCCTCAAACCTTTGTTTTTTTCCAGTGAATTTGTAAAATGTTTAAAATTCTATTTCCTAAATATAACGATCCTGTAACCTTTGTTTTTTCAGTGAATTTATATGTTTTTTAAATTCTATTTCCTATCTATAACATCCCTGTAACCTTTGTTTTTTAGTGAATTTCTATGTTGCTTAATTGTATTTCTTAACTATAACATACCTGAAACTTTTCGCTTTTTCAGAGAATTTCAACAGTTTTTTAAAATCTATTTCCTAACTGTAAATTATAATCATTGACAGTGGGTGTGTAGAGACTGTATACATATTTGGAAATGAACACTGGCACAATAGTGGCAGTTGTGTACGTGTACGATATGTGTTGTGCACTAGTGTGCCCCCACCCATGTCTGACCCAGTTGTGGCCCTGACATATGCTTGTCACAGTGATTAAAAAAATGACTGTGACATGCTTATGTCTCCAATGATCCCCATCTTCCACGCAGTGCCCAACCAACGTACATTGGCAGTGCGGCATTCCTACCTTGTAGTCCATCGACCGGGGGTTGTGTTTTCTCTGTGGGTCAGTGGCAGCAACAATGGCAGGTGTTGTCCAGTCATGTCCAGTCAAAGACTGGGAAGTGGTAAAAAGGTGAGTTTTCATCCCCTTTCCCTCCAATCCACCAACTAAGGAGTGGAGGTCGGACTGCCACTTTTTCCTTGGTGGTAAGGCACTTCTAAATCTGCACAGCAAGAAGGATGGCTGTAGTCCCACCTGCACCCTCTTTTCTTTTTCGCACCGTCGACACAGCTGGTGTTTTTTGGCAGAGACAGCTTTTGGAATGCGTTTTTTCGTCTATGGGACGGCCAACATCTAAATACAGTAGGCGTACCACTCCGGGAGTGGGCAGATTTTCAGTCGAAAAGTCAACGGTGGGACCATTAGCCCCAACATCTAAATCAGGCCCTTTGTGTCTACAAATTGGTCCAGAAATTGGACAATTTTCACTGCTTTTCAAACATTATAGGAGTAGCCATTCAGTACAAGACAAAACATTATGGCCCTCATTATGATAATGGCAGTAAATCCCACTTACCGCCGTGGTGACGGCCACCAACATACTGTTGCGGAGGCGAACATCCGTTTGCCATATTATGACACACACCAAACCGACAGATTACTGCCACAAACACATATCCTCCAGACCAAAGGTCAGTGTTGAAATGGCGGTACTACCACCCATACCGTTACTCCAGAAAAACAACGCCCACAAAATTATGAATCACCACTGCGGACATTCAATGCGATAAACCATTGGCGGGACACACCGGCGCTGTCTGAATGGCCGCCCAAATACAAAACAACACGACATTGGCCAATACTAAAAACACACACCTGACATTGATACACATCCCACACCCACCCACCCACAGTACTATAAAACACACACCCACATTACCCAAAACCCTGTAAAAACACCCAAAATTGCCATGAGACAGACACGAATGTAACAGAGACAACTACACACACACACCACAAACACCCATTCATCCGTCATGCACCCCACATCCCACATCCCACACCCCACCACATTACTCAACACCCTCTGCACAACACACACACCACACAGCACCCATGTCCCCACTAAGGCACCTCCGTTTCACTGATAAGGAGTTGCGGGCATGGTGGAGAAAATAGTCAGGGTAGAGCCACAGCTGTTTGGAGCACAGGTACAGCAGATATCCATTGCCAGGAAGATGGAGCTATGGCAGAGGATCGTGGACAGTGTGAACGCTGTGGGACAGCATCCACGAATAAGGGACGACATCAGCAACAGGTGGAATGACATACAGGGAAGGTATGTTCCGTGGCAGCAAGGCATCAGCTCGTCATCCAGAGGACTGGTGGTGGACCCCCAACCTTCGCCCCCACAGCTCACAGCACGGGAGGAGCAAGTCTTGGCAATCCTGCATCCTTAGGCACTCACTGGAGTAGCCGGAGGACTGGGCACTGGTGAGCCAATATTTACTACTTATCACTCCCCATACCTGCATGCCCTCTCACACCCTCACCCTCACTCCCATCACTCCACTCCATCCCACACAGTGCACCTACACACGTGACCAACCCCATTGCCAAGCCCTGCATGCCATACCAATGCATGGTCAGCCCTACCAGCCCTGCATGAACACCCATCACCAAAGCATGCACAGCATGGAGTACTAACACTAACACTCACACAATACATCACCATACACAAACAAAGGTGGCAGGACAACAGAGTGGAAGCTAGGGATGTACAATATGTCACAGACATGACACATAATACATCACTTACATCCCCATAGGTGCCCCAGCCAATCCCAGTGGCGAGGAGGTACACGACTATCCAGTCCCCCAACAGAAGATGCCTCCAGTGATTAGAGTAACTTGTGACTTCAGGATCTGGATGAACATCCTGGCCCATCAGGGACCACTGGCCAGTTGGCAACCCCAGCCCACTTCCAGTCCACCACAGAGTCTCCCCCCTCAGTATCCAACTCCACAGCACCCACCCAACGTCCCCACACCTCTGTCCACAGGACACGTCAATCAGCAGTGAGCCCACTTGTACAGGGGCCCCAGTCCACACCTCACAGGCAAGAAAATGAGGGTCCGGTGTCAGTGGCAGTGGGCACACTGTTCAGGGGAGACAGGCACAGGAGGCCAGGGATGGTTGGAGGACAGCTGTGCACCAGGGGGATGACGGGCCCAGGGAACCGACTGCCCAGGAGTCACTCACTAATGTCCTGGAGGCTTATCAATCATACCAGGACAAGATGGGTCAGGTGATAAACATCATGCAGGAGAACCAGCGGCTGCAGGGGGAACACCACCAGGAGATCAAGCAAGAATTGCAGGCCCTGAACACCACCATGGTCTCCATTGCAGGGGTGCTGGGTGACATGGCCAACATCATGAGGGACTGCAAGCACACCAGCAGGCCCCTACCACTAGCCAGTCTATTGACCAGCCCTCCACATCTGCTGCAGCTAGTGGACAGGAGGCCCTGCCACAGCACCCACAGGCTACCAGCACCCCTTCCCCTGCAGAAGGTGAACCACCCCACGAATGTTCCCTGCGACCCAGACAGAAGACAGAGACACTTGCCAAGACCAAGACCACTGCTAGGAAATGAGACCCTCCTGAATGTCCCCCTTGTGTCCCACCCTGTCAAGTGCCTTTTCTCCCCTTCCTATGGTCCCTTGGACACTGGACCTGTGTTACAAACAGACTGGAACTATACCCTGGACTTATCTCTTCCATCACCCTATTCCATTGCACTGTTCCATCTATAATTTGCACTAAAATAAGCACCCTTGAACACAACTTGAGTGATAGTGTTTTATGTGATGAAAATGTGCAATTAGGGAAACTGTCACATCTTCTGCAAATGACCTGAACACTGTGATAGCATACAAATAATGCCTGTAGCTGTCTGTAGTCATCACATCAGTACACAGTTGTCATAACACCAAAATCTGCAAAATGAGACGGCATAGATGATAGTAAGTTGAGATGGAAAGGAAGTGAATGCCATCCTGCTATAGCCACACTGAAAACATCAATAGTCAGAGGAATGGTCAGTTCCACTGTCTCACCTGTGTGTCATTGGAAGTAATGACGTATAACTGAGGTTGTATAGTCCACATTCTCATCCTCTGCCTCCTCATTCTCACTGTCCTCAGGGTCCACTGCTGACACAGGGCATTTCCAATCTCCTCCTCCTGCAGATAAGACACATGTCATCTGAGGGCCAGGTTGTGAAACATGCACAAGGTATTTTTCGATGATCCGCCTGGTTCGCCCAAGTGCATCATTATACAGATTCTCAGACCCTGTTATGGCATTCCTCACAGGGGTCAGGAGCCATGATAGGTTTTGGTAGCCAGAGTCACCTGCAAGTATTGAGGGACAAACATTAGCCTTACACAATGGTATGGAGATAACTCCTTAAAGCATACACTGACATACATTGCGTGGGGACTTAGGCTCACCTATTAGCTACACCCTCTGCCTCTGTAGTTGTTGTATTTGTGCCATCAAATTTGGGATGCTGCTATTCCTCAGGAGGAAGGTGTCATGCACTGATTCAGGATATTTGGCAGTGACATGGGAGATCAACTGGTCAGCCAGGCACACCATTTGGACATTGAGTGAGTGAAAACTCTTTTGATTCCTGAACACCTGTTCAATGTGGCGGGGGGATAACAAATGCAATAGGTGTTCCGTCAATCACCCCAATAATGTTAGGTATATGTCTCATTGTATAAAATCCTGCCTTCACACTGGTCAAATCTCCCACCTGGGGGAAATCAATGTATTTGCACATTTATTTGACCAAGGCAGACAAAACCCTTGCCAGCACTATTGAGAACATTGGCTGTGACATTCCTGCTGCCAAGCCCACTGTCACTTGGAAAGAACCAGTTGCCAGGAAACGGAGCACTGATAGAACTTTACAAGAGGGGGGATCCTAGTGGGATGACAGACAGCTGATATCAGATCAGGCTCCAATTGAGCGCACAGCTCTGTGATAGTGGCCCAGTCCAGTCTATAGTTGAGTATTATTTGCCTGCCCTCCAGTATAGCCAAGTCTACAAGGGATCGGTACACGTGGTCTTGTCTCCTCCTCCTATTCATCCGCTGTGGTAGGTATCTAAGGGACACAAGAGTGAGTAGGGTGTCACAATTTGAACAATGGAACCACCACCTCAGTGTGCAAAGAGCATTAATGTGATGGGACAATGGGAATGGCAATGTGTGTGCAATTTATAGCAATGACGCAGTTCTCGATTATCTGAATGTTATTCACCACCATAAAATGGCGACCGTCTGTCCTGTATGTAGGGACAGGTGGAAGTGAGGTAACTCCGTCGGCGTTGGGTGTCATGGCGGAAGGCGGTCTTGCACCACGTACTATTCCTCATTGGCTAATATGGAGCTCTATGGAGTACAGTGACCAATGGGGATCACAGGCGGCAGTGACAGTGTACACTGCAGAGGACGTGACCACCATTTTCTGTCTATAACCTCACTTGATTCCTGTCTTTCCACAGGACAACACCTACACTGTATGTGCTGCTGTGACCTGTGTCTGGATCCAGCCATGGCCCGTGTGACAGGAGAAAGGGCTGCTGCCTTCAATTCGGGGGAGTTAGAGCACTTGGTGGATGGGTTCCTATCCCAGTATGGACAGCTGTATGGGCCTCCAGAACAACAGGTAAGTACACCTTGGGCACAGTGCATGTGACAAGGTTGCATGGAGATGTGTGTGCGAGCATCGTGTCATTTGGGGGGTGGTATGTCTGGTGGTAGTGTACAAGGTGGCCACCGGGTGAAGTGTGTGCCAATGGAGATGGAAATGGGATTTGTGGGCCATCTGTGTGACAGGCTGGATTGTACGTATAAGGGTGTCCTCCTGTCTGTATTACCTCTGCAGGTCAACACCCAAAAGGAAGAAGAAGGCACTATGGCATGCTATCGCCAAGGACGTGCGGATCCTGGGGGTCTACAGCAGGCGGAGCATCCATTGTAGGAAAAGGTGGAGGATCTTAGACGCTGGGCCCGGAAGCCTGTGGAGGCCCAGCTGGAGATGGCCTCCCACATGGGCAGGGCACCTGTCGGAACCTGCCTCCCTGATGGCCCGCCTACTGGCCTACCCAGAGCTGGATGGGCACTTGGGGGCATCACTGCAGCCACAAGGGGGTGAGTACAGTGAGTGTAACAACAATTATTGGTAGGTTGCACTGGATCCTGGTGGTGGGTTTCAGTTAGTGGATGCCCCTTAACACCAGGTCAGACATTGCAGCATGATCCAGCTCAAGGGAAATGGGTGTATTGCAAAATCTGGTAACCTAGCTAGGTTGCATGCTATGTCAGATAGGGCTTAGTAGGTCCCAGGAGGGGTGCACTTGGTGGTGGTTGTCAGTCATCTTGCTGTGGCACCTAACCAATTGATTGTCAGTGCGGTGCACAGTGCACAATCCTGATCCCTGTGTGTGATCGTAATGTGTATGCCAACTGTTATGTTGATGCTGTAATTGACCCAGTGCTCCCTTTCTCTCCCCTACCTTTTTTCCTCTGCCATCCTGATGATGCTAATGCTCCCTCTCTCCCTTGTGTGCTAGGCGCATGTACTCACCGTCATCGTCTTCGTCGGCGTTGGTGTTCCAGGTGGAGCATGGGGTAGAAGAGCATCGGGAAGACTTGTAGTTCTGGTTCCATGGCGGGGGTGGTCTTCTCTGTGTCCCTGATGGTGAGTCTTTTGTTTTCTGTACTGTGTTTCCGCCAGGTTTTTGATGGTCTTGGTACCGTCCCAGAAATCCTGGCGGCTTGGTATGTCATCATATGGTGGGCGCTACCTTGGCTTCTGCCTGGCTGTAGGTGGCTACCGCCATGGACAGTACTGTTAACGCCCTGATGGTTGGTGTGGTACATTGGCTGTCTATGGGAGTTATCAACGCCATGGTCATAATTTGGCGGTAATTACCACCAACCTGTTGGCAGTATTACCGCCACTTTAACAGTCACCCCCATTGTCATAATGACCACCTATATCTAAAAACATGACGTTTAAATCAAATGAACATTAACCTGTCTCCGATTAACCTGTTTACAAGCTTTTAAAAAGCAAATTTTGTATAAATAGCCTACTTGAATTGCTCTTTAGAGATCCATTCTTTAAAAAAAAAAAACGGGGCTTAAATGTTCCCTTTTTGTTCAGGTCATGAGAACCTGTGGACAAAGTATGCATTAAAGATAAAAAGATTAAAAGATAAAAAAGTACCTGCAAACAGGGAAAGCACGGAATGACAAAAATAAAGTGCATCAAAGACACTGATTAATTAAGTTAAGTTGATTCTGCCTAGTTCTATAAATTCAAATCCTGAGAATACAGTCATTGATACACTAGTCCGGACAGGAAGCAGATTAGGCCAGATGTTTCAAGGTGACAACTAAGCAAAATACGTGTATAGACAATCTAGCTCTTTCACTAAAAGTGTGGGAATCTAAAGTGCATAAATTAGACTTTGGAAATGCACAATTATCAGAACCAATAAGTTTAAACCTAACCCCCCCCCCCCTTTCTGACTACTAGGATCCCTTCTTTCAGTCCAAAAATAATAAAACCTCTTTGTCTTTGGACAATAAGCCTGACACTCAGCTGTCGGATAGCTCATCAGAAACTGGCACCTTATTACATTCGTGCAACATCCTGACAGAAACATCCCTAATGAGGTCTGACACATAGAAGGAGCTATGCATGCAGGGCAGATCACTTCATTGGAAGCAGGAGATGTACTTCAAGACATTCATGGCCAAAGATTTCAAGATGATTCCGGACCAACCATCAGCCTCGTTTGCCTTTTGCTGTGGAAGCTACCCATAGACATACAAGAGATTAAAGCTGTCCAATTAGAAATCACAGCATTAATAGAGACACAGCTTTAAGTAATGGCTTCAAAACATAAGATGTAGATGTGAGAAACTTGAACAGAGAGTGTCTGCTTTGGAAGATGTTCAGACAGGTTCTAAAAACATAATTTTCTCTACAAAAGATGATGAACATCATGAGATTAAAACTAGAAGAATTTAAATAAATTATCACATAGATCAAATTTAAGATTGATGGGTCTCCCTGAGAGGTATGAAAATAATTCCAACATGACTGAGGCAAGTAAAAGACATATTTTGGAATTTGCCCTTAATGAAACATATAACTCACAATTGACAGAGCTCATAGAGTTCCATTCTCCCACCTAAAAGAAAGAGCAAGACCATGAAGTATAATGGTCTAATTTCAAGATTTTAGAGGGAGAGAACAGGTTTTGAGCAAGGCAATCCAGCTAAAGACAATCAAGGTGGAAATAAACAAGATATTTCCCGAGTTGTCTTATGACACATTTCAACAGGGATTTAAACATTTTTTTAGAAAAAGTCCATTCCTTTTGTGCTCAGACAAAATGCATTCAACCAGCCAAGCTCAGCATTCTCTGGTCAGGTAGCTTTCACGTCTCCTCAGAGATGGCAGTAGCGAAGATGCTTTTGATTCCATGCAGCATTTAGCTATACAATCACATTAACATTTACAAAAGAGCTTAATTGTGGTTTTAAACTAATCACAGAGGGACATAATTTGCTTTTTAATGATTACTTCTTTCTTCTATTTGCCTATGCCTGGGCTAACTGAGGGCGCAAGTAAATGTACCTAATAACTAATGTAGCACACAGGTGTGCCTAGACTATGTGGGCTAGATATCCCGAAATGAGCAGCGACAGGCACAAGAGAGAGTAGGGGCGGCACAGGGGAAAGAAGATCAGGTCACACTGGATGAAGGCTAATGGGAACAGAAGAACCCAAAATTAAAGCTCAATCTCAATTTAATAAAACAAGAAAGCACACTGTGAAAATGCTAATTCTGGTTTATTGGTAATTCAACACATTACACGTCTTATTATTTAAATTTTTCTATCTTTAATGAAGAAAGTAGTAATAATTATCTGTAATGTCAATGGATTAAACAATAAGCAGAAAGGATTGCTGTTGCTTGGTTTAAACATTGTAACCCACGCATAATCGTATTACAGGAACTACATTTGTTAAAGGAAATTAAAAACAAGTACTCACACGTTGAAAATTGATATTTTTAGGTGACACATGGGGTGACGGTACTGATAGTTAATAAAAAAAACATGTTCAATGCAAAACACTAATTTACAATAAAAAGGCTTTTGGTTAATTTTTAAATCATGATTTGGTTTCAAATGTTTAACTTAGTCTGTTATTACTGTTGGATACATGACTCAAAACCCTTACAAAATTTAGAATGGAAGCAATATAAAAATACAGATGTGATTGTACTGGATGGGGATTTATTTGTCTGCTGAAAGTTTGCCTAGATTCTTTAAATTCCATTCGCTCCTAGTACATAAGAAACATGGAAAACATTTTTGATAAACGTTGCAACCATTTTGGTTTATTAGCTAATCGGAGACAAATAAAAACCACATATTATTAAATCTTATACTTGCTTTCTAAAACACCACAAATTGATTTTTTCTTAACACTTTCTTTCCATCTTCATATACTGCTTAAATAATATTCCAGAAGACTTTTCTTACAATCTGTGGGATGTTTTTATCACTAAGTGTTCCCGAGCCAAAAACAAAAACATAAAAAGGCTATAAATCTAAGTGCAAAAATAAGGCTTCTGCAACTAGAAAAATGAGATGGGGGTGTTGGTTTGCCACATTTTATTTTACAGCAGCTTTTTTCATGCAGATTTGGCATTTCTCTAATAAATCTTTCCATGTTCACAATTCTGCAATTCCAATTAAGCTAAGTAATCTAAATATGCTAAACTTACCGAGGTGCATTGATAATTCTAGGATGTCAAGAAAGTGAGATATAAAACTTTACATTTTATATTTAAAACAAGAGATTTTCTTTGTCGGTATAGCATCCCATGTGTGCTTGTCAAAATCCTACTTAAATGCTGCAAACAACATATTTCAGAGTACTACAAAGGGATGATACGTAGATGGTGACAATTAAGCATAGTCAAAATAGGAGATTTTTTAAGGCACAACACATAAGCACTTTGACAAGCTTAATCTTCTGAATATTTTTAACAGACAGTTATTATCTTCCATTTTTGCAGATACAATCAGATTTTAATAATCTTCCTAAAAATAAATAATGACTTCTGATGATTTAATTAGCAAGATGTTTTTGAGAGAAAACATGAATAGTTCTCCGAGTTACTGGTATAGAGAGCTGTGTTTGGAAGAATCTCCACTAATTATGAGATAAGTACCAACTTGGGGAAAACAGCAAAACAGAAAAACATCAATCTCTGTAAAAGGTATCACCAGCTTGCATACTCGATTTTGAAAGGGTTACATTTTCATTTGATTTTTTTTTTAAATGGCTGAAAGCTACATTAAATTGCCCTTGACTGCTATGGATAAATGTTGTAATGCTTCAAGTTAAACACAATTTAAGATCCCTCTTCTTTGGTGCTACCCAACGTTCAGCAGCAATGAACCAAAGACGTAGGAAGAAAGAAACTAGCTAATAATTTAATAATGAGCATTTCTGCCTGACTTTCCAGTGGGCATAATGTTTGCTTCAAACTGCCTCTTAACTGTCTAAAATGACCAATGTGGAAATGATTTATCTAGTTTAAGAATATTTGTGAATAATCCTAATGCAATGGAACAGGCATTTGTTACTACTACAGCTGTTTTACAAGATGATAATTATAATATTTTGTACAGGACTCAGTTTCAGACATGATCCCTGTTGTAAACTTTAAACAACATTTCAATAGTAAAGCCATATCAGTTTACCATAAGAGGCTACCATGCCCATTCCCATTTCCACTGTGTATTATACAGGTGCTTAGTTTGACAAAGGAAACCAAGAAAGTAAGAGCCCCTCGTGCCTAGTAAGAGGAAAAGAGAGCCATGACTAGTTTTGCATGGCCAATTGTAACGTATAGGTTTCATCTGGAGGCAATGACACCAACATTGAGGAGCGGACATCATAGCTCAACAAGCTTATAGTGCTTAATTGTCTTCAGGACAATGCATTCATTTACATCCTTACATTATGAATATTAGCCTAACACAGTTCTTAACTTTTTCAGCACACAAACGTAAACTGACTTCCATACATCGTTATGCATATTCAAGAATGCTGCCACCTGCACTGGCTTTTAATATTAGGCTAAGCAAATTTGGCAAAGTATTATTATCTTGCAAAACAATGTGACTGCCACTGCACAACATTATCCTCAAAGGCCATAGGTACTGAAACCAATACTGCTTCATTGGCTGAAGGCACCAGCACATGTGCTGCTATGAATAAATTGTTTTCCTCCATTCTACACATAAGTGCATCCACACAATTGCAACCACCTTATGAACAGCATCTGTCAATCACAAGAACCACAAAAACATTATCTACATAAGTCACACTGCATTCCCTTACCACTCAAATGAAACATAAATTAATGTAAAGCATCTGCATTCTGTCTTTCATTTATTTTGCCTCCACTTCATATTGAGGTGCAGCAACATAGTACATAATGCAAATCCACATGCAAAACACCCAAACATTTCTCAAAAAGACCACTCTACGAACCATAGTTTATAATCCTAATCATGATTAAGTATCTGAACACAGATCCCAACCAATCCATTAAAGGAACTATAGTGGTACTTATTAAATAAATAAAAAAATATATGTACATCTAAATAAGAGTCACACAAGTGACACAGACTAGATTCTTTATGAACATGGTTCCAGATTTCCCAATGCACCTCTCACAATGCTCAATGAATTATAGGTAACTTCACATCTGACCTATGTATTGCAGCAGGTCTGACATCTTCATTAAAAATGTGTTTGAATAACCACTCCTGACATCCATTGTGGGAAGAAGAGGCATGAGAACGCATTTAATAACCAAATACTGATTTGGAGGGCAAGCATAAATATGAATGGCCGCTGACGATCCAGGAACAGGAGCCATACACTGCAAGTCAGAACAATAACATCAGGGCAAATCACATACAGCACCTTTTCTAAGGCATAATTTATCAATTGCTAAAGCCACACTTATAAAAGTTTCCTGAACTACACAGCGTTCAGAGATGTAGAGAAGGTCTCTACATCAAGCTCTATTTGCAAGAAAAAAACGCCCAGCAGGTCAACACACAGATTTGCCTTTGTTTATCATGCACATGTTCAGGTTAATAAAGAGATGGCAACCTCACGAAGAGGTAAGTTCCAGGAGAACGGGAAATCTTTCCCTTGCAGGTGAGATCCAAAGAATGATACAATCTGGGAGTTAATCCCTTCTTTGGGATCCTAGGATCAAAGAAAAGATCATTGATTTTAGGTGGGAACAGTTTTTTTATAGTCCTCATTCACCTAGCTCACGTCTGTCTATCATCCCCGTCCCCTTTGTTCCACCCTTATCTTGTCAGAGACATAGGTTTACCTAACCTGGAAGAACTTTTCAACCTTTTTGATCTAACCAGTGCAAACCAGGTTTCCAAGACCTAGTTGAGGCATAATCATGGAACAAACAGACTGGTGTTCTATCCCATTACATATAAACAGAGGCTGCTATATCTGCAATCTTATTACAGCTGTGGTATGTGTGCTTTTTTTTAAAGTGCACATAACTGAGTCAAACCATCTACATTTGGAAGGAGCCTTAGATAGCCACTTTCTGAAACTTTCTCTCCTTGCCAACAATATCAAATAGAAGAACAACTTTCTGTTGTCTTTAATTAACTTCACAGTCTTTTCCACACTCCAAAAATAATTAAACATGGCTTACCTTAATATCTACTCAAAGGATCTCCCTAATTATCTTATCCACTTCTTTCCAAGATTGCTGTATCCTAGGCACACCATTAACATGTGGATATGGTCAGCATTTTCTAGCCCACACTCCATACAGGATACAATGTGCCTTTTCCACAGCTTCAAAGTCATTTTTGGAGTCCAGAACGCTCTGTGAAGGGAACAAAAGATGGTTCCTTCTCACATAGGCAGGTGGTACTGTGCTATAAAGTGTGTGCATTTTACTTGCCATGAATCTTGACTCTGGTGCCTCTGTAAGTATCTTCCCCATAACTCCTCTGCAAGCACAAAGTCACCATTTATGAAGTTCAATATCAGCCAGTACCACTGTTCAACTTCTTTCCTCATTAAATTTACTTTAAGTAATTGCTCTTCCAGATCATTGATATTCCCGTCCTCCATCCTTAAAACTCGGGATTAACTTATTAGTTGAGGAAACTTAATGCTAGGGATGTTCCCCTGTGTCACCCTCTGTAAATCTTCCCTTGGGTAGAAGCTTGCCATCATGTATTAACTGGCCCCAACTCTGTATATCCATCTCCCTAACATGGGTTGCCAGCTTATCGCTCAGACATTCTGAGGTACCCAGGAACTCCAAAAGCAGTGTATGCCTACTATAATAATGGAGTTTTGTGGCCCGTTTTATTTTTGACCAAGGGAAGGCCATCACCTCCAGGACTTTTAATCTCACCTTCTTGTAGAATTTCACATCTCTAAACTTATAAAAGAATTGAGATTCACCCCCTAAAACATCTTCAACATTGCCTTAAACAGGCACCTCATTTTGAGCTTTCTAAATTATTAAATAAACATCTACAATTTTTAAACTGGAAAGCCAATGCGAAAAGCTAGAAGTCTGGCAATGAGACCCCAAGCTCGTCTTATCTCCTACAAAGCTTTTTCCAAATGATCCTTGCTCCATTTGCTGCTCAAATGAAGGTGTTAACTTTCCCATGTAGCTTCTCTTACCACTCCTTCTTAAAATGGAGGGAGATTGTGTTGAAAACAAAGGTACATTTTGGGAGGATGGTCATTCTTATCAGATTGACCCTACTGAATATTGTTAGCAGTAAGTGGGGCCAACTCATTAGCAGTTTACTGGTGCCTGCAAGCACCTTTTTAAAAACTGAATGATTTTAATGCCAAGATATTTAATTTCCATTTTGATGAATGGGTTTGCCCCTCTACATTCCAAGCTATTATTTCAGTTTTTGAGGGGTTTACTGCATAAACTGATGCCTCACTAAAATCTGTTGCCATGTGCTTGAGTTGGGAGAGTAGTTTGTAAGCCTGTAATAACAACCATCAAATCATCTGCATAGAGGAAAACTTTGTTTTCCCAACTGCCATATCTAAAAGGACTTATTGTACTCTCCTTTTGCAACTTTTGTGCCTGTGATTCAAAATATAAATTAAATAACAGTGGGAAAAGTAGACAGTCCTGCCTCACACATCTTGTGATTTTAAACTCTGGCGTTAACCTGCCATTTAAAAGAATTCTAACCAAGGGTAGATCAGCTGATTTGTCCTCTGAAATGTATATCCTATATTATAAAATTTTAAACCAGGATTCACATAGGACCAGTTGACCCTATTGAACACTTTGGTGGTGTCCAATGTCTCCACAAGTGGAACTTTAAATATTGTGGCTAAGTTAAACTTGTTAACTCATGGGTCAGCTCATGAAAGTATCTTCCCCTTATAAAGCCTTTCTGATCCTCATGGATTAGGCTTCCCATTACCTGACTCAACCTCTTTGCTAAAATAGTTGTGAAGATTTTGTAATCACCATTCAAGAGTAATATAGGGCTATATGACTCACAGGTGGTGGTATTTTTATCTGGTTTTCAGGTAATTGTAGCTTTGGGCCATGATTGTGGTAGAAGTGGTCCATTCTCTCAAATGTACTCGAACAGTTTGGTCATAAGGGGTATAATTACACTACCCAACACTGTTGTATAGCTATTTTAGTCAGGTTTTAGACACATTGTTTTAGCTAAGCAGGCCTGCCACTGTGCACTTTACACCCTATTACATTCTGTACGGCATTGGTTTATTTTTCTATATATATTCTAGCAATAGCTTCATTTGTGGTGCTGTTTTATTTCTCTCTATCTTATTGTCCTTTCGTCTAAGAAAGCATTGTGTTCTTTGTAGGACATGTAGTTCACTTTGTGCTTTCTCCAAGGCTACAGTCAGATAGGGTTGCCGACAAATTTGGTATGCTGTGTCTACAGCATTCACAGAAAAACACGCACTCATATGTGGGGACAGTTTCTTAGAATGTCAGCTGTTTTATTATATAAACACCACTTAGTCCTCAACATGTTAGAGGGAGATTCCAGCCAGACGGCCATGACTCTATGCTGATTGCTGCAAGCTTTGCTAGAGCTACTTGTTTAGACAGCCAGCCCTGAACCAGATGGGGTCGGTGCCTCTTTAGACCTCCGGCCTTTTCTCCAAGTATGAGGGATGATGTCCTCTCTGGGGGATACGCAAAGGGCAGATTAGGCTTAGTATGGTGTGCTCATACTTAGCGTAGGTGAGGAGCTATAGATCCACTCCCCCCTTTAGACAGCATGGTAGGACTGTTTTGTGTGATTTACATTTTTAGTCACATGCCTGCTCATATTGTTTTCTATCATCCTCGTTATTGCTATGCATATACTTTTATCTAGGATGCAGATCTTTTAATAAATGCTTATTTAAATATATTCTGCCTCCGTTGTCTTTGCTTGAGTGAGATCTTGGTAACTGAAAGAAAGGGATGCAATCTGATGTACCACAATTCCCTGGGGAGTCTATTTTAACATACGCTCGGTTGCCACAATCATCTCTGTCAGAGATGGGCCGCTGCTAGTTTGCCGGAGACCCCGGATTAGGCCAACAGGTGTCACCTGGAGTGGAATTGTACTCAGTACTCACAATCCAGGCGATCCCACAGCCCAAATCAAGTAACCTCATTACCCTAATGAGAACCTACGCAACATGGTGCCCAATGTGGGGTCAGGCACGAAAAATCTGATCCTCCTAAGTATCTCTGTCTCACTGAAGGCTAAAGGCACCTCAATACCATATACGGAGACGTCCGTGGTATTGAGGAATTCCTTCTCAGCTAGGTAGGTGGGACCTATACTGAGCTGTGAGCTTTAACCATAAAAGGATTGATCCCCAGTTGGTATCCTTATCTCTGAATACATAAATCAGTAATATGGCGAACCCTCAACAGGTAGAAATAGCAGTAAATATGAGAGGCCCCCTTAGTGCACATTTATTGTCAAGTGGCCTAACAGCCCAGGGAGGTCCAGTTACATTTGTTGTAGAAGCCCATGCAGCCTACAGAACAGAAGGGTCACCTTTCCAGCAGAAGATGTAATGTAATGTAAATTCATACTTGTAAAGCGCACTCCGGCCCTAAGGTATCGAGGTGCTGAATGCATACCACCGTAGAACCCCTCCTGGCTTTTCCCTGTGAGGTGCCCACTCCTGGGAAACCCCCAAGGTGAAGCCAGGCATCCCAGCACTGTTGGGGCCATTGTGGAGAGTAAGCAAGCTATTGCCCAGAGTTGCAGAGTAAGACCCATGAATTAGATTAGGCACTGAGGCGAGAAATATCCTGTCCAGGGAAATAGAGCCCAAGAACCGCCGAGGCAGGATTTGAACACTGGTTCTGGGCTAGATCTCTGCATCAGGTGCTGCCTCTCTAACCATTGTGCCACACTTATCCACATGGGAACACAAATATGTTTAATATCTACACACCTATAAATCCACCTGCACAATACAGAGCTTATGCATATTTAGAAATACCTTTATCTTATCAGGACCACAATAATTGGCTTGATGGCACCCTACCCCATACAATTTTACCTGTTAGGTTAGGTCCATTGAGTAATGCTGGCCCAACCTGGTATTTATTGGCCACATATACATTCTGATGCAATATAGATTACTAGTACAATTTGTGATGCAGACCTTAAACACAAACCCAGCACAAGCTGCTCCAAAGCAAGCACATGCAGCAACGCCAGGTATCAATTTTGCAAGTGTACAGTCAATCATGGGTAAGGTACCCGCCAAACGGGAGGAGATTCCATTTTGGTTAGCTCAAAAAATAAATGCACAGGAAGCAGTCTTTCCCGATATGGGACCTAAGGATAAAAATAGAATTTTGACAATGTGCTTGCCTTTTGGGATGGTTCCCACAATTGAAAACTGCAATACATGGAGCACGATATTTGCCAAGCTCTATACAACTTCACACGGTACACCAATGCCAACCTGCCGGAGGTGTTTAAAACAAATTCAATATGAATACGGGGCTGCCCCTGCCCTAGATTTGGGGATGCAATTAATATGTAATATTGCCACTGTATCTTCAATCATATTAGGTAACATTAATGGGGAAGCAGTCACACTAACAGTGCGCATGCGGCTCTGTGATGTTCCAGGAAAGGATCAAGAATGTGAGTTACCAAAAATTATCACTGAAACATACTCCAGTATAGGTCGAGATAGTCTGGGAGCCAGACAAATTAAGCCACAAATACAAGGTAGATCCAATTAGGATGCTGCCAAACAAACACCTGAGGGTTCTAAAAAAATGCTGGGATAAAAAATAACAAACACCTAGAAAAGGAAGGGGAGAATCTCCACATTTGGAGACCCCACAAAATAGATACAACCTTAGAAATAGCGATAATATAAGAACGCCTGACAGATATCAGTATACTGATACACGCCAATCTCGTTCCTGTCAGGACTCACCAGAAAAACGAAGTGAGAGAGGTGGGCAGTCAGATCAGCGGACTGAGTATGTGAAACCGGGAAAGGACTCACAACGCTTGTCAGAGGTTTCTGATAAAAAAGAAGAGAAACTTCCACAATTAAACCACAATTTAAAAAGAAAAAGGGGCAGCAGTTGCAATATGACATGCCACTCAGGAAGAGGGCTTGACTAAAGAACAAGAGGTGGGCACTAGCACTGCTAAAGAGTGTAGCAGAAGTCACAATAGTTCACCGGGATTTTATAGAGCACCTGGAGGTGAAAGCAACTGATGACTATCTACAGGTAGAAACTGCGGGCATGAGTGTCCCCACACCAGATAGAGTGTATAAAGTAACTATTCAGTTAGGAGACATTGAATGCACAATAGACACTATCTTTTGGGATTGCGTTGTCTCTATTTATGATATTCTGCTGGCCGAAAAAGATTGGCCACTGGTATTTGTCCGAGATCTCCCATATGGCGAGGACATTATTGAAGAATCCATCTCACCCCTTGTTCCGAAAGACTTCATTGAAAAATATGCCATTGATTGGGCAGTGGTGCATGCACCTGCACTATATCGCAATCATGTAGGGTGGGACAAAGATTCTCCCTACCACATAATACCCATAAAATCTCAACTTCAACCCGAACTTCAATATCCAATAAAATACGAGGCAAAAGCCCCGGTGAGGGAAATCCTCATACTCTTAGAGTACCAGGGTGTCATTGAACCCTCAGACTCATCAATGAACAATCCATTATTTCCATTTGTTAAACCCAGCCACTCATATAGAATAGTCTTAGACTATAGGCATCTAAATAGTCACACAAAAACATATGCTATACAAAATGCACATAGTACAGCACTAATGAACAACATTGTGCGAAGAAAATACAAAACAACCCTGGATATATCCAACGGGTTCTTCTGCCAAAACAAAGCTCCTGAAAGTAGGTACTTAACAAGTTTCAGCGCTTTAGGCTCTCAGAAATTGTTTTGCCGACTACCACAAGGATGTAGGAACAGTCCTGGACTGTTCTCAGCTCGTGTGACGTCAATATTACACTACATAGACCCTGAGGCGTTGTCCTATGTGGATGACATTTACCTCATGGATGATTACCTCATTCAACATTTAAGACAGGTAGCCCGCGTTGTTGTAGGATTTGCTGAAATCAGCTACAAATTTTATTTGAAAAAAACAAAAATAGCCTTTCTCAGTGTCCTGTTTCTGGGATATGAGTTGTCAGATGAAGGAAAGGGCCTGGTGCCCCAATTTTTTGAAAAATGCACACAACTACAACCACCAAATAGAATAAAAAAGCTCCAATCAGTGTTGGGCTTCCTGAATTTTGTCAGAACTTATATTACAGACTATGCACAACGCATTAAACCATTATATGACCTAATACGTCCTGACTTTACCAGCAAATTCTGGACAGTCAAACACACATGCATTCTCAAAGTACTACAAAAAGACATGCTTGAAGCAAAACATTCACACACAACGGGCAACAAAAAACATATGGTCATCTGAATAATTGCTGGTGTCATTGGTTTCATCTATGTGACATTCAATGAAGGTGAAACCGTCCCAATTGCATATAAATCGCATCTATATTCTACAGCCGAACAACGCTTTGCTCCCACTGAGAAAATTCTCACTGCTGTTCAGATGGTGGTCCTTAAAGAGAGACCTCTGGCCCAAGGGAAATGCATTATTGTCGTATCCCCAGTCCCAGTCCTTGAGGCTGTCACCAAAGCGAGTGCTCTGAACGCTAAAGCATTACATCCACGTTGGATTCAATGGGCAACGTCCCTGATGGCCACTGATGTTGATCATGTGTTTGATTCCAAATTACAGACCCAAGAATTTCTACAATACGAACTTGAATATCCAGTCCCAGCAAATACACTACCTATTGAACAATACAAAACAATTTTGTACATTGATAGTTCAGCACAACCTGCTATAGGTACCAAACACCAATACTCAGCTGCTTGCGCAGTCATGAGTGGATATGAAGGATCACATGTTCAATTCAGAAAAAAAAACATACACACACACTCAAGGGGACTGTACAGCACAACTTTCAGAGCTTAGGGCTCTGGTGATGGCACTGGAACATACGGATCCTGAGCAGATGACTCTGATTGTCTGTGGTTCGTAATACTGTGTCCAGTCCTTCAATGAATACCTGTATCACTGGCGGCAAAATGGGTTCAGAGATTCAGAAGTGAATACCATAAAACACAGACTTCTGTGGGAGAAGGTAGCGGATCTGAAGGAAAAACTGAAAAATGTACATGTTGTAGACACACTAGGACACCACCGTGTTGGAATACAGGTTGAAGGCAACACTTTGGCTGATGAAATGGCTACGGTCGCAGCAGTAACACGCTCTAAAACAAGAGTGGATGATGAAACATTAGCAGCAATAGGAGTGATGGCTAAGGGCACACCTATGCCCAAAGCCTATCCTAATAAATATTCTTACCGGATGGAGGCATGTTTGACGCAGAAGTAAAAAATCCAGGAGATGGGGTCCGAGAAATACCCAACAAAGACCTGAGACCAGAGTTAGTAAAAGCAGCACATGAGGGAATTGCATCTGCACATGCTGGTGTGGCCGCTACAATTTCAATCACAATATTGGTGGCCAGGTCTTTACAAACAGGCCCAGCAGTATGTCCTTTGTTGTGACATATGCCAACAAATGAAAGGCTCTAGTGTTAAGCGCCCACCACAGACACCCATCTTAATTTCCAACAGACTTTTACAATGTGTGTACTTGGACCACTGCGGTCCCCTGACACCAGACAGTGCATACAAATCCATTTTAGTTGCTGTAGACTCATGCTCCAGATCTCTATGGGTCTGGCCACAACGCTCGGCTGATGCTCGTAAGTCTTTGTCGGTACATATGCTGTAGTGGCTTTCCACTCAGACCGGGGCCCTGCTTTTGCCTCAAGAGCATACAGGGATACCATGGCTTCATTAGGGGTCCAACTGCATTACTCGTTTCCATTTCATCCCGAGGGAAAAAGTGTCATGGAGCGACGAAACTGCGATCTAAAGCAATCCTTAACAGCAAGAGTATTAGGCATGAGTCGTAGTTGGCTTACACACCTGTATGGAGTTCAGAGAACACTTAATAATCTGCCTAGAAGGTCCCTGGGAGGGCATACTTCATACGAGTGCCTGTTTGGAACTAGAATGTATGTTCCAAGTCTTGATGGTCCTGGCACGGAGGCAGCAGATACTCCTTTTGACATAAATGAACGTGTCACTGTCTTGCAGGAGTTACAATAATTCCGTGAAGACAACGCATCTGCCAGTGCTTCCTCCTCTGGAATTAGGAATGTACCAGTAACATCTACCTTCTGGATTCCCAAGCTGGGTGATCTAGTACGTGAAAAGATTGCTGTGAAAAAGAAGTTTGGTCCTTATTATTGTGTACCGGTCCCAGTCCTGGAGATACAAAGCACCAGAACTGTTATTCTACCACCGCTGCATGGTTCTAAAGAGAATCTCTTTGTCTCAATTGACAATGTCAAACTACACCATATTGCTGATCGTGCACAGAAGACCAGGGGGCTCCAAGGTAGTACCCAAATCCCTCCCACTACCAACAAGGATCTTCCCCTACAAGTCATCATCAACAATACTGATACCTCTCCGAGCTTGGGGAGGGTGGAAAATTAGCTTTTATTGTTTCCACTGACGACTACTCCTTCATTGATTTCCGCTGATATAGAGAAGCCTTCTACAAATTCCACGCAAACGGATGTTGTAACATACTACACACCACCGAGGGAATCCTTAGCAGTTTCTCCTCCTCCGAATACACCCACAGCATTTGTTGGCACAGATGATGGTTACTTCGTCGATGCTGATGACTTTTCTTCGGACCCATCTGCTTCAACTGTGACTGAACTGTCAAGTGCATGTAAGCTAATACATTGGCTAAAAATTAACTTTCGCACTAGCCCATGGAACTATTTATGGTTATCGCTGATTGTGGTTGCCTTTTTCCCTTGGATTGGGTTTGTCATTGTTTTCTTTCTTCTTATACATGGTCATTACCTTCCTGATTGTTCTACAGTTGAACTGGTGAAGGAAGTCTTAAAATCACATTTTTCTTCACCTAAAATACGCAGAGACTTGTCCCTAGTGAACATTACATCAGTGCCAATTCCCGATGGGACTGTATGGGATAGAGTCTTATTCAACATATATGGTCCTACAGAAATCATTCAAATTCCTTATGTGTTCAAACTTTTATTGACTGATGTTATTACACCCGTAGTGATTTCTGATGATTGGGATGTAAAAACGGTTGATACTATGATGCCTGATCTACAGTATTATACAGTTTTTGAAAATGATGATGTGTACCAATTTAAAGGAAACTATGGTGATATGTTCTATTATAATCATTATGGACATAATTGCATTCACAGAGTTAGTACCCCAAAAACTGTTTTTAAATATCCACAATGGGAACATTGCCTGACTTTGCCAATAGGCAGTTCAAAAACATATACTGAAAAGTTTGTATATTTTTCTGGACACAATGTCAAGAATGCTGAGTTATATTATTTCAAATTGCCAGTGATGGAAGATTTGCATGTATTATTGACCGATACAAAATTGATATATTAGAGGTGTGGAAGCTTTATTTAGAGCTTGTATGATTCCTGTTCAGATTATATTTTTAAATGAAACAGTACAACAAATGAGCTGTTTAGGCTTAGCAAACATTAAAGAACCGAATGTGTTCAGTATTCCTGTCCCTGCAAAATTTAACAAATGGCAAAAATATATAAATGCATCTGAAAACCAGCTTAATGAATGGGTACAAAATGAAACATATAACACGTCATTATCACATCCTGGTGGGTGGTTATTGTTGCCTGTAGACACCAATAGGTGCAATATGCGTTTCATAAACTCCTCGGGTGGTTTTAAAACTAATAGCCCGGACCCTCGCAATATATCCTTAGAGCACTCGGGGATTGTGACAACATATAATGTAGGGAAACTATGCCAACAATGGATGAAGGTCTCCTCACTAGATGCTGTTAAAGAACATTGTGGTCTCCTGTCCAATAACACAGATTTACAGGACTTTCTGTTAGGCCCCAGAAGACAGCACATAAAACGCTTCATATATGAAACATACAATGAAATTTATAAACTTTCTCAACAAGAAGCGGCTGCCAAGTTAAGGCAAATAGATCAGGAAAACTTACAGAAAGCATTAGCCGTCGTAGATAATGGAATTAACGCCTTGCCCGACCACATTCACACCCTAAATAATATTGTGTCCTCTGCAATAGATATAGTACAGAGTGATGTGTTGTTTCTGCAACATGGACAAAGTCAGGTGCGATCAATCATGCATTTAGGTTGGACACTACAAATACTGAAGGCAGGTCGTGTCCCCTGGCAACATGTGAGCGCAAGAGAGATGTTTTCAACATTTAATTTAACACAACAGCAACACATGATGACAAAGAAGGAAGCAACATATATCATGTTGAGAATAGAGAAATTAGAAAAGTTGCCTTTTACTGTGGCTGAGGTACCTTCTGCTGAATGGTTAATACATGAGGTTATTAATCTGCCTATTTCAATGCTTTAATTCACATCCTGTTTGAAACACATCCTGGTAGGCAGATTTAAAAGGCTGGGAGACAGTTACATACATGAGGTGTGAGAGCTTCCCTTTTTGTACAAATGTTTCAGTGGCATTAAAGAGGTCTTTCTTAGCGGCAGCGAATGCGAGACTTCTGTGAGCCATTCAATGATTTCTAAACAGTTTTCCTTGCACGGGGCATGTAATGCCTCCATGGCAAATTTAGCTTGTTATCTGAAGGGAGTCCCGGTATCCTTGATTAGACCTGTGTTCCAGGTGCTCTCCAATGGCAGCTATGTGCTCCTTAACAGTAAGAGCTGTTGTGGAATGCGAGACGGAATATCTTATGTTGCCTTTGTCTCCAAAATTGTTACATTTTGCAGGAATGTCCTTTTTCCCCCTGCACAATTCAAAGGAGTATCAGACATCTGGCCTCATATTGCTACTTCTGATGTTAATTTTGACAAGTTGAGCAGACTAAAGGCCTTATTGTTCCAAAAACATGTTGCGCTTACATCAGCCCGCAAGACCTATGTGCTTCAAGTTGCGCGGTCATCAGCGGAGATTCAGTCCCTTTTAAATACAAATTTTCTGAGACACTTTAATGAACTCGTGGGACGAATATTCAATGTGTCTAGTACTAGTGGAATCGCCCACTTTTTAAGGCTGTTGGTTCTGGTTTTGTTAACACCTTTTCCTCTATATTCGGTTTAATACCTTCAGCCATACATTCACTTTTTTCGAGTGTTTTCAGGGGATTCACGATCACTTTGGCATTAATTGGTGGCATTCTGCTGTTGCTACTTTTTCTGTGCAATGGCTGTCCCTTCACAGCAAGGAGGACTGAAAACGCTACCACCAATGCAACTGTGTCGTGAATGCATGATGCTGTATTTCGGAGCACCTCTCCTACAACAGCTGGAGGGTTACTGGTCTTTGTCATTCCGACCAGTTTTGGATTGTGTGCAGCCCATGTTTTGGTGCCTATGGTGCCTCTTTGAATGTGCACTGGAAGTCTGTCTTTCTACGCAGCATTTACTTTCATTGGATGCTGACCTGTTGATGTTCCTGATGAGGACTCATCATCAGACATGCACGTTGAGGGTGCGTTTGCTACGGGAAGCCATTTATGAGTTGCCCTTTGTGGATTTGACGACTCTTAACTCTACTGTGGGCATGGCACAGAATGCTGCTGCCTCTGTGGTCTTCCCTGGACATGACTTGGATATTTTGTCACCTGCCGAAGTTGAGCGTCTCCTAGCTTCTATTGTCCTGAATATAATTGCCGATGCCCAAATTGACTTTTACTTTTGAAAATTTGGTTCCACGTGCCAGGTTGTGGTAGTTGAAATTGTCCTTTCGTATGGCTTGTGTTCCCTAAACTTTTCATAATTAACTCCTTGGTTGATGCTTTCGTTTAGGGTTTTGTATACCTTATTTCCACATTCGTTTGAACCACCTTTCACCTTTGACCGGAAAGCGGAGGGTGTTGTATAGCTATTTTACAAAAACAAAGAGGGACAAGGAGGTTGTGGGGCTGGGTCTGGCCTCCTTATAGCTTATATAACAATACAAAAGAGGCCAAGCTAAAAGAACTACCACCGGATGGATGGGAAAAAAGGATTTTCCTGTTAGAAAAACCCTCGCCCACCAGGGTTACCCCTTGTTGGCATGCTTCATCATTGGGTTTCTTCCCGTTCTGCTACGAAGGGGGGCATGCTATGACCTACGGGACACGTGGGAGCACTGATGTAAGCTTGTCAATGTGAATCACAGGAGGGATAGGAGTGGTGGGGTCTTGGGTGAGTTAAAAATACCTGTCTCCTAGTAATTCCAATGATTTAATAGATCTCTTGAGGCGATATGATTAAGAAGGGGCTGCAGAAGTGGGGGATGTAATGTACCTGACTTCCTAGTCTACATGTTTCAGAGCCTTACCCCTAGGCTCCTCATCAGGACCAAGGTGGACTCCTGGTGCCAATCCTTGTTTGACTACCTCTAGTGAAAGCATAAATAATACATGCTCTGTGATATGGTGCAATTCACCTTACTAATGTGGCGTCATAAGATGATGCCTATCGTTTATGGTGTCCGTCATTGATACTCAGTAGTATTTGGATTCTCATATCATAGCTCCTCCGGGAGAGGTGTGTGCTTGTGGTCACACTTTCCTCAAAGCGACACTCCCGCTATGTACCTAATGCTCACCTTCCGGGGAGTTTCAGACCCTGGGAGTTCCAGACACCTAATTTACTCTAATTTGCTATTGTTTTTGCAGGGCACCCCTCTTCCTGTGTCCCTCTGGGCTCTTTTGGGTGGGCTACATGGGCTATATGTGAGTTTAACGCTTCCAATTTCCTTAGTTGGGGACAGAACAACAAGTGGGACTGGCAAGCTTGCTCGCTTTTCCTCATTGTTTCTAACCTTGACTACAGAAGGCTCACATAGCTGGATGGTTGTACACAGGGGGCCTTATATAACTCTTAACGCACTCCTCAGTGAGGGCCTATTTCTGCACTCCTCCCCTTTAACAACCATCCCCTTCAATCTGACCCTCCATGTGCCTACCTTTATTTTTGTAAATCTTGGGTGCTTCCATAGGGCTTGAGTTATTCTCTTCTGGACCTCGGTTCTCCACGCTGTCGGAAATGCAGGTTCCAAACTCTGCAGCGAGATCACGCTGAGCAGACAACCGGCGTCTACTGCCACTGACACATTTGCATGGAGAGGAATACTCACCACTGCCTTATGGCCTCTAGGCTGCAACGGCTGGACACGCTGTGGTTAACCGGCTCCCCCCACACACACACACACACACTGGACTGAAAAAACAGGGTCTAAAAAACAACCGAAAAGTAGAGTGCAACAGGTAAAATCCGCGCCGAGTCACATTGCCATCGCTGCTTTACATCCCGATATCGCGCACTCCCGCGACTGCCTCCCAGGTGGTGCCAACAAGTTACCTGTCTGAACGTGTGGACAGTTCATTGATGAGCATTGGGTTGAGGGAAAGGCTCCTGGAGATGATGCGCTTTCATAGTTGATGCTTACTAAAGCAGCTGATCTCTGTGGATGCCATGTCTAGCTTGCGCAGGTATAATTCATGAGAATTATCAGATTGACTGTGATGCCGTTAGTTTACAACAACATAAGCATGAAGCATGGTGTTGTTCTTTTGCTGACGGTGGACACGATAGAAAACCCGCTTAGTTATAAACCTTTTACAGTGACCTAATTGTTCGCTGCTCGCTCTTTTTTCCAGCTTTGTAAAACGAGCCAGTCACTTAGCAGATTAATATAAATTAAATGCAAATTTCATCCATCGCACAAGCACGAAAGCGGCGAATAAATCACATCCCTTTTACCCCTTTTATTGCCATAGATATATAACACAGTTGATGGTCTGCAAAAGTATCTGCGATCAGTTGTGCAGGTAATGCAAAACAAATGGTGTGGTGATAAATGCTGATGGAATCGCGCACTACAACTGGGAAATTAAATACCGTAAATGCAAACAGGATTTAATATCTGCAGCAATCAAATGCATGGTCTTAAATGAATGCATATTTTCGTATTTATCACCAGCAGGTTTTCAAAAATCTCACTGAGAAACTGTGATTTAGCTCAATGGTTTAGCTGGCTTTCCTTTTAACCTTTGATAGCATGCATTCGTATTATTTGCAATTTGTATGCCTTTGGTGATTGTGATTATGCCACCTTTCATTGACTCGATTCAAAAATGTATTTGCTCACCTAACTTGAACTTAGATGCACAACAACATCACCTTTCAAATCTAAAACCCCAATCCCAATTCGATTAATGAAACTCGATGGGATCTTATATTTAAAAAGTCTATTAAGAATAAGGTAAATACATATTCGTAGTGGAATGAAGAATGGGTATAATGTTTTACTTCTCTGGGAGGAGGTTTTGGTTTTCTGGAAGTAGTAACACTTAAATCCAGGTGTTGGTGAACAACCACTAATGTGTAAGGTGATGTGCATTCCTATATCAATTGCAGATAGTTTCCCTTTGCTTCTGTCAACATGAGATTTAAGTATGTACCTAGGAATGTTGATGGCACACAAGAAGATTCAGCAGGATTTAGGGTGTGTGTGCAGCTATGCCTTTTTATCAAATGTATGCTTTCAGGGTGTTTCAATGGTGGGAATATCCATTTATACATTTATGCAAGTGATTAGTCCTATAAATCTATGTAAAGTTCCAGGAACAATGGACCGAGCACATTTTCTCTTTGGCTGTTAAGGGTTAGAAAATAAGGTAGCACAGTATAATTTCTTCTTGAATGAATCATTTGCACCTTCCATGGTGTTTCCTTGTAGGGTAAATGGTGAATAGATCTGGAAGAGAATAAAAATAAAGAATAGAGACTATCTCCACCTCTTCTGCAGCTAATGAATAGTTCCTGTGACTCTAAAGAGCCCCCACAGGAGAAGAAGGTTATCAAAATACGGACCTACCTTCTGCAGATTCATGGTGTTACCTCACAGGTGGCAGCTTCAACATATCCATTTGCTGTAATAATTGTTATGGAATTTGTGTTTTTGTACAGTGTGCTTTTTATGGTAGTGAATGCTTACCATTACACAGGTAAAGCAAAGTTGCATATGCAAGTATTTTAAAGTAATACATTAAGCAATCAATTTTTATATAGTACAGAAATACTTGTCATCTCATTTAACTTGGTACTTAAAGATTTGTCATTGAATGTAGAGATGTCTAGCCATGGGTACTTCTTCATATCATTGTGTTGTGCAGTATTTACAGAGAGCTTGTGTAGGAGCAAGGAGAGTAGTTTGACACCACTGGAAAACTAATAAAGGAAGTTGTTGTGACGCTGAAAGTACTTCAACACTCTTCATTAGGTGGCAGTAAGATTTATTGAGACGAAGACGGCCCCACACAGTCTTTCCCCACCAGCCAGCCGCTTCTACTGACCAAATGTGGAACTGCTCCTCCTCCCTACAAGATTCTTTCTCATGACATTACTTGACCCCGTCGCTGCCAGGCCTTTTCCCCCTCCTGTGCCAGGCCTTTTTTTGCCTATTTGGAAGAGTTCTTGTTAGGCCCTCATAACTGTTTGTCCACATTAGCTACCCACGTCAAATTTGCGTCCTTCTTTTCCAACATCCTAGGGATTCTAGAGGTACCCAGACTGTGTGGGTTCCCCTGAAGGAGGCCAAGAAATTAGCCAAAATACAGTGAAAATATTGTTTTAAAAACAAAAATGGGAAAAAGGGCTGCAGAAGAAGGCTTGTGGTTTTTTCCCTGAAAATGGCAACAACAAAGGGTTTGTGGTGCTAAAATCACCAGCTTTCCAGCTTTCAGGAACAGGCAGACTTGAATCAGAAAACCCAATTTTTCAACACAATTTTGGCATTTTACTGGGACATACCCAATTTTTATGATTTTTTGTGCTTTCAGCCTCCTTCCAGTCAGTGACAGAAATGGGTGTGAAACCAATGCTGGATCCCAGACACCTAAACATTTCTGAAAAGTAGACAAAATTCTGAATTCAGCAATGGGTAATGTGTGTAGATCCTACAAGGGTTTCCTGCAGAAAATAACAACTGAATTAATAAAATATTGAAATTGAGGTGAAAAAAACAGCCATTTTTCTCTACATTTTACTATGTAACTTTTTCCTGCAATGTCAGATTTTTGAAAGCACTGGACTCTTCTGGTTGCGGGGATATATAGGGCTCGTAAGTTCATCAAGAACCCTAGGCATTCAGAGCCAATAAATGAGCTGCACCTTGCAGTGGGTTTTCATTCTATACCGGGTATACAGCAATTAATTTGCTGAAATATAAAGAGTCAAAAATAGGTAACAAGAAAACCTTTGTATTTCTAAAATGGGCACAAGATAAGGTGTTGAGGAGCAGTGGTTATTTGCACATCTCTGAATTCTGGGGTGTCCATACTGGCATGTGAATTACAGGGCATTTCTCAAATAGACGTCTTTTTTACACACTGTCTTATATTTGGAAGGAAAAAATGTAGAGAAAGACAAGGGGAAATAACACTTGTTTTGCTATTCTATGTTCCCCCAAGTGTCCCAATAAAAATGGTACCTCACTTGTGTGGGTAGGCCTAGTGCCCGCGACAGGAAATGCCCCAAAACACAACGTGGACACATCACATTTTTCAAAAGAAAACAGAGGTGTTTTTTGCAAAGCTCCTACCTGTGGATTTTGGCTTCTAGCTCAGCCGCCACCTGGGGAAACCTACCAAACCTGTGCATTTTTGAAAACTAGAGACCTAGGGGAATCCAAGATGGAGTGACTTGTCGGGCTCTCACCAGGTTCTGTTACCCAGAATCCTTTGCAAACCACAAAATGTGGCTAAAAAAACACTTTTTCCTCACATTTCGGTGACAGAGAGTGCTGGAATCTGAGAGGAGCCACAAATTTCTTTCCACCCAGTGTTCCCCCAAGCTTCCCGATAAAAATGGTTCCTCACTTGTGTGGGTAGGCCTAGTGCCCGTGACAGGAAATGCCCCAAAACACAAAGTGGACACATCACATTTTCTGAAAGAAAACAGAGGTGTTTTTTGCAAAGTGCCTACCTGTGGATTTTGGCCTCTAGCTCAGCCGGCACCTAGGGAAACCTACCAAACCTGCGCATTTTTGAAAACTAGAGACCTAGGGGAATCCAAGACGGGGTGACTTGTGGGGCTCTTACCAGGTTCTGTTACCCAGGATCCTTTGAATACCTAAAAATTTGGCTAAAAAAACACTTTTTCCTCACATTTCAGTGACAGAGAGTTCTGTAATCTGAGAGGAGACACAAATTTCCTTCCACCCAGCGTTCCCCCAAGTCTCCCGATAACAATGGTACCTCACTTGTGTGGGTAGGCCTTGTGGTCGCAACAGGAAGTGCCCCAAAACACTATCTGGACACATAGAAATTAGCAAATAGAAAACTACCTGTTTTTGCGGGGCACCTGCGTTTTTGGTCCTTGGGCTCAGCAGCCAAACCTATCAAACCCAGACATTTCTGAAAACTAGACACCCAAGGGAGTCAAGGGAGGTGTGACTTGCGTGGATCCCCCAATATTTTCTTACTCAGAATCCTCAGCAAACCACAAATCTAGCTAAAAAATCAAACTTTTCCCACATTTCTGTGTGGGATCACTGCACCAAGACAAATTTCCTAACACCCAACGTTCCCCTCAGTCACCTGGTAAAAATGATACCTCACTTGTGTAGGTGGGCCAAGTGTTTGTGACAGGGAAGAGCAAAAAACATGTCGAAATTGAGGGGGAACCAAAGTGGGTCCAAAAGATCAGTTTGAAAAAAAACATTTTTAGGCTGACAAGTGCAGCAGAAATGTTATCGGTATAGATGAGACAATGCTGGGTGGTAGGAAATTGGTGGATTACTGCAGATTCTGGAAGGTTCCATCACAAAAATGTGGGAAAAATGTGTGCTTTCCAGCAAAGTTGCAGGTTTGCAGGGCATTGTGGGTAAGGAAATGGTGCGGGGTGCATGTGAAGCACACCACCCTGGAATCAACTAGATGTTTAGTTTTCAGATGTGTCTAGGTCTTGTGGATTTTTGTACATGGCAGCGTCCCAAAGTAAAAAAAAGTGCAGCCCTCACCATTCCAAGTGGGACGATTTTGAGAGTTACCAAGCTCTCATGGCCCAAATGTAAAACAAAAACCCAAAATAATCAAATGTCCTCTTGGTTGCCATGGGATAAGATGTTTTAGTGTGCGGGGGAGAGCTGAAAGACTGTTAGCCCCTTCAGTTCGGGTGGGGGCATAACCAGGCCCATACTGGTTGGTAGCCACCACCCCACTATTTTCTTTTATTTTTTGTATTCCCTGGCATCTAGTAGACTTTCTGTCCCCCCGGGGTGTGGATCGGGGGTAATTGCCCAATCTGCCCACTGGTGGGCAGAACATCTTTGGCCCCATTTATTTGGGGTGGGGTTATGGCCATACCCCTAACCTCTTATTTTGAAACAAAATCTTCCCTGGTCTCTGGTGGGCTGTCTGCCCCCTTGGGGGCAGATGGGCCTTCCAAAATAGGCCAGTCTGCCCCCAAGGAGGGCAGTTATGGCCAACAGTAATGTGCCCCCATGGGGAGAGACCCTTGCCCAAGGGGCTGCCCCCTCCAAACAAAACACACACATACACACAAACCAATCCATGGTGTCTAGAGGTTTCTGCCCCCTTTGGGGGCAGATTGGCCTAACAAAAATAGGCTGATCTGCCCCCAAGGGGGGGCAGAAATGGCCTAAATACAACTTGCCCCCCAGGGGAGCGACCCTTGCCTAAGGGGTCGCTCCCCATACATAAAAACATAAACTAAATAAAAATATATATATAACCCTGGTGTCTAGAGGTTTATATTAGGCCGATCTGCCTCCAGGGGGGGGCAGAAAAGGCCTAAAAATATTTTGCCCGCCCGGGGAGTGGCCCTTGCCAAAAGGGCCGCTCCCCTTATGAGTTAGTATGAAAAAAATAAAAATTCCCTTGTGTCTTGTAGTTTTCTGCCCCCCTGGGGGCAGATCGGCCTAATAATATTAGGCCGATCTGCCCCCAGGGGGGCAGAAATGGCCTAGAAATAAATTGCCCCCGAGGAGCGGCCCTTGCCCAAGGGGCCGCTCCCCTTACTTGAAATAGCCCACACATGCTCAGAGAAGCCTGGAAGGAGAGGAAAGGCCTTTCCTCTCCTTCCAGGCTTCTCTGACCCCCTCCACATGATCGAAGGAGAAATGCTTTACATTTCTCCTCCGTACGGCGCTGGAAGCTGATCTTCCAGCGCCGGAGGGAAAGCCTCTGATGCCACGGGGAGGTCACGGGGGTGCAAGGGTGGAAGGGGAAGCGATTCCCCTTCCTTCCCTGCCTAGGGGAGGGTTGTGCCTGGCCATCGGGGGAGCGCTAGCGCTCCCCCGGGGGCCCCTAGCAGGACGAGGTGATCTCGTCCAAGACACCGGGGAACCAGCACCTTGGACGAGATCACCTCGTCCTGGGCACACAAGTGGTTAACGAAAAAACATCTTTACATGAGATAAAACAGAAGTGGAATAGTTTATTTGATAAGTTGGTTTTGACATATTTATGGGAAGTTGGAAAAGAGAAGGATGGTTTAATCAGGCAGGGAATACCATTCCAGATACTTTGGGCCAGATTTATCAGGGTTTTGTGTTACCCTTGCGCCACACAAGGGTGTGCAAGGGCAATGCATAACCTAAGTGAGATTTATCAAGCCACGTAAGGCCATCTTGTGTGGCCTTGCATAATCTGATAAATTTGGAGTAACACAGGTCAGCACAAATTGCTGCTTTGCATTACTTCGCCCCAGGGAGGCGTCCTACGTGAGGAGCATAGGTGGTCCCTCAAATCGTTCCATGGATTTTGGCACATTCTCAGATTTACCATTAGAGGAAGATCTGGCAATGCGTCAAAATGCTCTGCATCCGTAGGTGAGGTGTAACAATGCAAAATAATTTTATTTCTCCTCGTTTTTTCCTCTTTCTATGCATGCGGCATTCCGCAGCACATGTAGAAAGATGAACATGTCTCTCAGGCAAGGGAGGCAAGATGTCTCTCCCTGCACAAAAACAACCCTTCTAAAATGCAGGCACCCTTTTACCATGACTCAAGGGTGCCTGCATTGGCGCTAGGCAGCTAAAAGTGCACCTGCACTAGGAAAGGACAGGGATGTGGCGTATAATGTTGAATATGGCACATTCCTAGCCTTTCCCTTTGCCAAAGCATAGCACAGCAAGGTGCTTTGCTTTGTTTCACTCCATGAAAAATGATAAATAGGGGACCGGGTATGTCTTTGGGTAAAGATTGCTTCATATGTTTTTGAAAATTTAAATTGGAGTCTCGAGGCATAGTATGGTTCAACCAGAGAGTTTCGGACTACATATTTCAAGGTTGAGGTGATGAGTAAGTAATTCACCCAGCCTTTTGGATTCAGAATCATTGTTTTAGAAGACATTTCAGGGAGGACTTGGGTGATGTGTTCAAACTTTTTAGTGCAAGATACAACGAAGACTGCTGAATGACTCACCGTCTGAGGACGTGCCAGTCAATCTTCAGGGAGGCCCATTAGTAGGCATTTCCTCAGCCAACAAGAGAAATGACTAAAGATTCAACAGAAAGTTTGACGATCAGATCTGCCTGATATTTTTGTGCATTTTCAGATACGTAGAATGTTTTTAAATATTTATTAATGTGTGTTTCTAATTGAAGTCTGGAGTTCAGAATGAATCTTAAGGACTTGGCTGATGTGACCAGTTTTCATCTTGGAGTCCAAGATGAACTCTAACAACATGGTTTATGTGACAAGTTAAGGGGACACCCTAATGATAATCAGCCTACACTATTTTGAGAGTGGCAACTATAAGTGTTTTCCTCTTCTCGGGGCGGCCATATGAGCCATAGTCAGTCTTGGGCAGGGAAAACATACACTGGACGTCCAGGAGTAGAAAATAAAAACGATAAGTTTTCCTTTTTTTAGAAAAAAACACCAGATTAGTGGCTTGTTTCTGATTTTTTTAAAAACAAATGCTCGAAAGGCTAAAAAAACACATGGTGGTCCACTCTGCATTATCAGTGACAAAACTGCTTCTGTTCTACCAGAAGATGAAAAAATGAAAATTGTAGTTCCATCAAAGTCCAACATAGAATAGTGGCCATAGGAACAAGAAGAAAACGGATGAAGAAGGAGACGAAAATGGCATTCACATGTTACCCTTCAAGAAAAAAAAAGACACCAATTAAAACAGGGGACGGGAAAGTGTCGTACTTGGATTCTCACTCCTAGGCAAGACTGCTGATTTAGGGATGACAGCACTTTTGTTTGTAGGCGACTAAGCCATACCTACAACAAGTCACAACTGTCGGCCCAAACCTCCCAGCTCACAACCAGAACTTCACCAAAACCTCAAACAGTAAAAGGTGATTTTTGGCAGCCTTACGAATGGACTCTAGATTGTGACATCTCAGGGGAGTCGTGGTGGAATGGAAGTTACCCTTTTCTCACGTTAGTAATAAGTCTCAGTCACACACAAGCAATGAAGGAGATGCAGGAAAGTTTTCAATAGGTTTATTGAAAAGATTGCAATCTACGGTAAAATGCATGAGCTGCAATGATTAGGATAACAAACAATAAAGAAGCCTAATTGTGAAGATGAAAGTCGTGAATACAAAGACCCCCACCACCTTGCAATAAGGATGAAAATGTAAAATCCCTAAAACAGAGAACCTAATATCTTACCTAACGAGAGCTAGGTGTGATAAACCTAATCTGCCAGTACCATATCCATGAAAAGCGCCCCCTCTCCCTGGTTACCTTGAAATGAGGTCTCTTGATCCGGCACCGTGGTAACACGAAGGCTGATTTCTGCAGCAAGGTGACATGCAGCATATATGGCATCTGGCAGGAATCCATCATATAAACTTGTCTGTGTGAGATGTATTTATACAGATCTTGTAGGACTCCTGACACAGTAACGTTCCTAAACCATTGATAAGGAGGCAAACTTGTGGTGGCAATTATGTAAACAATCCCCAACAAGTGTACATTATGTTCCTGTCACATGATGTGAATACCTACGTACATCACTTGATTATGGCACTGATACTGATGCCTTCACAGAGTGTCACTGATAAGGCAAATCCAAACATTTCATAACTATAAGCAATGACAGCCATCTTAAAAGAAATATTAAAATAAATGGACTAAAACAGAGCATGCTAAGTAGGTTAAAAGTCACTAGATGGCGGGGGCACACGCTTGCAAGCCAAAAGGGCTAAGCTGATCTCCTGAGTCCCAATAAAAACTAAATAGGATTCACTACAAAAGGTGTACAGCAAGGGAAACAAACTGAAATGTAAAAAAAGAAGTAAATAATAAAAGAAGCAAACAGGTGGGAAATTAAAATGTGAAGTACTAGTTTTGGAAAATATAGATAAGAAATAAGTTTCAACTGAAGAAATTTGGCATCAAATTCCAGGCCTGGTTGAATTGTTGTTTCCACATTGTTATGCCCCATTGCATACACTAATGGGGTTTTAGTGATCTGCAGGCAAAAATGTTTTTCCTATGAACATGCAACACCTTTTGTCACAAAATTGGGCTTGCATGAGAAACATAACATTCTGCAGTGTCTGCACAAAAATATAGCAAATATGTGTCCATGAAACCTTTTTACTTTCTGTTCCTCAACCTGCCTTTATCACCTCTAAAACCAGTGGTAATCAAGGCAGCGAAGCTGGTACTAAAGGCAAGCATATGATAGCAATAAAAACCAAGAGGATCAAATAAAATTGGGACTCCAGCAGAGGCATAACGAAACTTGAGCCCCCCTCCACAGAGTACACGGAGGCCCCCCCCTCTGAACTCATGCAGGAGCTCTCGGGCCAGAGTACTATGCTGAGGGGGCCTCTGCAGCTCAGGAGGGCACCCATCACTGCTTGGGCTAAGGGGGTGTTTAATATACAACTGGACTCCAGGGCAGTGTTGAATTCTGAAGAAAACCTTACGCTTTAGAAATTAATTTAGTCTTAGATGGGGGATTATTTTTAAAGCAGATTGTTGTCCCTGTTCCCATTCCCTGTTTGCCAACCTGTGGCCATTTAACTTAGGCACAGGAACTATTTTTACACAAGGGTAATCTCAAGTAAAGTCTAAATATTGGGATTTATGTATTTCATGTATATTTTTATCTTTCTTGTGCTTATGCTTTTGCATAATTTCCATTTATGGGTGGTTATTTGGAACAGAACATTTTTTGCAGGCCTTGTGAAACTGGATGTGTGGCACATGCACTGTCCTAGAATATTCACCATGTTATATATAAGCTTAGGGCCTAATTCACAAAAGTACCTTACACTTTTAAGTAATTTACACTTTTGATTAACTTTACTACAATTTGGCTATTCATAAAATTAGAGTGTCAATTACACATGTGGAGTAAATGTACACTAATATTTTGTGTTTAGCCAAAAAATAGTAAATTTGCTAAACAGTGTAAATTACTCAAACGTGTATAGCCCCCAGGTCCTTCAGTATGGTGGAGACAGTTGTATGTGATTTCATGGTAAACAATTTAATAGAATACTATTACTGAGAAACCATTCACCCTAAATGGACAAATGGAAATTTGCAGACTGATTAGCATTTACGATTTCTTAGAAACCAATTCACAGAAATACCTTTTCTTCGAAGTTGGCTTTTGGATCCTTGTTTTTTAAGGTGTGAATGCAATGGTTGCAGGACTTTTTTTTAATTTCAAAATCATTTTTATTGACATTTTTTATAAGACAAGAAGTTTAGACATAGTATAGAAGGGAGAGGAACATTTGCTTAATGGGGTACGATGATCGGGAGAGGATACATCACATTTTTCTAATAGCTATAGTATCTAGGTGTCATAGTGGTGTAATATAACAAAATAACACTGACTCATATTATCTTAGAATATATAGGCTAGAGAGGAGTGAAGTGCTATGAGGGTAGGGTATAGTATTGAACGGTTGATTTACCCCAGAGTAGTAGGGAGATATAGAGAAAAAAGTGGAGAAAAGATATGACAGGATAGCCAAGGGAAAGATAGAAAGAGAACAAAGAAATAGTAGTAGGAGGAGTTGCGGGGGGATGGGAAGAAGGAAGGTGTGTGGAGGAGAGGAGGGGAAGGAAGGTTAAAATGGGAATTAAGGGAGGAGGTGGAGGGATAAGATGGCAGCTAAGGAAATATATGAATCTAGTCTTGACCAGATTTGTTGTTTTTCTTCAATGAGGTTTTCAGGTAGGTGTTCAGAGAGTTATCTGCTCACCTGGCAAACTGGATCGAAAGTCTGAAGAGGTCTTTCCATTCAGATACAATGGTTTTAAGACTGTTTGAGATAAAAATATCACATAAGGTACATTCTTAGACTAAGATATGTTTCAGAAGGAAAGATACCAAGAGCATTAGAAGCAAGGTCAGAGGTCCAGTTTATTTGCAGGATTTGCAAGATGGTATTGCTAAGATTAGACCAGAACTTCTTAGAGAAGATGCAGTATTGTACCATATGTTGTAGGTGCCCTGTCACTTTTCCACAGCTCCAACATGGGTCTGATTCACAGACACCTGGGCCCATATTTATACTTTTTGGCACAAACCTGCGCTAGCGCAGATTTGCGGCAAAAATGTTAACGCGGGCTACCGCGATTCCAACGTTCCAGCTGGGCGCCTTATTTATGGAACGACGGCAGCCGGCACTGCGGCCTGGTTAGCATCAAAATAAATGACGGTAACCGGGCAGCGGAGGCGAAGGGAAGTTTGGGGGTTGTGCGCCAAAGAATGATGCAAGTCAGGTTAGAGTAAAAATGATTGGCTCTAACCTGACTAGCGTCATTTTTTGATGCACAACTCCCATGGAAATGACTCCTGTCTTAGAAAAGACAGGAGTCATGCCCCCATGCCCAATGGGCATGGTCATTGGGCACAGTGGCATGTAGGGGGCCCAAGTTAGGCCTCCCTATGCCACTTCTATGTAAATAAAATAATACTTACCTCTACTTACCGTAGATGGTACCCCCCATCCATGGGTGTCCTTCAGGGGTGGGTGAGGGTGGCAGAGGGGGTCCCTGGGGGCAGGGAAGGGCACCTGTGGACTGCTTCTATGGTCAGAGACCATGGAAATGAGCCCACAGGTCCCTTAACACCTGCCCTTACTCAGGCGTTAAAAAATGACTCTAAACCAGTGTAGAGTCATTTTTTTGAGGCCCTCCCCCCTCTGTGCATCATTTTTGCACAGGAGTATAAATAAGGTGCAAAGGCCTTAGAGTCATTTTTTGCCCTGGAATGCGTACCTTGCATCTCATTTACGCAAGGTAGGTTTCCACGGTAAAAACATGACTCAAACTCCATAAATTTGGCGCTAGACGGGTCTAGCGCCAAAGTATAAATATGGAGTTAGGTTTGCGCCGGATTTGCGTAAAAAAAAGGATGCAAATTCGGCACAAACAGAGTATAAATATGCCCCCTGGTTTGAAAAGTTTAGCATGGGTCCAGGGAGCCCTGTCAGCAGTCCAAAATCTACATTGAGCTAAGGAGGGTGTAATCTTGTTAGTCGTGAGGTTAGCCGCAATGGAAGGGGCTGAAGGCTGGTTATTAGTAGGGGTAGCTACACACCTACCACTAGCAATAATACTCCCATGCCAATGTTAGGTCCAGTCAACTTCTCAAAACATCAGCCGCTGGTAGTTTGGCAATGAGCAGGCAGGCTTAACTTAGGAGACAGGTATGGAAAGTATTTAAAAACACCAATGCAGTAAATGAGTAAGACACAACACACAATAAAAATCCCACACCAATTTATAAAAATAGAAAATATGTTTGTCTATAAAATGACACCAAAATTACAGAAAATGTGATTTTAAGTGCTTAGAAATCAATAGACTCAACTGGGGACTTCTGGTCACACTTGACCAGCACAAAGTCAAAATTTTAAGCCGTTCACGATGGAGCCCTGCTCAGATACACTGAGTGGGAGGCCTCGGTCAAACTTTTCCCTCCGCACTTCAAAACTTTTCTGGATCTTTTCTCTCTCAACGTCGTGTGGTCCTCTCCAGCAAGCCAATTTTGATACAACGTCAGACTGCTTTTCTGCAAGGCCCCAGTTAAATCCAGAAAGTCTGGAGCTCCGGAGCTTTCAGTGAGACGAACCTGAAGTTTAGAGTGAGTCACGGTTGAAGGTAGTCCACTTGACTCATGATGTCAGGCCAGTCCACTTATGGATCTCAAAGTTTCTCCAAACTTCTCTAGACATCTGGAACTTCTTCCTGAAGTTCCTCTTGTGGATTCAAAGTGTCCAAAACACAAGTCTAAGGGTCTAGAAGCTCTGAGAGCCCTTGGAAGTTTAGGACTACAATTCCCAAAATGCACCTGGCCAAATCCTTAAAAGTTCACTGGATGCACTCCAGACTGGGGACGTTTGTGACAATTGGTGAAGACAAGCTCCATTAACCTGTTGCTTTCAGAGATTCCACTCCTGAATCCTTTTTGAAGCAAGGCAAAGTTCTTAGGGTTGTTGTTCCAGTGTGCAACAGGAGCAGTACTTCAGGGTGCAGTCCTTGGGGTTGCAGACCAGGGTTCCAACAGAACAGTCTTTCTTCTTCTTGTGATTTCAGGCAGCAGATCTGAATTGCAATGCACCTCAGCCACATTTAGTCAATCATTTTGGGGACAAGTAGGTGGGTGCATCCCTGTTCATTGAGATGCATGGTGCCACCCAAAAGCATGGCAGCTTTCTCCAAAGTGTGTCATTTTCCTGTCCCATAAAGCACTGCAGTTTAAAATCCAAGATGGAGGATTTCTATCCAGAGGAACAAGGCCTGGTTAAACCAACTTACTGGTGTGGCTCATTTCTATTACCATTCCCCCTCCAGACCTACTTCTGTCCTGCTTCTTTTGAAGCCCAGTTTGATTTACTCTGCCCTCTTCCAGGCCTAGCCTCTACAGCTGCAGACCCCCCAAAAGATAACCTATGCCCAGTGCAAGCCACTGATCACCTCATCTAAGAGGCCTAGCTAATCCTGTTAAGACTGACCAATCAGGAGAGGCCCAGCATGGCTGGATTTTGGCTTACAGTAGCAAGTTGTTGGAGTTATCATTACCAATCTTTTGAGTCGTTTCATGATACAATTAGCTCCTTCCTATCAATACTTATGTGAAATATTCCCAGGTTATCCTATCGAGCTAAGTATCTACAATAATGAAAAATCAATTGGGCAGTTTGTCCCTCACTAGGGCATATAAAATATCGTGTATAATGCCACTGCTTATAGTTACATGGCACCCCACCCCTGGGGCACCTAGGAGAGGCCCTACAGGTGACTTATATATGCAAACAAGGTAGATAGTTACTTTGGAAGTACCTTTAATGGCAAACTCCAATTTTCACACATTTTACTTCTTAAAGTCAGTCTGCAAGGCACTGCTGCCTTTGAAAATGACAGCAAGCAACACATCTACTGGGCCTCTAAACTTCCCTGCCTATTATATACTAGGTACTTTTATGTAGTTTGAATCCATCTTGCCCTATTATTTCCTAGGGACTTACAGGAGTCTGTCATTGCCATTTGCAATTGTACCCACTTTACCATATACCTTTTATTCAGAGCACTGCTTAGCAGAGCCCAGGGCACAGTCAAGGCCAGTTACAACCAGTATTAGTAAAAAAACATGGGAGTGAACATGCTAAATGGAAGACTTTCTCAAAGAAGACCAACTTACTGTCATATTATGTGTATTGCAAAAGAGCAATTCCCATTTGCTCTTTAATGATTGAGTTAGAGAGGATGTTGTGGGTTTGTCCTCCCTTAGCTAAGGTTTAATTTATTGGGGAGATCAGATGTTCCTGAGGAGTTATGTCTGAAAATGATGTCTTTCATTTTTAGACAGTGGTAGAAGTCTATTTCCTTGAGTTCAAATTTAGATTTAAGGTGTGCAAGAGGGTACCGGTTTGGTGGGAGATCCCAGGTCCCCAACTAAAAAGATGCATTTATTCCCCATTCCTTAGGAAACAGGGCTAAACTGAGTTCTCCAAACTGAGGACTGTGAATCAGACATGGATTGGTGTCAATGGGCAGCCAAGAGGTCTACAAGAGTAGGGGCTGCTCCAAGAAACGGAGCAAGGTGTAGGGCTACTGGCGCACCTACCGAGGAGACTGATTGGGTGGGGTTGGTAAGGACAGTGAAGGGAAGATGTGTAGTATCCCGATATTTCACTTATCATCAGATGAGGCTTTTGTGTTATGTTGTTCATGCTCCGTGCTTTATGAGTGCTAGTTCCTATCGTATATATGCTGTGCGTTTTTTTTAAACCATTGCCTTTACTGTACACAGAGTATGCGCTTTATGCCATAAAAGAGAATATTTTGTTAAAAAAAGAAATAGGGCCTGATTACAACTTTGGAGGTGGGTGTTAATCCGTCCCAAATGTGACGGATATACCACCTGCCGTATTACGAGTCCATTATATCCTATGGAACTTGTAATACGGTGGGTAGGATATCCATCACATTTGGGACAGATTAACACCCTCCTCCAAAGTTGTAATCAGGCCCATAGTGTTTTACATTCTAATTTAAAGTTATCATTATGCCATGATGAGGCCAGGAGGGAGTAGCATATTTTATTAGGGAGTTTATCCATTTTCCAAAGGGCCTGTGCTGTACTGTAGAGAATGAAGGAGGAGTGTTCCATCCTTATTTTCATACTGGTTGTAAATTATATGAGGGAGAGTGGTTAAGAGTGTTTGTTTTCAATGGCAAGCCAGGATGGAGGAGTCGTATTTGATAAGGAGAACTAGAAGAATCCTTGTCATGCTAAGTAAGCATTTTGGTATCTCATATAATCTGGGATATTTACACCTCCAAGTTTCTTTGAAAGCCTCAGTTTCTTTAGTGCAATTGTTGGCCTTTTTGGATTGTTACAGAAACGCTGTGAGCATTATATCCAATGTGGCAAAGAAAGAGTTAGAAAGATGATTTAGAGTCATGATAATCAGGAAGTTGATAAATGGGGGCGATCATCATTTTGATGGTTTCTATGTGTCCCCACCAGGTAATGAATTGGGTGACCATTTATCTACTATGTCTTTAATTTTGGTTATGGTCATTTTTTTTCATTGTATTCAAATGATTATCTAAAATTTTGGCTGTGTCAAATTCACACATATTTTATTTTGTCCTGCATCCATGTATGACCATAATCTGTGATGATTGAGCTATTGCAGTGGACATACAGTGGAAGGAGCTCAGTTTTGTCTCAATTAAAGGAGGAACCTGAGACTTAGGTATAGTCATTAATGGTTGACATGATTATAGGTAATGCCAAATCTGCTTGCGTTGTGAAAAGGAGGATGTCATCTGCTTATGCCACCACTTTTTGTGGGCCTGCAGAAAAGGGGATATTAGAAATAGAGAGGCCCCTCTAATTTCAATAAGGAGTTGTTCCATGGTTAATAGAAACAGAGGGGGAAGGGGGCAACTTCGTCTGATACCTTGTAGAAGGCTGAAGGTATTAGAAAATATTATGTTAATATGTATTCAAGCTTTAGGTTCCTTGTAGAAGGTGAGAGTCATTTTAGAGAAGTTAGGATCTAGACTGAATGCAGTAGGGGTAACATGTAGAAAAGACCACAAGAGCTTGTCAAAGGTCTTTCCCACATCTAATGCAATCGCAGAGGTGAGATGGTTGAGAGGGTTTTTGGGGTATGGAAGGGTCTGTACTTTCTTTAGGGATGACAATTATGGTGGCTTTTGCAGTGGTGCCAGTGACTGTACCACTGGAGGAGAAGTGGGAAAAGAAATAATCTAAGATAGTGATAAGGGAGGGTCGCCAAGTCTGAACAAATGAGGCAGGGAAGCCGTTAGGCCCTGGTGCCTTCCCTGCTTTGAGCAGTTTGATCATGTTTGAAATTTCACATTGTGCAATTGGTTTTTCAAGTATGGTTTTAATTTTGTTGCCCTCTTTGGTGATGGGGATCTTGTTAAGGTATTGTAAGCAGGTTTTGTAGGGGGTGTTTTTACTTTTGGAATAGAGTATGCAGTAGAAGCTTTCAAATGTGGAGAGAATATCCTACTCATTGGTGGAGGATATCCCGTGCTTATTGGGAATAGAGGTTATCCTGGGCCTACGGTATGTTTGTTTCAGATAAGAGGCTAGTATACTCCCAGATTTATTCCATCCACAAAAGGAGATACCCTTGTGTCTTTGGACGATAAGGTATTCTTTGTTGCTTACGATATATGGTTGCAGGTCTTACTTACATTTTTATAAGAGATATTCATTTCAGTGCTATTCCTCAAGGGACATTACTTCAGATTTATATCTTTTATACTGTCAGACAATTACTTCAGATGATTTTAATTTGCTGATCCCTCTCTAACCCTAAGCACCATCATCTCCTGACCCAATTACAACACCTGCCCCTAAATACCTTTCACCATAGCAAAACTACACCCATCTCTGATGCTTCAGTTCCATCCCTCCCTGACTCTATAAGTCATTCCTATACCTCAATGCTACCCAACTCTTGAGCCCTACAAATTCCTCCCCACGCCAAAATTCAACCCATCCCTCAACCCTGAAAACCCATTGTTACCTCTAAACGCCACTCAGGACTGAACCCTAAAATTTCCTCTCTATGTCTTAACCTCACCCATCCCTTAAAACCCCTCATCACAGTGGAATAATGCAAGTATATGAGGCCTCCCTGCAGAACATCATGAGGGGCCCGCCCCTGAGTCTCCAAAATCTTACACATATCAGTTGAACTTGGGTTGAATGGAGGCTTCTCAAAGAGTGGGATGCCCCCTGAATGGTTGAGGGCTACCCTGCACCCCAAAGGCTGTAGGGGACAGCCTCTTCACCTCTAAAGACCATCCATCCCAAGCCCCCAAGGAAACCCTGACCACCCCTAAAACCACCCCCTGACCCCTAAAGACCCATCACCACCCTAACCACTATCCATCCCATACCCATAAAACTCCCTTTTCACCCCTAAACACAACACACCCGATCCCTAAAATTCCCTTTTATACATCTAAAGTCTACCCATCTCTGAACCTGTAAAGCCCTGCCAACCCTAAACTCTACCTACTCCTGAATACTAATGCTTTTTCTGGCAATAAACTCCACCTATCCCTGACCCACAAACCCCTCAGCACCCCTAAGCACCACTCAGTCCCAAACCCTAAAAATCCTTTACTATCCCTAAACTCAATCAACCTCAAAACATCCTTCACAGCGCTAAACTCCTGAACCCTAAAAACCTCTCAACACTCCTAAAGTCTACCTATATCTGAACCCTAAAACCCATCAACACCCCTAATTTCCACTCATTCGTTAATGCTAAAAAACACTCCTAATCGCCATACATTCCTGATACCTAAAAACCGACACCACCCCTAAACTCCTCCCATAACTGAAGCCTAAAAATTCCTTTCTACACCAGACCTCACCCATCACAGACCCTTAAAATACCCTTACCGTCCCTAAATATCACCCATGCCTGAACCCAAAACAAATCACTGTCCTCAAACTCCAACCAATTTTATTGTAATTTAGATTTTTGTCTCTAAAATTATCTCTCTTTTAAAATGTTTTCTTTAATGTTCCATTTTTTGTACTTCCTTAAAATTGTCTTTCCTTAAAATTGGTCTTTCATGATTTGTTTTCCTCCTATGTGGTTTCTCACTTTTCTTTTTTTTATTCATTCACATACATCAGGTGGAGAGTTACAATTTTGGAGCAAAGTTACATTTGGATTTTGTGTCTAAACAAAAAGTAGTAAATTGAATCAGGCCCTACTTGTAAAATAGAATCAGCAGGTACCTCAAGACTGTTGTCTGTGAAGAGATACATCATGTACAATTTTCACTTCCATAACAGCATACATGTATTTTGCGCAATTAACATGGGTTTTGTTAAAATATATGGAGAAAATAACATCCACTCCTGTTAGGCCTGACATCCTTGGCATGGTTTCCCCTAGCTTTTTGCCTTCTGACTTCCTGATTTGCTGAACACATTTGTGCATGATAACATTGTCTTATCCACAATTGGCATATTTAAGTTACTTATAAGTCCCTAGTAAATGGCGATTACTGTGCCCAGGGCCTGCAAATTAAATTATACTAGTGGGCTTGCAGCACTGATTGTGTCAACCACTGCAGTAGCCCTTCAAACATGACTCATGCCTGCCACTGCAGAGCCTGGGTGTGCAGTTTTAAACTGCCATGTTGACCTGGAAAGTTAACCACCTTTCCAGTCCCAAACCTTCCTTTTTAATACAAATAAGTTACCCCTAAGGTAGGCCCTATACAGCCCCAAGGGCAGGGTGCAGTGTATTAAAAACATTGGACATGTACATTCAAGTTTTGCATGTCCAGATAATGAAAAACCCTTAAATCCATTTTCACTACTGCAAGGCCTAACTCCCCCATGGGTTAACACTGGGATTGCCTTATTACATTTTATAAGCATAATTTCCATTTGGGAAGAGATGGGACCCCCAAGTTTGGTGTCGCTGGAATCATAATTTAAAATCACAATTTATGGTGAGGTCAGATTTTAAATTGTAATTCTGAAATTGCCACTTTTAGAAAGTTTGCATTTTCTTACTTTAAATCATCTAGTACCTTCTGCCTGTCTCTGAATACACATCTGTGTTGGTAACAGCTGGGCTCTTGTGCATTTGCTTCAGACAGCGAAACACAGAGGGAGCTTAAGTGTGACTGAGTGGCATATTCATGGGTCATCCTGGGCAGGATGCCTGAGAGGAGCTGACATTTTCACCTGAATGGGCTTGGTCCTGAGCCCAAACAAAGAGCTGCATAACCCAGTGTAGTGTGTCTGGAGCCAGGGCAGGGTCCCTGTACACTTCAAATGCCTCTCTTTGAAACCTCTCCCACTTGGAAGGCATCACTGGGTATAAGAACTGGACTTCTGACCCCACCAAATCAGTACACTTCTGAACCTGAGGACATTCTGGCAAGAAGAACTGATATGTTTCTGAAAGCACTGTCACTCTGCTGGACTCCTGGTCTGCTGTGCTTGCCCTGCTGCCTGCTGCCCTGGGAGTGAGAAGGACTGGACCTGCATCTGTACATCCCCAGAATCAAAGTGACTCCAAGGGCTTGTTGGCTTGCCTCCTGTTCTGAAGTCTTAGGGACTTCAAAGACTTCACTTCCTCCTGCAACAGCATCTGAACTTTGCTTGCTGAAAGTTTTGCCCTGCTAAGTGGTGCCAATCCAACCCTGGGCCATTGGAAGTGGGTATGAATTGCTGTAACTGTAAAATTCATGCATTGCGAAAGTTGCGCCAGTGGGAACCGACACATCTACCCTAGTTTCCGATGGATTGCCACTGCTGCAGAGGACAAAGACATCACATCACCAGCTGCCTGACTCGATGATGACACATCACCTTCATCGCAAAGTCGGGTTGCCGACGTACTGCTGTTTACGGACATCGCATTGATGGCTGTGCAGCTCGATTATGACACATTTCCGACTGCTTGGATCTGAACCAATGCTTTGCCTGCATCCAAAGGGACCAACGCCCATGCATCACCTCCTCTGCTCCTCACATCGGGTCTTCAACGATAACACATCCCTCCATCCAAGGTACTTTTTCAGTGGGACAAGGGTGATCCCTGTATCGGATCCACACTCCATCACGGTGAGCCTGACTTTTCAGATTTCACTCAGTCTAGGGTGACTAGATAGCTCCAGTTGGTGCTTTATATTGCTAAGCACTATAATTGCAGATATTCTCTAAAAGTTCATATCACAACTTCTGTTTATTGGATTTTTGTTGTTATGGTCTTGTTTTGTTTATTAAATTAATCCCTATTTTACTAACATGGTGTGGAATATTTTGTGTGGTGTTGTCACTGTTTTAAGTGTGCACAAATACTTTACACACTGCCTTCTAAGTTAAGCCTGCCTGCCTGCTCTGTGCCAAACTACCAGAGAGTGAGCACAGGTGAATTTAAGGTTTGTATCCTACTTACTCTGACTAGGATTGTGGTTCCAGCTTGGTCAGGGTGCATACCACTGTACCACCACAAAAAACCCTTTTTTATTTCAGAATAATGTTATTGATTTTTATAGAACAAACAACCAAGAATAAGGGTATGGAGTATGAGGGTTAGATGAGAATGGTAGAATGCATATAAGCATGAAGCATATCTAGGCATTACATTATATATTAAAATAGATTGTGTACAGAGTTCAAGATGTGCATAGGGAATAATATATTCAATGGATGCGGTTGGAAATCCCGGAAAAATCAGAAGTGATTAAATGGAAGCGCAAAGATAGAAACTGAAGGTAGGATTGATAAAAAAGAGAGGAGATAGCAGGAGAGAGTAAGGAAAAAGAGCAGGGGTGGGGGTGGTAGGGCTAGATAGGAGGGGAAGAAAAAGTGTGGAAGTAAGAAGAGCTATTGGGGTGATGTCTACCCCTCTAAAGCAAGGGAACCATCGATTGGGTGAATGAATATTATCAGGAAAACCACATGAGAAGAATAGAATTGGTGGTAGCTAATATTTTTGGACATCTTAATTGGATTATGTTTCTAATTAATTACTCTTCCACATCGAGAGATGTGGCTGATGGAAAATCTGGTAAAACATAAATAGTAAGTTGATGACTACTTGGGGTGGTGAAAACATGCTAAAGGTTTAACTCCTCTGCAGCAGCTCAAGGAGCAATCTGTTTATTGCAAGAGAAGAAAAGTATGAAAGTGATAATAAGAAATCCACCTAGCTAGGTGATGGTGGGTAATAGGCCAGATATCTTTAAACATTCTCCTAGAGAGCTCACATAATCTTCTATACAGAAGACTTCACAAAAGCACAATAAAAATGTCTTTAAATTGAATATACCCTTGTCTTATAATTTGGTACTGCAGCCTTACTATAATGTTTAGTCTAAGGTAGGAGTGGGTGGAACTTATGGAATTTTACTCTTTGGAATTCTTCGGAGTTACAAAAAAACACTGTGAGATTCCGCAAAGGTCCGCCAAAGGGTGAAGATAGACCCGTAGTGCTGGTCACGCCATGATTTAGCGCTCAGAGCGTATTCCACACTGAAAAATCTGTGTAAACTGTACCATGTGCTGTTCTAAAGGATGTAGCTACTTGAGTTGATTTTGCTGCAGCTCGTGCAGATTTTCTACTCAAGCAGCAGTTTTCTGACCGGGGACAGTCATAACTGCCCGTGTCGGAAAAATCTCACGGATGGCCTACTAGCAACCGAAAATCGAGCTAGGGAACCCCAAATCTCACTTGCACTGGCCAACTTACAGTTTTTGCATGTGTATGAAGAAAAGTTCCACCACACAGGGATTGGTGACATTTAGTTTTAACTCCACATTACAAGAGTAATGCAGAGTAACCAAAATTTCACCAGTTCCGATGGAATATTTTGCCCACCCCTAGTCTATGGGAGATCCTAAGGTGTGCAAAGAGTGACAACTTATGAAGCAGGAAAGTTATGAAAGAAGAAAGATTGTAGGTAGGGGCTCAGCTATCAGTAGTACAGAAGAAAAAGTGGCACCAGGGCCCAGGTTTGTGAGGGATGCATTGTGCCCAAGTTATGGCCCTCCTTTTACCACACACACTGGGGTAGATAGGCACTGATGACATTAAGCCACAAGGGACTCTTGCTATGCTACTGATAGTAAGGTCCAAAAATAAGCTAATGAAAAAGTAAACATGTATTAGGCAAAATACTACAAAAATGTCCACAAAAAGAAAATGGATAAGAGTTAAACTGTGTTCATTGAAGAAACGTGGGGTTAGCCATTAACATAGAGAATAATTTAGTTAAATCAAGGGCCATATTTATACTTTTTGACGCAAAACTGCGCTAACGCAGTTTAGCGTAAAAAAATTTAGCGCCGTCTAACGCCATTCTGAAGCGCCATGCGGGCGCCGTATTTATTGAATGGCGTTAGCCGGCGCTACCAGACCGGCGCTGCCTGGTGTGCGTGGAAAAAAAACACGTACACCAGACAGCGCCGGCGTAGGGGGAAAATGGCGTATGGGCGTCTTAAAATGGGGCAAGTCAGGTTGCGTCGAAAAAATCGTCTTAACCCGACTTGCCCCATTTTTTAACGACGCCCATCCCCCATCAGTCATGCCCCCTTGCCCAATGGCCATGCCCAGGGGACTTCTGTCCCCTGGGCATGGTCATTGGGCACAGTGGCATGTAGGGGGGCACAAATCAGGCCCCCCTATGCCACAAAAAAAAAAAAATATATACTTACCCGAACTTACCTTAATGTCCATGGGATGGGTCCCTCCGTCCTTGGGTGTCCTCCTGGGGTGGGCAAGGGTGGCAGGGGGGGTCCCTGGGGGCAGGGGAGGGCACTCTGGGCTCATTTTGAGCCCACTTGTCCCTTAACGCCATGCCTGACCCATGCGTTAAAAAGCGGCACAAATGCGCCGTTTTTGGTCACGCCCACTCCCGGGCGTCATTTTTGCCCGGGAGTATAAATACCACGTAAAGGCCTGGGAGTCATTTTTTAAGACGGGAACGCCTCCCTTGCATATCATTAACGCAAGGAAGGGGTTCACGCTAAAAAATGACGCACACTCCGGGCACTTTGGCGCCCGAAGCGTCTAACGCCATAGTATAAATATGGCGTTAGTTGGCGTTAGTTTAGCGTCGAATTTGCGTCGAAAAAAACGACGCAAATTCGGCGCAACCAGAGTATAAATACGGCCCCAAGTATATGGGAAATGATAGAAACATCAAAAAATCTTTTAGCTGTTGCTAAGGATATTTTTAGTGGGGCAGGTCCAAAAAATATAGGTTTAACTATAGGCGAACAAGGTCAGAATAATGGAGGTTATTTAGTTCAGTGAAAAAGTGAACCTTCAAACTTAGAAGAGTTCTTAGAACGTCTTCATCGCCACCATTAATCAAGCTTAAGGCTATAGTCAGAAAATGTTCATTAATGTCAGATTAAATGAAAATACTAATGAAGCATCATGAGTGAGAGTAGAATTCTCAGTGCAGAAACCAGGCATTACCAAAAGTCTACACCACATATAAGGTTATTAGTCTTGATGAGTGGCTTCCCTTCATCTAATCTCCTTGTATCTTGCCAGGAAACACTGAAAGAAGGCACGGGTGAATGAAATTCAATGACCCAAGACTCATATGATTTGAGTAGTTCTATTCAGGGCTAAAGATTGTGGAAAATGGATATTGGAGACAAAAGATACTGTGAACACTAAACAGATATCTAACTGAAACCTTGAGATATTCACATCCTGATGGCTGGTGAACTGGTAGTATTTAATGCCATTTTGACTTGGAGTCTGTGCCAGGCAAGGTGAAATTAGCTGATGTTGTGTAGCCATTTTAGTTATAGCTCCATGCACATTATTTTAGCATACTAGGCCTGCTGATGTGCACTTTAACCTAGATATATTTTATTCAGCTTTATTTTATTATTCTTACAATGGCCACTTTTGCGGTTTTGTTTTATTTCTCTATATCTTACTGTTTTTGCCTAGGCCAGCACTACGTTCTCAAACAAGACATTCTTGCTCACTCTGTGCTTCTTTCAAGGCTGCAGTAAGATACGTTGACAGTGAACATGGTACAAGTTTTGTCTCTGACATTCATAGAAAAACACACATCCTTATGTAGGGACATTTTCTCAGAACAACATCTGTTTTATTACATAAACACTTCACTGTCCCTTACACGTTAGAGGGAGATTCCAGCCATAAACCCACAACTGTATGCTGATTGCTGAACACTTCACTACAGCTGCTTAAGCAGACTTCAGGCCTTCGCTCTGGTATAGGGGATGACGTCTTCCCAGGGGAACCTGAAGGGCAGAATTAGAGCTTAACACGCTGTGCTCTATTATAGCCTAGGTAGGAATTAGTCTATTGACTCTAGTGACAATATGATATTGTTATTTCTATGCTGTACTCTCATTGTCACAATTTTAATCTTGTAATGCTTTATCGTCCCGGTTATTGCAGCACATGCTTTGCTATCTAAGATGCAGTCGCTTCATTAAAATCTTATTAAAATGTATACTGCCTCTGTTTGTCATTGTGTATGTAAGACTAATGTAACTGAGAGAAACGGATGAGACCTGAGTGACCACGGTTTCCCTGAGAAATCAATTATGTAATGCTCCCGGCTGACCAATCATCCCTGCCCTTGGGTAGAGATGAGGCACTGCTAGTTACCCAGAGCAAAACCCGGATTGGGGCGACAGGTGTCACCTGTAGTGGGTCAGACTCAGTCTCCCACACTGCAGGCTATTCTGCCGCTCAAACTCCAGTAGCCTCATTAGAATAATGAGAGCCTACACAACACTGATGTGGCTCTATGTTTCATACCAGCTTGCACCTGTTTACTCATTCCTCATTTTTATTGTTTCCCTTACATTAGGGTACCCTTCAGTTGCTTTATACTACTTTGTATTTGGTTGTGGTTAAGGGTATTCTCCCTCTTACCTCTTTAGCTTCTAGCTCATCTGGTTTGCAGGGGCCTCACGTGGTTCCTGTGTGGTATCTGGTCTTTGAGTGGCTCATCATAGTAGCATCTCCTATTGAAACTGGAAAGTGTACACTGCTCATATGTTCACAAGTTACCTCAGTATTCTAACCATGTACTTCCCTGTAGTCTCCTGTTTCCCTACAGTCCATTTAGTGACATACCAGTCCTCCAGTACAAAGGTTGCCTTATGTTTGCCCCAGCCTCAGGTGATCATTCCAAGACTGAGATCCAGTTCAGTGTTTCGCTCTCATTCCCTATCCCTATTTTACCCCATTTTCTACCTCTGGTGTGTTATTCACCTTTCCACATCCATGGGTGTTCATAGAAGGCAGCAGCTTTCAGTGTGTCCACTGTATAGAAACCTTTCAAGAGGTTTCATGCATGTGAAAAAAGTTACAACTAGGAAGCTTTCCAGTTTATGCCAACTATACAATTCATCAAATTACAGGAGGTCTTTGTATAGGGAAGCTTGGATCACATATATGTGCCAATGTTTCTCACCTGTCATGTAACCCGGTGAGGAACACGGTTTCATCATCAAGAAGCTACTGATGTTGTCTTTCTAGCTTGTGTCAGTTCCTGTATTCTACCAGTCTGAGCGCTCAGGTTTCTATGCTCTTGCAAATCCTGACAGAAGACAGGTAAAACGCTAATCAGAAACATATTAACCAGCTGTGTCTTGCAGTAAATTGAAAAGAAAGCTTCCATTCTTCTAGGAGGACGTTTCTTCACAACAGAGAGAGAACTGCTGCAGGTGACAACAGCTTCCCTGCCTCTGTGTCAAAGAGAAAAATGTCCCTTCAAGTCAAGTTGACGCTACAAATGTAATACTTATTGATAGGTAATTTTTGTATGAAAAATATTTTGCCTTTTGGTCAACAATATTTTCTCAGAATGAATGCCCCTTTTCAGCAGTGTGCCATTCCCAATCCCTTGAAGGTTTAGATTTGGAGCTATTGAACTCACAGGCCACATTTCATTAGTAGCTAACTTACTTTATAATTTAGATTGCATATCTACTGTCCCAGTAAGAGATATATGAATTCCCAGTTGCTGGGTGACATAGGGTTTATACAGTTTTACATCATACACTTAAAAAAGTCCAAAATAAATGTAATGTTTTCTATATGATACACAATTACTATAGGAAAATGCCTCATTTGGAGTCAGGTGGAACTTCAGTATCTTGACGGCAGAGGCTATTCCATCTCTGCCATCGACATACATCTCCAGCGGTCGAGCAGAGTAAGAGCTCTAAGATGTTTAGCCATTGGTCCACCCACCCTATATAGAGTGGGTGAAAAAATTGCCAGTGTTCACTGTCCATCACCACGAGGTAAAACCTGGAGGTAAAGGACAGTGAAAACTGTAAAATTACCTCCACACCATGGGAGAAAATTCCTATGGGGAGGGAGTAATTGTATTTTTTTCTATTTTCATAAAGAAAATCCTGCTTTGGGATTTTCTTTTTAAAAGTAAAAAAAATATATATTGAAAGTTTGTCCCACGGCTCAATCATACTGACCCTACATCCATTAACCTTTTAATGCATTGACAAGAACCGCTATGATGGGCATTCCTATAAATGCAAAAGATGTCTACTGGGTCGGTGGACATCTCAAAACTTACCATGCAGGTTTTCCCTCAGGATGACAGAGTACTTTGTCCTCCAGCCTCACTGAGTAAATACCAATCCACCAAACTCTAAATCAGGGACTAAATCACAAAATAATACCTCCAAATTGATCAACTCTGGTTGGTGTAGCCAACCTGTGCTTCTTCGAGGTCACCCTGAAATTGCACTTAGGGCCCAGTCTACTACAACCAGTTGACCGGACTGGCACTATTTTAACTTAAGTCTTCTAGTTCATTTCTCTGGTTCCCCTTATTGAATATTTGTCATTTTGGTGTAATTTTACTCATTAAATTATTGGAGTGGGATATTTTGTCTTGCATTGTGTTTTTGACTTTTTAACTGTTGTGGTGTTATTAAATGCTTTACATATTTTCTCTAAGTTAAGTGTGTCTGATCTGTGCCATAGCTACCAAGAGTTAAGCTCAGGTTTAAGTAATTGAAATCTTCTATTGGAGCTAACAAAATAGTGCCTTTATTACTTGTGGTAAATCTCAATCGACCCCAACTAATAAACCACTTTCTCACACCAGGGTTTGAGAGTCACAAAATGGATCAAATATAAAGGGTAATAACATATTTGAATCACACCATAAATCATTGGTAGGTGGTGTTAGACTCAGTTTAGGAATTCTGGTAAGTTTTCAGCTAAATTTACCATGTGAAAAATGCTGGCTCTGTGCTGGATTGTGAAAGAAGAATATGCCTCTAAGGACTGATTTTGTGCAGAAAGGAGCCCTATCCTGCACAAAAGCAATCCTACTCATAATGCAGACCCCCTTTCTCTGTGGTCAAAGGGTGCCTGCATTGGCACTAGGTAGCCTCCAGTACACCAACAAAGGGAAGGACCTGAAGAGTTCTATATCTAGTAGCTATGTCACTTTTCACCTCTCTCCCATTCAACCAACACAAGCAAGTTGCCCTGCTGACCTGCAAAAATTCAAAGTAAATCTTCCCCTCTACATTTATGACAGACGTGTGGCACAGCTGAACACCATTTGGACTCAATCAAATCTGTAAAACTAAAAGCATTTGCTTTAGAAATGAAAAAAATTAGAAGGTTCATTTGGTCATAGAAATAGAGATTAGTGCTCTAGAAAACTAAAATAAAATGGGGGTTTCATTTACTAAAAGAAAATATGGTTGGTGATCTAGAAAGCTGAAAGGATGACTCATTTCCTTTGAGCTATCAAATACTACCCTTATCCATTTCAATAAAACATTCTGATACGTAGAGTGAAATGTGTACTTCCAGCACCAGCATCAATCTGCCAGTTAATTCCCTAGTAATCATCTGCACCACCACATAGTTCTAATGAATAACTAGAGTGCTAACATTGTGTGTTCAAGACAAAAGTGAGGCACTCCTGAACACCATTTTGTTCTAATAGGAGCTGTTAAATTTAAAACATTTCCTGAGAAGGAGGCTAAAGTAAATGAGCATTGAAATATTAATGCAGGTATGAAACCAGTGGGTTAAAATGTGAGGAGTGTATGGGTTCTTAGTAAGTTGAGGCATAATGTATTTTTGAAGAGGCTGAAATTAGTTCAAGAGAGGGATGCCTGCATATGTACATCAGGTCTCTTTCCATCTGTGTTACCTCAGCCTCCCCCAGTTTCTCAGTTGCCTAATAGTTCCTTAATTGTAATATTTTATTTAAGTAACATTTTTGTGTATATGTGTGTGGATATATTATGTAATATATAATTTTTGTCTCTGAAAAACAAAGGTTAAAGTGCCATTATATTTAGGTTAGTTTGGAAGACCTTAACGTATGCTAAAAAAAACTGAAACTTACTGAAAATATAACAGTTAAAGTGATTTTATAGTGCGGCGTCACAATGAGACAGGAGCTAAAAAAAAGACACTGAAATTAGCTAGTTACAGTTTAGTGAAATATGTGGTTCATAAGCAGTGCATGATGGGCTCACAAGTTATAGTTAGTTCACTGACATCTAACTAGTGAACCTCAGTGTTGTTTGGGTTTTTTAATTTGAACTTACCTCTCATTCCAACATCTAACTATACCATCACTTTAACCATTGTGTGTTTCAGAGATCGAGAGATAGATAGATAGATAGATAGATAGATAGATAGATAGATAGATAGATAGATAGATAGATAGATAGATAGATAGATAATATTTGCAGATGTGCAGAGTGCAACATGCAATCTATTAACATTGTTGAGTGCGGGGAGGGGCTATGACTCAAAACTTTGAGTGAATCATGATGCTCCTTCCCTCTCTCAACAGTGGTTATACATATAATATAACACCTTGAAAATATTCATTTATGGAATTTTTTGCATTTGTTTAAGTAAAATATTTGACTAAGCCAGGATATAGAGGTAATTGCAGTACGTTAAAATCACATTGAAGAGGCCTCATGACTATTGGAAGACGTTTCCATATGGAAAGTAATTCTAATATGGGAACTGTGATGCAGAACAGCCTATTTTTCTCCTGCCATTTATTCTCTACTGTATTAATAAACTAGAATTGGATCTTTGTACTCTATTAATAAATGTGTGAAGGTGTATTTATATGGACAGTTGCTCTAAATAATATGAGTTATTTGGCCATATTTATTTGAACCACTGGTTGCGCATTTATATATATTTAAACCTGCAAAAAGGAAAGGGATGATGCAAATGCTGAAAATAGAAAAACTGGTGAAAGAACTAGAACAGATTAAAGATAGAGAGGAAGTAAAACAGACAATAAATAAAGTGGAGCAAAACTTGGACACATACAAGAGTGATCTACAAGATAAAAAGAAAACATGAAAATTCAATTGAGACCAATTAGATTACCGGTATGGGAGAATCTACACCTTTTCATGTGGATATGAACCACTAAGAGTTAAAGAACAGCTCGACAGAACACTGCTAATGGTCGTGACAGTGAGTGAAACGGGGCAGTTCCAAAGTTGGTTCATCTGAAGACTAAGGCTGTAGCACAAAATATTTTGTTTGAAGAGGTTCTATAACAAGAGAAAGAGGAATTATAAAATAAAGAGGGGCAAAGGCAAACCTAAACAAAAGGGAAAACAATGATCCAATTAGCAGGAGAACCAGAAACAAAACTTGAAGACAAATCTCTGGCTTTAAACATGTAGCATTTTTCCAAGCTCATAAATGAGCCTTTCAGGAGTCAAAAGGGTTTTGTTATTCATAACTCACATGACACTACATCTCCCCATCTGTTAAATAAAAAAAAAACATTTTTTTTACAAATTATACACAATCATAGCTCTTTGATGAGCTTTCATGATGCTCTGATTATTCGTCCCAAACGTGTCTTTGGAATAGAGAACCAACAATATAAGTGTCCATGATCTGCAATGGCGATGCAGGAGCAACAGCAGTCTGGGGTTTCTCAATTGTCTCTATGTTGCCATCAGTCTCTGATGAGTGGTGAGCCACATATTTGAAATGTGAGGAATCTCCCATAATGGATTTACCAGGACGTTGTCAGTCACCATGTGTCCTTTGTTTGCTACGACATTGAATGGCTCAGCATCAAATGGAGCATCAGACTTACGATTTCTCGGCTGATGGACAAGCACTTGGTCTTCTCTCATGAAAATAGTGTCTTTGGCATGTCGTCACTTGTTTGCATAGGCCTTCTTTTTTTTTGCCGTTCAAGCTTTAGTACAGGTTTCTTCCACAGTATGTGATCTTGTGTTGGTCCATTGAGGTACTTTGATTGTCATTACTCACCTGAACATCAAAGTTACAGGGCTTCTTCCTGTGGTCAGGTTAGGAGTTGAATGGTAAGCTTGTAGGGTACAATTTTAAAGTTTCAAGATTGACTTTTTCCAATCCAGCACACTGAACAACTTACTTTAATGTACTCATGAAACATTCCACAGGGCCATTAGCCTGTGGCCAGAGGTGTGATCTTCTGACGCTTCACATTAATATGGCTGAGAACATCATTGAATGTGTGACTGTTGAAAGGTGGGCCATTGTCAGATTTTAAGATCGTTAGAATACCCAAATGTCACAAAGATGCCGTCTAATCTCTAAACAACTCTCTCTTGAGTGAAAAATGAGAGATCTTCTACCAATGAAAAATAGGAGTATTCATCAACAATCACCATCAGGTGAGATCCAATTGTCAACAGGACCAAAGAAGTCAACAGTAGTTCTTTCCCATGCATGCTTTGGCAACTCTAACATGTTTAAGGGATTTTGAGTGGTTTTCAATGACAAGCAGTTCTGACAGATCTTCAACTCTCTTTCAACTTTTTCATCGAGATGAGGAAAGAGAGCTCATTTTGTAGCAATGATTCCATAGTGTCCTTCATGGGCCACTTCAATTATATGCCTCTAAAGAATAACAATTCTCGAACCTCTCAAGATAATGCCTTCTTTAATCACTGACAGTTCATCTTTGACATTCGTGAACTTCTGGTATTCAAAGTCACTGGCATGAGGTCCAGTGTGTTGGTTCAAAGACTGATGTGTAATAATGTCTTTTAAGTTTAGCATGTTACTATCTTGAATCGTGGCAGTGATAATTTTCTTTAATAATATGGCAGGTGGTGTGTTTGATTTCACAATGATGCTAATGTAGGCTTCAACTGTCTTGGAATGGTACCATGACACTGTTTAGGCACTCTGGAGAATTAGACAGCAGGGTTTTGGTCTTTCCCTGGATGATTCACAATTGTTTAGTTGTACTTGTGTAATCAAAGACCCCAACGTTCAATGCGAGGAGGCATTTTAGCTTTTGGACTGCCAAAAGAAGGTCAACAATACTTGATGATCTGCCAGAAACATAAAAGGCTTTACATACTAGAACACAGGGAAATTTTCACAAGCCCACACCACTGCAAAACATTCTTTTTCAGGTGGCGAATAAGTAAGCTCAGTTTGGGGAAATCTTTTGCTTGCAAATGCCACAATATCTTTTTGAGCATTTGGCTGTCTGTTTTGCTGTGCAAGGATTGCGCCAAACCCAACTGGGCTAGCGTAACCAACTTTGGTGTGGACTTTTAGATCAAAATGTACCATTTCAGTAGCATTCTCCTAAAGCTTTGCTCGCATTCATGTGACCAATGAAATCTTTTTTTTTCTGTCTAGTCTCTTAAAGGAGCACAAACAGTGGCAAAGCCTTGTATGTATCTCCTACAGCGATTGGCCATGCCAAGGAATGAACTAGCATGAAAACATCTTGTGGGGGACTTTCAGTTGACAATGCTTGCACTTTAGCGGGTTAAGGTGTCATACCCTCATCATAAAAGATATGGCCAAAGAACTTTAGGTTTGTCTTATTGAATTCACATTTCTCAGCATTCAAAGTTAAACTGGCATCAACCAGTAAACAACACACTTGCTTGAGAGCTTTATCGTGCTCCTTTTATGTTTCTGTGTGGCTCCGAAAAAACTAATGTACTATCACTATAGTTAAAAGCATTTATGACAGGCTTGAAAAATCTATGTAGGTGATGGCACACCAAAACTTAGGGCCTGATTTAGAGTTTGAAGGACAGGTTACTCCGTCACAAACATGAAGGCTATCGCATCTGCTGTATTACGATCTTCATAGGTGATAATGGGATCGTAATACAGTAGAAGGGATATCTGTCACATTTGTGATGGAGTAATCCCCTAAGTCAAACTCTAAATCAGGCCCTAAGTATTTTAAATCAGAATAGACCAATATGTGTAGAAAGGGATTCCTTTTCAACAGCCTCTTCTGAATGAAATGCAATTCTTCTGTATCTCTGTGCAACAGAACGTACATCCTTGTTAATATGTAATTGCTTTATAACTTCTTATGATGTATAGCTTTATGTTGCATAGTAGCGCAGTACCTCTCTTTACGGCCTTTCTAGTAGGTTCTTGGCCAACGATGTGTAGACTTCTCAGTGAAGCTTTCTTTACCTTCAAACTCTTCATACAATCTGGAGCTGTGCTTTGACTCCACATATGCCAGATGTCGACCCTGCACTTTGATGGAGGCGCACACGTGGTATGCACAAGCAGTTTGCTTTGACCACGGCAGACTCTCTGGGGGAGCACTGTCAATCTTCAGGTTTCTTAGCCCCTACCTTGTTGCCAGTTGTAGTGCCTTCCCCAGGTAGTACCCACCCATGACTAAGCCAGATACTGAGCTGTGTATTAAAAGTCTTTATTCGTTTGTGTGTGACAGCAAACTCAACATTCTAAACCTGCATTCACTTCACTACATTCTAACATGTCACAATTCTACGAGACTTCCGGAGCCAAAAGGGTTCTGTCATTCATAACTCACACAACACTACATCGTCTACATTTTCACTGCGGTACAGATAAACCTTCGCAACAAAGATTTACATTTTTGCTGCTATCATGAAATGATTACTCTAATTTCATGATTGACCTCATACTATCAAATTTATCCCAGAGTACTTAAGAAACTTGACAGGATTTCTCTTAAAAATCAAAAACCTACCACAGGTTAAAAACTACATTGTGGTCACATTATATTTATAAATTATATGCAATGTAACTATATATTTTAATAATACATACAACATCATTTGAGGACTGAACTTTTGCAAATACATTCTGATAGCCAGGTCAGTGATTAGGTATACCTTCGGAAACAAGGGACTACCATGGGCACTACTTTTGCTGCCACAAAGCTCTTCATGTTTAGTGAAAAAAGGAGATGGCCTAGACAGATGACAACTAAGACACGAAGGATCACCTAGTGTTTTGGTCTAGATTCATCAATTCAGATTCTGATTAATTCATTTAATGCACGATTACTAAGAAGAATAATAACCTTTATATGTTATAGCTTTAAACCAGTATAGTGAAGTGGCCTGATCAACATAATAGTTAATTCAATAAAAGAAGACATGGAGATCCTTTCCCAATAAAACCTGATAATACATTAATAAAATCATTAGTTAGCGGGCAGTCAATGTGAAAGTTCTGTCCCCGAGCCCTCCCCTGGTGAAAGCCGGGGGGGCTCATCAATGCTGCTGCCGCTTTCATAAACCTTACGAAGCTATCTGCTACTTGTGCCGATTCCCCTCTCTGGCAGCTCATTAGAGCTTCTTGGCAAGTCCAGACATTTAAAGCTCATCAGAGCGGCCGAAGCCAAAACTTTGTTCATGGTCTGAATTCCTCGCAGATGCATAGCACGTGGGTCAAAGTTTCTTCACTTTTGGCACAAAGGCAGCATCACTTGTTCTCCTTTTCCAAGTTCCTCCACCCATACCAGTATGCCTTCAAGGGGATTAGGCCAAAATGCCAACCTGTTAGGGAGACCAGATCCTCGGGGCCTGCACATGCTCCCAACATGTCCACCACTAGACAGCTCCAAAACTCTGATAGAAATATCACAGAGCCTGAGAGAGTCCAAGTGGGGGAAAAGGAGATTAGGTAGGGAACAGCTGGGAAGGAGACCTGTAGGAAGCAAAAGGTTAAACAACACAATATCAAAATATAATCACATTGGCTTTCTCTAGACTATGGTTCTAAGCGTTGTCATACTGTGACCATGGATAACCTAAGAGGTGACTATAACCAGACCTCAAGAACTCTGGGTACCTGGAAAAAATCAAGAATGGTTAATACAATGTTTCATATGAGCTTTACATGAACTATTACATACTGTCTAGAAATACAAGAACCTTCTAGGATAATGTTTCAGAACAAACATTGCATTTTTTCATGAGGCCAAAAGGCAATCTGAAATATTTTCTGGAAAACAATAGGAATTGTATTGGGGACTTAATATGCACAAAGAATGTCATGTTTTGAATTTAGCATCTTCACAGAAAATCCAAAAGCCCAGGATAAATGTGTGCACTTCAACAAACAATACACATCAAAGTTTTAATTGCCAGGAAATGATCGTGCACACTATTGCCGATCTGAACATCAAGTTTTACATGCTGGAAATGAATCGCGCACACTGTCAATTCTAAAAAGAATATGTAAATGCCATGAAATGATCGCGCACTCTGTTGCTGATCTGAACATCAAGTTTTACATGCGGGCAATGAATCGAGCACACTGCTGATTCGAACAAGAATATGCAAATGCCATAAAATGATCACGCACACTGTTGCCGATCTGAACATCAAGTTTTACATGCGGGAAATGAATCGGGCACACTGCCGATTCGAACAAGAATTTGCAAATGCCATGAAATTATCACGCAAGCTGTTGCCGATCTGAACACCAAGTTTTACATGCGGGAAATGAATCGTGCACACTGCCGATTCGAACAGGAATCTGCAAATGCCATGAAATGATCGCGCAAGCTGTTGCCGATCTGAACACCAAGTTGTACACGCGGGAAATGAATCGAGCACACTGACGATTCGATCAAGAATATGCAAATGCCATGAAATGATCGCGCAAGCTGTTGCGGATCTGAACACCAAGTTTTACATGTGGGAAATGAATCGCGCACACTGCCGATTCGAACAAGAATATGCAAATGCCATGAAATGATCGCACAAGCTGTTGCGGATCTGAACACCAAGTTTTACATGCAGGAAATGAATCGCGCACACTGCCAAATCGAACAAGAATATACAAGTGCCATGAAATGATCGTGCAAGCTGTTGCCGATCTGAAAACCAAGTTTTACATGCGGGAAATGAATCACGCACACTTCTGATTCGAACAAGAATATGCAAATACCATGAAATGATCGCGCAAGCTGTTGCCGATCTAAACACCAAGTTTTACATTAGAGCAATGATTCGCGTACTCTGAACGTTTCACGAGTAGGCACAAAACTCAAGAGTCTTTGAGAACAGGGCCGGGGACCCAGCCCGACCTCCACCTTACCACCCTGCTCAAGGATCACCAAAATAATGCAGGGCAGGCCTGGAAAATCAAGGTAGGCCTCCGGAACAGGAGCTCAGGAAATTGCTGCTGCTCTGCACCGGGACCCCTGAATAGTGAGCATGTGGAGCTGGGCTGGCTCCCTTATATAGAGTCTGGCCCAGCCCACAAACCACACCCAGTCATGCTGCAGGGAAAGCTTCTATAAGGTCCTAAAAAGGGACCACACCTTAACACTCTCAGTAAGTCTGCAGCAATACCTTGCAAATGAACAGTTATTGCAAACATCATTAATAGTGTTTTTCAAGGTTAATGTCTGCAATGCAGAAGGTTAACATACTGCATATAAACACAATGCATTAATTATGCTCTTGCATAAAGGCTGGGTTTTTGCATTTTTGTCACCTGTAGAGCGCGCACTGTCCTGATGTTGACACAACCCATTAGTTGTCACTTAATGGTTGGGTTAATGGGCAGGGATAAGTAGAGCAGCAGAGACCCTGGTTCACATTACATCGAAACCCATCCGCTGTGTCCCAGCTTGTATACTGCATGTGCGTCTTGCTCTGCTGAGAATAACCTGGCTTGTTTAATCAACAATTTGGCTGCCACAGAAGCCCACTTGTCCATATTGTTTGTGCCTCTAAATCCTCCAATGCCTGGGTGAAAAACTTATTCCAATTTGTTTCCAGGTTAATTATTTGTTTTCAAATAGAGCTTTTGAGCGTGCACTCCCTCACCTGCTTAGCTTACAAACTGTAGGCTAAAAGCTAGGCTTTTATCAGACACTGTTGCAAGGTTAGTCCAAACTCTAGCTGGATTTCAGCGTGTGAAGTGCACTTTGGAAGCCGGAGCAGTCTTTGGTAGCATGAAGGCTGTGCTCTATTTAACCAATTGGCCATTTTGTTTTTTAAAAGACAGCGCCCCGTAAGGCACCGTGGGGAGGAATTTGCATCTTATTACCTTCAGCAATGGCAACAGATCTGGGGTGTTCATTGCTTTTTTTACTTTACAGAAGGCCCTTTCTAATGAGGTGACAACCCCCTGCTGGGAGATAATGTGACCTGCCATGCGGCCCCTATGGTCCAGCCAGACTCCCAAATATTTCTAGGAAGTCACCACCTTAACTGCCATTCCATGCACCCTTCATTGCTAGTTTTCATGAGATTATCATCACCTTTGTTTTGGTTATTTTCACTGACAAACATATGGCCTTACAGTAGCCTGTTAGTGCTGTAAATAGTCCCTGGAGGACAATCAGAGTTCAGTCTAACAGGGCCGTATTATTTGCTGACTGAAGTGATTGTATTGTGAGGCCGGACAATTTGGTGGAAATGCTCTCACTGATGCCAGATGTTCTGAAAGGTCTGCCAAATCTAGGTTGGATAGAAGTGGAGCCAATATGCAACCTGCTTCAGGCCCTTGTTTGACCTGATTTTGCTTGTGGTTGCCCATCTAGTACTAGCACTTATCTTTACCTAGAAATATGAGTAGAGGATAATAATTTATTTTAGAGTGTTCTGCAGGATGCCCCAAAGCTTTCCCCAAAACACACTGTCAAATGCTGCCTGGAAATTGACAAACCCCATATGGAGGGCCCTCCCCTTGGCTGACATTGCATCCTGTATGAAATAGGTGATACAAACTAAATTATCTTCAATGTGGCAGCCTTTTTGAAATCCTGTTTGGGATAGGGGTATCAATTTCCTTTCTTTCGCCAGTCCTGAAGTTATCGATTTAATATACTGGCATAGCATTTCCCTTCAACATTCACTAGTGCAATTAGTTGGTAGTTGCTCGGACATGCTTGACAACCCTTTTTATGGATTGGAAATAACGGCACCATCACTGCAGCCCATCGAAAAGGGGCCCACTTATGTACTGCAGCAGGGATATTGCTTGGACCCGGCGCACCTCCTGCTTACAGTGATTTAATGTCAAGTGTACTTGGGTTGGCGTTATCGGAGGTGTCAGGTCGTGAGCAGTTTGTCTCGAGTCTTCGTAGTTTGGATCAACTTGCCTTTGCAACCAACTATTTTTGTTTTTAACGATTCTGGTGTAATTCATTTTGGGGCCCGCATAGAGAAGCTTTATATAGGTTTCCCATTCGCCAGGTGCAATGTTGGCATTGATCGCCTAGTGAGTCGGCTTGGAGCATTTATTGAATCATAACCAAAATTTCCTCAGGTCCCTAGATTTTGTAGCCTTATATGCATTGATCCACCTCCTCGCCTCTTCCTCCCTCCTTTGAGTGTAGAGGGTTTATCTGTATTCTAAGCGGATGTTGATGAGCCAAGTTCACAGTTCTTTGTTTTTCCCTTTATCTTTGTTCATCTCCCAGAAGGCGTTGTTTAAATTGTGCTTTAGGGACGTTAACTGATACTTTCTACCTGCCGTCTCACTAAAGGGAGCAGATGGCTTTCCCTTATCTCTCGCTGCTGAGCAGTTTAAGTTGTCCCTTAAGTGGTTAGTCATTAATTCCTAGGTGATTGCTGTGATAGTTGCACTGGTGGCATGCTGGACTGTATCCAGGAAATGGTTCACAATTTTTTCCTGCATCTCTTAGTTCGCCATTGACCACTTTATTTTCTTAACTGGCTCAAGTAGTTCCTGGCTGCAGATGTGCCACATCTTTTGTCTAGCAGGTTGTAAGGCACAGACTTCACAGTTTAGAATAGCGTTATCAGTGGCCAAGGTAGGAATCACACTAAACTTAGCAACAGTTTGAGGACATCCATGTTGGCTGTGGCGGTACGATCGCAAACAGCCTGGCGGAGAAGACCGCCAAATTATGAGTTTGACTGTAGTGCACACAGAAGACCGCCAAAGCACCGCCTGTACCACCAGTGTAGTCAGACCACCACAGACGATTGGAGCCACCACCAGTCCAGCGGAGACCACGTGTCTGCCAAACTCATTATGAGGTTGCACACCGCCAGCATTTCTGCCGCGGTCTGACTTCCACGGAACACCAGGAGGAAACGAACAGTATAAAAGGAGTCACTCACCTCCAGGAAGCACAACTAGACATCATCCCGCTGCTCCTGCTCGCAGAAATACAACGGAATCACCGCCGACGAGGATGACAACCGCGTGTACCCACACTTACCTGTCACATATGTAAAATTAATGAAGTTGAACTGAAACATAACATACCACAGGGAAGGGGATACTCACACATAATAGTAAAGTGACACACTCACACACAGCAACAAATACACTCACACATACACAGTATGCACACTGGAGCCAGCACATACACACGACATCTCAAGAACACACAGTTACACACAGCAACATAGCACAAGCCCAGCCTCACAAATACACATACAGTATACAAATTTGCTACAACAACTAAACAACCAAACAAATATGAACACATGTCAAACACTCACTACCAACTCTGGCCAGTGACTTCACACACAAATAACACAATGTACAGTCATCTTTGATGGAACACACACAATTACACCATCACACAACCTAGCAATCAACACACACATCACACAGTTCACCAAACCTATCATGCTACCACCAGGACAACAACATTTCAGCTATATTCACATACCCATCACACAAAATACACCCTATCCCTGGGGGATGAAAGCACTGCACACAACCCGACAGACTGTTCAGACAATACAGGAAGCATCAAGCAGAACACACACACATATACTGGCACACACCCAATGTCAACCAGGAACAACTCAAACCTAGGAAAGGAAATGCATGGCAAAAGTGTAACCAAAAAAACAACAACTGGTTGGTGATTTTTATGTAAATAATAAATATTAAAATAAATCTATGCAAGGCAATAGGGCAGTCCATTGTCCATGATAAACAGCACTAAAGGCACCAAATGGTGCACCTACCTGACTTCTGACTGCCAGTAACCTCCACAGGCAGGGGCATATAGGGGGCAGGCAGGCACCTCAGGAATTTGTGGGAGTGGTGGGGGGGTTGGGCTTAGGCTTGAGGGGGTTGGACTTTTTTTGGAGGGGTGGGCTTCTTTTTGGCAGGGGCAGGGGCATGGATGCTGGCAGGTGGGTAGGGGAGGCCTCAGAGGTAGAGGGGAATGGCCTTGCAAAGGGAAATAGTCCTTTTAGGGGTGTCACGGGGAGGAGTAGAGAAAAGGTCAAACTCAGAAAGGAAAAACTTTTTAGACACACGTAGACCATCATCAGAAGGGGATTTGGATGTGGAGGGAGTGGCTGTTTGATGTTTAGGTGTGGATGTCTTGGGTACATGTTTGTGTGAGGTATGCTTGTGGGTGGTCGGTATCTGTTCAGTGGGTGAGTCAGGACATTTATGTGTTTTGGGCTCAAGGGAGTTGGAGGTTCTGGGGGGATGCTGTGGTGGGTGGGTGGGTGGCTGTCTGTTGGGATAGTGACTGCAGGTATGGTGGATGTGCTGCAGGTAGGCTTGTCAGTGGTTGTGGTGTCTGTGGGTGTAGTGACAGGGGTGGATGTCTGAGGGTCTGCTGAGGTGCTCTCTGCATGTAGGATAGGTGTGGTGGCTAGATCTGTGAATGTTGGTGTGGTGTCTGAAGGTATGTCAGGTGTTGTGTCTGTGATGCTAGTGGTGGTAGGGGTGTCAGGGCAGGTCGTGACTGTTGCTGTGTCTGCAGGTGGATGTTGTCTGTGTGAGTGCCGGAGGTGTGTGTTTTGGTACTTATGTTTGTCTGTGCTACCCTTGGATGTTGAAGTGATTGCAGGCCTGTCTGTGTGCTTTGGCAGGGTCAGGGAAGAGGGGAATCGGATTGGGAAGAGGAAGGTGGAGGGGGATGGTAGACAAGGGGTGAGTGGCTGGAACCAGAAAAAACTCTGCAGGCCAGCCAGTGCCCTCCAGGAACGCATTGCTCTGTTGTATTTGAGTTGCCAGTCCCTGGATGGTATTCACGATGGTCAACTGACTCACAGAGATCGACTCAGGAGGTCAATAGCCTCCTCACTGCGGGCAGCAGGGCTAACAGCTACCTGTGGCAAAGGAGACCCCCCAATCTCTTGGATGGGTGAGCACGGCCAACTGGATGGGGAGCTACAGAGAGGGCCGGGATAGAATGGGGGGTGGTGGACAGAGATGGTACTGGGCTGGTCTCAGACTAGGGAGTGGCCACTGGAGGAGGATTTTGAAGACGATGTGGTCGATCAGGTCTCCACTGTGGCACTCCCCTTGCCCTCTGGACCACTGGGTCCCTCGTGTCCGTGGTGTCATGACTGGAGGTCCCATGGCCAGTAGTTTCCCCACTCAGCTGTGCCCCGTCTCCTTCACCTGCCAGTGCTGATGCTGAAAAACAGAAAGTCAGATATGGTCATCACAGTCACACAATCACACTTCCACCATACAGTAAACATAAGTCTCATTATATTCTGTTCACCAACACCCCTAGGTAGTGCCATTTAAGTGCCAACATCATGTCACAACAAAATGTGAAGTAGGCTCTTCAATATAAACATTGTTATTCACCAGCTAAACAAGGTAACTGACATCTACAATTCCAAGAATCAAGTTGACCAATCACATGATACAGGTTCCTTATCCACAAAAACATAGTCAAGCACCAAACAATAGTTTTTGAATGCCAATTTGCTTACCACTAATCAAAAACACATACTCAACACATACAAATATGTTTACTCTGTTGTAAAATACCGGTCTATGACAAATGTTGTAAAGCAAAGGCAAACAAGCTTAGTGTAAACAATCCATAACTTCTTCATTTCACATAGTTACAACCATACACCATGGACATATGGAAACCTGTAACAACTCAAATTCCCACTGATTACAATTTTCGGTAAAGGAGTCATCATACATGGCACACACACATCCACCAATAGTAATGTATCAAGGATTCAAATCACAATGTGGACCACATTATCCTGCTCATTGGTGTTCTGTAAACTTTATCAGTCACGTAAGGGCCAAGTAAGCTCAGACCTATGTTCCACACACAACCACAAGATGTCAAATAGATTATACATTACATATGGACTACTATTCTATGTAGAAAGATGACAATCAGGCCTAATTAATCATGCAATTAATCCATCAGTAGGCCACTTACTGAGTGGAATCATCACTACACACACATTAGACATGTCAAGCCTTACATCTGTTTGTGTAGGATTCTCAGAGCCAAAGCACACGTGTTGCTAACATGACAGGTACACCTACCATTATGCAAGCCAAAAGCCTAGAAACACTTACAATACAACTCACATGTGGATGCGAACTTTCACACCTGCAGCACATAGGTGTCATTGCCAACATTAGGTACCAAAACAGCAAGGACTCAGTTGCCACATCCTTCATAGCACCAGCAAGTAGACATAATGATTTCTAATGTTGAATCATTACTGAACCTTCAATTAATACATGATGTTGACACAATTATGTCAAGATTTTAACGGTGAATAGGCTATCGTTGCCTACGAATCATGCCTAGTACATGCCTAGGACAAAGCAGTGTGGCTACTTTCCACTAACAGAACATTAGCAAGGTAGTAAAATTGTTAGCCTCTGATAACATGTATGTGTGCCCATTGAAATGTTGCAACACCTCAATGGTATTCAATATGCACGATGTCTACTCTGATGAGACTCCACATATGTCTACGTACATCCCTCACTTACGAAGAGGGATAACCTTGTAATAGGTGTGAAGGAATTAACCTTGTATGTCATGTGACATGTCAGGTGGACATCACATCCTCACAATCTGCTGTCACTTATTAGAGAGCATTTGAAAACTGGAGATAACTAGAATATGTATGATGCTATTTTGCACATGGACAGGAGTCTTGACACATTGCAGAGGACAGAAATCAAGGATCTACATAACCTACCACCATGATATTGGGAGGATTGGCCTGTTGGTGGGTATATACAATCACCACTGTGGGAAATGCAGTATAATGGTACACATATGACACAGTCATAGGTGCACCATAAAATGCTATTATAATGAGGGGACCACATATTTGAGTAACATGCCTCTAAATACATAAGTATGGGCACACCTAAGTGCTATAGATGGCTACGGAACATCAATGTGTACACAGGAGATCTGTGATACTTTGCACTTACAACATTGTCAGAGCTGACATACTGTACCCTAGCTCAATCACTTGGTAAAAGGACAAACATAATTTAGGCTTCTATACGCCCTTGTGGCTGCTGTGCTGCCTTCAAATGTCCACCCTACTCAGGGTAGGCCACCGCCAAAATGCAGGCCATAATTGGTGGTATTGGTCTGACAGGCACCCTGTCCCCATTGGGAGGACATCCCCAGCTGGGCCTCTGCGGTCTTCCAGGCCCAGCGTCTCAGTTCCTCCCGCCTCTTCTGAAAGTGGGTGCTCTGCCAGCTGTTGAACTTCAGGGTCCGCACTTTTTTGGCGATGGCATGCCAGATCCCCTTCTTCTGATGGACGTTGACATGCATGGATGACAGAGAAAAAATAAAGAATGTCATGTCCACATGTTCCATACTAAACCAGGCAGGGTAGCTAACTAGTCTGTACAACTGGCGTAACACTGACTGTCTGGAACATCCTGTATAGATTGATGAGCAAATGCAGTCAGGTCAGATGTGAGGTGGACACATGCAGACAACAGGCATCACCAGCTTTCATGATATCACATATGGCAAGACATCAAACATGTATGCAAATATGGTATTTGAGGAGGAGTCTGGTACACCAACTCTACTAACCTTGTGAAACAGTCATAAGGTGGGTCAGGGAACATACATCAAACACTGTCCATAATGTTTCAGGACTCAAAATCTGTCACCCAACATAGGTATATGACCAGGAACGCATCCCATTCTATCTTAACTATGGGACCCAACAGACTTTGAGGACACAATCTCCTCTGTTGTACCATAGAGCTGTTCATACCGGGGTAGGACCTCCTGCATAAGCTTCTCCAGAGCCTCAGGTGAGAAGGCAGGGGCCTATCACCTGTAGGACGTGTCATGATTCCTCCCAGAGGCAGTACACAGCAGCTCAAGTCATGGAGGTCTTGCTGGCAGAAATATCAGGACTCAACTGAGAGATGAAGTATGAAATTTCAGTCACGTCCACCACATAAGAGACCATCTGTCAAGGAGACCAGATCCTCAGGGCTTGCGCATGTTCCGAACATGTCCACCTCTTGGCAACTCCAAACTCCACTAGTTATATAACACAGAGTTAAAGAATGTCCAAGTGGGGGAATGGGTTTTGGGTTGGGAACAGCGGGTAAGGAGACCTGTGGAAGCAAGAGTTAAACAACACAATTGCAAGATTAATCACAATGACTTTCAATAAGTTTTGTTTCAAATGAACAGTTATGCTGAAAACATGAATGGCCTAAGGCTTCACTATAACTAGGCCTCAAGAATCCAGGTACCTGGAAAGCAAGAAAGGTTATGAAAGGTTTTATCATGAACATTCCAGAATTAAAATTTTATATTTTGAACAATAAACTCTCTCCAAAATACTTCTTAGAATAATCTCTGCATTGTCGCAAGAATCAAAGAGCATATAGTATTTTCTCTGCATGAATGAACAAGACAAGTACCATGAGTAACACAGCTCCGTCTCTCTCTGATGAAGAGTTTCAAGACTCAAAATGTTCAGAGAATATTATGCACTTTAATCAAAACTGCACATCTAGGTTTTAATGTCTAGAAATGATCGAGCACTCCGACTATCTGTAATTCAAAACTTAAACACCAGGAAAGAATTGCGCACTCCGTTGCCGATTCGAAAATCTAGATTCATATGCAATGAAATGATCACGCACACTGACGATCTATGATTCAAGAGTTAAATACTAGGAAAGAATTGCGCACACTGTTGCCGATTCAGAATTCTTGATACAAATGCCATGAAATGATCGCGCACACTGCCGACCTGAATGCCAAGAAGTAAATGCCAGGAAAGAATCACGCACACTGTTGCCGATTCGGAATTCACAATACAAATGCCATGAAATGATCGCGCACACTGCCGATCTGAATGCCAAGAAGTAAATGCCTGGAATGAATCGTGCACACTGTTGCTGAACTGAATGCCAAGAAGTAAATGCCTGGAAGGAATCGCGCACACTGTTGCTGATTCGGAATTCACGATACAAATGCCATGAAATGATCGCACACACTGCCAATCTGAATGCCTAGAAATAAATGCCTGGAATGAATTGCGCACACTGTTGCAGATTCGGGATTCACAATACAAATGCCATGAAATGATCGCGTACACTGCCGATCTGAATGCCAAGAAGTAAATGCCTGGAAGGAATCGCGCACACTGTTGCCGATTTGGAATTCACGATACAAATGCCATGAAATGATCGCGCACACTGCCGATCTGAATGCCAAGAAATAAATGCCTGGAATGAATCGTGCACACTGTTGCCGATTCGGGATTCACGATACAAATGCCATGAAATGATCACGCACACTGCCGATCTGAATTCCAAGAAGTAAATGCCTGAAAGGAATCGCGCACACTGTTGCCGATTCGGGATTCACGATACAAATGCCAAGAAATGATTGCGCACACTGCCGATCTGAATGCCAAGAAGTAAACGCCTGGAAGGAATTGCGCACACTGTTGCCGATTCGGAGTTCACAATACAAATGCCATGAAAACAATCACACGTGCGATTTCAAGTTTCGGCCCAAAACTCGAGTGTCACTGGAAAACGGAGTCGGGGCCTAACCCGACCTTCGCCTTACCACCCGGCTTGAAGATCACCATATAAACGAGTGCAGGCCTGGAAATGACTGGATAGGCCTCCGGGACAGGAGCTCTGGAAAATGCTGCTGCTCTGCACCGGGAACTCTGAATAGTGAGCACGTGGACTTGGGCCTTATATAGATCCAAGCCCAGCCCACGGGCCACACCCAACCATGCTGCAAGAAAGGCTTCTAGAAAGTCTTAGAATAAAGGACCACACCCTGGAGTCCTGCAAACAAGCCTTGCAAATGAACAATGAATTACAAACAGCATTAATGACTTTTCAAGGTAAAAGCTCTGCAATGCAAAAGGTTAACATACTGCATAGAAACATAATCCATGAAATATGCCTTTGCATAAGGACTGGGTTTTTGCATTTACGTCTCCCGTAGAGCGCGCACTGTCCTGAAGTTGACACCATCACCGCCAGCGGTCATCACCATTGCCCTAAGATCTCCAAAACCAGCTATGTGTTCCAATGGTAATATCCACCACTGTAGTATCAACCTACCACCATAACGACTTCCGCCAGCAGAGGTAGGTCATTTCCTGATGTCCAGTACAGTAGATTTGGTAGCTGCCATTTTAAGGACCTTAGATCTTTGGGAAAGTTAAAATTAAGATGTGTCATGGGGTCAGAAATATATCTAAGCCACAGTTTTCAGTGCTGGCTATGAGTAACCAGGTCACTGAAATCCAATTTAAATACATGTTGTGATATTCATGGAATGTGAGTAATGTATCATTAGTGGCATGGTCTGCACCTGCATTGCAATTGGACAGATGGTATTTGTGTCTATAATATGTGAAACATGGTAAGAATGTCATTATCACTGAGACTTTCATTGACATGTGTAGCCATTTCCAAGTCACATATGAGGTAAGGTGATGACATTGCAGAAATAAGCCATTATTTTCCTAGGTATGTCCGGTGTCCCATGTTTTTACTATTTCATATGGCATGACCAAGCATCATGTGTGACATATGTATTTTCACACTTACAATGGACACAATGACTGATAGGCATACCTTCTTATTCCCCTTAATCTAGTTACCCTGGAATGAAAAGGGTCAGACAACCTCCAGTGTACTGTCCACTGGCACACATGCAGACCATGGAGGATTGACATGTCATCCAGATCAACCACCTGGATAGGCAGACCATCATGGATCTCTGTCGTCAGTTGGAGCCTGATCTGATCTGTTCCCGAGGTGAGTAGGTCGTCGGTTAGGCGGACTACTTTGTAAACATGGAAAAAGGTAGTGATGTTTGAGTGTTTAGGGACGAGTGTGGGAGTTCCCTTTATGGACTAGGTGGTCTCACACACATTATAGTGTCATGCTTCATCATTTGACCACCTAGCCCCACCCAGGCTTAGATGATACCACCAGGGCGGACTCCACATCATTGTTAAATGAACTCTAAGGGAGTGCTGAAATTTTATCTTTCTGGATAAAACAGGGATCCAGTTGAAGGGAAAAAAGATACTAAAATTACCTCACGAATCACCTATATGGTATAGTACTTTAATGAAGGTGTTTGTTGGTAAGATTAAAAGCAGTATGTGACGGGCTTGAACATAATGATTCACGGTGTCTCACAGAAATCTATAACCAACATGTATCTGCCCTCTCCCATAGCCAAAAAACTGTCTGGGGCATTCGTCAGGGACTAGGATCCCTAATGTATGTGGGGCTAGCTAGGTATGCTAGATCCTGAGCAAATACATTAAAGTGCACACGGGCCTACCTGTTTAAAGTGTCTGAGGGAGGCCCTGTGGAATAGAGGCTATTTGCCTCAAATCTGGGAACGCGGGTGGGGAGTTGCCCCTTGTAGTCACACTTACTCCAAAGGCAGCATATCTTGTGTTCCCTGCGTGACTACAAGGGGCAAATCCCCACCCCGCGATCCCAGGTCTGAGGCAAATAGCCTCTATACCTTGCAACTGGATTTTCAAAACAACACCGCTGGGCGCAGAAAAAAAACACAAAGCATGCCTGAACCCGAGGTGCCTGTCAAGATCGACGCATTGCTGTCTTGCAGGAGAGAAGAAACAACGCATGCCGACCCGATTGGAGGAGGAACGACGCATGGTCTTGTTTGCGAGTGAGAACTCGATGCATTGCTGGCCTTTTTCGATGTACACTCGCCTATGCAGCTAACAACATTCTCACTGGTTTCAAAAGGATTTAAGACTCTTTTGCTTTTTAAATTCATAACTTGGCAGGTGTATGTTGGATTTTTGTCATTTTGGTCTTGTTTTGTTTAGATAAATATTCCCTATGTTTCAACCCCTGTGTTGTGTCATTGTGTAGTTTATTCACTGAGTTACTGTGTGTGTTGGTGCAAATACTTTACACATTGCTTCTGAAGTTAAGCCTGCCTGCTCGTGCCAAGCTACCAAGGGGGTGAGTGGGGGTTAACTGAGTGTGATTCTCCTTTACCCTGACTAGCATGAGGGTCCATTCTTGGACGGAGGGTAACCTGACTGCCAACCAAAGACTCAATTTCTAACAGGAGGTAAAAGGGACATTTTTGCAGAGGACACAGCAGTAGCTGTGTGTTGGTGGTATTGTACGGGCAGATGCCCATAGCATTGCTGTAATTGCCCTAGACTGTGAAACTGTGGAACATTCAGGTGGATTGAGTCAATTGTTTAGACGACATGCAAAGCTATTTTCATTATGGTACACTGTTGTGGTTTTGTTAATGGTAGAACAATGCCTGCTGGGAGTAGTAGTGCTGTCAGTCTCTATACTACCCATGCCATACACAGACATTGTGCCCCCAGGTTAGTTTAGTTGACATGTGGTGTGGCAGAGAGAGGTATTTGGACAGTTGGACACAGGGGTGGTAAATGTGTTGGCCTTTAAGATGTCAAAAGGTGATCAGTGGGCATGCAAGACAGAACTTTAGGGTGGCCTTTCCAGTGTTGTGGCTTACCCGACTCCACTCCCCCAGGTATTCCTGTCAAGCCCTCAGGATGCAGGATGTCCAAGACCTTCTCCTCCCATGATGTGAACATTGGGGGAGGGGATGAGGGCCCACTGCCAGTCTTGCAGACCATCAGCTGGCGGCTGGTGGCCATGGAATGTACCTTCCTCCTGAGGTCATTCCACCTCTTCCTGATGTCCTCCCTTGTGCGTGGATAGCTGCCTACAGAATTCATCATGTTGACTATGTTTTGCCACATCTCCATTTTCCTGGCAATTGAGGTTTGTTGGACTTGGGCTCCAAATAGGTGTGGCTCTACTCTGATGATTTTGTACACCATGACCCTCAGCTCTTTGTCTGTGAAGCAAGGATGTTTTTGTGGGGACATGGTAGTGGTGGGTAGTGGTGGATGACATGAAAAGGTCAATAAAAGGGTGATGAGGTGTAAGTGCTGTGTTGTGAGTGGGTGATGGGTGGTGTGTGATATGTGGCGAAGATTAGTGTGATATGTATGATGTGCAGGTGTGGGATGGGTGGTATTTGGAGTGGTGAGGAGTGCCTATTCTATGGTTCTTAAATTTGGTGTGTGACCTCTGTCTAGCTGTGTATGGTATTTTTAATGCAAAGGATTGTGAGGTGTGAAGAGGTGTGATTTATAGAGCAGTTTGTAGGTGTGTCGGGTGTGTGGATGTGTCTCAGGTTTGTGAAATTCAAACTATCCAATATGGTGTAGTGTATTATTGTGTTTGTACTACCATTGGTTTTCCACAATGTGAGTACCGCTAATGTGATTTGTGGGTCGTAATTGGTTCGGAGGATTTTTGACGGGCTGGCAGTGCTGATGGTGGAACCGCCTCTTTCTCGCCCTCTAGAGTCCTGGCAGTGTCAGACGTTTGGTGGGGTTTCGGAAGTCCTGCCTGTGTAACTCGAAATGCGACAGTCTGTGTGAACACCAACATGGCGGTCTTATGGCAGCTCCTACTGTGGCAGTCTTACCATTAGACCCCCAAACTCGTAATAAGGCACTATGGGGGTCATTACAACCCTGGCGGTTCAAGACCGCCAGGGCTGTTTCGACGGAAGCACCGCCAACAGGCTGGCGGTGCTTCCTGGCATATTTCCGCCAGTTTTCCGCCACAATGGCCCCGGCGGTTGTAATCTGCCAGGGCAGCGCTGCTAGCAGCGCTGCCCAGGGGATTACGAGTCCCCGACCGCCAGCCTTTTCAGACCGCCAGGAAAAGGATGGCGGTACGGGGAGTCGTGGGGCCCCAGGGGGCCCCTGCACTGCCCATGCCACTGGCATGGGCAGTGCAGGGGCCTCCTGACAGGGCCCCATGCGGCTTTTCAAAAGTGCGACGGGTGCAACTGCACCCGTCACACGGCCGCAACACCGCCAGCTCCATTTGGAGCCGGCGCCCATGTTGCGGCCATCATCCCCGCTGGGCCGGCGGGCGGAAACTTGGTTTCCGCCCGCCGGCCCAGCGGGGATGTCCAAATGGGCACCGCGGGAGTGCGGCCGCATTGGCGGCCACATGGCGGTTACAGCTTGGCATGTTGTAATGACCCCCTATGTCTCTTTTTGCTTTTACCAGGTGAAAATAAATGGGCCCTACAATAATAGTTGTAAACTTAATTTTTAAATTATATATCATTGCTGCGGAACGTTTAACAAAGATATAGACACCATTACCTTTACATAATGTTGCTACTGTTACCGTCAGATCATTGTTTACATAAATTGACACCCCTCCAGCAGGCATGACCCCCTGCCTGTGAAGCTACTGCTGGTTATTCACAGGATGTGAAGGGGCTGAGTGGAGAGTCCAAACTTCCTACAAGGCTACTAGATCGCACTTCTTAACTCACTAAGGGTGGCCACCTAGATCTCACAGTCTTTTAAACCATGGATATTCCAAGACCTGAATTTCAAGTTGAGACCTATTGCTCGGGAGGATCTTTGCAGTGGCTGTTTGCTTCGACCAAGAGCTAAGGGTGTTTGGGAGTCAGGCCCAATCCAAGGAGCTCTGTGTTTGCAAAGTGCAGTAGCAGGCAGCTCTCTCTTTGTTCGCTGTTATTGATAGGGTTCCTTGTATTTCTTGATGAGGGCCTAGGGGCCCTCTTTGGTGCCCCTTAAGACTAAATTGGTCATGACCTTTAATTTGTTGTTTGAGCCCATCCCCTGATATCGGCTCTCATTTACATCTTCATGCTTCTCTAATAGACAAGGAGGATAAATAGGTGGAGTCGCTTCTCTAATTTGTACACCCCAGTATTCTAGGTGCTTTTTGTTTCTTATTAGGGCCCTTACTGGCACTGAACTGGTAAAGTTATTTCTGTGCACTCATTTTTACCCCCAGTGCCAGTGGGGAGAAACACCACCCAGTCTATGTTAGCAGAAGAGATATTTTCTAGTTCTGTTATATAGGCACAGAGCTTCATTATATTCCCTCTGTCCTTGCAAGACATACTCAGGGTATAAAATGATTCTATGGTCACGGGAATTTTCTGTTGCATAGTTGTTACATTGCTCCTTGTTTGCCATTCAGCTATATTGAGAGGCTGGTTAGCATTATCCTTGCTGAAGTCCTGGTCCGAGGGGCTATGCCTTTCGACACTGCATGATGGGAAATTGCTAAAGGCGATTTGTGAGTTCAGTACTGTAGCGCAGCTCGTAGATGATGGTAATATAGTAGGGTTCTCCTCCCCCCTCGTGTGGCCTGTGTAATGCTGACTAATTATTTTTATATCGCTCGGGCCAGCTGAGATTTCATTTGTCTGTGTTCATGCTGTGAATTTGTCTGATGCATTTACCGTGTTATGCCTTGGTAATGTTATCCTTGTGACGATATTAGTATTTTGGAGTTAGCTTCATGTTTCCTGGAGAGCTTCTAGAATTCCGATTTGTTTCAGGTCGTGACCCTCCGTTGCAGAGACCTCTGCCTCCTCTTTGCCATTATTTTTAGGATCAGGGTTGGCGCAGCTATTTGAAGTTGCTGTATTGCAATCCCCACTTCCCCTTGAGTCCTTGCTGCTGGGATGAAGCCAGTGCAGAAGGTTCTTAGCTCTACTTCTTTTCTTCATCCTATTTTTCCACAATAGGAGCATTCTTCCCTAATCCTGGTCATTAATGTCAATGCTAGGAGATTTATTGAACAATGGGGACTGCTCCCCATCTTGGTTATGAGCCTGACCTAGTTTATGGTCCTGGCACTGTTCAAAATTACCCCAACCTCCCACCCCCCTAAAAACCTGACCCCTCACCTGCCCTGAATACAAAATTACCCCAACCCCGCATCCCCCCCTAAACACCTGACCCCCCATCTGCCCTGAATACAAAATTACCACAACACCCCACCTTGCCCCTAAAAACCCGACCCCCCACCCACCCTAAATACAAAATTACCCCAACAACCCACCCCTAAAAAACTGCCCACCCTAAATACATTACCCCCACCCCCCACCCCTAATAACCCATTCCCCACCTGCCCTAAATACAAAATGACCCCAACCCCCACCCTAAAAACCTGACCCCCCAAGAGCCCTAATTACAAAATTACCCCGACTCCCACCTGCCCTAAAAATATAATAACCCCAACCCCCCAAAATACAAATTTACCCTGACCCCCCACCCGCCCCTAAAAACCCAACCCCACCCCTAAATATAAAACTACCGACCCCCCACCCTGCCCGTAAAAAGAAAATAACTGGGCCCCCCCACCCCACCCCAAAAACCATAGTACTGAACCCCACCATAGCCCCTTAAAAAAAAAAAAAATAACCTATCCACCCTAACCCCTTCACCTCCAGCCCCCACCCCTATAAACTACCCCGACCCTGCTCCAGTCCCACTTACCTGACCGCTTCCTCTCCTTATGGATCTTCCTTTTTCTCTGCCTTAACCACACATGTGCGTTGTTCAGAATTATTTCAAGTAACTATAACTCTATAACTCTTTCCCTAAGGTAATTATAACCCGTGCCCCCAACATGAACAGTTTTTTCCTCAAAAATGTAACTGCACATATTACATTTATATTATCAATGATTTTATCAAAGATGTCATGAGCATTGCAATATGTGGGGTAATTACCTGGGCATAGCAAGGGCACGAGTTATAGTAACCTTAGGGCACGAGTTATAGTTGCTTGAAATAACTCTAACTGTAACAGCTGAATTGTATGGTTTTGTACGTTTAAAATGTGAGCCTAACTATAATGTCCCGGTAACTTTTGTCTTTTTAAGTGAATTTCCATGTTTTTTAAATTTTATTTCCAAACCATACTGTCCCTGTAATCTTTGGCTTTTTCAGTGAATTACTATGGATTTTTGAATGGAAAGTTATTTTCATTACTATACATTAAACCAACCACTGCCACACACAGTCAATTCTCCATAACTACCTAACCCAGACCACTCACGACTTTTGGCCGTGTGAGGCGGAGATTGGCCGCAAGGCCTTGCCTGCACCCAGGCCCTGTGGCTAACCCCATATAACTACCCAACCCTGCACCACGCATGACCTTCGGTCGTGCACGGCAGAGGGTGGCCACAGGGAGGCCCGCCAAGAAAAAGCAAACAGCTAATTCCCTAGGGTGGGCACCCCGGGAGGTACCAGGAGCCAGCCCTGGGGGTGGAGGTCCTGAGGGCTATGCATGGCTCCAAGAGGGGGGTTGTGTGACCCCCCTCCATGTTTTATATTTTGCCCTGGGAGATTGCAGTCCCCAAGGCTCGGGTGGTTTTAGTGGCCCCCATTTAATTTAATACATTTGGCCCCTGGGTGGTTGTGGTCTCTGGGGACCAGGGAGGTCTACATGGCCCCCCAGCACATTAAAATTATTGTGGCCACAGGGAGGTGATGCTTCCCAGGGCTTGGGGGGGTCAGAGCACCCCCCCTTCTAATTTACTACATTTGGCACTGGGGAGGTGGTGGCAACCATAGCCTGGGGGTGACTGTGCACCCCCTGCACATTAAATTATTGCAATCCCAAGAGGTGATGGTCGCCGGGGCCTGTGGGGTCCGCAGCACCACCTTGTTTATTTTCTACTACTTCCCCAGGTCACAGGGGATCTGCGTGCCCCCCCTACATATTATAATATGGTAGCCCTGGGGAAGCGGTGGTCCCTGGGGCTTTAAAAAGCCCTCGGAGGGGAGCCCCTGCCCCCCCCCTAAATTTTGGCAATGCCTCCTGGACTAGGCCCACCCTGGTGCAAAATAAAAAGCAGGCACAGGAGACCGCGCTTGCTTTTTTATTTTTGATTCATGAATATTTGCAAATGTTGCTGTGAATGAAAAACAAAATGCTTTAAAACCCTGGCAGGGTCCCCTGGGGACTCCTGGACCAAGGCTAGGGGCACAGGGTACCACTGGTGAACCCGCTCCGTAGTTTTAGAATAATTAAAGAAAAAACTAAATTGTACATCTAGAGACGCAGAGTCTTTGCAGATCCCAAAGATTTCATGTTGAGATCTGATTGGCTGCCACCACTTCAACCAGGAAGTATGGCAGCTATTTGGGAAAATAATTTGAAAAATAAAGAAAAAGGGGCAACGTAGGAATACTCTGATTCCCCTTGGCCTGGTGCAGGGCTCCCTCAGGGATCCTGCCTGGGCCAAAAAAAGTTTTTTTAATTTTCCTGGTGAAATTCATGAAGGATCCTTGAATCTCGTGAAAAAAACAAATGACCCATTTTTTTTCAGCCCCCGAGTAGGTGAGGTCCAGGGGGCATAATATAATATTAAAACAAGGGATAGGGCGAATGCGGCCTCTTCCTCAAGGGCAGGTTGAGCCCTGGGGACCACCCCCTCCCAGGGTTAGTCATCCAAAAAAGAGGGGGGCTGCGCTGACCACCCTCCAGTGTCTAAAATTGCTCTGGGGGCTACCACCTACCCGGGGCACAGAAGTACTGAAAAGGGTAAGCAGGGGCCATGTGCCCCACTCTTGGGCCATATTGTGCCCCAAGGACCCAGCTCCCTGGGTCAAGGTCAAAGGAAAAGTTGGAGGGGGTCATGAGGGCTCCTCCCAGTTGATTTTCACCCAGGAGACCATCACCGCCCCGGGGCAGGCCCTTTGGACAATAAAGGAGGGGGATGCATCGCCCCCTCTTGTGGAGCCATTAATGGCCCTGGGGACCACCACCCCCCAAGCTAGCTCCCTGTGTTCTGAGGTGCCTATCCTTAGGAGATAGCAGTTTCCTGTCATTTGGCAGGAGCTTTGATAGCTGTCGCCAAGCAAGCACAAACTGTAAGTCCTCTTCCAGCGGGCGGGAGCAGGAAAACTGCTCCTGGTTGCTGGGAGCAGAGTTTTCTTCTGTTTTCCTGCCCACTGTCAAGAGGGCAGGAAACAGATGAAAGAATTGCTCCTGCATGCAGGGAACAACATTTTAGCTGCTCCCTTTGTGTAGGAGTAATGCTGGCTCCTGCTGGAGGCGGGGAGCCAACAGGAACTATAGGAGACTTGAGGCTCCCACACGATCCCCCGGAGACTTTTGGCACTTTATCAAGGCAAACCTAGTGTGTTTTCTCTGCAGTGCCACCATGAAAAGTTGTCTGAAATCCTTGATAGATGTGTTTGCACTGTTGCTCTATCAACAGCAATATGATATAAGTGACTTGACGAGTGGGTTTGTCTCCTGTTGAGAGAAGAGCTTGTTGTTCTCCTTTTTAACCAATGCAAGGATGCAAAATGACCAAGAAGCCCCATCTGTTTTGCCCCGCCACATATACATTAGTGGTATGCAGCCATTTCCTGCCTTTTTCCAGGATTATGGACAACTTACCTAAAGGCCACACAGCGTGTTTCCCACCGATTTTGGAGATGCGTTCTTGATGCAGAGGAATATGAGCACATCTCCACCAAACAAAGAAGCACATCCTGCATATGATTAAGAGGACGTACCTCTGTTTGGTGGAGTTTCAACTCGTTTTCTGTACATGACGATTCAGGTTATTGCAGATTCCTGTATGAAGATGCTCGAGGAGAAATTACATTGTCAAAATTATAGACACACAAGGTCACTGGAGACATTACCTTGTGATCCTTTATACAGCTGTAGTGCAGGAGATGCACTATACATTTACCCAACGAGGTAGCACTTACTAATTAGCCAGTAGAAAGTATTCCAGTTGGGTAGACATTTTGCACAAAACTGTGGCCTCTTCTGGGATAAATAAGCAGGTCAGGATGTATTCTGGCATCATGCTCATTTCACAGACGTTAAACCTCAATAGGGAGAACTTCTAAATATAAACAAAGCAGGTGCCCCTGTTGAGGCTCCGCTTCTGTAAAGTGCAAATTATCCTATCTTCTTGCTCTTGGCCAAGCAAAGCAAGTATGTTTTGAATGCAGTTCCACATTGAAAAATGATCTGAAATCCTTGATGGAGGTGAATGCATTGTTCCTCCTTCAGAGTGTAATATGTTCTGTAGTGACTGTGACAAGTAGGTTTTTTCTTGTCATCTCCTTTTGAGAACAGAGGACGTCGGTCTTCCTTTTACCTACTATGAGTATGCAAAATGAAGAAGCCTCATCTGTTTGGCCAAAGGCTGTGTGTGGGGTGGGGCAGGGTGCCTATGAGGGCGGGTTGGCCGCAGGGCCAGATCATAGACCTGGCCCTGCTGCCAACCTCTGCTGTGCATGGCCGAAGGCCGTGCTAAGCATGGGGTTAGATGCCTATTGGGGGTTGGCTGCAGGGTCTAGCTGCAGGCCTGGCCCTTCGGTCAACCACCACCGTGTGTGGTCAAAGGCTGTGCATGGCGCAGGGTTGGATGCCAACCCCATCACACACAGCCAAAGGCCGTTCGCCCGCGAGGATGGATTAATGTTAGGTAATTTAATATTACTTAACGTTAAAAAAACCTTTGAAATTCACTGAAGAAAACAAAGGTTACGGGGATGTTATAGTTATGAAATAGAATTAAAAAAGCCTTAGAAATTCACTGAAAATAACAAAGGTTATGTTATAGTTAGGTTCTGAATTTACATGCACAAAACCATAGAAATTCAGCTGTTATAGTTATTTCAAGTAACTATAATTCATACCCTAAGGTAACTATAACTCACCCTCTCACCATGCACAGATAATTACCCCCATATTACATCATTCATAGCATCTTAAGGCATCATTGATAATATAACTGCAACATTTACAATAACCTTTTTTGATAGAAAACTGTGCATGGCTGGGTGTGAGTTATAGTTATCTTATGAAATAATCACTAACTTATGTTAGGGGCATATTTATATTACATTGTGTTAAAGGTATTTATTTGATCTTCACCTTGACAGCCCACCACCTTCTATTCTCACCCTTTTTTTCCCATCAAGCACTACACTTTTTATGCCATTCAAGAATAAATTTGAAACTGTTCTTCCCCTCAATGAACAAACATGTATGATAGTACCCAAGTGATTTCATGAATACAGTGATGACTACTTTAGTTTAAATAGTGTCTTACTCTTAATTGGACGTTTATGTTCATGCACATTCCAGGCTATGATGTTTATGTTTTGGACAATTCGAATTCTAAGAGGTACAGTTATGGAAACTATGGCCCATATTTATAGGAAAATGACGGAGCGCAGCGCTGCACCAAAATTGGCAGTGCCGTAGTCCGTCATTCTCAAAACCAGAGATGCACCATATTTAATTGAATACAGCGCACCCCTGTGTTGTCCCCTGCGCTGTCGCTAAATTTAGCTGCCAGCACCAATGCATGCATCCTTGCACGATTGTGTAAGGATGTTTGTTATGAGGGGTGTGATTGTTTATGTGTGAAAACAGTGTCCCTTTCTGCATGTAAACAATCACTAATGGTGATTTGGCACTTCTGTGTGTGCTGCAGAATGCATCTCACACAGAAGTGCCAAAGCGTCATTTTCAAATGATTGTTTATGTGAAGGAAGGGACACCTTCCCGCACATAAACAATCATGTCTGGAATTTTGCTCTTTCTATGCGTGCTGCAGAATGCAGCACACATAAAAAAAGCAAAAAAAGAGGTGGAATAAAAGTGATCCTCCTTGTTGCACCTTGCTAATGCCATCCCTAGGCTGGCGTTAGATTTCGGCGCTACCTCAGGTCTCCAAAAACTTGTAAATCTGAGGCAGCGTCAAATGCAATGGGTGTTACTGTGGCACGTCCACAGCAACATTTATTGCACGCCCCATCCACGCAAAGTGCTGCATGTCAAGGGGTCGTATTTACAAGGTGGCGTTAAGCCACAAAATGTGGCTTAACACCATCTTGTAAATACGGCACAGGGCATAGCACCACAGAGTATCACAAAAAGTGATGCTCCTGTGGCGCTAGGAGCTCATAAATATGCCCCTATGTCTTAGTAGATGTTAACAGCACATAATGCAAAGAAAAACAAAAGAACACTATGCTGACACACTCACAAGACAGAAAATGCAAATAAAAAAGACTTGGCTAATGATTTACCAGGCCACTACAGCCGCTTCTTCAAAATAACAAACCTCACAATGAGTAAATGTATGGCAATGCAGCCTAAATATTTTTAAGTTTAGCTCACTATACATGGTATGCATACAACTATATTCCACTAAAATGAATATTGGATGAGTACATATACTACTCCCACTGGCTGAGTGAAGAGTGTAGCCTCATACCTTATATATGTAAGCCCTATGAGGAGCGGAAGGTGTGTGCAGAAATGGTTGGTACACTTTTAGGTGGAGCCTACTATCCCTGCTTCTTCCTTTCACCTGTTCGTAGCCCAGTAGATCAAGGATCACACATCTGTGGGTTTCATGATGATACCCTGATGCTCCATTGGTGCCTGGTATTCCACGACAAGGCCACGTGGTGGTTTCTCTTTTAATCGCTGCAAAGGTAGGGCAATAACGGTCATGGAAAAGGCAAGTCCAACACATGATTGTAGCTCAGCCTGGAAAGAAAATGTTTAGATAGGTGTAGTCAGATGCATCAGCCATTGTACCAGCAGGAACTACCCAAGGTGAGTTCAGCATATCTGGCTTGAGAAGCAAGTTTCTTGTACAATAAGGGGTTGCCATGGATAATGGTAATGTAGAAACATCAGCCACAAACCTGAGAGGACAAGTAAACTAGAAGACTAAATGAAAATGAAGACAAGAATTGACTTACGTTCACATGAACTAATATGAGCTGACTTTAGAGGAAGGAGAAGCATTACCTGCTTGCCAACACCTCCCAAATGGTAGACATGATTTCAAAATAGCTAAGGGGGGAAAGATTAACAAGAGAACATAAACACAAAAGTACCAGTGGAGAAATACAAAGCTGGCTGAATGGATCCTTTTTTTTTTTACAAATTGAAAACAGTCCCAGAATTATGGCTTGAAAGCTTCACAAGGAGCAGATTCAGGTGTACACTGAGAACATTATGTGATATCTCTTGTGGACCCCTATTTCACCTGTGCAGAACTATACATAGTACAGACTAAAGTACATGGGGAAATGGAGCCCTCTGGGCATATGCACACTCAAGAAAAATTTATTTGCAGGGAACTCGCTATTCCCATTAAAGAATACCTGAGTCATTCATCACATCTCCATTTGGCTGGAGAAATCTGTAGTAGTAAGTCCATTTGCAGCTACCACCAATGATTTGGGAATTGCTGCTGGAGATAAATGGCAGTATTTTAGGCTGTAAATGTATGCTAAATGTATGTTTTCAAACGAATATACATTTGTGAAGCAGGCCCATACCTTTGATAATGTATCTGCGATGACCGAAATTATGCATATTTTAAAGATTCCTTCAAATTTGCTTTATGTCTGCTTTGACTTTGCATATGACTCAATTTCTCCCTTGTGTGTCAATTCAGGTTCATGATGAAGAAGAAGCGTCACCGAAAAATGATCATTTGGTAGATGGAGTTATGTATACTGCCTAAATCACACTCACACAATCCCAGAAAAAGATTCCTCTGCTTTTCTTTAAACAGAAATGGTTTCTCAGATGCTTGGTTCCTAAATGTGTAGGAGCCACCTCAATCTTCCACAATCATTGTTTTGATAATAACCATGTAAGTAAATAATGGCTTCTCTCAACCAGGTGACGAGGACACTAGCCAAGCAATATCAGGAGGTAGGCCACATATCAGAAATGTAAGATATTAATTTCGAAGTTTACCACTGCAAACTTAGGGGAAAAATTCTTAAAAGGTTGTGTCACCTTTGCACAATGCAATGAGGTGCAAAAGCAATGCAAATAAAATGCAAAATTCCTCAACATGCAATTTATAAGACATGCAAGCCCACCTTGTGTGGTCCTGAGTGGTTTGATAAATCCAGATTAATGCAATGTAGTGCAAATTGCTGTGTTGCATTACTCTGACCCAGAGAGGCATTCTAAGGGTGGTGCATAACTGTTCCCATGAAAAACCTATGGATTTTGATGCATTCCCTGATTTACCATCAGTGGTAGACTTGGAATGTGCCCAAACTGCTATGCGGCATAACGTTTTTTTCCTCTTCCCATGTGTGCTGCAGTCTACAGCACACATAGAAAAAGAAAACTGCCTCAGGGAATTGTTTTTGTGTGGAAAAGTGTCCCTTCCTTCACAAAAACAATCCTGCTTACAACACAGGCACCCTTGCACCATGTGCAAGAGGGTCTTCATTGACACTACGCAGCACATTGTGTAACAGCACTGGGAGAAGGCAGCAATGCACCGTATAATGTCAGGTAGGCGCATTCCTGCCCTTTCCCTATCACACAGCGCAGTAAGGTTACTTTCTGCGCTGTGCGACTTGTTAATAAATGTGCCCCTTAATAATCAGAATCTGGTTAGGTCACTGCACAGATCTAAGACAAACAAGGCAAGCAGCAGGCAATTCCACAGAGAAATGTATGTTAAGCAGGCCTGGGCAGAGCGCGAGGAATTTAACACTGCGGAATACCGCAGAGTTACAAACAATGAGGAATTTAACTCTGCAGAGTTCTGCAGAGTTACAAAACAATTCTGAGAGATTCTGCAGAATTCTTCTAAAGGGCAGAAATAGGAATGTCACCCTGCTCATGCTGTGATTTAGCAAACAGAGCTTGTTCTGCACTGAAAAAAACAATACAAATTGCACAATGTGGTGCGCCACAGGGAGCAGCTTCTTGAGTTGACTTTGCTGCTGCTTTCTACTCAAGCCACAGCTTTCTGATGGGGAACGGTCAAAACCTCCCATATCCGCATGCATTGGAGAAATCTCACCGGGAGCCAATCTAGTGACTGAAAAATAAGCTAGAGGACGCCAAATCTTGCTCGCCCTTGCCAACTTACCATTGGCAAGCCACACATGAGAGGAAACTCAGCCATGCAGTGGTTAGCAGAATTTGGCCAGACCTCTGCATTGCAAACATAACGTGGAGTGGCCAAAACTTGGCCAACTCTGCTGATGGAGCAGAATATATCACCCACCCCTAGTGTTAAGTTCAAGCAGTACCAGGCAACATTAAAGTTAAGATAACAACACAATATCATCAAGTCAATTGTAATAAATAAAAACACACAAAACAGTTAAAACTGGATGAGGTGAACCAGAAAAATGAAATTTTACATTTTTAAGGCAAGATGGTCTAAATGCCTATAGGAACAACGTAGATCTAAAGGTCACTTTCAGCCAAACATAGTTAAAAGAGGCCCCACTTGCACCCGAAACAAAAACAAGAAATGTTATAAGTGAACTATTCTGCTTCAGAGAGGCTCGGGGGTCAGGGCTAGAGTGAGTAATCTTCCACAACTGGTACAATCCAATGCTTTCATCTTCTTCATGGTCCTATAGGGGACCCCAGTCACAGCTCGATTGAGGGGGACAGGACTCTATGCCATTGCTTCAAGCTACAAACAAGAATCACAATAGTTTCTGGATGCTTCATTCCTGGTCTCTCATTTTAAACCTCAGGTCCAAAAAGCAAGCTTTAGGGCTCCTGATGTCTCACCAGCTTGGGCTCTACCAAGGTCCAGTCCTAAGTGTCTGGTGAACCTTGTATGGAATAAGAAGCCCATGTGCCTTCTGTTTGCCTGTAGCAGGAACTAGGGGCTAACCACCTGACCCTTAGAGAACAGTTCCAGTATCTGTGTGCAGGCAGTGATCAGAAGTCCTTCAGGTGCCTTTCTTCAGAAGTCAGGCAGAATCTTCTTTTCTCCCAGATGTGTAGGCCAGGGCAGGGAATGTTTGAGGAGGCAGTGTTGAGGTGCCAATGTTATCCTGCGCAGGAGCCAATAATTGGACAACTCCGACACAAACTCCTAAGTACTTTCTCACCGAATTCCCACCTCCTTTTTCAGCATTTTCTTTATCTGTTTACTGCAGATCATCTGAGAATCCCTCATCCAAGATGTTCTTAGCTTTCATCCAGCTGCAGGAGTCTTGTCCCCTATTATAGCCACTCACCTATCGACAGGAGGTTCACTCTCCTATGTCATTGCTAGAACTGTTTTCTCCTCCTGCTGCGAGTATCGGAAGAAAGACTAGGGTGATTGTAGGGGTGAATGGGTTAAGTTTCTGATTCCATATTTGGGATCCCCACTTCAAAATGAAGAGCTATGAAAGAAGCGTTTTATATTTCCAGCTCTTTCTATCCCCTCCCAGATGGCAAATCCCTGCTAAGTGGCCACTGTTAACAGCACTCTGGCAATCCTGCTGCCATAGGTCAAACTGTTTTCTTCCTGACGGAGAGTTGTTTGCAGCCAAGGTTATCCATTTAGTCTCTGGGTCACCACTGTGAGGTTAAACTAGTTCTAATCCAGTCAATTCTCAGGCAGAACAAAGTGCACTTTTATAATTGTACTTTTTTTAATAATCTAATCAAAATCTGTTTTCTTCATTCAATTAGAAAATAACTTTCCCCTAACACTACATCAATAAAGAGTATTATATTCATAGTTATCCTGTACTTTCTCAGTGACAAAACATTTGTAACTTCTTTCCAGGGACATGCTTTTACTTAGTGTTTAATGTGTCACACATTTATATAATAGGCACTCAGCCATGTCAATTTACAAGGCACATTTAGAGCTGACATACTACATATGTAAAGTAGTTTTTCTACAAGGTAAAATAATTTTACTTGACATGTGACAAGCCACTAGAATGAAGGACATGTGAGATGCAAAAAGAACTTATAAGATAGAAAACTGTCTTTCGATATCATTATTATATTATATACTTAGCAATGGTAAACAAAATTCTACTTGATGGTCTTAAAGACTGTTGCACATTGGACAAAATCATAATGGAAGTGTGCAATGTCGATGCTCACGATATGTCACCTGAGATTCATGGATCGTTCAAAGGTATAATACTTTGGAACAAAAGATGAGAACAATAATCAGATGGTATGAAGTGTCTTTTTACATTCTAAAAATGTTTCAGACTTCAGACAACCAAGCATAAATGAATAATAAAGGCTTTCAGGAAATGACTGGATATAAAAGAAGACAAGAGAGATTTTTTACTTCAGTCATATTGGTCTGTGAGAATAAAGTATTTTCATCACAACTCACTATAATTAATTCTCATTTAAATGTTTTAAAGATTCTCACTTCGTCTCATTTTAAGTCCCAGATCAAAACTGTCTAGAAGGAAGAGTTTAATGCAAAAATGAGATCATTTTACATTAATGTTGTCTGATGTTTTCTATGTTGTGACGCATTTCACTTTTCCTAATCATTCCCTTCCCTCTTGCATACCCTTTCCTCCTTTTTCATATATTCATTTGTACAGTAAGATCTGATAGGATGGAAGCAAATTAATGCAAAACTCCCTTTCCCTCCAATTGCTTAGACTTTGTCCAGATCTCTTACTTTTTTTAAACTCATGTTCTGAACTACCACCAGATTCATGATGTGAGGGCTGTCCACAACGGAGGTATTTAAGTCATCACTAGTTATACATTACTAACGATTAAGTAACTTACCTCCAACATTTGGATATCATTATCACTTCTTACATTTTCTAATTTTCTCTTTTTCATTACCATCCATGAACAGGGCAATAAGATGCATCCAGTGTGTGAAGACAGAGCTATAACTTTTGCTTTCCTGCGTTAACTGAGCATCTTGATGTTAAAGAACAATGTTGACATCCATTATTACATCAGGATACTTTGTTTTGGCTAATCACAAATATTTAACCAAAGCACCTTGGGGGCAGATGCATGTTCATCTGATTTTCCAATACATAGTTTGATCCAACAGTAGCCACTTGGTTACACTGATATTCAATTGAATGTTCATCCAACTCCCCAATGTTGATAAGTCCAACAACACAGTTGAAACTGATGTTCCTGTCCAGTGGCATGGAGGTAGACCTGTGTATAAGTTGTCATCAATAGGCTCATATAAATGTTAAACCAAAGAATTGACAATTAAGAATTGTGTAGGTCGCCATGGGTTTCCAGCTCAAAAGGTGAGCTATGATTTTACATCCTGACCATCAGACTCTAACTTTTCATTGGGAACATTGTGTTCCAACAGGTGAAATGCTTCTTAGAAGTTATTTAAAGCTCAGTAAATCATTGTACATGTTCAAAAGTGCCTATTCTGTGCTGTGCTTTCAAGTAACCCTGTCAAAAGAGGGACTAAATAGGAATGTGATGCAGGTTCTTTATAATTATTTTAGTTATTTTGGAGACTCGTGAGAGCTGTGCAATATGCCAAGCCAAAAGAGTTAAAAAAGTTCAAAGTGATATTTGTTGGCAATGCCATCATGAAGGAACATTTTCAATTGTGTGGAACGAGTTCAGTAACATCAGGTGGGTACTATCACCATAGACCTGTCCTGGGTCGAAGCCTTATATATTCCCTTTAGATTAGAAATGGTAGGGTGCCCTTATAATTTATTTATAGGCAGCAGACATCCTTCATCTTGCATGTAAGAGATTTTCACAATTGTGCAAGGGTCATCTAAGTGATAGGTGTCCAGGTGGTTATTGAAATCATTGTTTCATCTGTGTCTATTTCAAAGGGGTCATCTGCAGTAGGTCAGTGGGCTTAACTTACAAGGGAGGCCAATCATCATCACCCCTGATGTAGAGACTGTATTGCAAATACATTCATCTTTTGCCAGCAGCAACCACTAGGGGTGGAGAACTACCCTTAGAGTTGAAGTGGCTAAGAGAACAGTTAGTATCTCTGTTGGGCACACTATGGGTACAACTAAGGAGCACAAGATCTGCAGTCTGGGGTATGTCTTTCAATTGTGACTCCTGCAATTGATGCCAAAGGGGAGTCAACAGGAAAGCATCCAAGAAAAAAAATAAAAATTGGAGATGCAACGGCTGCACAGATGACCAGGAACTTTCATCTTTACATGGAGCATTTATAAATGTTTTACAATTTAAAATGCTAAAAACCCAGCTGGGAAGTGTGTCTCCTTTCAATATATTTTGGTTAAAAATACAGGACATTTCCCTACTAGTGGTAAAAAGAGGCACTATTATATGTGGGGATCGGAGCTGCTTACAGGACTTTAAAAGATGGGGGCTCTTGCATTCTTCTAGTATTTGGGGAGAGAAGCACATATAGCCCAGTATTTTTGCATGCCTCTCTAAATGTCTAGTGAGACCCACAATGCTTGTTTTCCATTTTTAGGAAAATACATATTTTAGATAGTTTCAAAACTATGGGCCTCATTACTTGAGGCAGGGTTAGAGTTAGCTGATATAGGGCCTGATTACAACTTTGGTGGAGGGGGTTAATCCGTTCCAAATGTGACGGATATCCAGCCCACTGTATTACGAGTTCCATAGGATATAATGGACTCGTAATACGGCGGGCGGGATATCTGTCACATTTGGGACAGATTAACCCCCTCCGCCAAAGTTGTAATCAGACCCTATATCAGCTAACTCTAACCCTGCCTCAAGTACTAGACTATGGTTGGATATAGATCTCTATTCCTATGAATGCAGCTTCTTTTCATCTCTAACATCTAATCGTAGAACGATAATGCTCTACTTGTTCAGTTCTTGCACACTATGCAAAAGGACAGGAGATAATGTTTCTATTCCACTGAATTGTCTATCTGCATGCTAAAGCCACAAACAATATTCATGCAGTGATCTTTCATGTAAGTGAATGATGCACTTATCAGGTACATTCCTCATATATCTGAAAAGGCCTTCTATCTGGGAAGGCTGTCATCGTCAAGCAGTAAGTCAGTTCCTCACTTAAGAATGGATACACAGTCAAAATAAAACAGATCAAAGTATAACACATCTATATAAAAAATATGGATTTAGTAGAGTACAAAGGTTTTAAAATGTGAAGTTGAAGAGAATTTAGATTGTAAATTCAGTTAGTCAGAATTCTCTTTTTCTTTAAAGCTGAACTAAAACCTATAAACTCTCATCAGAAAAAAACAAAGTATGCTGCCACCTAAAAAAATATCAAGATTGTCAGTTGCTCCATGCATTTTTAGTGTTAATATTTGTTATAACAATAAGAATAAATCACATCCTAACTTAAACAATAGGTTTCTACAATATTACAACGACATTTGAACACTCTTTAACAGCAATCTATTAAGTAGACAGAAAATTAATACCCATTTAATGAGACATCTGAACTGCAGCCAAAAGCAATAGCCAGTATTTATTGTTAAAATAAAAAAACTAAAATTCATACTTTGAAGCAGCTTTGTTGCTGAAGTGAAAGGAACCATTGTCATGCGGATGTGAACAATATGTAAAACCATTGTTCAGTCACCTAAAATGAAGGAAGCCAGTAGGTAAAGTGTGCTGACCCGTTGCCCCATGCGGTATGCTCTGCTGGATGAAAGTGCAATGTGAATGGCAGCTAAACAAAACAATGGATAGTGCCTGCTGACCAAAAGCAACTCTTTGTATGTATATAATGTATTCTTTGTAACAATAGTCTGGCGTCTCAAAGGCCAGACCTAAATAGGGAGACAGGACAGCATGTGAGGCTTGTTTTCGGACTCAAGAAATTGCAGTCAGTTTACTGTTCTATGGGACCTACTCAACTAATGCAAATGATAATAGGTAGCCTCCCTAGATTCCTGGAGTGCGTTCCTCACACTATACTTGATTCATCACACGACCCGTTCTGGATGATTCAAGTCCTGGGATGGCAAGATTTCTACTAAGTATATCAAGAGACTTGTGGCAATAGACTGGCTTCCCAGGCACTGAACTAAATATTTCCACATGGGGCAGTATTTTCACTCCTTCCACTCAGTTTGATGCTGTGCTGCTTATGGCATGTCTGCATGCCCAAGCTCTTAAAGTATATCCCTTTACTCACTACAATCACGAGGTCATCCTAAAATGGCAGTTATGAACCCGGATACAGCCTGCTGAAGACGTGTACTAAAATCCATGTGGTGGTAGAATGGTTGCATGGGAAAGGATGAAAGGCTATTAATTTTCTTGCCACAGTGGGGAATATATTCAGCCTATTTAATTCATCGATGGTTCAGTCTTACAACATACACTGAGCATCTGAAGCATGACTCTTCTCGTGCACTGGTATAAAAAACTATGACTTTTGTGTACTCTATCATTTGGTACGTGGCTCCCAGTTACAAGCTCTTGGTTGGTGCACCAATGGGAGTGGACCACCAAGTGCATTTTCCAGGTGAACTGGCCCTCAAGGTGAGGAGCAAAAGGGTGATGATGTCCTCTGAGAAGATGGAACAAAATATGTGAAAATCAATCTCACCAAGTTCAAAGGATAAGCCTTCCAGACACAGACAAAGAGTAAGTGCACTCGGAGAGGAATTCTGCTACCTTCAGATCACAGACACAATATTGGAGTAAACAATATAATTTGCCACAAATATCATATCAAAAAAATCGTATCGTACAAAATATTGTGTGTGTGTGTGTATATATATATATATATATATATGTGTATATATATATATATATATATACATATATATATATATATATGCATACATATATGCATATACAAATATATATATACATATATGTATAAACACAATATTTTACTATACACTATATATAGTTTGGTAGATAAATATAGTTTATAGTAGTAAATTAATATTTTAATATATAACATATATATTGTAAATTCCACAAATTCCACTATTACTTCATATAAATATAAACTTATATAAACATGCACACAAATATATGTGTATGCATGTTTAGATATCATGAGGAACAGGGTCAAGACCGATTTGCATATGGCTGGGTCCAAACTGGGGTGGCATGGTGAGCAAAAGAACGATGGATTAAACCCAGATCTGTGACTGGGGGTGAGTGTTTGACAATGTTCAGCATTCCGTCCATCACTTGTTGTTTTTGTTATAAATACAGTATAACGCACTTATTACAAATATATTACATTATATGAACTTTTTTTATTTTTTATTTACTACTATGAAAATTATATATTTACATATTATATACTTTTTATTAAAACTTTGAAACATATTAACATTTCAATTACAACATATTACATAAATGACCAAATAAATAAAATAAAAAAATGTAAAAAGCCTAAAGAGCACAGTTGCAAAAATTATTATAAGAAATTATCAATTATTCAAAGTATTAAAAAATATACTAGATTAAAAAGTAAACAAAAAATTATAAAACATATATGTAAGCAATGTGAGGAAAAGTATTGGAGTCTGGGAATATTAGATATACTATTCCCAATCTAGTTCATGCAACACTGGGGAAAGGGTAGGACTTCCGAGGAGTTCAATTTACTATTACAGTAGGCAAAGGGTTGGACTTCTGAGGTGTTAGATTAACTATTCCCACTCCAAACAATGCAACAGTAGGGAAAGTGTTTCACTTCAAAGGGGTTACATTTACTATTCCGACTCCAGTCAGTGTAACAGTAGGGAAAACATAGGACTTTGGTTGGCTTAGATTTACTATTCCAACTCCACTCAGCTCAACTGTTGGGAAAATGTAGGACGTTGGAGGGGTTACATTTATTATTCCCTCTCCAGTCTAAGCAACATTAGGGAAAGTGTTGAATTTTGGAGGTGTATTTACTATTCCTACTCCACTCAGTTCAACTGTTGGGAAAATGTAGGACGTTGGAGGAGTTACATTTATTATTCCCTCTCCAGTCTAAGCAACATTAGGGAAAGTGTTGAATTTTGGAGGTGTATTTACTATTCCTACTCCAGTCATCGGAAAGGTAGGGAAAGTATTGGAGTTCTGAGAGTTTAAATGTAATATTCCCTTTCCAGACTAAACAACAGTGGGAAAGCATTAGAGTTTGGAGGTGTTATATTTAGTATTCCCACTCCAGTCAGCATAAAAGTAGGTAATGTGTTGGACTTCGGAGGGTTTACATTTACTACAGTATTCCCACTCCAGTCAGCTTAAAAGTAAGGAAAGTGTTGGAATTTGGAAGTGTTCAATTTATTATTCCCACTCCAAACAGCAAAACTGTAGGGAACGTTTTGGACTTTGGAGCGGTAGAATTTACCATTCTGACTCCTGTCTGTGCATCAGTGGGGAAAGTGTTGAACTTCAGGGTGTTTAGATGAACTATTCCCACTCCAAATGATGCAACAGATTAGATGGCCTTAGGCATTTGTAGGGGTTAGAATTAGTATTCGTACTCCAGTTTAAATAACACTAGGGACAGTGTTATACTTTGAAGGAGTTATTATTCCCTCTCCACACAGCCAAACAGTTTGGAAGATGTAGGACTTAGGAGGGGTTAGGCTTACTATTCCCTCTATAATCAGCACAACAGTAGGGAAAGTGTTGGACTTCGAAGGGGTTAGATTTACCATTCACACTGTAGTCTATGCAACAGAAGAGAAAGTGTTAAAATTCTGAGGAGTTGCATTTACTATTCCCATTCCAGTCTAAACAACAGTAGACTGGAAAGTGTTCGATTTTTGAAGGGTTACATTTACTATTCCCACGACAGTCAGTGTAACATTAAAGAAACTGTTGGACTTCAGAGGGGTTGCATTTACTATTCCCACTCCAAAAAGCACAACAGTAGGGAAATTTTAGACTTTGAAGGAATAAGATTTACTATTCCCACTCCAGTCTAAGCAACAATAGGGTAAGTAATTCACGACAAAGACATAACATATTTGAATAACCCTTTCAATTCCGAAAGAATATTACACTCTTACTATAAACATGATTAATTAACATTAAATATGTATACATAATAAAATACAATTAAATAATTTACATAATAATGAATTAAATGATTAGTATTAAACAAATGTTATTTATTTATTATTTAATTAACACCACAATTTACACCCCTACAAACCTAGCAGCCCACACCTAAAATAAAACTAAGTTAAATAAGTATAGCACAATTTACATACATTATAATAAATTAAATAGGTAATTAACAATTAATAGTTAATTTTTCATGAATTATTACTTAATAAACATCCCGTCCTATACCCCTACAAACCCACCAAATCACACCAAAATATAACTAGAATATATGTGTTATACAATTCACAAGATTAATAATCATTTAAATAATTAATTTACAATTGTAAGAATCTGAGTTACTGGTTGACAGAGTGAAACCCTACTCAAGCAGCAACCACAATCCATGTCATTAATAAGTCACAAGCAAACCCCAAATTAACGTGTGGTCAACCCTCTGGTAGCTTGGCACAGAGCAGTCAGGCTTAACTTAGAGGTAATGTGAAAAGTACTTATGCAGCACTTCAAAAAGTCATAAAGTGAAAACATAACACAAGAAACATCCCACACACCAACAGAGGAATGCAGAGTAAAATGTAATAAATAACTCAAGATCAAAATGGCAAAACTTTTCCACCCCCCAAGGGGTCAGGCATACCTTCCTCCCCATCCTGAACCCAGCCTGTCTGGGTCCACAAAAGACTAGTGACAACCCCATTTTGAGAAGACTCAGGTAGAGTCTTTGTGATGTGCAAGTGTGGAAAGTGACAGCTCCCCCTTCTCATTAAATTGAAGTGGACCATCCTGCCAACACCTATCTTCCCTTTGTCACACTGTCTCGGAGCAATACACACAGACCCGGGGTCAACTATATTTAGTAATGTGACTCAGGATACAGGCAGCAGACACCAAATGGTTAAGACAAGAAAATCCCAACTTTCTAAAAGTGACATTTTCAGAATTGTGATTAAAAATCTGACTTTACAGTTAAAGGGTGCTTGAAATTACAGTTTATTAAGGGGCTAGTTACGACTCATGTGGTGGACGTCCCCCCAGCCCTATTACAAGGTTTCCGCCAGCCTGATCTGTTTGACGGACGGAAACCTTGAAATAGAGTGTTTCCACCTGTCAGACCTGTGGGAGGAGTGCTACAAGATAGCACTCGGCTCATTTAGAGGAGCCGAGTGCTATCTCATAGCACAGAGGGGGCTGACAAAACAGACAGTGTGCATTCCTAAGGTGCTGGGCAGGGGGGCTCCTGCACTGCCCATGCCATGGGGATGGGCAGTGCAGAGGCCCCCCTGCACCTCCCTACACTTGTTCTCCGCCAGCCTTTTCATGGTGGGGAAACCGCCATGAAAAGACTGCCAGAGAACAAGGTTGTAATCACCATGGAAGCACTGAGTTGAGCGCCACACTGGCTGATTACAACCAAGACTGCCGTTACCCCTTCAGGATCTGTGATCCTGGCAGAGACGGAGGTCTTTAGGCGGGACCACCCGCCTAACTCATAATGTGGCAGTCAGACTGCCACAGCTGCAGCGGTCCGACTCCACCTTGCGGCTGGCAGTCCTAGGATTGCCAGGCTCATAATGAGGCTGTAAATACGATAAGGAGACCCAATGTTAACTTGTGGGAGAGGTAGACCTAAAGTAGTGAAAAAACAATTTAAAAGCTTTTCATCACCAGGACATGTAGAGCTTAAATGTACCTCTACCTTTTTAAATACACAACACCCTGCCCTTTAGGCTGTTCAGTGCCTACCCCAGGAGTGACTTATATGTATTAAAAAGGAATGTGTGGGCCTGGCAAATGGTTTATTTTGCCAGGTTGAAATGGAAGTTTAAAACTGAACACACAGGCTGCAATGGCAGGCCTATTTGAAAAACTACCTGAGTGGGTGGCACAATCATTGCTGCATGCCCATTAGAAGCATTTAATTTACAGGACCTGGGTATATGTAGCCCCAGTTTACTAGGGACTTACAAGTAAATTATAAGTGTCAATTTGGTGTAAGCCAATTCTACTACAATTAAAGGAGAGGGCACAAGCACTTTAGCACTAGTTAGGAGTGTTAAAGTGTGCAGAGTCCTAAAAGCCAACAACAAATGGTTCAGAAAACAGGAGGGTGAAGGCAAAAAGTTTGGGGGATGACCCTGCAGAAAGGGCCAAGTCCGACAATCAATAATAATTAATTGGTAATTAATTAAAACTCCCCATCATAAACCTTTACAAGCCTAGCTAACCACACCTAAAAATAATTACTATAAATCAATATTACATAATATATATAATTATGAATTACATATTTAACTAAAAAGTATGAATTGATTCATAATTAATTCATATTTCCCAATCCCCTAGAAACCCAGCACCTCACTATGACTATCACTATAAACCACTATTAACAATTAGAAAATGACCCGATATGACTATCACTATAGATCACTGTTAACAATAAAAAAAGAAATCACTTAAAATGACAGATTATATAAAAAAGGAATAACAATTATCTAAGAAAATGTAACACATAAAATGAATATATAAACTAGAACTCATTTAAATAATAAAGAAAACATTTTCACAACTAAATGACTGAAAACGATATTAAAACAATGATATTCTTAAAAACAATATTACTTACCTAAGAAAACAATATTCTCAACAATGATATTCTTGCATGGCAAATCACAATATTTTATTTCCAATATTTCTGTTTCCCAATATTTGCATCTCAATATTTTGTCCAAACACCGCTAACTTTAGCTTTGACAAAGAGGGGTAGCTTCATACTATTGTCACAGGGAGCACTGATGTAACAGTTTTAATACTACATTGCAGATAGCATTGCCATATCATTCAAACTCATTACACTACATTCCATTTCTATTTTGCTGCGCACTGTGAGCTTCATATGGAGACACCAATCACAATTACATATCTGCACTCTAAAAGGAGCAGCCCACCAGATATATGCATCTTCTCAACAGAGAGCAAAAAACCCCAAAGGTACATATCTGCCCCCTTGGGTTAATCTGTGAGGTCTAGCCTGAGTCCTACTTCATAGTGAGCATGGAGGTACTTGCCTTTATATTCCCTTCTGCATAAAACAATTAAAGAAAAACTTTCAAGTCTGCAATGTGTCTCTAGATTGTGTTGGAACGGAGTCTTATTCTATGCTGAAGTAAATGTTTGAACCTATGAGGCATTTCTACAGAAAAGAAAATGAGACGATCAGTGATCGGACCTCTAAAGTCCTTTTCCTTTTTTAGGATTGTAGTGACAATACACACTACAGATTGTGCTGGGACAGCTCTTGCCTCAATTGATATTACCCTACCTTACACTCTGGCAAGAGGGCTGAAGCCGATGACAAAAATTATCTTAGCATTACATTCTCTCAGTCTTAGTCACTAACATTATGTGGAATTTAAAATAGGCATTGTGTAAAAAATGTGTTGATTATTACAATAAATTGTAGTTAATTCTGAGATCACGTTACAAGAAAGGTGCCTTTTTTAGGTCTCACTGTCTAGCAAATGCTCATACTGTCACACAACACGCACTGACCAATGACACATTACTATACAACACAGGTGCGTATACAGATGGTGAGAGGAGCTTTCGTACAGTTCCTTTCTCCCATGAGCTACTGTGCTTTAGACACTGGCTGACAGGGATGTCTACCAACAGTGGTATCAGCCCATGTCATAATGTGGATGTGTACTATTAAAGCGCACACATTGGCACTGATGCATTTCTTTTTTCCTCTTTTTTATGGACGGGGCTCTGCCCCCACCACCCATGCACTCTCTGTGCTTAGGTTTTCCCTGTCCCCACCACAACTGTGCACTGTTTGCTCTTCATGCTCCGCTCATCAACCAGCCTGTCTAAGTGTTACTTTTCCATTGCTTGGTCTTCGGCGCCAGGGTGACATGCGAAGCACTCTGCTTCACCGAACACTGCACAAAATGTATTTTTATCATGTTTTTTTCTGTTTAATACCCTTGTTAAGTTTCCCCGGGACACTGATTAGTTAACCTCTTGGGCACTAGGGAGACTATAGTTTGCACCATCAGTCTGCAAATGACTGCATCCGGGCTGGCAACGCTACTCACGCTGAGGCATATCAAAGTCTCCTTTCTGTACCAAACCATCCACACTATAGGCCTGTACTCCTTATCCGGCGCTTCTCCCAGACAGAGGAGTGTTGATACTGAGGGCCAGATGTAGCAAAGGTTTTTACCCATTCTGTGTCTATGGGAAAATCTGTTCGTACATATGGCCCTGAATTACAGTTTTTGCCTTTGGTGTTCTATGTGAAAGTGTTGTTATATGCTTTTAGCAAGTGATATAAGGTGTGGGGGCTTTTCTTCAGGGTTTTGGGTGTGCGGTGAGCTAGAGGGTGGCAGAAGACCAGGTTTCTTCTATCTTCAGCTTGGGGTGTGCTTTTTCAGCTTGCCCCATGCTGCAGTTTGTGGGGGGGGGAGGGTGGTGGCAGAGCACAACATCTGACTAAAGCCCCTAAAGCTCTGCAGTAGACTCTGGGTCTGGTGTCTCCAGGTCCAGAATTATTAGCTTCAAAGTTTGTGGACCTGACAATTACAGGCCCGTAAACACTGGCAAAGACATAGTTGCACAGAGTGGTATGCCCATGCCTCAGGATACCGCTCCAGGCAACCCATACTGGAGTTCTAAGTGTGTTGTCTGAAGAGAATGGAGATGTTCTAAATTTTATTTTGTTTTGATTGAGGCACTAGGGGCCTCATTTTGAGTTTAGCGGATGGGAAAGCCCGCCCACCAAATTCCCAGCAGGGTGGCCACCCACGTCATTGTGACCACCCCACCAAACCCATTAGGAGTTTCCCGCTAGGTTGGTGGGTGGAAACCTCAGTTTCCGCCCACCGGTGTAGCGGGAAACAGGCTACAGCATTGTCTCAGGCTCGTAATCGAGCCGGCGGCAACGCTGTAGCACGCAGGGTGCACCAGAACCCTTGCAATGTTCACTGTCTGCGAGGCAGACAGTGAGCATTGCAATGGTGCAGGGCTGGGGGGGCATGCACTACCCATGCCAGGTGAATAGGCAGTGCAGGGGCCCCCCTGTAGCCCTCTGCACCTGTTCTTCGCCGGCCTTTTCATGGCGGTGTTACTGCCATGAAACGGCTGGCAGAGAACAAGGTCGTAATCCGCAGATTAAAATCTCCACCACTGCCAGGCCATCGGGATCATGGATCCCGGCGGTGCTGGTGGAACCCTGGAGGTCTGACCGACAGGGTCTTCATGTGGCGGTCGGACCGCCACAACAGCGGCGGTCCTGACTGCCACCATGAGGCTGGTCGTAATCAGCCCCTAAATATGGTGTTGTTCAGTTTGTGTAGATTTACCAATGCTCTACCCTCATTAGCCAACAGTGATATTCAAAAAGCAAGACACCACTTTTATTTTTTAAAGACTGGGGCATTTCTTCAGAACTTAGATTTGTCAATTTGAGATAAACTGCCAGACCTTCCAGCACTGAAACACAAAGTTCCACAGCATGTGCTGTCTTTTGAGAAAGCAGTGAGATAGCTCAGTGGGTTAAGATGTCATCTGCAGATGTTTATGTGCCACTGAAAGTCTAAGGATTTGAACCCAAGTGGAAGACACTGAGGATTTCATCCTAGCAAGGTGAACAGGGTTTCCCTATTAAAATGAGAAGCGGGAACACTTGTCATTGGCAGTGCTGATCCAGTCACTAGTCTGTGGCACAAATCTCTTCATAAAATCAAGGCATTATCATTAACAAAAGCCATAGTTGTTTGAGGTTTCATAACACACTGTAGTATAGTTGGGTAAGGTCAATACCTGTCCATGGGCCAGAGGACTTGCTACACCTTCATTATTCTGAAGACAGTAAATTGAGTACCATTGGTTTAGCTAAAAAACAACATCTATTATTTACACACCACAAGACAGTTGACTTATTGGTACACACCATATCAGTATTTTGTTATTGTGAAAATCTTACTTATGGGAGGTATGTGCACTGGATCACTGGCACAATATTGTGGTAAGAAAACTGTTGATAAATATATTTCATCAAAAATATTGTTTACCATAATATTGTGCTCCTCTACTTATAAAGGTAAGTACTGAAATATCAGAAAAAAATATAGTTAACACTATTACCATCCCAAAAAAAACAAAAAAGCGATTTTTATATAAATGTTATTTAAAGTAGTAAAAAATAAGTAATTTAATATATAAATTTCATATAATGTAAATTAAATCGATTTCACTAATATTTAATACCATATAAAATATATGTATGTAAACAGACAAACACACATATATATGTATTTGTGTATATATATAGCATAATAAATAAGCATATGTATTTTACATTATATTATTTATTACTATGAATGTATAGATAATGCATAATAAAAACATAAAAATATGAGCAATTCAATAAGAAAAATATGTTAATTAATGTAGAGAATAAATAAAATATTATACATTTAAAACCACAAAAACAAATTCAATAAAACACTATAAAAATTCAAATAAATGTAAAAATAAAAACAAATTATATAAACAATAAAAAACAATTAATTAATCGTATAAAAACTATTTAAGTAATATTCTGAAAACTATTGGAGTCTAAGAATTTCACATATACTATTCCCATTATAGTATATGCAACAGTAGGAAAAGTGTTGGACTTTGGAGAAGTGAGATTTACTATTCCTACTACAGTCACCACAATAGTAGGAAAAGTGTTGGACCCTGGAGGAGTTATATTTGTTATTCCAACTCCAGCCACTGCAACAGTAAGGAAAGTGTTGTACTTTGGAGGGGTTAGATTTACTATTCCTGCTTCAGTCTGTGCAAAAGTAGGGAAAGCGTTCCATTTCAGAGGGGTGAAAAGAACTATTCCCACTCCGAACAGCGCAATAGTAGGAAAAGTGCTGAACTACGAAGAGGTTAGTTTTACTATATTCACTGCGGTCTAATCAAGAGTAGGCAAAGCACTTCACTTAAAAAATCATTACTAAACACACACACACACACACATATATATATATATTTACATATATATATATATATATATATATTTATCAATTTACTTAATTACTATTCAATAAAAGGTTTACTTATCCATTAATAAATCAATAATTGCTATTCAACTATTAATCTATAAATTCATTCACTTCCCACCATATACTCCCACAAACATAGCACCCTGCACCTAACATATAATTTAAAAATAAATCATGATTTACATATTTAAAATCAATTAAATGATTAATTGTTAATTAATTGTTCCTTAATTAACCTCCCACCCTAGACCCCTACAAACCTAGCATCCCACAAATAATATATAATTAAAATATATTCCATAATTTACATATTTAAATTATCTTAAACATTTACCCTACAAACTAAACATCCAACATCTCATACATAAGTGAAATAAATCAGTAATCCATATCTTACATAATTAAAAATCAAATAAATAACTAATTAAAAATAATATGTTGCTAGTTAATTATGACTTAATTAACTTCCTACTCTAGACACAACCAAACCTAGCAGTCCAAAACTGAAATAAAAGTAACATTCCATTGATTACATAAAAAATCAATTACATGATTAATTAACAATTAATAATACATTGTTAATTACTACTTAATTAGCTTTCCATACATTTACTAAATAATTCATAATTAATTATTACCTAATTGGCATCCCAACCTTTACCCTACAAACCCAGCAACCTGCCTTGACACAAACATTTACTATTAAAATGAAATAAAAAAAATGTAATCGCTTACAATTACAAGCTATAATTTAAAAAATGAATAACATTTACATAAACACTAGTAGCACATAAAAACAATATATCAACTAAAACACATTAAAATAATTAAAACATATTTTAACCTCTATATTACTGAAAACAATAATAAAAACATCAATACTATATAAAACTATATTACCTCAAAAAACAGTATTCTTCACAATGATATTAGTGCATCACTATATTAGTGTGTCACGATATTTAATTTCTGATATTTCTATCTCCTCATATTTATGACTCAATATTTTGTCCAAACACCCATGCACCATCCTGCTAAAAGAATAAAAGGACTTCTTGTAAAGTTCCAGCACTTACCTTTTGTATAGAAACAGATGCAAGTACCCAGAGCCTGAATCGAAGTTACTCAAATGTTGATTGTACCAGTCAATCCAGATCTACTTATCCATTCAGTTAAGGTATATTCTGTGGTCCACAGTTATTAGCTTACTGTCACTTCAAATACCAATCACATAGAAAACACATGACGGGGCAAATTTCCAAAGATGTCACACAGTGCAGAACAGCAACCAAAGCTGCTGAGCTGTGTTGTGTGAGAGGGAGAGTAGGACAGTGGCATATCTACAAAAATATGGCACTGATAGGGGTGGCCCCTCCATGTGAGTGGAGCAGCGTCGCCCCACTAAAACAAATGCCTGCAAAACTTTATTTATTACAATTTTATTTTTCAGCCCCCCCCCCCAGTCCAGAAACCAAGTGTCAGGACAAAGCTGGGCAATTGCTGCCGAGTGGCAGTAGGGAGCTGTGCTCTTGCGACGGCCAGCCTGACATACGCACTTTAAACTTCTTTAACCCAGGTGTCTTAATATAGCTGGTTTAGGGAAAGCACAGGCATCCTGCGCTCCTGTGAGTGCTGAGAGAGGCCGTTCCCACCAATCCTGACGCTGCTTTCATGCTGGTTGCCAGCAATGAAAGTAGGTTCAGGATTGCGTAGTGGTGTTTACTAGTGCAGCGCGTTGGAGCTTCCAGGAGCAGGAGTACGCAGTGAGGAAGATGCCTGCAGGTAAGTGACTTTTTTAAATTATCATTATTAATTTGCCTCCTCTGCCCCCACCCACCCAGCATAAACATAAGACAGCTGCTTTTGCCCAAGTGCTCGCACCCATTCTGACTGCCTTGTGCTACGCACACACATTTGCACCATGGTGCAAACGTTTGTCGGTGAGTCTGGCATAAATTTTTTAAAAGAAGGGTACCTTTCCTGAACACAGTACTATGCCTAGACAAACTTTGAATCTTTTCCCACATTGGATGTGTGCTGTATAGTGAAGGACGCATACAAAGTCGAAAACATTAGGAGAAACAAAACCATTTATCCAAGTTAACCCTACTCTCAAAAAGGTGTCATTTTTTGGCACAAACCCAGTCTATTATTGTTAGTCGATAGGGTTTTGTGTCAAAATCCTGGGTGGTCTCATGAGAACACCCACCTACCCCCTGTGGAACGCCTTCTGATGCAAAGCAATCCATTTCAATGCAAAGCACTTCTTTGGGTTCCTTTCACGCAACAATCCAGCGCAAAATAAGTTTAAAGACGAGACCTATTTTGCTCTGCCTATGCTTGTTTATCTGCGCTGCGGATACTAAGCTGAGACTTTCTAGCATTGATTTAGAAACATTCATCTTTCTTAGTATCCTAAATGGTAGCACTGTTATTGTTATCATTCTTGTAATTATCCCGTTCGCAGTCTGCTTCATTATCATCATTGTCGCAGTTGTTATTAATTTACACGATATTTTCCTTTCTGTGATCTAGGCAGCTAACAACAGCACCATCTTCTGTAAAACGGCGGTGGATTATTGTCCTATGTTCTTCAAAAAGTTGTTTATTTATATCATGCTGACTAGCGAATCAGCTTGGACTTCACAGCGGTCATAACAAGAAACAACAGACAAACCACACCACCATCTCCCACAATGCTGCTAACCAACTTCCTATTGGGGAAGCTAATGCTGCCATCACTGCACCAACACATTGCACTGGAAGCAGACCTAACGCGATCGGTCCTATCCATTTTTCGTTTCTTTGTCACTGAATGCCCGAGACATAAATTAAATTTTCGCCCCAGGCTAATTAAAGTCATTGCATATAAGAAGTTTTCATAAAATCCCACACTCCGGCTGATTTATTAACCTGGCCAGTGCTAATTTTGGATCGGCATCCTTGTGGTTTTCGTCGCCAAAGTAAAAATATAGGCGCGCTGCTCATGGGACTTGTAGCTGGTTCTTGCAGCATGGTCGGGTTATGGTCACAAAGGAGTTACTCGTGCGTGTTGTAACTAGTGTGTCCAATTGTTTGACACCGTGATATATTGCACCGTGTAGACCGCGACGCAGGCTCCAAAGAGGCACGAGACCTCCTCGCTAGTCTTCCCAGAAGCCCCCGAGTCTTCCGTCTCATAAAGCGGGAACAGAAACGCTTTGCTCGACTACTTGCCTGGGGCGAGCCAGCAAAGAACACCCTCACTTCACCGGGGGAATGCAGCCCATTAAATGGTTCACGTCTTTTGCATGCTGAAAAGTCATGTCTGTCTTGGTCTTTGCTTCTGTTCTGAATTATAATGCAATCGTTTTCAGCTCTCGGGTTTGAACTCTTTCTTCATGCTGGTATGTTTTACTGTCACATGCAGGCACTGTGCATGAACAAGGACATCAGGGAGTCACAAAGGAAACACTTATGATAAGGGGAATATAATTTTCCTCTTTGAATTTTTGATTTACAAAATGTGCCATCCAGAATGCGAGGCCCCGCCTTTCCTACTCTCAGTGGAATTAGAAAGCACTGGGAGAGGGCATGTTCGCCCATATGGGACAGAAATTAATTCATCTATACATACTGTACAGCGAAATATGAGATGCGATGTCATTCTCTTCTATCAGTCAATTGTTATAACGTGAATGTTAGCCAGGGCATGCCAGAAGCACAATTCTTCCGAGCTCTACAACATGCAAATTGGAGTGACACATTAAAGCACACAAGTGTGTCAATGCCATGTTAGGACGCTTGCGGGACTTTGTTTTCCCGCCTCAGCACAAGGCTTGAGTTGACTGGGTCTATAGCAGCTACCCTAAACAATCTGACAGACTCAGTAGCAAGCCATGGTAGGGCTTTTGGTAAACATTTCCAAGCACGTTTAGGGTTCATAATTTCTATGAGAAAGCCTGGACTGGGCACATTCAATTCAGGAAGAGTACAGCCCTCATGGGCACATATTTATTTCAAGAGGTAATCAAACATAAAGACATGCACAGGCACGCACACACACAAGACAAGCATAACGCGCACACGCACGCGCACACACACACACACATTAACAGGGAATGGTGTGCGCTGTAAATATGTTCTAAATCTAATTCACACCTTCCCCTTGTATCCCTTTTGGCAGTGAAGAGGAAGTGCATCTTTCAAAGTATTCCTCTACTCTTTATTTTGTATTTTGTGTCTGCAATCTGATTCAGGGGATGTTCAGACTGCTGTCAGTAAAATATGAGGTACAATTGGCAACATTCAATTGACTATTTAAATTTTAAGTAAGGCCATAGTAAAATTGGTGAAGCAAAAGGCACCAGTGGCATAAAATCTACATGTTGCATGTTGGCTGCAGTGTGAGGGTGTATGTGTGAGTGTGTGTATATACAGGACACCACCAAAACGACATGAAGACCAATAATACAAGGTAAACAATCATCATAATTAAGTTCCATTTACACATCTCTTACAACAAACACAGCCTATGCCAAACTCCATTTTACCGTAGTGCCATAATAATGACTTAGAAAAAATAGACATATGCACTGTTGTCTGTCATCAAAAGTCCATGTTATAATAAAAAATATATAGAAAACTGGGGTCAGACCTACAAAGCCTACATAATTAATTTGTTATTTAGACTTATTTGGGGCCTATTTATGAGGCTGGCGGTCTTAAGACCACCAGCCTTGCGGTGGCGGTCAGGACCGCTGCTTCTGTGGCAGTCCGACCGCCACATTAAGACCCCGACATCATACCACCAGGGTAACACCGTCTCAGCCAGGATTGGTGATCCTGACGTGTTGACGGCGGGTGGAGGTCGCAATCAGCCAGCGTCACTGCCCTGCAGATTATGACCTCGTTCTCTGCCAGGCTTTTCATGGCGGTTTTACCACCATGAAAAGGCTAGCGGAGAACAGGCTCAGGGGGCCTCTTCTTCCTGATGTCCTCTCTTTTGCGTTGGTAACTGGCTACTGCATTCAGCCTGTCGACTATCCTTTGCCACAACTCCATTTTACTGGCTATTGATGTTTGCTGGACCTGTGCTCCGAATAGATATGGCTCTACCCTGACTTTTTTGTCCACCATGACCCTCAACTCATCACCAGTTAAATGTGGATGTTATTGTGGGGCCACGGTAAAGATGGTAAAGACAGTGTGGTAGTGAAAAAAGGATGAAAAATGTTTGTGATGAGGTGTGGGTGCTGTAATATGAGTGGGTTGATGTGTATTGTGTGATTTTGTAAATTGTGAATTGTGTATGTTGTGCAAGTGTGGGATGTGCGCTGAGTGTAATGTGTAGGGGTGCCTAATGTTTGTTTAGCTAGTTATAATTTCTTTGCTTATGTCTGGCTGTGAGTGGCGTTCTGGTTGCAAAGGATTATGTGATGTGAAGGGGTATGTTTTATAGTGCAGTGTGTAGGTGTGTCAGGTGTGTGAATGTGTGTCAGGTGTGGGGTATTCAAACTATCCAATGTGGTATAGTGTTCTGACTGATGTGAGTTCAGACCGCCTCAGTTCGCACCGCCAATGGTTTTCCCCTATGGAAAAAACGCTCTTGTGATTTGTGGATCGTAATTAGATCGGTTGCTTTTTGTCGGGCTGCCACTGCCGGTGGTCTCACTGCCTTTTTTGTGTCTGCCAGTGTCCTGTCAGTTTCGAGAAATTAGCTGTTTTTTTGGCTGTCTGAGCTGTGTATCTCTTTATACGGCAGCCAGATGAGCACCTCATGGTGGTCTTTTAGCGCCCGCCACCACGGCGGTCTTACTGTCAGACCGCCAAAGTTGCAATGAGGCCCTTAGTCTAAGAAATCATGACTACCATTATACACAGTAATTTAGGACACCATTCATCTTTTAGCAGTGGTCCTATCAGATTGCAATCACACGTATGAATCAAATTAGGGGCATCAATGTTATGTCCAGTCTTCTTTGAACACTTTTGTGTCACAGATTTATGGTTCAACCTTTGATTTACTTTTTCTTATACTAACAAGTCCAGCCCTAATTTTGGATTTAGGACACACGGTTAGTACAGATGTCTTTCTCTTTCTTGTACCACTTGATCATTCTCTATACTAATTTTGCTTTCCATTTACTTGTTTTTTCATTGCTTTGCTCCTATAGAATGTCTAGGCAATAGATTATACACTGCTAAGGAGTAATCTCTCTCTCTAAGAAGAAAGGTAGTACAGCCTGAAGTCATATTTCTGTGATCTAAGATCTTGCATAGATAAGTAATATATTCATCTTTGCATGGTCTTCTTACTAATAAGAGTGCACTGGACCACACATAATATAGGAATTTTTCACAGGTGATAGAATTTGACCCCTCTTTACACCCATTTTACTCAAATTACTGGTGACCAATTACGAGTCATTCCTATGTTAGATAAACCTCTTTGTTCATCTTTATTTGCTGCACAGTTGACTTGAGGAAAATCATCACTCATCTGATGTGATACCATGAGATGATTCATAAATGTTAGGTAATCCCGTCATGTACATAAATTACCCAACTGTCATTATACAATTCTATTGTAAATTACTTCTAACACTGTTTTTGTTAAGAAGTACTGAGTAGAGTAAGATGAGCTTTTGCAATTAATCATTTCTTCCATTATTCTCTGATCTAAAGAATAAGACTCTTGATTTGTAAAATATGGTATAACAATAGAAAGTAGGTATACATTCTGTTTACTAAGCAGATTAATATTATCAGACAACAACAAAGTGTGAAATAGACCACATAATGGGGTGTTGATGCTCTATTTTTGTTTGCCATAAATTATGATAAATTGTCGTTTAGAATAGAATGAGCAAACGTGTTCAAGGATTTTTGCACACATGCTGTTAAAGTTGTAATTATGTCTTGCTCTGATCTACAGCCCCAAAGAAATTCCGTGAATAGGAGAACGGTGTGTTGGCTGCTTTTTTATATAAAAAGAAAATAATTTGGATATGTGGGATAAAAGATGTTTCTATGAAAATCACATGTTCATAAAGAAACTGAATAAATATTTTCTGATTTGAAACAACAGTAAAGGCTATGAATCAAATATATTTTTCTCTTAGGCTCATTACATAAGATACATTTGAGGTTAATGTATTGTCCTTGTTTTAATCCTTTCACCTTGTGGGATTATTATTGATTTCCAGCCTTCTTGTTGGCTGGCTCAATGAGCTGGGCAATATTTGCCAAAGTACACATGGTAGATATAGGGTTTTGTTAGTTTAAAATGCTATGTTTTAACTTACATTTTCACTTAAATATAGCTTTCCTTTAATTTTTTATTTTTCCAGTGATTTTTTTAATGAAAAGCAAGGTACTATTACCATCCTTAACTATAAAGTGGCTATAACCATTTTCAGTGAATTTCTAGGGTTTTCTTAATATAAAGAAATATTTTATTACCATATGTAACACGAAGCCCATGCCGTGCATGGCCTTCAGCAAATATGCAGCAACAGTTTTTTAAAAACATGGTTTCGGCCCGAGGGGTGGCCCCTCTGGGACTGCCCAATGAGGTCTAGGGGATATGGGTATCCCTACCCTCCCTCCTTATACTTTTTTAAAAATCTTTTTTTCATAGGATTCTGGACTGAGTCCTGAGTCCTGTGATGGCTGCTGCCACATCGTTGTTGATGTGGTGGCAGCCAATCAGATCTCATTTTGAGATCTGCTGCTCAATGGATAATCAGCAGCATGAAATATAATTTTTTTTTAGCCTTAATTGCTTAAAAACTACTGAATAGATTGACACCAAATCACTAAAAGTATGTTTTTCATACCAAGATCTAGCTTTCTGACACATTTGGTGTAAATCCGTTTAGCCGTTTGGGTTGTGGCTGTTTTTGAATTTCATATTGAAAAGTGAAGAGGAAAAGCACATTTAGCAACCCCCTTGCTTCTTTTTCTCAACCCCACTTGAGGGATCATCTCAAACCTTTCCAGGATAGCGCTGAGGTGGAAGAACATTTTGTTAATGCTAACTTCCTGAAGCTACACAAATGATGCTGGTATAATTTTCAGTTTGCCCAGACCTAATCAAGTTAGCAAGGGCAGAACCAGGATGCCCTTTGGGTATTTGCTGCATAATATAAAGTCACATTCATTCAACATGTCTGGAGGTGTGAGTTGTGGAATTTTTTAACAATGACTGTCAAATTTCATTGGTTTGTGCCTTTGACCCAAAACCATAGCTCTAATCTAACTGTGTTTTTTTGCATTGAGTTTCCTTGTTTATTTATGATGTGCTTAGTTTCCAACCCCTTATGTGCTTAGTTTCCAACACCTTTAGCCATGCACAGCAGGGGTTGGCAATAGGCCCGAACCCAAACTAGCATGGATGGCCAACCCCACTGTACACAGCATTTAGCTGTGCACAGTGGCAGTTGGTGTCAGGACCTGACCTTCATACGGGGACTGACCCAACAAACCAAGGGCAGCTAAATCCTGCTCCACACGGCTATGAGCTTTATGCTGAATGGGTTGTCCTGGTGGTACCTGGCCAATAGCTAGACCCTATGCCCAGCCTGCCATCGGCAGCCAAATTCTGTGTTGCAGGGCCAAGCCTGCATTCAGGTCCTGCATCCAACCCACAGCAGATGGGATTGGACCAGAGGGCTTGGCTTTGGCCCTGGCTCTATTTAATTATTTTAATGTTTTGGCTTCATGGACCTTATTTTGGAATCAAGAATGCAAGAAAAGTGTCATGCCCTCATTCAGTAAACCTATGTCAAGCTTCTTTGCGGTTCTGAATCCTGATCTGCGATAGGTGATGGATGGGTTGGAGAATCTTTCCCTATATTTGCTGTACCTGGACATGAGGTTTTCTCTGGATCTGTGTCACCTTTTCAGGATACACAAGTCCTGCTGCCTAAAATGATGACCAGGATCGACTGTACCTGTCTGTATATCGCAGACACCGACTGTCATTTTAGATGTTGTAAATCCGCAAGTCCTGTAAAGGTACAGCAGGTCCTGCAACTTATTTTTATTTATATTTTAATTTAACCTAATTTGGTGCCACTTAGGCCTTGAGGTTTATTTTTTGATGAAGTAGTGGCCATGTAGCACACAAAAGCCGAAACCGGCAGACAAGGTCCTCCCTGAACTGGAACACAAGCAACCCAAGACCAACTGGGTCCAAACAGGTGGTATGGTAAGCAAAAGAAAAATAGGTTGGAATGCTACCCCGAGTGATTGCCAGTGGTTAGACAAATTGAATGCCATCCTCCCATCACTTTTTGTGTGTTTGACGTGCCATCCTACGTGGCAGTGGTATGCCCAGATGTGGGTCTTGTGCTCACTGTGCCACTGGAGCAAAGCTATATCTGACTGATAAGCCCTAACCAGGGTGAAACCAGTCCTGGGTTGTTCGGGTTCCAGTTCAGGGAGGGCCTGACCTCACAGTTCAGGCTGGACTTTTCTTATTATAGCAGGGCCAGGACTGATTTGAATGTGGCTGGATTCAAACGGAAAAGGCATGGTGGGAAAAAAGATAGATTGGAATGCAACCCCAAATGACGGTCAGTGGTTAGACAAATTGCAAGCAATCCTACTATCTCCTTTTATGTGTTTGATGATGTAGCCATGCCTTGAGTTTCAATTTCCAGACTTGAGGGAGATCTGCACATCAAAACAATAAAAATGTACAAAAGACTTAACCCTGCAAAATCCACTCTACAACTTTTTAAAACATTCATATAAAAAATACTACTTAAAAAAATGTACACCAAACCAAAAGCATGCTTTCTAAGTGAAGTTCTACTTTCATGCTATGTTTCGGGTAAATCTGTTCATTGGTTTAGGTTGTAGGTGCAAGCAAAATTTCATATGGGAGCTAACATCAGAAAGCACATCTTTTTTCACCCCCTTTAGTCTTTTTTCCCTTGCACAGATGTTAATGAACATTCATATGCCAGACCTTAGATGGCTACATAAAGTGACTGCCAAAGCTGGTGCAGATCCTTCCAAGGGGGAAAAAGCTAGAGGCAAATCAAAAGATGCCTTTTCAATGTAAAATGCAGCTGAACTGTATCACATAGTGGCTATCACCACAATTTCATCTATATACATGTGAGGCAGGGGCATGACTCTTGGGATGTGAAGCTTCAACTGGTCTGCAAGCTGAATACATTATTTGTGCCATGTGTATTCCCTTTGCAGCCAGAACAAGACCAAGGGCCTAATTATGAGTTTGGCGGACGGGAACACCCGTCCGCCAAACTCCTGACAGGGTGGCTGCCACCGTAGTGGCGACCACTCCACAGGACCTAGTAAGAGTTTTGCGCCTGGCTGACAGGCAGAAACCGAGGTTTCCGCCCATCAGCCTTGCGGGAAACTGGCGGCAGCATTGTCTCCAGCTCAAAATCAAGCTGGCAACAATACTGTCGCCTGCAGGATGCTCCAGCACCTTCGCAATGTTCACTGTCTGCACAGCAGCAGGCAGTGAACATTGCGATGGAGGTGGGCAGGGGGACACCTGCACTGCCCATGCCAAGGTCAATTGCAAATCTCTGTGTCCCACATTGCACTAATCCAGATTAAGTAGCAGCTGTCATTGTCATTTCAGGGTATCATGTAAAGACAGTGTGTGCATCTCAGATAGCATGTTTAGTTGTCTAATTTATACATCACTTGTTGCATCACTTACACCAACTGTGACTTCCTTTTGTCCTACAGGTAACCTTGCCATCCCCAACATGGAGAGGATACCAGAGACTGACACTACCCCTCTGGATGAAGGACCCACTGAGGAAAACAGCCCTTGATGTCTGGACACTGAGGACAAAGCTGGCCCATCAGGGCACCTGGTTAGTCAACAACTGTCAGCCTCACCCTGCCCACAATGACTCCTCCGAGCCCTGTTGCAACTACATCACAGACAACCATTTGCTCCCAAACCTGTGTCCCAAGGACAGTCGCTTCCATTGTGTGCCCCCCAGTACAGGTACCTGAGTCTCCTAATGTCACCCCTGACAATGATGGTCCTGCCACCAGTGGGAGTGGGCACACTGTGCCAGGAGCACAGGTACACGGTGGTAGGGTGCATGGGAGGGTCGTGAGCCAGAGGATGGGGACTCCAAGGGACACAACTGACCAGGAGAACATCTCCAAAGTCTTGGGAGCCTACCAAAATTCCTAAGGCATGATGAGCCAGGTACTGACCATGATGGAGGAGATAAGACAGCTGCAGAGGGACAACCACCAGTAAGCCATGGAGCAGTGGCAGGCCCAAAATGCCTTCCTGGCTTCCATTGCTAGGGTGCGGAGGCACATGAACACTACCCTGAGTAGGTTTGGCCTCTCAACATTTGTGGCTGGTAGTGGAATTGAGGCCCTGCCAGGGGAAGGGAATGCCTCAGACAGTCCACCCTCGTAGCATAAGAATCCCCTGCAAACATGGACGTCCACCCAAACATCCAGGAGGAGCAGATGCCAAAACTAAACCCACTGCCAGGAAGTGAACCTCTCCTGATTGGTTCCCCTTATGTGTCACTGACATGCCATCTTGACTGTTCTGATACCTAACTCCATTTTCCCTGTGGTGCAAGGACACTGGACTTGTGTTTAAAAATGGTATAGCAGCTACCCTGATGATTTAATTCGCTATCGCTGTACCCTTCACTGTTAACTTTATTTAATTTCTGTTTCAAATCACTCATTTTGTTGTGCACTCCTCAATAAATATCACTTAACCACAGATCCTGTGTAAATATGATGTATCAGCCATATACAACTGTCATGTATGACAAATATTGTACCAAAATATTCTTCACCTATGTTATACATTTGTTATGGTCATCACACATGTACTGGACAACCAGGATACATATTGCAGAGGGATTGTACCATAGACATGACACACGTCCCCTGTAGTGTACATCTCCACATATTTATTTGGAGAATGGCAATCACCACGTTGTGAACTCATGCTGTGGACTTCAGTGTTTCAGCGTAGGTGTCATTCACTACCAACCCACATATTACAGAAGTTAGGGACTTGTCAGTCTATCACCATCCCTGGAGGCAGACCGATTGGTTCAATGTATCATCAGTCTAAAATCTTATCACATACCCATTCATTATCCTCCCAAATGACCATACCCCATGGAATAGACAGAGGTCAGTACTAATCTCCCCAGTAATGGAACCTTCCATTTACCATGGTCAGATAGCTATAGGCTTGTCACTCAACTATGTCAGTCTTCAGACACATGCACATGTGCACTTGGCCTATGATGAGGAAACACACCGACAGCTATGCACAAGTTAGGTCACATACAACACAAACCATAATGATAGTAGAGTGTCTGGATACCACATTATGACGTGTTAGACACAAATGGACACACACATGGCACCATTTAAGCCACTTCCAATACCAAACAGGTCTTTTTTGTGGGAAAGGGCACTTCCAAGCCACTGTCCTGACAGTCTGGGCATATAACTCACAAATCACAAATCTCATGCTAAACAGTACCTGGTTTAATCCATGTCCACTATTCATGTCAGTCTGCAAGTCCCCTCTGCCTGTGACACTGTCTGCGAATGTCAAATACGGATGAGCCAAACAAGCAATCTGCAGATCTGTGATTGACAAAAGATTAGGTATAGGCCAGAGTGGAACACAAACATCACATTGTCTATTCATAACTACAAATGTGACTTTGATTGTACATTTTCTAAATAATAGACTATGCACATAACAGTTCTGTAACATTCAGCATGCATATCTGAGTCACAGACTTGGGAGCCACTCAAGACTATACTGATGGTGGCAAAAAGAACATTACATGGCATGCATTACCTCAAAAATACCCCGTGGAATCTCTATTGTAACAGCACATCACATACCTTGAGTCAGTTGAAGTACTGATTGATGACATCTCCCATGATGTCTCCAGCTTCATCCTCATCATGCTCCTCCTCACTTGGCAAATCTGCATTTCCACTCACAGGATCTGCTGGCTCCCCCTCATCTGGTGTGAATGATGTCTGATGTCTCAGGGCAAGGTTGTGGAGCATGCAGCAGGCAACAATAATTTGACATACCTTGTACGGTGAGTAGAGGAGGGCTCCTACAGATTTGTCTATGCTGCAAAATCTTGCCTTCAGGAGCCCAAAAGTCTGCTCCATGACATGCCTTGTCCTTCCGTAGGCCTCATTGAAGCAGACTTCCCCTGGTGTGGTTGGGTACCTCACTGATGTCAATAACTAAGGACAGTTTGGGTAGCCAGAGTCCCCTGTAAGGTATAGTGACACCAATCCAAACTTTAATCTTGGACATCCACATATATGGTAGCAGGAAAAAAGGTACAGACATACATGACATATATGACTTACCAACCAGCCAGGTCCCCTCTGTGTATTGTTGTGTCATCAGCAGTGGGATATTGCTGTTCCCCATGATGAAGGAATCATGGACTGATCCTGGATACCTTGCATAAACTTGTGAAATGTAGAGGTCAGCCAAACAGACCACTTGGACGTTTATGCAGTGGAAGTTTTTCCTGTTCCAATATGCCTGTTCATTTCCACTTGGGGGAACCAAGCCTACATAGGTTCCATCCATGGCTCCAACCACATGTGGAATATGTCCCAAAGCATAGAAATCTGCCTTCAAATGGGCCAATCGCTCACGTTGGGGAAGTCTGATATGGCTGTCCAGGTATTTGAACAATGCAGACAGTACAGCCTTCAAAACCAGACTGAACATCGACTGAGACATCACTGCAGTTGGGGCTACTGTATTCTGAAAGGACCCAGTAGCCAGGAAGTGCTGCACTGACATGACTTGAATGATGGGAGGTATGCTATTGGGATTGCGAATGGCAGGCTTCAGATCTGGCTCCAACTGACGACATAGATCCATTTCTGTATGCCTATCCAGGATATATATTTGGATTACATGTCATGCCTCCATGGTCTGCAGGTCTGCTAGTGGACGGTACACTGGAGGTTATCTTGCTCTCCTCAGGCCTGGGTAACTATGTGGGATAACACCAGAATGTATGTGAATGACTCAATCTGTGCATCATAAGTATGATCACAACAGCGTCATACACATATCTAAATCCTGTCACATGAAACAGTGAATATGTGGTATTCAGCACATAGTGAGGCAAACTATGAAAGTGTACCAGATTCAAATCCCCTAAACCCTTGCATGTACTATACACAGAGATACATGTCACTGTCAGTTATTTGAGCCCTAAAATGGCAGCTGCCTGACCTACCATACTGGATATCATAAAGAGACCCGACTCTGCCGTTGGATATTGTCATGGTGGTATGCGGTTACAACCGCGTTGGACATTGCCATTGGAACACATTGCTCCCTATGGTGGATTTGGGCCAGTGGCGACATCCGCCGGCGGTGACGGTCCTGAACGTGGCAGACATGACTGCCATCTTCTACACAATCCCTCACTTGACTCCTGACACTGCTAACAGCAAGACCTCTACAACCTGATCTGCTGTGTACTGCCTCTGGGTGCAATCATGCCACGAGCAATCATGCCACGTACTGCAGGTGATAGGGCCACTGCCTTCTCTCCAGAAGAGCTGGACAAGCTTGTGGAGAAGGACCTACCTCTGTATGAACACCTATATGGTGCACCAGAGGAGCAGGTGAGTCCAATGCAATACCAATGAGTGAAAGGTAGAGTGTATGATTATGTAGGTGGCAAGTGCAGGTATGAAGGATAGAGCCATCATGTGTGGGTAGATGGTTATGTGCACATGTGCATAGAAAGGCTGTTGCCCCTGATACATAGTAGGTAGTGTGTGATGTATGCACTCTGATCCACATATGTACATTACAGCATTTACATCAAGGTTGGTGTGACATAGTTGTACAGATGTAACATTTTAAGGACATACTTGTGGTCTGGTCATATCATATTTCTAGCCAACACCTGGTGCTTGGTATGCATGTTGCATGGCTGACTCCACTTCACACATGGCCTAACTGCAGAGGGTGACTTGCAAACGATTTTGAAGTGTGAGGAAGGGCATGTTTGTCTACTTGCACTAACGTGATTGTTCACCATACTTGTTTTGGGATAGAGCATGTGTGCATGACGTTCTCCTCTTGTCTGTGTGACTGATGCAGGGTAACACCCATCTGAAAAGGGGATCTGCCGTGCCATCACCAAGAAAGTGTGGACACTGGGTGTCCACAGCCGGCGCAGCACCCACTGTAGGAAGCGATGGGAGGACCTGAGAAGCTGGGCCCATAAGAATGCTGAGGCCCAGCTGGGGATGTCCTCCCAAGGAGGAAAGTATGCCCGTCGGACCTTGACCCCCCCTCCCCCAACGGCCCATATACTGGCAGTGGCCTACACTGAGTTGGATGGGCATTTGAGGGCAGCACAGCAGTCACAAGGGGGTGAGTACTGACTATACTCATTTGCATTACTCTGCAAGGTCAGTGTATGATGTGAAAGACTCTGAGCTGTGACAATGTAGTAAGTGCCAAAGGTAAAATGGCTCCTAGGAACACCTAGATGTAGAGTCCTCAACATTGGTACATATGTCTGCACATTGCATTGTGCATAGGGACACATTAATCACCTATGTCATCCCTTCTGCACAGTAGCATATGATGATGCACATGTGACTGTCATATGTGTACCACTATACTGCTCTTAATACCCTGCTGGTTGTTCCTTGCCACCTACAGATCCATACTCCCAATATCCTTATGGTAAGTTGTCCTGGTCTTTGCCCTCTGTCCACTTAAATGCCCCTTGATCCATCTCTATGTGCAACATAGAGTCTGACAAGTTGAGAACATGCCTACTATTCCTGAGGTTTCCAATGAGTGTCAAGTTATTGTGAGGATGTAATCTCAAACTGACATTTCACATGCCATACTTGCTAGACTTACTCAGACCTCTTAGGAGGTGTCCACATTGGTTAAGTGAGGACTAAACATTGGCACATGTGATGTTTCATCAGAATAAGCATCCTGCATGTACTAATCCATGGTAGTATAACTAGACTCCTGGTGCAACCCATATCATTGATATGAGAGCTCAGAATATTAGTACCATGTACACGTTCCCTAAATGGTAAGTGGCTAAACAGCAATTTCATATTCCAAAGTGTTGTAGGCATGCTAATCAGGCCATGAAATCTTAGTAATAGGTACAATCTACACTGGTTTTTGCCAACATCATGTGTACATTGTTTGGTTCAGTCATATATCAACATTGTGATACAATTTAAACATGCTTACTTTTGCTATTGTAGATATGTTTTGAGGGCTTTTGGTATGGAATCCTATTGATTATACTGACTTAATTGTGTTGCTGGGGTGGTATTTCACCTTCATATGTTGTTGGAATGGTGTGTGTAGTCAGTCATTTGGCTTGCCTCAAGGTGTATGTCTCTGTCATGCTAAACTCAGAAGCGTGTTTTGTCATTGTAAAGTTCATATACAGATGTAAGATTGTCCATGTCTGAAGTGTGGATAGTGATGTTGACACTTGTATGAGGGCCTATTGATGTTGCCACTCATCATGATTAGTTGTATTGTATGTGGCCTTCGTGCACATGACAGGTGTACATTGTATTTCAGGTGTTGGTAAGGTATCTGGGGTTGTCTGTAGGTAAATCCTGTGGGCTAAGCTGGCCCCTATAAGTGTACATGACTTTGTTTACAGGTGGAGAATGACTAAGGTGAGTAGCTCCACAAAGTATGTATCATCCTTTCCTACATGACTATTGGGACATGTGATGGTGACCTGTTTAGCCTCTATCATACTCCAACTAATGAAAACCAGGTATAGTTGTTAAATGTTTGCAAATGCCAATTATGAAGGTTGTGGACATGAAATGGTTTTGGCTTGTATGCAACATGCTGTCTTGTGTTTGGCATATGATGTGGTTCCTTTCCTGGTACATTACATCAGCTAATGATGTAGATATGTGTGGATTTTGTGTATGTGATATGTTGAAATGAATGTTACCACTATTTCCCAATGTTTGGTTGTTGGTTGACTATGTTGATGTGGATAGGGACTCAGATTCATGTTGGCAAGTCAGGTTGTCATGGAATGGTTATTGTGATATATCTACTGATATGATGGTATAGTAGGTGTGTGATAGGTGGCTTAGCTGGTGTGTGACATTGTTCTAATGTAGGGGTATAGATGGTATCTAGTCGTGACATGATGTTGGCACTAACCTGGTTTTACCTGGGGGTGTGGTACAAGTGGTTGTAATGTGATTGATTTGTACAGTGTGATGTTAGTGTTGGAAAAGAATATTACAACCCTACCTCTCTTTCTGTTTTCCAGCATCAGCATTGGCAGGCAAAGGAGAAGGGCACATCCGAGTGCGGAAGCTACTTGCCATGGGACGTCAAGTCATGATACCACGAGGGACCCAGTGGCCCAGAGGGCAAGGGCACAGCCATGGGGGAGAAAGGATCCAGTTCATCATCTTTGGAATCCTCCTCCAGTGGACACTCCCTGGCAGTGGAGGACCCATTTGGCACCACCCCAGCCCCATCTCTGTCCTCCACCCCCCTTTCTACCACCACCCTCCCTGTAGGTCCCCACCAGTTGGCTATTCCAGCTCACCCAAGAGGGTGGGCATCTCCTTTGCCGCAGGCACCTCCGCCCCAGCCCCTGTTAGCCCTGCTGCCCTCAGTGAGGAGGCTATTGACCTCCCAAGGTCAATCTCTGTGGGTCAGTCGACCATCGTGAATACCATCCAAGGACTGGCAACTCAAATGCAACAGAGTAATGCGTTCACGGTGCACTGGCTGGCCTACAGAGATCCTTTCAGACTCTGGTTTCCACACTGATGGCGGCCAGTCACTCTTTGTCTACTGTCCCCCTTCCACCTTCTTCTTCCCAATCCCAAATGCCTCTACCCAGACCCAGCCAAAGTACACAAACAGACAGGCATGTATCCACCTCAACATCCAAGGGTAGCTCAGACAGATATGAGCACCACAAGACACACCACTGGCATGCACACAAGCAACATTTAAATGCACACACAGCAACGGTCACAACCTGCCCTGACACCCCCACCACCCCCAGCATCATAGACAGCACACCTGACAAACTTGCAGACACCACACCAACATTCACTGATCCAACCACTACATCTATCCTACCCAAAGACAGCACCACAGCAGATATCCACCCCAGTTACCAGACCCACAGACACCACAACCACTGACACTCCTACATGCAGCACATCCACCATATCTGCAGTCACCACCCCAACAGACAGTCACCCACCCACCATGGCATCCCCCAGCACCTCTAACCCCCTCATCCCAAGACACATAAATGCTGTCACTCATCAACCCAACAGACACCTAGCATCCACAAGCATACCTTGCACAAACATGCACCCAAGACATCCACAACAACACCTCATACAACCACTCCCTCTCCCTCCACACCCAGACCCTTTTGCTATGACCGTCCCCGTGTGTAAAAAAAAAAACCTTTCTTTCAGAGTTTTCCCTACTCCTCTCCCCCCTGTGAGACCCCTAAATGTTCTGTTTCCCTCCCCAAGTCCATCCCTTCCACATCCAGGGCTATCCCTGCCCCCCCTATAAGTACCCATTGCTCTCCCCCTGCCAAGAAGTCTACCCCTCCCAAAAAAGTCAGCGCTTCCCTAAGCCTAAACCTAAATCCCTCATCCCCCCACACCTAAGCCTAAATCCCCCTTATAATATCCCCCTGTGAATCCCTGAGGTGCCTGCCACCTTGATGCCCCCTCCTGTGGAGGTTACATGGCAGTCAGGAGTCAAGTTCAGGGCACACATATGTAAACTGTGTGCATACAGACTTGTAAGGGACTGGCCTATGGCCTTTGAGTTTCACATTTCTGAATTTTTAATATGTTTTAAACCAATGTGTTGTTGGTTTAGTGGTTACATCTTTGTCATGCATTTCTTTCCCTAGTATGGAGTTGTTTCTGGCTGACATTGGTTGTGTGTCAGTATTTGTGTGTGTGTGGTGCTTGTGTTACTTGTATTGTTTGGGCAGTGCTGTGCTTTTGTCTCACAGTGATAGGGTGTGTTGTGTGATGGGCATGTGTGTGTTCAAAACATTTTGTTGTCATGCTATTGAGTGGTGTTTGTGCTGACGTGTTTGTTGCTGTGTTGTGTGGCTTAGTGTGTTTTGACAGTGTGCATGTCTGTGTTGAGTGCATGGTATGATAGCTACGATGTGCTGTGTGTGATGTGTATGTTAAGTGGTAAGTTGTATGCTTGTGTGATTGTGTGTGTTTGTTGCCTGTTTTCTGTAGGTTGTGTTGTATGTGCCCCTGAATAGTGTCTAGTGTGAGTGCTTGCCAATGTATTGATGATGGTTGTGCTTGTGGTGTTGTTGTGACGTGTTGTGGTGTGTGTTATTGTGTGTATCTGGGCCTGTGCTGTGTTCTGTGGGTAAGTGTGAGTTTTTGACATGTGTGTGTGTGTGTTTTGGCCATAGTGTGTGTACTCTGTATGTGCGTGAGGTATGTGGCTGCATGTGAGTGTGCATGTCAGTGTGTAGTAGCATGTGGTTGTCATACTCGCACCCCCTTCCCAATGGTAAGTTGTATTGAGTATACATACATTGAAAATGAACAACACTAACAGGTAAGTGTGTGTAGTTATGGTTGCTGTCGTCATCGAAGATTCCATAGTCTTTGTGCGAGGAGTAGCAGTGTTATAACGTCAAGTTCTGGTTCCATGGCAGATCGAGACGAGTATGCCTTCCTGAAGTTGAGTGTCTCCTTTTGTGCAGTTTGTTTCTCCCTGGGTTTCCGTGGTGGTGCGACCGCAGTGGAAACATTGGCGGTGTTCTGCCTTGTAATCTGTCTGGCAGTAACAGGGTACCCGCCGGCCTTTAGGTGCCTTCCATTGTGGTCTGACTGCAGTGGCGGTGCCGGCAGTGCTTTGGCTGTATTTTGTTGGGACTACCACCATGGTCATAATTTAGTCGTCTTCTCTGGTATGACCACCACCGCCAACGTGGCGGTCCTGAAACTGCCAAACTGATAATGAGGCCCTAAGTGCAGTAAAAGTTAAGTCAGAGTTGTATGAAAACAAGTCTGTCAAAGGTGCAAATGCCTGTATTCATTATTGTGGAAAGCATGGTACTGGTAAGGCCTAAAGTCCTCCACACCCTTATTGTAATAAAAGAGAGAATGTGTGTACAATAGAAGGGTCAAGACTCTAAGCTCCTCGGTTATATATGATGGCTAACTGCACACTAATGCAAATGGCAACTGAGCAAATCATGAGGCTCATTAATTGTCATTTTTATAGATGTTGACATTCTCATGCCTAATTCAACACAGAAAAAAATAATCAAATATCTAACACCATTGCAATGGAACGTTCACTCACAGAATCTACACACTTTCTATGTACCTCATTCCAATGAGCAAGTCAATAAGTCTATAAAGTCTCCAATAGAATACACTATGCCCCCCAGCTTGAGAACAATTGGGAGTATGAAGTGTAGAGATGGACCTTCACTAAATGTAATGCAAACTGAGTGCATGGTGGCATGCAAAATAAGTGCCACCCGGGCATGGAAAATCTATCCTGCACTCCTGGAAATATTCATGTAATCTCAGAATTAGAAGAAATACTGGTAAAATTAAAAGTAAAAATAAATACTACGTTTACAATGGTCATCAAGTTGGCAGTGAAAAATTGAAGCTGCCAAATTAATTGTTAAAGTCTCGTACATATCAGTGGTGCTGGAACAATTTTCAGAGTGGGGGTGCTGCTATCATTGTTACATCACCCAAGTCTCAGGGATTGTGAAAAATCAAAGCATCAAACAAAGAATAATAGTAACAATTGAGTAATGCCCATTCAGCAGAAGAGTGGTAAGGATGCTGTATGTAGTCAGTGGTGTATATACGGGGACACTATCACAAATATATTGTGGTAGTGCACTGTTGTTTGCAGACAGCACATATTTCAATGAAATGGCCACTAAATTTGCATAGACATGCATCTTTACTGGTAAAACCATACAAAGCACAGCATGAGCAAATCTGGTTTCAGTGAATAGTTACCTAATGTGCATCACTAAGGAAAGTGTCTTGATTTACTTTGATCCTATTAAAATGTTTGGCTCCATCGCACACCAGAATTACAAAAAGGTGCTACGTTTGTGCTTCCTTAACTGTTGATGTATTTTGAAATACCTGTAAAGTCCATTTACATGTATTTACATTTTGTTGTGTTAGAAAAAAATGACATCCTTAAGCCTTTCCATTCATACTTTGTGTGCTCCAGGAAGGTTGGCACATAATTCACTTTACAAAATACTTTCACTTTGTAGTTAGAGAATGAAGCATAAACACCAATCTAAATTTAAAAGGATTAAATAGCAATTTGTTATAATATACAGCTTGATATTTGATTTCTGTCTTTGAATTCACAGAAAACATGTCAACATAAAGACAAAATTGAAAGGCATTTTTAGTCCTTATTCACCATCCGAGCTCCAGCACAGTTATATTTCGGGGTGCTGCAGCACCCCCCACACCACTACTTCCAGCATCTATGTTACATATCATGAAGCAAAATTCATATGAAAGGATGCTAACCAGCACCATATTTGAGTGGTAAAGATGGAACCTAGTGTATGCAGAAAAGTTGAGAATCCAGGATTAATCCAAGAGGCGTTATTGTACAAACAAAATGTAAAGAGATGTATCTTATTTTACTTCCAAGATAGGTGAAAGTAAGGCACAGAAAGTTGTATTTCCTAATGAACACAGTTTTATCGTAATAGAGATATTTGGATGACCTTTCCTTAACAAAGGTTAAGTAAACTGAAGTACCAGACCACACATGATAAAGTGCTCCCAGATACCTCATTTACTAGATATATTGGATATAGTAGATGTGACGCAAATCTAAAACAGAAAATAATGCTAGCCAGCACCATCTTTTTGTGGTAAAGGTGCAAATAGTTAAAGGCAAAGCAGCTGGACACCCATGGTTGATTAGAGGGGGGTAATCAGAAATATGACAGGATGCTAACCAGTATTGGCTCTGTGTAGTGAAGATGGAGCCTGGTGCATGACAACCACTGGACCCGGGGTCAATCCAGAGGGAATGTAGTGGGATGTATTGTGCAGTCATTACAATCTCAGTGAAAATGAGGTGCAAAATAATATAGCTCTTGAAAAATGCAATTCCATCATGAAAGATATCGTTTGGGGCCCTCCAAAGTGCAATGCCTAATGTGAAATATAGTAAGAGGGAGGAAATTATAAAATGCTCTCATATGCCCTCCATATTGCACTGTGCTGCAAATGGCTCTTCTGCAGGGTCATCCCCAGACCTTTTTGCCTTCCATCTCCTCTTTTTCTGACCGTTTTTGTTGGCTTTAGGACTCTGGACACTTTACCACTGCTTTCCAGTGCTAAAGTGCACATGCTTTCTCTGTCTAAAACATGGCGTCTCCATGACTGGCATGTTTGATTTACTGTCAAGTCCCTAGTAGAGTCCACTGTGAGCCCAGGGCCTGTAAGTCAAATGCTACTAGTGGGTGTGCAGCACTGGTTGTGCCACCCACTACAGTAGCCTTTAAAACATGTCTCAGCCTAATTACATGTAGGTCACCCCTAAGGTAACCCTGGTTAGCCCCAAGGGCAGGGTGCAATGTATTTAAAAAGTTGGACATGTACTTTTGCGTTTAACATGTCCAGATGGTGAAAAACTCCTAAAATAAATGTTCACTACTGCAAGGACTATCTCCCCCATAGGCTAAAGTTAGGGTTACCTTAAAAGTGTAATTTCCAATTGGGAAAATGTAGAAAAATTGAGTTGGTTTTCTCTGGACTCACAATTTAAAAATACATCTTTTGGTAAAGTTGTTTTTTAAATTGCAGGTCTGAAAATGCCACTTTTAGACAGTTGACATTTTCGTTCTTTAACCATTCTGTGCCTTAGCCTGTCTCTGAGTCCACGTCTGGGTTTAGGTGACAGCTACATTTGCGTATTCTCTCCAGAAAGCTACAAACAGGGATGGTGAGGTGTGACAGGAGATACATCTGCATTCATCTCTATACTGATAGTCATCCTGGGCAGGGAGAGGGAAGGGTAGTTCACACTTACACCTGAATGGGTTTTGCCCTGCCTTAACACAAAGGGCTGATTACCCACTACTGGTAATTTGGAGCCAGGGCTGGATTGAAAGGGATCCTTGTGTACTTCAGATAATTCTTTTGAAGTTACCCCTACATCAAAGGTGTTTTTGGATATAAGTACTGGGCCTCTGACCACCACATACTCAGAACACTTCTGGACTGAGGACATTCTACCAGGAAGAAGGATTGTTCTCTGAGGTCAGAAGAGACTGCCGCTTTTATGCTGGCTCTGCCATATTGGCTTGGTGCCTGCTACTTCTTGCCTGGGAGTGTGAGGACTAGATCTACCTCTATACGTCCTGCAATCCAAAGTTTCTCCAAAGGCCTAACTGAACTTGCCTCCTGTTTCTGAAGTCTCAGGGATGTCAAAGACTTCGCCTGCTTCTTGCTACCAGCACCTGGGCTCCTCTGCTGTGAGTCCTGCTCTGCCAAGTGGTGGCAAATCAAGTCCTGGGCCCTTGGAGGATAGTGAATTGCTGCAACACAAGAACTGACACAATGACACTGGTGCGTCACTTAGAACCGACACATTCCACTGCAGAAACGCTGCTTTGTGCTGCCAGCACCAGAGCCACTGACAACGCTCGCCGACTATGCAACACAATGACCCCAACTTACAGCGTAGCCCTGGCTTGACTGGTACAGCACCAATACATCGGAATCAGTACTCATCACTTCTGGACACTGACTCATCAACGACATTGCCCAATTAGGAAACAGCACCTCATCTGCCAGTGCAACGCATCCCCTCCTCTGGATCAACACATTGTCAACAAGCATTGATGCAACAAAGGTACAGTCAGAGGATCTGCATGACTCGTGTACCCGGCCCGTACTCCATTGCAGTCTGACTGCACTTTTGGATTTGCCCTGATCCAGAGTGACCACATAGCTCTGGTCAGAGACATTGTTTTCTGACTGTCAGGATCATAATTTGAAGGTCAGGCGGCCTGGAGTGCAGTGGTCTGACCGCCACCACGGCATTGGCTAGGACCGCCAACGTTGTAATGAGGCGTTTAGTGTGTATCTTACGTGCCCTGAATAGGATTGTGGTCCCCACATGTGCAAACCTCTGCCAACTAAACACCCAATTACTAACACAGTGAATGAAACCTGATTCAAAATTATTTTTCACAAAAGAGTATCAGGTGTAATAATTGCAAATTACGCACTTTATACAAGACAGGTTACGGAATATATAGAAGAAATTGTAACACAATTAAGAAAAAATTGATTTGTATAGCAGAAGAAAACCTGTTTTTGGTTTGTTTACAAAAGACAGCATAATATGGTGTATTTTTGGTAAGTTACTGAATATATAGAAGAGCGTGGGCGGTCAAAAACAATTAAGGATGAAAAGGAAAGGATGAGTGACCCTTACACTCAAAATTATAAATGTAAACTAAAATGCAATGTAGATCTCCATAGAACGTAGCGATACTGTTGACCACTTGTAAGTGGCAAATCCAAAATTTCTTAAATCAACAAACCCTCACCATTGTCCATTGTTTTATTAACACATCATTGAATAAATGTAAACAACGCCTAAACTTTCTAATTCCAATCAGTGCCCATGTGTGAGCTACACTTTGAAGAAAGCAGCTTTTTCAAACTAACAATAAGCCGGCCAACATGTAAAAAAGTACATAACTGATGTCAGGTGTATTATGGCAACGCCATGATACCTGAGATGAAATAAAGAAACGACAACAATTAAACACTTTAGAGCATGTTGCTCTGCTTGAGACACAGGACAGAGATTTGTAAAGTATTTCCGCTTCCCGTCGAGTGGGACACACCATCTGCCATAGATACACCTTTATATTGGAGCAGGCCTTCATGAATGATCTTGATCATGGTTTCAATCTGCAGAGACATAAAATAAACGTCACTAGCCATTATTTTCACACAGTTACAGTTATTCCCTCACAAACAACTTTAACAAATTGCTCTCCCCTGAATTAAATGATGCGAAAACACCTCTATTCTTCTTCAGCCTTACTATTCATGTAAACTCGAGTAGCTCATATATTCTGGATCTGTACAGGGTATCCTTTGTCGCTTGTTTGTCTGCTTATTTGTCTCATTTCTAATGCAAAGCAACTCGGCCTTCTTGAACCCCGTGTTTGTCAGCTAGACTACAGTATCATCACAGCCAGTGATTTGTGAGCGTGGGCCAGCAGAGACTACACGGCTCTGGGTCACTTGCAATTAAAGCATGTCAGTGGTCAAGGAGGGAAGATCAGTTAAAGCCACCCTCAAGCACACTCAAGCATTCAGATATTCTACTGCCGCATCCTCTTAGGCCTCTCTCAACTTATAAATATTAATTTAAAGACTACCAACAAGGACAGTGAACTGATTCAGGCATAAAACTCCCTGTCGTGAGTGATGTATGACCAATAAAAAAGCAAAGGTGGATGGGGAGAACCTGCTTAGCTGAGTTTACGATAGACAGAGAAACAGTACCAGCAGAATAAATGCGCTTTCAGTGCCCAGTCTGCTGAGTGGGTCTTGTCCCTTGCTACTCAGCCTAAGTGCGGCACAGTGTTTTTAAACAGCATGCATTCGCGTTTGCAAATCATGTGTCGCTGGTGCGCTTCTATTAAATGGCCATGACTGTGACTTTGACAATGAAAAGCACAAGTATTACACCTCAATACAAGATTTCAACAGAGACCAATATGCAGCGCAACATTTACTCCAATCAATTAGGGCCTAAAGTTTTCATTACATCTCACTGAAATTAAATTCCCTGTGCACAGAAATGAATCCTTGGTTGTGTGTATGTATGTATGTGTGTATATTAAGAAATCGTTACAAAACAAGAAAAATGTAGCCCCGGAATCGTTCATCTCTCTAATTTAAATCCCACCCTTATATCTGCATTCCTTTCCCACACCTCTTCCTCTCTTCCCTGGAGTACCTCACATAAAGTCCAAATTTACAAATGAAACTTCAATATAAACTGCATTTTGTGCTGTACTACTCACAAACCTAAGGGAGGAGACCTCTACCTTCATCTCTCCTATATTTTCTGTGCAGACATCTTTATTACGATGAGGGAGATCTCCGAAAACAGAGGTATATGTTTCAGAGGTAAATGTGGGAAGGACAAGGGAAAGTGTATGGAAAATGTGGAATACTTAATCGTAAATGGGAGAAGCTTAAGGAAAATTAAGGAGAGGTTTAGGAAGGGACATGTTAATACTAACAGACACCCACAAAAGAGTAAGCCCATTGCTATTCACGAACTACACTTTAACTACACTTTAAAACATACTTCAAACCTAATCACTGTTGTGCACTAACTACTGCATCTACATATACCCTTGAGTGCCCATCTTCTTTCCTATCCAGAAACCCGTTGCAAATATATATGAATATATATATATATATATATATATATATATATATATATATATATATATATATATATATATATATATATATATTACCTACTTGCGGTCACTAGTAGGTAGTTATAGTTAGGATCATGTTTCCACAGGAGAAGCATTTATTGACTTGCCTATATCTTTGGCCTAGTTTGATGTAGTTTAATCTTCACAACATTTTCCAAAAAAAGGTAGCCAGTGACTTTTGTTGCACATATGAAGGTTGGGGGTGATCTGTCAAGTGGGGACTGAGAAAAAGAGGGTGGTCGAAAAAAGTGTGTTTCCCAAGTTAATTCCCTTTGGAGTTATGAACACGACTACAGCCAAAACCGCTGGATGGACTTACACTAAATTTGGCAGAAAGCAAGATTTAGTTCTGCAGACTGTGCTTTTTGTTGGTGTAAATTCCTTCAGTACTTGTCGAGAAATTAAAGGAAATTCAAATTTGTATATGAAATTTGTAGATCTTTCGTGACAAATTCACGATTATCACAGTGCATTCGCAAACATGCATGCCAATACGAATGCTGTGATTGGCTGGCTGCAACCTGAGCAGAGAGTTGCGGCTGCCAATTTAGTTGATCAGAACAGTCCCTGACAGAAAGTCAGAAAGTCACAGACTCACTTACACACACACCCATTTACAGACCCACTAAGACACTCATGCACCCACTCACAGACCCCCTCCCACACTCAGACACCACTCACAGACCCACTCAGACCTTCACGCACCCACTCACAGACCCACTCAGACGCTCACACACCCGTGCACAGACCCACTCAGACACTCATGCACCTACACACAGACCCACTCACAGTCATTCATCCATTCCCAGACTCACTCAGAGACCCATGCACCTACTGACAGACCCACTGAACTACTCATCCACACACTCACTGACCCACTCAGAGACTTATGCATGCGGGGTTGTGTGGTTATAGGAGTTTCACTGCAGTGTCTGACTTCTGACCAGGCTCTGCAGCCAACCCCTGCTGTGCATGAAGGCCATGCATGGTGGGGGGGTTGGGTAGTTATATTGGGTTGGCCGCAAAGTCTGCCCATGTGGCCAATACTCACTGTGCATAGCCAGAGGCCATGCGCGGAGGTGGTTACATTAACGTATAGTAATTAAAATTACTTTACATTAAGAAGACTATAGAAATTCACTGAAAAAGCCAATGGTTACAGGGACGTTATAGCTAGGATCTGAATTTCCTCGCACAAAACCATAGAAATTCAGCAGTTATAGTTATGGTTAGTTCAAGTAACTATACCTCGTGCCTAAGTTAACTATACCTCCCGTTCTCACCATGCACTGTGAAATACCCCATATATTACATCACTCATGACATCTTTGATACCATAATTGATAATATCAATGTAACATTCGCAGTAAAATTATTTAGCAGGAAACTGTGCATGGTGGTGGCACAAGGTATAGTTATTTGAGCTTGAGATAGCTATAACTGCTGAATTTCTGTGGTTCAGTCCGAGTAGATTCAGATGCTAACTATAACATCTGTGTAACCTTTGGTTTTTTAAGCGAATATATATTTTATATATTGCTCAGTGATCCAATTAACGCCTTGAACTAAAAAAACACAGATATTCACCAGTTATAGTTAGCAGCACTAACTACAACTTGTGCCCCGCCATGCACTGCTTATGACCTCACAAATGACATCACTCATGACATGTTCCATGACATCATTTATGACATCATTGAGGACATCTCAAATGACACCAGGTGACATTATCCAAACTTCACTTTCAAACATATTGCTCTATAAATTAGTATGCCTTTAGAGGACTGACAGTAAGTACAACATAGATCAGGAGAAAAAACACCCATTACTATTGCCAACACACACACCACTTCCTAAGATTTTGAAAACAAGCATTATATGCAACATTAAGCCAATAGCATACATTATACAGGTACTTAGATAAAATCAACAAATGACCACAGATATATGAGAAATACTCATTGACTGCAGTGTTCACTATCTATAGAATTGTTGTCAGAAACCCAAAATAGTGGATACCAGTTCACCAAAATACCCCACTACACAAACCTTTAAACTGTATCAAACCCATGACACTCATTGAACCAATAGCAAGAAGTAAACTTAATATGAGTGGAGAATTGGTTATTGTAAACAGTATTCCCTCTAAGGAGAGAGTTTACTCTGTACCACACTGTTTGGAACCTGTGAAACTCTCATACGAAACACACCACAAAGTACTAAAAATAATCTACTAAGAACAGTGTACACTCTACACAACAGTTGTCAAAAAATACACTAGTTGCTAAATACAAAAACAAAATCTGAAATTCCTAAGGATGATACTACATGTAGCCTTCATACTGTGGTGAAAACCTACACACTTTCCCGCTGGGCCGGCGGGCACCCGCCAAAGGAGCGCCCGCCGGCCCAGCGGGAAAGGCCCTGCAACATAGAAGCCGGCTCCGAATGGAGCCGGCGGTGTTGCAGGGGTGCGACAGGTGCAGTTGCACCCGTCGCGATTTTCACTGTCTGCTAAGCAGACAGTGAAAATCATGCTGGGGCCCTGTTAGGGGGCCCCTGCACTGCCCATGCCAGTGGCATGGGCACTGCAGGGGCCCCCAGGGGCCCCACGACACCCGTTCCCGCCATCCTGTTCCTGGCGGTTAAAACCGCCAGAAACAGGGTGGCGGGAAGGGGGTCGGAATCTCCGCCGCCATGGAGATTCAGCCCAGACAGGGGAAATCCGGCGGGAAACCGCCGGATCCCCTTTTCTGACCGCGGCTTTACCGCCGCGGTCAGAATGGGCAGGGAAGCACCGCCAGCCTGTTGGCGGTACTTCCGTGGTCCTCCACCCTGGCGGTCGATGACCGCCAGGGTTGGATTGACCCCCATAGTCTTGTATGTTGAACATAAATTATCATGATGACACGATTCTCTCCAGTAAGACAAGCCTGCTGTTGGAAACTTTTTCTGCATAACCAAAATGTTGTGTGGAGCATAATGAATACAGGTCAATTGTTGCTTGCACACAGAGTTACTTTTGAATGCAAACATTCATAACATGTTCAATACCTCTACAAAGCTCTGGTACATTAGGAACACATGTTTTTAAACACTTAACCCCCATTAGCTGGACCCAGGCTGTGCACAATTAGGTAGAAAAATATTATGGCAGTTACCGGCAACTATGTAAATTATAAAACAAACCAGCACACTTATTGAATGATGTCATCAATGATGGCAATAAATTATGGCTGTCATTCTGACCGCACCATGCGGTCACCGCCATTTGGCAGCTCCGCGGTCAAAAGACCGCGGAGGCCATTTTGCCTTTCCCGCTGGGCCGGCGGGCGCCCGCCAAAGGAGCACCCGCCGGCCCAGCGGGAAAGGCCCTGCAACATAGAAGCCGGCTCCGAATGGAGCCGGCGGTGTTGCAGGGGTGCGACGGGTGCAGTTGCACCCGTCGCGATTTTCACTGTCTGCTAAGCAGACAGTGAAAATCATGCTGGGGCCCTGTTAGGGGGCCCCTGCACTGCCCATGCCAGTGGCATGGGCAGTGCAGGGGCTCCCAGGGGCCCCACGACACCCGTTCCCGCCATCCTGTTCCTGGCGGTAAAAACCGCCAGAAACAGGGTGGTGGGAAGGGGGTCGGAATCTCCATGGCAGCGCTGCTTGCAGCGCCGCCATGGAGATTCAGCCCAGACAGGGGAAATCCGGCGGGAAACCGCCGGATCCCCTTTTCTGACCACGGCTTTACCGCCGCGGTCAGAATGGGCAGGGAAGCACCGCCAGCCTGTTGGCGGTGCTTCCGCCAGGGTTGGAATGACCCCCTATGTCTTTTGAGATGTTATCAGTGATGTCATAAATGATGCCATAGAATATGTCATGAATGATCTCATATGGTCATAAGACGTTCATGATGTTTGTAAAAGGTATATTTGTATATATATATATATATATATATATATATATATATATATATATATGTACATATATATATATATATATATATATACTCAAGTATATACATACATATATATATATATATATATATATATATATATATATATATATACTTGAGTGTTAATTGATTTTCATATTTTGTAACATTCTTTAAATAATTATTTTATCATTTCTAATATTAATAATAAGCCTAATAAACAAAATATAATTAATTATTTTATTTAAAAATAATTTATTCTAATTAAACACCAAATTTTATTTAAATTTAGTACGTGTTAACTAAAATAAAAATGTTACTAGGTGTGAAACTACTTATTTTACAAATTCTTTAAATATTATTTTTTATGGATTGAATTAGCATTTTTAGATTAATACCCTATTTAAAACACATTTAATCTGATGAGTTATTGTGTTGTAAAATGTTATTTCATTATTTCCCACCACAGTGATGGTGCTCTCCCACCATGGTGATGTAGATCTCCACCTACGTGTGCTGTGTACCTTCATGTGCTGTGTTACAAGTAGTAACTTTGCACTCGAAAATCATTTTGTAGGGGACATACCCCTTGACTAAGGATTCTTAATTGCCTTCTTTATAACTTTTCCACTGCTACCATCCTTCAACAAATCCATTCAGAATAACGTAGGTGGTTCTGGCCCAGAACGCAGTCTCATATTGAAACACAAAGGCTTACTGGAGTGACACACACTCTGAGAAGGGTCTTCCAACACTCCCCACCATACACAAACTCCAATCTGTTCTATATATTCTGAACTATACAATACAAGTCAGAGAGTTATTTATTGCCACATGATGTAAATTCCATTGAATTGGTAATCTACCATTCACATTATTCGTGGGTGCACAAGATTATACTATGAACAGTCCAAAATCATTTTTATCTATACCAGGTGAGTGTATTCCTAAATAGGCAGAATGGAAATAATATTTTCATAGAAACGTACAGGCTACAAATGAAGAAAACAAATTAACCCTAGAATGGACAAACAAGATTTTGTTACATTCCCTGGGTCCAGAAGGATTACAAGTGTACCAATGCTTACTTAATGAAGGTGGAACTGGTGATGGTAATGACTTTGATGAGGCAATCCAAACTTTTGAAAGCAACTTTTCACCCACAGTTTCCTCTGGAATAACTTGGAATACATTATTTCATTGCAAACAAGAAAAGTCAGAATCGATTTATGACTATGTCAAAGCTTGATCCTTATTAGCTGTAGACAATGGATTTCGCAACTTAGATGTGGATTTAATACAAGCCTAAATAGTAATGCATGCTTCTAATCAAAATATAAAGGAGAGACTTTCAGTGAATGGTGATTCTAAACTAATATATATATATATATATATATATATCTATATATATATATATATAGTCAGGGTGACGGAGTTCGTCTGGACACAATATGATAAAACTGTTAAAGCAGAATCAACTCCAGAAGTGGTTGGAGATGTCATAAGAAAAATCAATCCTGGACAAAAGAAGACTTCACAGTATCTGCAGTTGGTACCTTTTCAGAATCAATTTCCTAAAAAATATGGTGATAAAACAACAATGTATTTTAGATGTGATGCAGTAGGCTATTTGGGGCCAGATTTAGAAAGCCCTTTGGGCTGGGTTTGTTTCAAAAACATGATGCAAGCATGCGTAAATTCTTTTTTGCTAGATTTACTTTCAGGTGCATTATTTGTTTTGCACTGGAAAGTTGCCTGGAAGTAACGCAAAACAGTGAAAAGTGCTGTTTTCCTTTACTTTTGTGTCAAGGTAGGCCCACGGGCATTCACATGCAACCACCTATGGTTTTTGGAGCACAAACCTATATACTAACAATAGCACATAGTTTTTTGGCACTAAAAATTAACGCCATTTTGAAGAAGGTTTTAAAACGGAGAAATGCTTTTATATATCTTAACTTTTCCAACTTTGCATGTGTGCTGCACTGTATAATACGCCTCCAAAGCAGGACAAGTTAAGGTTAGTCTATGCATAGTATTTTGTACTGGAACTCTTCAGTACAAAATCTATGCTAGATTCAAGCAGACCCCATTGTACTATGGTGCAAAGGTGTGTACATGGCGCTCAGATTGAGCACTGATTGAGCCTGAGCACTAAGGAGAGGGCAGAAAACTGCCATATCTCTGTAGATATGGCACTTTCCTGCTGTCTCCCTGTCACACAATGCAGCCCAGAAACTTTGGTTGCTGGCCTGTATTGTGTGACATTTTGTAAAATCTGGGCCTTAGCTTTTAAGAAAATGTGATGGGCACTAAAACAAAAGAGGTGACTTTTGTGGTACTGTGTGTCACTTCTCACTAGTATGTAGAAAAAAGAATAGTAGAGGTGAGTGTACTGAGAATGAATATAAAGAATCATCAAATATGGAAAAGGGGAATACATTGTGAAAGGCTGATGTTTTGAATATAAAAGAATGTGTTATTCTTAACATTAGTGATATAGTGGAAAAAATAGACCTGTTTGCTTCACGACCATAGGTGTGATAGGCACACACATTGTGGCAGATTCTGGTATTCCTTCCTGTATTATTGATGAAGAAATGTCGAAAAAAGATTTTGTGAATAGGACTGGAAAAAATGTATTTGAGTCAAACATTCGGTCAGAAGAATACAGTGGAAGACCTTTGACATGCTAGGTTGCCAAAGTTTAATGTGTGGATTGAGAAGTAAAAAATATATTGGTAAACTCTATCTTGCTAAGAAGTGCCCTGCAGTTTTAGGATGGCTGGATCAAGGTAATATTCATTTAGCACCGGATTCAAACAGTAAAAGATAAGGGTTTTATAGTTGATGCTGGTGCTGGTGAAACAGTTGTAGAACTCATGTTGAACAAATATCCAAAAGTATTCAATGGTCATATTAGTGAACTGTAATTTAAACACAATGTTGTCATAAAGGACAATGGCAGTACCTGTGGTATATCTGTTAAGGAACATGCAAATACTGTTAGGAGAAGAAATCTCTAAAGAATTGAGTCGTTTACTCGAGTACAATAGAATTGAGCCGTAATAAAGCATCAGATTGGATTTCGCCTTTGGCTGTAGCCGGGAAGAAGAAAGGAAAAGTTTGGCTCTGTATAGACTTTCGCTACCTCATTGAGGACATATTAATGGACAGGTTTTGCCTTACAAGGATTAGTGAAATGCTAACCTTGACCTAAGAGCATTGATGCTTTTCCACACTAATAATTTCAGTGACTTATCCTCAACTCAATTTTCAGAAACCGAGCTGAAAATGTATTACATTAATTACACCAGGGGGATGTCAGTTTAAGCATATGCCTTTTGATCTGGTGTCAGCAGTCACTGTATTTCAGTGGTTAATGTATCAATTGTTTTTTAAAATTCAAGATGGCATGTTCTTATCAAGACAACATTGTGGTAATGGGAAGGAGCAAGGAGGAACATAACAATACATTGAATCAAATTCTAGGCATATACGTAAAAAAAGTCTCAATTTTCTAATTGTAAATTTTCAATCAATAAGGTGATGCATCTTGACAATGACGTTAGTGAGTTTGGCATTAAACCAAAAACCAAATTGCTCCTTCAAACAAAAATGTGATTAGATCATTTTTTGTTTTTGTGAAATTTAACACTAAACATGTCACGGAATTTGCTAAAAAGACTTGCTAGCTTAGAAAATTACTTTAAAACTAAATAAAATGTATGGGATGGCATAAGCCAGGAAGATTTTTTTTAAATTAAAAAAGCCGTTGTTAACAATGACGTGCAAAATTCACATTATTTGCTTTCGTGTAATTATGTGAACTTCCAAAAACAAATACACAAAACTATGCCTAATTATGTGAAATGTCCTATTCCTTACCAGTAATCTTCATTACTCCTGGTCCTGTTGTCCTCATCCCATTCATCACGGTATGGAGATAACTATTTCCATGACAGAAAAAGAACAGGAGAAATACTGGGTCCTCCAAACCCCCCCTCGTAGTACATAAACCATACTTACCCAGCATTACACCTGGACTACCAAGCCCCAGAACAGAAGGCCGGCCGTATGGGCAGGGTGGGATGAATAGGATGAGGACAACAGGACCAGGAGTAATGAACATTACAGGTAAGTAATAGGATCCTACCCACTGATCCCTCAAGTCCTCGTCCCCCTCATCACGGTATGGAGAATACCCTAGCAGTCAAAACCGGCCTTCCAAGAACCAGACACTACCAAGAAGAAACCACAAGAAGGGAGACTATACAACAAATGCAGTAACCCAAAACATTGCTTCATTAGGGAAAGAAAACACACAAATGAAGTCAAGAACCGACCCCTCTCAGAACCCCCAGGCCAAAGTTAGTGTCAGTACTCAAAATAGTCTGTAAACAATAGAACCTGACAAACGTATTAGAAGCCCAGGTAGCAGCCCAACAAATCTCATGGATGGACACCCCCCACAGTTCAGCCCAGGAGGCAGCCATCCCCCTTGTAGACCTGCCCTGGACCCCAACAGGAGGAGGAACTCCTGACACAGAATAGGCCAGCTCAATAGTCGCCTGATCCATCAGTCAACAGAAACAGAAGAGGCCCCAAAAGAAACAAAGAGAGATTCTGATCTTCGGAAAACGTGGGTACGATCCAAATACAACTGTAAAGCCCTCTTTACATCCAGCAAGGACCAGTCCAGCTCAGAGCCCTCCCCAACCTCAGACCCCAAAGCAGGTAAAACAACCTCCTGTGAACAATGAACTTTAGGAACAAAGGAAGAATCCAGACGCAAACCACCCATCCTCTGTGAGGGACAAGAAAACTTCCCTAGCATGAGGGCACTCAGCTCCCCGAGACACCGAGCCAAAGTCACTGCCACCAGAAAACAACCCTAAAAGTGACACATTTTATATCAGCCCCCTACAGAGGCTCAAAAGGAGCCAAAAACAAAGCCCTCACAACCAAAGGCAAATCCCAAAAGAGGAAAGAAGGCTTCATCACAGGACGCTCCAGTGAAAAACAACTGCGCAAGTGAACCACTAAATCATCCACATCCTGCAGATTTCCCCGAAGAGTCAGAAAAGCCTTGATTGCAGCCCACTGCGCACGCAAAGTGGACACAGCCAATCTCTTCTCAAACCCTTCCCTCAAAAACTGAAGGACCACTGGCAGAGAACAATCCAAAGGAGAGACCTCCACTGGCTTACACCACTTCCGAAAATTACCCCAGTGGTGATTATATGTCTGAAGAGTATCAGGTTTTCTGGAGCACTGGACAGCCACAGTTAGATGCTGTGGCAAGCCTCTCTTCTGGAGACACCACCTCTCAACCTTCACACTGACAGCTGCCGGAGGCCCAGAATGGGAGGCAACTGGAGAGGAAATGGAGAAGATGGAATCAACCATGGGCCTTCGACTGCCAATCGCGTGAGCGTGGGAACCACAATTTCCTGGCCCAAAAAGAAACCACCAAAATCACCACTCAATCTTCCCTCCTCAATCAAGCCACAAGCTGCGTAATCAGTGGCACTGGTGGAAAAGCATACAGCAAGCGATTTGGCAAGGGAATTGACAGGGCGTCCACCCCCATGCTCCCTCCTGTGAAAACCAGGCACAAAAGTGAGGAACCTCTGCATTTAGCTGGGAAGCAAATAGATCCAGAAAATCTCCTGCACACCTCCTGAAACATGGCCACCAAGAGAGATAGCTCCTGGATAGAAGGAAAAATCCGGCTGAGGGCATCTCCACTCCATAAACATACACTGTAGTGAGAGAAAGGAGATGAAACTCCCCCGTGAAATAAAGGCAGCACCACAGCACTGAGGAACCTGGGACGAATACCCCCTTGATTGTTCAGATAAGTCACCGTCACCTGGTTATCGGACCGCACAACCAGATGGTGACCCTTGAGAGAGTCACCGAACTTCAAGACTGCCCTCACCACAGCCATCAATTCCCTTCAACTGGAGAACCTGCAGCCCTCCTGAAACGACAATCAGGCCTGAATGGGCTGATCCCCCAAGGTGGCCCCCCGCCCCAGGGAACTTGCATCTGTGGTGAGAACCAAGGGTGGATCCGGCTGTAAAGGAACCTCCCGCAACAGATTGTCTTGGCTGGACCACCACCTCAAGTCCTTAAATATTGCCTGAGGCACGAACTGGTAACTTGAAATCCTCCGAGTGAGGATCCCAGAGAGACAGCTGATGAACCCATAAAGAGAACAGATGAAATCGTGCCCATGGCACTGTAAACACTGCTGCTGCCATGAAGCCCAAGAGACAAAGCCATGTCTGAACTGAGGCAGCAGGACTAGCCATGAGAGCCTCGGCCAGGGATTCCAGAGCCAGAGCCCGGGGAGGAGGTAATAACACTTTGTTGATGTCCGTGCAAAACCAGGTCCCAATAAAAGTCAGATCCTGAGATGTTACCAACTGGCACTTGGCCCAATTGATCAGAAAACCATGATCCTGAAGCACAGAAAACACAACCTGAAGGTCCCGCAGAAGATCCATAAGTGACGGGGCATGCAGGAGCCAATCGTCCAGATAAGGATACAGGAGACGCCCTTGAAGATTAAGGAAGGCCACTAGAGGCGCCACCACCTTCGGTGTACACATGTGGCACAGAGCGGAGACGAATGGCAGCACTTGAAACTGATAATGCATCCTCTTGATACAGAATTGCAGAAACTGTTGAGACGATGGATGAACTAGCATATGATAGTACGTATCCTGCAGATCCAGAGTGCATATGTAATGGCCCTGCATCACCAGAGGAATGATTTTCTGCAAAGTCTCCATCTTGAAAGGCAGACGATGGACAGATTTGTTCAGAGCCTTCAATCCAGCACCAGGCGGAAACCCCCATTTGGCTTCGCCACCAGAAAAATAAGTGAATAGAACCCCCACCCTGTTCCAGAGTGGGCACCACCCGAACAACCTGTTTCTGTACCAGGGAAAGAAGTCCTTCCTGAAGTGTAACCTATTTGTCCTGCCAGAATGGCCAAGGAGTGGGCCGCACACCCAAGGAAGGAAGAGGTTCCCCAAACTCTATCCTGTAGCCGTGTTGAACCACATCCAACACCCATGCGTCTGAAATAGACCACAGCCAGGCCGGGGAAAACAGCTGGGTCGACCCCCTACCTCCTGATCCTGTTCTGTCATATAGTTAGGAACGCTGCTTCGGAGGGACGGACTTGGGCTTCTGCTCCCTCCCTCTGTGGGCAGGAAACCTACCATGAGCTCTCACAAACTGGATCCTCAGGGACTGACATGGGGAAGACTTGTGTCTGAAGAATGGCCTGTCACCCCCATAGGAATTAAGGGATGAAGAATGTTTCTTCTCTTTGAAGAGTTTGTGAAGAGTTTGTGAAGTCTGGTCTCCAGCTCAGTACCAAACAAAATGGAGCCCTGAAAAGGCAAACATAATGCCAAAGACTTATGGCCAGCATCCGTTCTCCAATCCCTCAGTACCAGATTGCGATGGGCTGCCACACATGCACCCTCAGCCAGAGAAGAAGCGCGTTCCACATCAAATAAGATGTCTGACAGGAACTCCACCCGATCATATCCAGAATCCCAGAGCAATCAGAAGACTCATCCAAAACCCTATACGGAGTCGTGAGGTCCCAGACAAGGGACTGAGCTTCATAAGTCCCATATATCCCAGTCCGAAGGACCGATGAGCACCAGAGTACACTTTTTTCAAGGAATCATCCACCTTCCTCCTGAAAGCCCATATTACACTTAACATGGCGCACCAGCGCAGGCAACAGGTCTTTAGAAATGTACTTCCCCATAAGATCCTCAGGGCCCAGGCCCTCCTCCTCTGAACCAGAAGAAAATACAGCCTCAAGAAGAACTTTACACTTGCCCTCTGCACCCATCTCAAGCAGGGTCTCCTTAATGAGGCGCTTAATGCGGGCCTCCTCCTCCCTATGTTTGCTCAGTCTGGAAGGGGAACGAGCCCAGGGTAGAGAAAAGGAAGAGGAGGGCGAGGAAGACACCTCCAAGTACTTCTATTTATGAGCATGCTTCCCCATGGCAGGCAAGTACAATAGCAGACTCAGCATAGACACTCCACAAAGTCAGGTAGAAGAAACAGGAAAAAAAACACCAATTCTGTTGAGCGTTACTCACCCAGGGGTCCCCGCCACTTAATATACCCGTGGACACCAAGAAGAGGCACACCTAACGCAGGCAGCAAAATTGACCCTCCTGCGCATGTCCAGAACACCATCTGTCAAAAGAGGAAGTCAGGCAGCCCAGCCGCTGGGAGACGCGCTCGTGGGCACAATGCCCCTGACCGCTGTGGTACACAGAGAAAAAGGCCCAACCTGCGGACCCAACCGGCCCATAACCGCTCCCCACCCCCAGCAAACCCGGTAGACTGGGGGAAGCTTGGAGAACACAGGAGCAGCCGCGCAAGCCCAGCAGGGATGACTCCCACAAGTCCTCGGTTCCCATTCGTCAGAAGACAGAAAGAGGACCAGGTGGAATGCTGGGTCAGTATGGTTTATGTACAATGGGGGGGGGTTGGAGGACCCAGCATTCCTTGTGTGCTTTTTTCTGTCCTGGAGATAGTTGTCTCCATACCGTGATGAAGGGGATGAGGACTTGAGGGACCAGGGGTTAATGCATCTCTACCGGGATACATCAGAAAATGACGCCAGAAACAAATTATCCATCCAAAGGATAGTGTGAATAGCAATCCGTGTTGCAAAGTGCACAGATATTTAGGTTGTACTCTAGCCTGCTATCCTTAATGTTCCCAGCTCCCTAGCCACTAGCCACCACCATCTACATTGCTTTGGTCCATCTCTCTCCTTTTTTTCAACCTTATTCTCACTTTTTGTTACTGTCCCCATTCCCAATTATCCAGCTGTACCAGAGGTAGGCAAGGCTGCCATCTCTGAATCCTGCACAACTGACTCCCCTTACTACCACTAATGGATTACTTTACAGATACTTGGGTTGGTTGCCGCACTGATTAAGACACACATATCAACCCAAGCATCATATTTCATGTACGAAAACACAATGCCTAAAGAAGCAATTTACAATAAACACTTGGAAGAAGCTATGCCACACTGTACCAATTTTTAGAAATATTCAATGTAGGAAATTAGGATTATTAGTTGCCAAAAATGTCCTTCAGCCCTTCAGAAGTAATACGTGCACAAGTTTCTCTTTACTGGGAACCATATACCCCATTGTAGCACTTGACTCTTTCAGGGTAGTGAAGTAGAGCAGTCCAAGGCCTACTCAGGGTTTCAGGGGTCACTGGTACGTAACAACACTCCTTTAATCTTTGTCCAGTCAGTGTTTTGTCTTGTAAAAAGAAAAAGTATTATTATTAATCAAGCACTTCTAAATGCTACACATTATATTACAAATATATATCATCAGTTAGAAGAAAATACCTTTGGGACACCCTGATTACGAGTTACACCCCTAGTGGGTCCGGAACCCTATAATCACTATACCCCCCACCTATAGTAGATGCAAAATCACATTATAGGTGGGTTCATCTTCAATAAGACAGGCATACTGGCTTTGTCAGAGTGTCACAACATCAGTAAGCACAGTAACATTATATTTTATCACTGCAACACCATGAAAGTCAGTGGTGACAGCACAAATATTCACTACATGTAATAACCCTCTATTCAAGTCAATAGGACTAATGTCAACATTCAATAAAATTCATTATACTGTAAAACCTTGCTTTGTTAACCATCCACATTGTGAATAAAGCATTGAAGTGAAAAAGTGCTGTAAATTGTTATTTCTATTTTTATGAAGCTGCTACTACAGTTCCAGGACCTACCAAGAGAGGTCCTGCACTCCCAAGCCCATGGTCAAAAGCACAGGCTCAGGAAGAGCTTTAAATCAAGGCAATACCTCTCAAAGGGGCATAAATAAAATCCACTGGGAGATTTAGAGTGAGTTTTAAGGATACATTGACTGGCGAGTTGCTGCAAACCGCAGCCTACAAACACCACATGGGAGAAATAGGCAAATGTTTGTATGCTTGCAGAAGCTTATGAGGTGATCCCCTTCTGAGTGGTGTGGGTACAAAATTAGGAGCTTCATCAGTTATTGAAATGTTTTTTCTTTTGCCCACCTTACGCTGTTTTTTCTTTTTACATACTGGGTGCCCATGCCCACGAAGCAGCGGTTGCTGCCATTTTTCAATGGGGCAGCGGAGGGAGGCCACTCTTGTGCTGCCCTGCTGGCTTCCTGCCTGGCTGACACAATCCTGTGCTGGAGATGGCATTCTCTATTTCTCCTACCCATGGTCCATACGGGTGAAGGAAATCTGAGACCTAGAATTTCCTGGCCCTTAAGACACTGCACAAAAGGTAGAGGGCACACGGCCACTAAATAGGGGGAACAGGTCAGGTATGGTGGGGTATGGTCAGCTGGAAATCAGCAGAGGCCGCTGATAGGTTGTTTTGTCCCAGTAGCTCAAATAGGAGGTCAGCTAATAGACCCTTGAAATCACTTCTGTGTTCTTGACTTCAAGGTAAGCAGGGCCAGTTCTTTTTAAGGCTTCAGAGAGCAGGGCAGTCCTTCATCTGAATGTTCTCAGGTCCAGGAGTGTTCTGAATTTAGGTTCTGACTGTGCCGGGGGTCACCCCTTTGTCTAGCCCTACAACTGTTTCTGGTCAGTTCTTCCCTTTTCCCTGGCCATGCTTGATATCACTGTGAAACTTTCCATGAAGAAAGTAGGTAACAATGAGCACTTTTTAAGAACTTCCATGAAGATTCCAGCCCAGGCACTCTGGACAACCCCACGCTGCACACGGCTTAAGGCTGTGCCCAGCGTGGGGTTGGCTGCATGCTGGGGGATGGGTGCATGCAAGAGGTTGGCATAGTGCTAATCCTATGCTTAAAAACTTTGCTAGAAAAACAGACATTTGAGTTGATCAAATTTAGAGTAGGGCTGGTGTTGTACAATGGTATATACTGGAGCAGCTCTTCACCTAAACTTGGGAACTACACAGAGTTGACTCCTATTTTGTGCATAATTTATGCTTCACTCCAAGCCTGAATGGGTATTGCTTTGGATTATACGTGATGATCCTTTGTGTGTGGACAAAGATAAACCTCTCTGAAGAACAATGATGATAGCGAAAGACATGTCAAGGGCTGCTTTTTCTCATTCCAGTCTGGCGTTTTCACCAATCCAAAGCTGTAATACTGGGCCTGGAGTGGTGAAAGGCTTTTGTCATATTACAGTTTAGCGTGGGTAGCACAGTGCTAATCCTATCCTTAAAGACTTTGCTGTATGAATGGCCAAAGACTTTGGGCCTCATTTAGATCTGGGCGATATCTGTCCCGTCGTTGATGTTCTGACTGAAAACCCATCCGCCGTCTTGGTGGTCCCCCCGCCAGATTTAGATGTTGGCGGTCCCATAGATGATAGCCTGCATTCATTCCGCCATCTCCGCCAAGAAACCTTACCCGCATCAATGACGCTATTAGAAATCGTGCCTTCTGGCAGGACCCCAGTCACTCTTACCACTTTGCAGATTTGGATGTGCCTTACAGCCAAGCAAAATGTGGCGGTCTGACCTCCACACTTGAGTTGGTGGGTTGGGGGAAATGGGGTAAAAACGTATCTTTTCCCCCACATCAACTTCGGCTTTTGACTGAACAAGATCTGCCATCGCTGCTGCCACTGACCCATGGAGAAAACACAAACTCCCACCCTTGGCAACAGACTTGATGGTAGGGAAACAGCACTGCCATGGTATGTTGGGTGGGCGCTGCACATGAGCACAGGATCACTGCAGGCATGTACATGTGACATTAATTTTTTTTAATTACTGTGACTTTCATATGTGGGGAACATGAGTGTGTCAAATATGGGTGGGTACACACTGGTACATGACACTTGTCACACCCATACACAACTGTCATTTTGGTGTCAGTATTTATTGCCAAATGAATGCTGGCACAGCAATGATGGTAAATTTCAAGTTGTCAACTGTGTCCATGTGTGCAAAATGCAAGGGGACCTGTACCTGTGATGTTGTGCTTCCTGTAGTGCATGTGAATCTGTACATGTATGTATGTGTGCAATGCTTTTGGCTGTTTGTGGTGGAGGTAGCTGGAGTGGGTGATGCTATGGGTCTGATGTTGTCATGTATTGTGTGTTGTGTTGCTGTGTGTAACATTCTGGTGAGTGCTGTTGTTGTTGGTTGCATTTGTCGTGAGGTGAGTATCTATGCTTGTGTGTGAGTGTGTTTGTGTAGATGAGTGTTTAGCTGTGTTGGTATGAACGGTATGAACATCATGTCATATGTCAATGTTCATGGTATGAACATTGTGTCATATGACAATGACACACAACTCATCATTTCCCTCACCAAAGACCCGAACATGGCCAAACGGAACTTCCACTCAGGAGTGGAAGCCATCGCCACATGGATGAGAGAAAGTTGCCTCAAGCTCACCTCTGACAAGACTGAGCTCATCATCTTCGGAAATGCCACCTCAGCTTGGGATGACTCCTGGTGGCCCACATCCCTCAGCGCCCCCCTCTGTACTGACTTATCTTTGACTCCTCCCTATCCGTGACCCACCAGGTAAACTCTGTCACCTCCTCCAGCTGGCACACACCCTGCATACTTCGGAAGATCTTCAGATGGATCCCAGCAGACTGTTGCAGGACAGTCACTCACGCCTTAATCACAAGCAAGCTTCACTATGGCAACGCCCTCTATGCCGTCACCTCGACTAGAAACATCAAAAAACTACAACTCATCCAGAACGCCGCTGCCAGACTCGTCCTAGACCTCTCACACTGAGAACACATCTACCAACACCTGAGGACCCTCCACTGGCTCCCGGTCGATCAACGAATCATCTTCAAGCTACTCATCCACATGTGCAATGCCATACACAATGCAGGACTAGCCTACCTGAAGCACCATGTCTCCTTCCACACCCCGCTAGATCCCTCTGCTCTGCGCCAGACGGCCCTGGCTATCATCCCTCGCATCCATAAACCACCACCAGAAGACGATCCTTCACCTACATCAAAGCAAAGAGCTGGAACAACTTCCCCCTACACCTCAGACAAAGCCCGTTGTGCACCATCTTCAGGAAGAACCTCAAGACGTGGCTCTTCGGATGAGGCTCCTCCCCCCCAGCACTTTGAGACCCTCACGGGTGAGTAGCCACACTTTCCAAAACTGATTGATTGATTGGTTGTTGTTGGGGTACTACGACGCTGCCACCCTCCTCGCACTCAACACCAGCCGGATCCCCGGGTGCTGCCGAGCCGCCCCAAGACGCACCCACGGACCCTTCGCCTGCCAATCCTGCAAGTTCTCCTGCATCCGGACCCGCACCGCACCCGTCAAGCCAAGCACCAGCAGCAACCACCTGAAGTGCATCCTGCTCAACACCTGCTCCATCCACAGACACGCCGTGGAACTCTGGAACCTGCTCGACACCACATCTCCAGACGTCGCCTTCCTCACAGAAACCTGGATGAACGCCTCCTCAGCGCCCGACATCGCCATCACCATCCCGGACGGATACAAGATCACCCGGAGGGACCTCGTCAACCAGACAGGAGGAGGCATCGCCATCGTCCACAAGAACACCATCCGCATCACAACCAACTCCGACGACACCCTCACAGCCGCCGAACATCTTCACTTCCAGATACACACCGAACCCAAGACCACACTCAGAGGCACCCTCATCTACAGACCCCCAGGACCCCGCACACAATTCAGCGAAGACATCGCAGACTTCATCAGCCCACACGCCCTCCCCTCCGCTGACTACATCCTCCTAGGGGACCTCAACTTCCACCTGGAGAACAACAACAACAACAACACCACCACCCTGCTGGACAACCTCGCCAACCTCGGACTCAAGCAACTGGTGAACACCCCCACCCACTACGCCGGACACACGCTTGACCCACTCTTCTCCTCCAGCAAGTACATCTCATTCAGCCACTCCACAGGACTCCACTGGACAGACCACAGCTGCGTCCACTTCAGCTTCAGAAAAACCACGACTCACCACCACCCACAACAGGCTCCCCGCAGGAGCTGGAACAAGATCACCACCGACCAGCTCTCCACTTCACTGAGCCAGAACCCTCCCGCCAGCTCAGCGGACCCCAACCAAGCAGACAACATCCTCACACAGTGGATCACCAACTGCGCTGACAACCTCGCACCTCTGAAAACCCATCCCATCAGGCCCAACAGCAAGAAAGCCTCCTGGTTCAACAACGACCTCAAGAACTCCAAGAAGAACTGCTGCACCCTCGAGAAAGCCTGGTGTAAAAACCCGACTACAGACAACATGACCGCCCTCAAGCACGCCTCCCGCAAACACCACCAGCTGATCCACACCACCAAGAAGACAGCATTCAAAGAACGACTAGACAACAACGCACACAACAGCAAGGAACTCTTCAGCATCGTCAAAGAGCTCTCCAACCCCAGCGCCGGAAACTACGACATCACTCCCTCACAAGACCTCTGCGACTCACTCGCCTCGTTCTTTCACAGCAAGATCGCCGACATACACAACAGCTTCGGCACACAGACCACGCACCCAACCACCAAACCGACGCCCCCCAACACCACCCTCCGCGCCTGGACCCCGGTCAGCACCGAAGACACCATCCATACGATGAACACCATCCATTCCGGATCACCAACCGACCCATGCCCCCACCACGTCTTCAACAAGGCCGACTCCGTCATCGCACCCCATCTCCGGGACATCATCAACTGCTCCTTCAACACCGCCACCTTCCCGGAGAGCTGGAAGCATGCCGAACTCAGCGCCCTGCTGAAGAAACCATCAGCAGACCCCACCGACCTCAAGAACTACCGCCCCATCTCGCTCCTCCCGTTTCCGGCCAAAGTCATCGAGAAGACCATCAACAGACAGCTAGCCGCCTTCCTCGAGACTAATGGATCCCTCGACCACTCGCAGTCCGGCTTCCGAGCCAACCACAGCACCGAGATCGCCCTCATCGCAGCCACTGATGACATCCGAGCCCTGCTCGACAACGGGGAAACAGGGGCCCTCATCCTCCTGGACCTCTCCGCAGCGTTCGACACTGTCTGCCACCGCACCCTAGTGCAGCGCCTCAACAACATCGGAATCCAAGAGAAGGCACTAGAGTGGATCATCTTGTTCCTCGCCGGAAGAACCCAGAGAGTCCGCCTCCCCCCGTTCAGATCCGAGGCCACCGAAGTCATCTGCGGCGTACCACAAGGATCATCACTCAGCCCCACCCTCTTCAACGTCTACATGAGCCCCCTCACAGCCATCGCACGCCAACACAACCTCAACATCATCTCCTACGCCGACGACACCCAGCTGATCCTCTCCCTCACCAACGACCCAGCCACCGCCAGAACCAACCTGCACGAAGGGATGAAAGACGTAGCCGAGTGGATGATGAACAGCCACCTGAAACTGAACTCAGACAAGACGGAAGTCCTCATCCTTGGATCATCACCCTCTGCCTGGGACGACTCCTGGTGGCCCCCTGCCCTGGGCAGCGCACCCAAACCAACGGACCACGCACGCAACCTGGGCTTCATCCTGGACTCCTCCCTCTCAATGACCAGACAAGTCAACGCCGTCTCATCATCATGCTTCAACATCCTATGCATGCTCCGAAAGATCTTCCGATGGATCCGCACCGAAACCAGGAAGACGGTCACCCAGGCACTCGTCACCAGCCGACTGGACTACGGTAACACCCTCTACACCGGAACCACGGCCAAACTACAGAAAAGACTCCAACGCATCCAGAACGCCTCCGCACGCCTCATCCTTGACATCCCCCGACACAGCCACATCTCCGGACACCTGAGAGACCTGCACTAGCTCCCCGTCAGCAAGAGAATCACGTTCCGTCTCCTCACCCACGCACACAAGGCCCTCCACGACCTGGGCCCCAGGTACCTCAACAACCGCCTGACCTTCTACACTCCCACCCGCCAGCTACGATCGACCAGCCACGCCCTCACCACTGTGCCACGCATTAGAAAAGCCACCATAGAGGAAGATCCTTCTCCTACCTGGCAGCCAAGACTTGGAACTCCCTCCCCATCCACCTCCGTCTGACCCAAGACCACCTCTCCTTCAGGAAGCAACTCAAGACCTGGCTGTTCGAGCAGTAGCTGTTTCCCCTCCCCCAGCGCCTTGAGACCCTCCGGGTGAGTTGCGCGCTTTACAATTTTCTTGATTGATTGATTGATTGATTGGTTGTGTTGTGTGAGGATGCAATGTCAATGGTGTGCATATGTTTTGTTATGAATATATGGCACTGTGTGTTTTCGGCATGTACGGGTCATGTTGTGTAGGAGTTGTAATGGATTATAGTGTGTATGTGGTGTGATAGGTAGCGTGTAGTGCAGGGGGATATATATGGCTATGGTACAGTGTTCGTGTGTGTCACTTGCCTCTGTTCTATAGCCACTGCCATTGTACGAAGTCCATTGGGTCCAGCAGCCATCTCCCTCTGTCATCAATCCATCACCAGTACATCGCCTGCAGAGCTGTAACATCTAAATACGGTGGGTGGAACACCATCGACTTGACAGAGTTCTCTGGTCCGCTGCCGACTCGGCTTGGTGGTAATACCGTCAAGGGCAAAATCAAGCCCTGGGTCCCTTTCTAGCTCCTCATAGATGGCACTAAGCTAATCTTATGTATAAAAACTTTGTTAGAAAAACTGACTTTTGAGGTGGGCAAATTTAGAGTGTCGCTGGTGTTATAGGGTGGTCTATACTGGAACTACCCTCCACCTAAACCTGGGAACTACCCAGAATTCCCCCTTATTTTGGCATAATTTATGTCACTCTAAGCCTGAAACGGAATTGCTTTGACTTATATTGGGTGCTTCCTTGTGTCTTTACACAGCTAACCATCTCTGAAGAGCTATAATGACAGCGAAACGGGTGCAGGGGCTGCTTTTGCTCATTCCAGGTTGGCTTGGATAGTAATTCAACAGTCCAAAGCTGCAGTGCTGTGCCTGGAGTGGTGAAAGGTGTTTGCTGTTTTACAACTTGGAGTGGATGGCACTGTGCTAATCATATGCTTAACAAACTTGCTAGAAAAACATACATTTGAGGTGAGCAAATTTAGAGTGCCCACCTAAACTTGGGAACTACCCCGAGTTCTCTCTTCATTGGTGCATAATTTATGCATCATTCCAAGCCTGAAAGGGTTTTGCTTTGATATAAGTAGATACAGAGAGTTATAAGTAGGTCTGATTTTCCATGGAAAGAGCTTTTTTTGTACCAGACATCTGCCATGCTGGTGCAGGCAAGGAAACCACTGTGTCCCAGGGTGGGCTAATGAGCCGACCCCGGGGATGGGTTTCCAGGACAATTACAGTGAGTTTTTGGGACCTTGGGGGTCCGATATGGATAAGCTTGTGGCAGCTGGTGAGGTACAAGATAAACATTGGTACTTTGTGGTTGACTCTTTTGAAGGCTGCTGAAACATCAAGCCATGTTAGGAGGGGGAGGTAAATTGCTCCTAAGGTGGAGGGAGTTGTATTATAGCTACCTATAGGGTAGCTGTCCCTATGCTGCGGTGAGGTATGAATCCAGATTTTGTTTTTGTAATTTGTGGTTGTTCTCTTAGGAGACCTGGGAGTTCCCTGTGGCTGAGTGATTAGACTTGAAGGATTATTTTGTTCAGTTTTATGTAGAGTTCCCAGTTGTTTTTAAGGGATTTGAATGTGTAGAGAAGTACGTTGTCATCTGATGAAAGTTTTTAGGAGGTGTCTGGTGTCAAGAGTCTTGCGGGTGTGTTGAGGGAAGAGGACCCTTCAAATAAGTTGAGGTTTGGTCATTTATTTTACTTTTCAGTTTTTCCAACTTCCTTTTGTCAGTAGTTGTATCTTCCTGATTCAAAATTATATATTGTGAGTTCAATATGAGGAAATTATAAAAAAAAAACATTTAAAACCGTATGAATATCACCAAGAAAAATGTTTCACCATATACTTTTTGAATGACTACCACCCAAAGGTAATTAATTAAAAAATATTTTAAAATAAACAACGTTGTAAATGAGGCATTGAGGCCACTTTAAAAAAAAAAAAAAGAGTCAAAACTGTCATGAAAACTGTCATGACTACACAATACTTGGAACAATTTAGTAATATAATATAAACAAAGTGAAAGTTTTTTTTGCAGACTAATTTATTTCAGTAACCTTTATTAGCCAGGATAAGAACCATTTTTGCACACGTATTGAACTTCCTGCACAGGAAAGTGAATGATTCTAAAGCTGTCTTCTCTGTCAGTATGTCTTCGACTGTAGGCACATTCTGTAAGCTAGGAGAACATTTTCGTTCTTTATTGATACTTCGTGATCTTCACAGGCAGCTGTTATGGGAAGAAGCATTAGTGACACATGTCTTGATACTGTAATAATGCTTGTCTCAGGTGTACGTCTCCTGGATGGGTATCAACTAGGTAGGAGCCAATCAATATGAATCATTTTTAGTAGTGTAGAGCTGCCTGATTTACAATATTGATTAAAGTGCCTGACTCCTGATTTTGTTCTGCAACTTTTCAATTGTAGTACTACTTTTTAATTTCATTTTTTACTGGGTTGTAGTTGTGCACAACATTTTCTTCAGCAATAATATTGAAATGCACATTTTTATGCTACTAATCAAAACCTGCTATATGATGGTACAGATCATAAGCTTTTCAATCCATACACAGTTCCTTCGTAGAACACACTAAAAACCTGTTCAACACAATTGGAGAAACAAATTGAAGAAAAAAATATAGGTTTCACAGACATAAAAAAAAATTGGAGTAGAAAAATAATCACAAAAGGCTTACATTTGTACCTACAGAATGGTTGACACAGGCAAATAAGCTTAGCAATGGTGGATATGCACATCCAGTAGCATAATCAACGTGTCATGGACCTGAATACAATGAAGGATATGAGCCCACTAGCCAATCTTTGAATTGTGAAATACAGCAATAATCAGGGTTCAGTGGGTCCTTCAGTCGTCACGGCCCCAGTGCCATTGCATTTGCTGCACCAGTGGAAGCTATGCCCGGGTTTATATCTCTCTTCAGAATGTCCCTTTTGGACTGGGAAAACAGTTTGCAAGGTAACAGTCATTTTGGAAGTTTTAAACAACTACTTATCCCAGTTACTGAGTCCTATTCTGTAAAACCTTAAGGCCCTATTTATGATCTAGTCATGCAGTGCGGCAAGTGACCTTGCTGTGCTGCGTGACCGGGAAAGGGCAGCAATGCAGTGTATTTATCACACTATGGTGCATTCTTGTCCTTTCCCATGCACTGGTGCCCCTGTGGCTGCCTAATGCCAATGCAGGTGCCTGTGTTGCATGCAGGATTGCTTTTGGCCAGAAAGGGGCACCTTCCCGCACAAAAACAATGCTGGGAAGCATATTCCTCTTTTGTATGTGTGCTGCAGAAATAGAGATATTTGCCCTTGTTACGCCTCCCCTGGGAAGGTGTAAGATTTTGGCACATCCTCAGGTTTACAAGTTCTTGTAAATCTGGGGATGCCTCAAAATCCATTGGAGCTGTGTGGGAACACCCACACAACACCCATGGAATGCCTTCCCAGGGCAGAGTAAGTCAAGGCAGCATTTTGTGCTGCGTTGCATTACTCCCGATTTTTGAAGCCACGCAAGCTGCTTTGCATGGCTTTAAAAATCATCACGCATGTACCATGTTGCATGGTGCAAATGTGACACAACCCTATCATAAATGTGCCCCTTAATACCTAAAAACGCATTTGTTCACAATGTACCTCAATGTTTAAGCCTCTTTCTCTCTCCCTCTTCCCTCCTATTTTTTACCTTCTATCACACCTACATTGTTATAGTTTTATGGAAAGGACTCTGTCGCCTTCCTGACTAGGTCTACCCTTCACAAATACCTTAGATACATAAATAAGTCTATAAATGCCTGTGTGCAGTGGGTACTTTTACAGGCAATGCCTTTGCAAATACAAAAGAGGGATATTGCGGTTCTAGTGATGCTCATACGGGAGTTATATTTTGCTTTGCATGTTTCAAGGGTCCATATGGTGAAACAATGAGAATGAAACAAAGCCTCATTGAGAAGATCAGACTGTGAAGGAATGAAAACTGCATAAAACTTTGTTTAATTCCAGGGATTTATGTGGTGCTGACCAGTAAGTATAAAGTTCCATTCCCCTGGCCCTCACTATCACTCATGTATTACTTGTCAGTAAATGCAGAGCACTCAGAACATAACAGCTACGGCAATATTCCAGGTCCCTCCGCAGCTTTACTACACCCAGGAAACTCTGTAATCTTTAAATTCCCTCACTGTTAACATCTGCTGGAACATTATTGGTCCCAGCATAGCCAAGCTGCTCTGAAATTACATTTAGCAAAGTAGTTAATGCTAACAGTATAATTCAAGAAGCAACCATGTTTAAAAGGCCTTTATAACTGGCTGTTCTTCCCTGAGAATTTATCTCCCTTTCGCTATTCTCCAGTCTGCCTCATTATCTCATTTTTATGCAGAATGGAATTGTGAAACTGCGTTGCCTTGTATTTTAAGGGCGGTGTGTAATATATGCGGCACTCTGGGGAAAAAAGAATCTGACACATTTCCTGGGTGGTTCTTCACCCTTCTAGGCCACCTCTACTGGTGCTCGGTCCCTGCTGACCTTCGAGTCACCACCACACTCTCCGCGATTTTTAAGGTTAATCAAAAAATTCACCAGTTATGCTTTCAGCATCAGTGCAACAAAGCATCTCGCACCCTAAGCCTAACTGAACGCGATACTAATCACTCCTGCCGCAAAGCATCGTGTGTATATCAGATACTCTATGTCTGTAGTGTCGTTGCTTGGGCACAACTAACCAAGCAGCATAAACTCATTGGCCTTATTTGGAGTATGACAGAGTACCCCATTTGCTGTGTTACAAGTGCCATTGGCTGCAATGCACTTATTATAGGGGCCACAGCACATCTGCCATGTTTGTGAGATTGTATGGAATCCGCCTAGCTCTAATAAGGTCCCATGTCTTTAAAAGTATTCACTCAATCCCATATTGCCCTATACCTACTGTTTGTTTACTCTCTACATAATGCATTAATAACTTAACTCCTAGGGTCACATGTCTGCCAAGGACCTCATGCGCCTGGTGTGCTCATTTAGATGTGGTTGGAAATTTGAAGGTAATACCACAAATCATCAAATTTGTTTCTAATCTTGCCAAATGGGGTGTTATGATAATGGTAACTTTCACAAGGAAGTAACATTTGAAAACTGCGTTTCTTCATGCTTTTTATGTGCAAAATTAGGATGTTAGAGCCGGATAGTTGCTGGTGCTAACACGGTGTTTTTCCCAGTGCAGTAAACTGCTTTTGCTGCGTTTGTAATACAGTAATATCACTGTACAGCTAAATCGTGAGAGAAGTGTCGAGATCTCCACATTTAACATTTTGAAGGCATCTGATCCTCTCATCTGATTCTTTCTTTTTGACGCTATTAGGCTCTTTTTATCTCTACAAAAAATCCAAATGAATAAATATATTCTATAAATGAGGGCCAATATATTCTATAAATGAGGCCCTCGCCACATAATCTAGGTAGAGCTATAAGGAGGGGTATGTGAAGCAGCAATTGTAAGCTCCGTATTGCAACATTGGTATTGTTTTTCAATAAAGTGTTTTAGAATAAAAACCTATAAACACCCTATCACACAGTGCGATATATTTTTTCTGTTATCCCAGGCAGTTCTGGAAGTAGTAATTCCCTCTACTGTCACTGTAAAATAAAACTTTGAAAAAAAATCAGAACTTTTTTCGGTATTAATTATTAATACGCAACCTCATTTAACATTACGCATTTCTTAGTTTATTAAATTATGCACAGCATTAAGTTTGGGAAATCATCTCAGCTAACATCGTTGACTTTTCGAAACTGCAAAAAAGGTTCATGTTTATAATGAACCTGCTAAGTGTTTTTAAGCAGGCACATCCTCAAATGTCAGATTTGTAGCTATCTAATAAGGCAAAACAGTGGAAAGCATCGGTTATTTTAATCGGATAATCTCTAGTGAACATGCTTTGTCTGATCTGTCTACATCCAAATGGATCACTGTCAGTAAACGACCAGTCAACCTTGATACGAAAAGTAAAATCATCAAAAAAGCATTATGGACTAAAATAGTGTAAGACAGCTGCAGGACGAAAGTATAACATTTGTTTGGTATTTTGTTATAACCTTATTGCCAACAATGGCACAATCTTCTCCGGGGAACTCTCCACACCTCTGTTTTAGGCGTATGCACTCTTTCAGTCAGGACACTGACAAGCGCGGTGTTGTAATCGTCTACACAAAAAACACATTTTCGAACAAAACGACACACATGGGACAGGCAATGGCATTGGCATAGTTGTTTTTCTAAGGCTGTTTAAAAACATCTCGAGAAAAATATTTTTCAGTATTTACAAGCTCGAGTTTTTCACTAACGTACATTGTTAGGAATGAGGCACTACCTATGAGCAAAGCCATCCTTAAGTGTTCGAAAAATAGTAAATAAAATAAATGAATAAATAAATAAAATAAAAATGCGAAAAAATATGTGCACTTGTTATTGCCACCTCGCCCAAAGAAACAAATACTATAATAAGAAATTGGAATAATATGATACAGAAGTTGGATGTAAAACTGGGATGTGAAAATAATAATATTTTCTAACTGGCCTCAGGCGAGTCTCTACTGTAAGAAGCATTTTGTAAGAAGTCAACGTCGGCCAATTAGGTGTAGAATACATACAACGTACTAGTCTCCTTATCCCTGAAACACATGGAATTAACTAAACAGGACGTTTCGACCCTCTCAGCACAAATGAAAAATTGTGCAGAAAAAGAAAAAATTACGCAAAGAGTTTCAAACATGATTTGGCCCACTTTATGAAAATGAGAAGTTTGGACTCGGACAGTAGAACCGCTATTTGGAGGGAAAGACTGTTCTGTACTCAGGCTAAAATTCAACCGGAAACTGAGGGATTACTCTACAAGGGAACTTTTGGTATAAAACGTCAAATTCAAATAAACAAGTTAGCAGTGGTTTATGTAATTGTCTTGTCGAGAAAGCTACTGATGTACTCAGAAAGTGTCCATTGTTGAAGGATGCAAAAAGGTGATGTGTAAGACCATGTTTATTGCACATCAAATTACGACAATTACACTTGGTACTATTAATTAGGCCCGGACGGGAAACCCCGCTCGCAGAGTTTTTGGAATTCGGGCACTTCGCACTGCATGGAGTAGCGTGAAGTTCTTGAATTCTGCCATTTGGCGCAGAGTTTTTTTTTTCCATTCACATGTGTAAGACTTGTTTTTGTCACTCACTCGCAAGCTCTACAATGCTCTCAGGCTGCCTCCTTGTGCGTGTGAGATTTCAGTCCGCTCTCCCGGCTTTCCGCTGCGACAGCAACAATATAGTGCAGCTTGTGAGCGCGAATACACTTCAAGTAGATTTCAACTCAAGAAGCTGCTAAATCTACTCAAAAATAGGTTTACAAGTGGATTTTCCATTCCAATGGACCATTCAAGTTGTTTTTTAGTGAGAGAAGCCTTTTTTTAAACTTTTTTTTCCAACACGAAGGAAGTGCCCTAGAGACCTCAACTTCCTATTCCTGTCCAGCAGGCTCCTCCCAGTGCTTTGTCCATTTTCAGTCACTTTTCACTTGGATTTCAAGATGGAAAAATCACTTTCTTTGTCTCCTGGATATACACCTTTGGATTTAAGAACTCTGTTTTGGTGATATCACACAAGTAAGTTAAAACATTATTGTATAAGGGTGTTGTTTGTTTGGAATGGACCAGTATTTCGTTGTACTTTTATTTGATTTCACATTTCATTGTGGTGGGTGGCTTGGAGTTTAGTAAGTAGAGGCCTAGTTAGTTTTTTTTTGCATTTCATTGTTTTTTCAGGTTTTGTAATGGAAAATCGCTGCACAGCTCAGTACCTTTTCTCCATGTTTTTTACATTTACAATATTCATTTATTTTACTATGTAGCCTAGACTTCCTATGGACCATCTAGGCTTGCATGTGTTCTTTGCACTTCATGCCTCCTTTCTCGCTGTTGTTGTTTGACAATGTGGCTGTCGGACATTATGGACCTCATTATGACTATGGCGGTCTCTGAGCGAGACTGCCTAAGCCTCGGATTCCAGAAGATCGCCAGTGCTGGCGGTCTTTCACCCACCATATAATGGGTACTGCCGGATTTCTACCAAACTGGGGGCGGATATATGGCAGTAACCATGCTGGCGGGTGGTGGCCTTCTGGCATTGCTACCACCTGCACCGCCCGCCAGTAGGACACCGCCAGCCGTATTAAGACCATTAATACGGCCTGGCGGTGTCCTGCTAGCAGGGCTCTGCCGGCGGTGGCAGTGTCCCTTCCTGTTCCCTGCTGGACGACCTCCTCGCCAGACAAGGTAAGTCGGGCATAGGGGAGAGGGGTGGGAGGTGTTGTGTGTGAGTGTGTGGTGTCTGCGTGTGTGTATGAATGTGTGTGTGCGTGTGTGAATGCGACTGTGAGTGTTGTGGTGTATGCATGATTGTATGCGTGTGAGTGAATACGTGTATGAATGTTGAAGTGAGTGCGTGTTTGGATGTTTCTGTGTATGCGTACCTGAATGCGTGTGAGTACGTGTGAGTGAATGCGTGTATGGATGCGTGGAGAGGGGGTGGATGGGCGTCATGTAAGTAGGAGGGTGGGGGGCACAAGGTGAGTAGGGGTGGGGGCTCTGTGACTGTAGGGAGGTGGGGGAATCAGGTGCTTGCTGGGGGGTGGAGGAGCTGTCTACTGGTGACAGGGAAGGAATTCCCTGTCACCCGTAGCCCTACCACCATGGCAGTAGGCCAGCTCCTTATTCCGCCCGTTGTCCTCTGTGGACCACTGGGTCAGAGATGAACACCTTCGGCTCGGCGGTTCATACTGCCATGGCGGTATGAGTGGAGATGTGGCAGGTTGGCAGCAGCCAACCCACCACACTCATAATGTGGCGGTCTTCACCGCCAGACTGTTGGCAGTGATACCCCCACATTAACCCTGGAGGCCAGAAGACCACCAGGGTCATAATGACCACCTATGTGCTTCCAGCCAGTGTGCCTTGCAATCAGCTTTCATGTGTGCTTTGCTCTCCATGTCGACTTGCTCGCTGTTGTTGTTTGATCATGTGGGTGGTGGCTACTTTGTGCATCCAGCCAATGTGTTTTTGCCATAGCCTTGCATGTGCTCTTTGTTCTCCATGCCTCCTTGCTCGCTGTTGTTTGACCATGTGTCTGGCGGCCATTTTGTACATCCAGACAGTGTTTTCTTTGCCGTAGGCTTGCATTTGATCTTTGTTCTCCATGCCTACTTGCTTGCTGTTGTTTGACCATGTGGCTGATGGCCATTTTGTGCATCCAGCCAGTCTGCCTTTGCCATAGGATTGCATGTGGTCTTTGTTCCTTATGCCTCCTTGATCTCTGCTTTTGTTGTTTGACCATGTGGCTGGTGGCCATTTTGTGCATCCAGCCAGTGTGCCTTTGCCATAGGCTTGCTTGTGTTCTTTGTTCTCAATGCCTTCTTGCTCTCTGCTTTTGTTGTTTGACCATGTGGCTGGCAGTCATTTTGTGCATCCAGCTGGTGCCTTTGCCATAGGCTTGCATGTGTTCTTTGTTCTCCATGCCTCTTTGTTCTCTCCTGTTCTTTGACCATGCAGCTGGTGGCTATTTTGTGCATTCAGCCAGTGTGCCTTTGCCATGGGCTTGCATGAATGGATGTGATACCAGAATAATAATAATATGCTTGGGGATTATTGTGGACTGTGTATTCTAAGTATGTTATTTTGATGAGCAGTGCTAAATTTATTACATGCTTTTTAACATTTTTTTTGCACCTCCTTGCCTCACACTAAGTTTCTTTCTTCTTGTCACACAAACATTGGCAATGATTGATTTTTTAATTAAATCTTTTATTATAATTTTTAATTTTTCTCTTTCCTTTTTTCTTTCATTTTTTATTTTACATTTTTTATAATTTCAATTACTTAGTTTCTATTCTTTACTTTTTATTTTAGATTTTTTATTTTCAAAATTTTTAAAATTTTATTTTTATTGTTTTTATTTTTTAAATGTATTGATTTTTGTTTGCATTTTGCCTTGATCCATCCATCCATCCTCAATAGGCACAGAGTCACACTACAGCATTAAGGCCCATATTTATACTCCCTTTGTGCATGATTAGCGCCATTTTATTTTTTACGTTAAACCGGCGCAAACTTAACACCATATTTATATTTTGATGCTAGACCTGTCTAGCATCAAAATTTCAGAGTTTGAGTCATTTTCTGGATGCGTGAAACCACCTTGCGTCAATGAGATGCAAGGTAGGCATTCTTGTCCAAAAAATGACTCAAACACCCATGCACCATATTTATCCAACCGGGCAAAAATGATGCACTGCTGGGAAGCGGACCCGGAAAATGATGCAAATCCCGATTTACGTCAAACCTTAACACCTGGGTCGGGCGGGCGTTAAAATGGGGCAAACACACCACTACTTAAGGAAAACTCACACAAGCAACATCATTGCTCAAGAAGAACGACATGGAGGTGCTACTCATGCAGCATGCCAGAAGCTACAGAGCACAGGACCAACAGCAGCAGCTACCACCACACTAACGTGGACCTCAAAGGCAACGCAGAAGGCAGGAGAGGCTATTCAGGACCAGGACAACCCTCCTGGGCCTCAGGGAACATGTAAATGTAAATAAATTAGCACTTGTATAGCGCACTACTCACCCGTTAGGGTCTCAAGGCGCTGTACTCATACCGCTATGGAACCGCTCCTGGCTTTTCCCTGTGAGGCACCCACTCCTGAGCACCCCCAGGGTGAAGCCAGGCATCCAAGCGCTGTTGGGGCCGTTGTGGAGATTAAGCAAGCTATTGCCCAGAGTTGCAGAGTGGGACCCATGAATTAGATTAGGCACCGAGGCAAGAATTATCTGGTCAAGGGGAATTGAGCCCAAGACCTGCTGAAGTGGGACTTGAACCCTGGTCTTGTGCCAGATCTCTGCTTCAGGGTCTGCCGCTCTAACCATTGAGCCACACTTCTCCACTGATATCATGATATCAACCAGAGGTACAGACTCAACTGGCAAGCCATACAGCAGCTGCTGCGCCAAATTGAGCCACAGTTAGCAGCCAGCCTGCAGACACCCCACATCATTCCACCGGAGACCAAGCTGCAGGTCAAACACCATGAGACACATGGCATGATGACGATGACTCATATGAAGGTGACATGGAATTATTGAGGCAGTACCAACATCCCACATCACTCCTGGGGTGACATTGCTAGCTAGCAATAAGGAAGTGGACTGTGCAATGAAAACATGTTGATGTGACACTAATGCAAAGTGCACACTGCTACACATACTGAAAGAGACAATTCCCCATCTACATAACATATGTACAGGGAGATGGCCCTTCCTACACAAAAACAGCCACTGCCACAACCAAGTTAGCCAGCTCACCTGGAGCAAGTTCAGTATTGTAGGTGCACGGTTACACATGAGCCAACTAGGTGAGGGAACAGAAACAGGTTTGCATAGAACTTGTCACACATGGGATAATTGTGCATTGTCAATACAGAACACCTCAGTGCTTTTAACTTATGGAGATGTGTTTTGCACTGTCACCCAGCCAAATCAAAGGGTCTCACTGTTGCATTTCATCTGCAATTACATATGTCTAATTGGGTGGGATGTCCAGGCCATGTAGTGCAACCATGTTGACACCAAAGTGGAATCTATTGTGTGTGTGGAAGTATCATGTCATCTCCAGTGAATGCACACAAAAACATCTAGCTCAGTACATAACGCATGGGAGATACACACTGAACTGCAAGTTTTAAAATATACCAGAGATATCAGGTCAATTAGCCAAACACAAGTTTTGCTAGTCAAACAACCCAATGCAGAAAGAACCTCACAGAAGCCTAGGATCCCACACAATACCACAAACATATATGAGTCACAGACGACACAAGAAAACAACTGCCATGCAAAATGACATTCCTGGTGCAACCAACAACAAAATACTTACCCCTATTTTCTCTTTCAGCTGATCAGGGTTACGGGATCCAGCCACGGATCATGACCCGATTTGCCAACCCAAGCACAGCAGCAGACACGCACCATAGCTGAACAGACTTTTGGCATCCTGAAGTCCATATTCAGGTGCCTGGACTTCACCTGAGGCAGCCTACTATATTCCCCAGAAATGTTCTGCAAGATCATTTTGACCTGTGCCATCCTGCACAACATTTGTGTTAGGAGGAACATTCCCCTATATGAACCTGAACAACTGCCTGAAGAGGAGAAGGAGGAGGATGCTGTCCGGGAAAATGAAGGGGAACATCCTAACACAGCTGCAAGAATGCATCACAGACAACATATAGTACAAAAAAAATTGAAACAATAGTCACTATCACTACTTTGTAACGATATGGAATTAAACAGCTCACTTTATCACTCAATCATGCTCTGTGTAATTATTTATGCATCACATGATCTCTAGGAATCATAATCAGAGCATTACCTCAGGAAGCATTGCAGAAAGACATTTGCATACTTCAAATGTCACATCACATTTGATGGGTATGAATGCACAGCAAACATCACACACAGTTTTTATGAAATACATCCTGTCTATTTCACATTTGAAGGGCAATTTCATAGGACCACAGCCATGAGACACATCCATGTTGCCAACATGGTCCTTTGTAGCATATGACACCTAACTATGACACGATTAATCATAAGGTAGAAAAGTGCATCATACATGAGGCAGTGGATGTGAAATTGCATTGGTAACATGGATGTATGACCAGAACCATGACAGCAGTAAGTGGGACATTAGCTATTTCTGCAAGGAGCATGAGTGACAAGAAGTGCATCAAACCTGAAAATGGATAGCACGAGTGTCCCAGATATGACAAGCAATGCTCACAAGACATGCCCTGCACAGTCCATCCTAGGTAATAAGTCCTGCCACTGCCATGTTTTAAGTCTCTGCCCACCCTTCTCTAGTGGGCCCTGTAAATGGACTATCTGTACCCTGGGAATCATCATCTACACTCACCCAGACTCCCATTCTGACAACTGTGTGCTTCCCTTTTCAGTATGGCATGCCATAGTTCGACTTCATCAGCCTGCATGGACTTCAGGTCCCATAATGCACTCCCTGGTAGTCGGTAAAACCTGTAATCTGCTGTCCATTGTTTCCCATGTGAAAGGTCCAGTTGGCCCCTTATACTGGATTATCAACTCCAGGACTTGTGAGAGACTGAAGCTGCACACACCTGTGAGCACTCTCATGTAGCCCAGCCATTTGACTCTGTCCTGCCCTTGCTGCTGCCTAGAAGCTGCCATTTCCTGAAGCTCCTTGTTGTGCATTGGAGTACAATTCATTTGTGTACCAGAGCCCTTGTTGGATTGTGTTACAGTGCTAAGTACACCTGAAACTGCTCTTTGTTTCCACAGTGTTGTTCCTGCTTGTTCCAGTCAGACTCTACTCACTGTTTTTCTGCCTTGTTCATGTTTGGTCCTGACAGAGCCTGCATCCTGTTAGCCAGACTGGTTCTAGTCTTTGAGTTAACCAGAGACGTTCCCTGTGGCTACATTTGCCTCATAGTTGGTTTCCATGCCCTCCGTTTCCTCTTGGGGTATTGTGTCTGGTAAGTCTACAATCAGTCCTTAACTGTATAGAATAGTATAATTTGTTTTCTTATCTGTTTTTTGTACCGGGCATGTTTTCCAGGAGGCGAATACAGCCCCCATCCTTTGTTTGGTTTTGCATGTATTCATTAGTGCCAAACAGTGACAGTGTGCTATGGCTGTATGCCTGGATTTGGTACTGTGCCTCCAACCCAACAAACAAGGACTGCTAATGTGTTTGTTTGTTTGTTTGTAAGCCCTCTACACCGGTATCCAATCCAAACTTCTACAACGCCTCCAACGCATCCAAAACGCCTCTGCCCGACTCATCCTCAACATCCCTCGCCACTGCCACATCACCCCCCACCTAACAGACCTTCACTGGCTCCCCGTCAACAAGAGGATCACCTTCAAGCTCCTCACCCACGCACACAAGGCACTCCACAACACCGGACCAACATACCTGAACAACAGACTCAGCTTCTACACCCCCACCCGGCATTTCCGCTCCGCAAACCTCGCCCTCGCCGCCATCCCCCGCATCCGGCGCAAATCTTCTTGCGGCAGATCATTCTTGTACCTCACCGCCAAGACCTGGAACACCCTCCCGTCGGACCTACGACAGGCCCAGGACCTTCTTTCCTTCAGAAAACTCCTCAAGACATGGCTCTTCGAGCAGTAGCAGCACCCTCCCCCCCAGTGCCTTGAAACCCTCACGGGTATGTAGCATGCTTTACAAATTGATTGATTGATTGATTGATTGATTAAGGATAATACATGTTTGCGCCCTGACGGTCCAGACACAGATTCACTTCTGGCACCACCTTTTGATGGGGCTTGCGTGGTGACTAGGTATGAGATTATTCTGCACAGAGGCACTGATGTTCCCTGTTGCTGTGGGAAGTTCAGAGCCCTACCCTGTATACAAATGTAGTGATGAAATCTGCCTGTTTGACTATTACTGATCCATAAAATATTTGACCACAACAAGGTTGCTCTGTCATCAACCTTCTGTAATTTCTGCTGTACCATAGCTGCCCTATCCCCTTGTATGCCGTTAGCTGATCTTTGGCTTTAGGTCAAATCTGCTTTGAAGGATGCTCAGTTAATTCAAGGGTTGGCTCCACAGACTCCTGACTAGGCCTGCACGTAACCGTTACACCATGGAGGCCAATACTGACACAGGGTTCACATGGGCACACACTTGAACTGGACACTTTTGTGCAATGAACCACTGGAAATATGTCAACACATGTAACCTGGGCTGCTGGCCCACCACAGCCACAGGAGGAACATAGGTCATTTACATTAGTCAAACTGTGGTGTACATAACAATGTTATGATTGGAATTGAGGCTCTGTGTCACAAACACTGTACCTACCTAACATGTTCAAATGCCTGACTCATGGGTAGTATACACACAAGTGACCATGAAGTGGTAGCCAACATTTCATGAGATGTGAGGAGTAACATATCTGACATAGCCTTCATCAGCCGTCCTCGATCCTTCCTGTGTATTGTTTGTCATGGGAAATGTATTGTCCCCAAGCAAGTACCCACAGCATAAGAGGCAATAGATATTACAAACACATATCATGACTGATGTAACTCATTGATTGGCATCTGATGGTGATACCCATTTGTAACACATTCATACATGAACATTACGCCAAATGTATTACATGCTGTTCCCCCAGAGGCTCACAAATAATTTTAACAGTCAATTCACACACAAAACACACAGGCCATGAATCATTCTTTTGAAGTGTAGCCTTGCTGTCCTCTATTGATGCAACACCTGCCCAAACTTAAAAAAACAATTTTAATTTCCCAACAACAATATGAGTATTATGGGCTGCAGTAGTATGATCTGCCTCATGTGCCCAAACACTAGAACACACACTGCAGGGCATACCATCCTATCTTTGTCTAGTTATGCGCTGCATGCATGTTAAAATTTGAAAAATGGCGCAAACACGATTTGAGTCAGAAATATTGACGCAAACGCGTAAACAAATGACGCAAACGCACATTATACATCAATGGGTCCCTAGCATTAATTCCACCGGCACACCCCAGGCATGTGGATATCCATTGAAAATGTATTGATCCATGAATGCGGGGGATTTTGACGCATGTGCGTCAAACAAATTTGACACAAACTACGTAAGCCTCAAAAATTTACACGCAAGGAAAAAACGGGCCGCAAATGAGACAGGAAGTGATGTAATAGGATATCCTGTTTACAGAAATGGTACAGTGGGTGTAATTTCACTTTCACTTTACAGTCTGTGATTTTTCTAGACTGTGTGGCTGTGTTTTGGATTGTCTCTCTGTGGATTTTGTGATTTAGTATCTTGTGTGGTCTATATTTTGTCTTTTGGTGTTTAGTAAGTGTATTTTGTATCCTGTGTAAGTGTGTTTGTGTCTTTAATTGTAGTTAGATTTGTATTTGTACTGTTGGGAGTCTGTTGGTGGGTAGGATTGGTTGGGGTAGTTTTGGGCTGTCATTGGGTTAGATAAGTTTCCTTTTTCTACCTCCTTTCCCTGTTTTTCCCTCTTTACTTTTGGAATACTGTTTTGTGTGATGTCGGGAAGGCCACAGCTGGGGCGCATGGGTGAGGAGGAGCTAGGTGCATTTGTGTGGCTGGTGTGCCACTTCTTCCCCATGATGTTGGAGGCTGGGGGCCTTGTGATACAGGGGTATCACACGGAGGCAAGACTGCTGAGGTGGGCAAAGGTGCTGTTCTACCTGAAGCAGATTTTCAACACACAATGGTATGAGCACCAGCTGAAGCATCGCTGGGCTGACCTGGTGGCCCAAGAGCAGGACCTGCTGGACGACCTGCTGGACGACCTCATCATGATTGAAGAAGTAGGACATTTGCTACCCCATATTTATGTAATTGTCTTGTCGAGAAAGCTACTGATGTACTCAGAAAGTGTCCATTGTTGAAGGATGCAAAAAGGTGATGTGTAAGACCATGTTTATTGCACATCAAATTACGACAATTACACTTGGTACTATTGATTAGGCCCGGACTGGAAACCCCGCTCGCAGAGTTTTTGGAATTCGGGCACTTCGCACTGCATGGAGTAGCGTGAAGTTCTTGAATTCTGCCATTTGGCGCAGAGTTTTTTTTTCCATTCACATGTGTAAGACTTGTTTTTGTCACTCACTCGCGAGCTCTACAATGCTCTCAGGCTGCCTCCTTGTGCATGTGAAATTTCAGCTCTCCCGGCTTCCCGCTGCGACAGCAACAATATAGTGCAGCTTGTGAGCGCGAATACACTTCAAGTAGATTTCAACTCAAGAAGCTGCTAAATCTACTCAAAAATAGGTTTACAAGTGGATTTTCTTTTCCAATGGACCATTCAAGTTGTTTTTTAGTGAGAGAAGCCTTTTTTAAAAGTTTTTTTTCCAACAGGAAGGAAGTGCCCTAGAGACCTCAACTTCCTATTCCTGTCCAGCAGGCTCCTCCCAGTGCTTTGTCCATTTTCAGTCACTTTTCACTTGGATTTCAAGATGGAAAAATCACTTTCTTTGCTTCTGGATATACACCTTTGGATTTAAGAACTCTGGGGTGATTCTAAGTCTGGCGGGCGGCGGATGCCGCCCGCCAGACTTCCCCCTCCAAAATACCGCTCCGCGGTCGGAAGACCGCTGAGGGTATTCTGGGTTTTGCACTGGGCTGGCGGGCGACCGCCAAAAGGCCGCCCGCCAGCCCAGTGCAAAAATACCTTCCCACAAGGACGCCGGCTCCGAATGGAGCCGGCGGAGTGGGAAGGTGCGACGGGTGCAGTGGCACCCGTCGCGAATTTCACTGTCTGCAATGCAGACAGTGAAATTCTTTGTGGGGCCCTCTTACGGGGGCCCCTGCAGTGCCCATGCCATTGGCATGGGCACTGCAGGGGCCCCCAGGGGCCCCACGACATCCCATACCGCCATCCTGTTCCTGGCGGGCGAACCGCCAGGAACAGGATGGCGGTATGGGCTGTCAGAATCCCCCATGGCGGCGCAGCGAGCTGCGCCGCCATGGGGGATTCAAATGGGCAGCGGAAAACCGGCGGGAGACCGCCAGTTTTCCACTTCTGACCGCGGTCAAACCGCCGCGGTCAGAATGCCCAGCGGGGCACCGCCAGCCTGTTGGCGGTGCCCCCGTCATTTTAGCCCTGGCGGTCTTGGACCGCCAGGGTTAGAATGACCCCCTCTGTTTTTGTGATATCACACAGTAAGTTAAAACGTTATTGTTGTTTGTTTGGAATGGACCAGTATTTCGTTGTACTTTTATTTGATTTTACATTTCATTGTGGTGGGTGGCTTGGAGTTTAAGTAGAGGCCTAGTTAGTTTTTTTTTGCATTTCATTGTTTTTTCAGGTTTTGTAATGGAAAATCGCTGCACAGCTCAGTACCTTTTCTCCATGTTTTTTACATTTACAATATTCATTTATTTTACTATGTAGCCTAGACTTCCTATGGACCATCTAGGCTGCATGTGTTCTTTGCACTTCATGCCTCCTTTCTCGCTGTTGTTGTTTGACAAAGTGGCTGTCGGACATTATGGACCTCATTATGACTATGGCGGTCTCTGAACGAGACCGCCTAAGCCTCGGGTCCCAGAAGACCGCCAGTTCTGCGGTCTTTCACCCACCATATATTGGGTACTGCTGGATTTCTACCACACTGTGGGCGGATATATGGCAGTAACCATGCTGGCGGGTGGTGGCCTTCTGGCATTGCTACCACCTGCACCGCCCCGCCAGTAGGACACCGCCAGCCGTTAATACGGCCTGGCGGTGTCCTGCTAGGAGGGCTCTGCCGGCGGTGGCAGTGTCCCTTCCTGTTCCCTGCTGGACGACCTCCTCGCCAGACAAGGTAAGTCGGGCATAGGGGAGAGGGGTGGGAGGTGTTGTGTGTGAGTGTGTGGTGTCTGCGTGTGTGTATGAATGTGTGTGTGTGCGTGTGTGAATGCGACTGTGAGTGTTGTGGTGTATGCGTGGTTGTATGCGTGTGAGTGAATACGTGTATGAATGTTGAAGTGAGTGCGTGTTTGGATGTTTCTGTGTATGCGTACCTGAATGCGTGTGAGTACGTGTGAGTGAATGCGTGTATGGATGCGTGGAGAGGGGGTGGGTGGGCGTCATGTAAGTAGGAGGGTGGGGGGGCACAAGGTGAGTAGGGGTGGGGGCTCTGTGACTGTAGGGAGGTGGGGGAATCAGGTGCTTGCTGGGAGGTGGGGGAGCTGTCTACTGGTGACAGGGAAGGAATTCCCTGTCACCCGTAGCCCTACCACCATGGCAGTAGGCCAGCTCCTAATTCCGCCAGTGGTCCTCTGTGGACCACTGGGTCAGAGATGAACACCTTCGGCTCGGCGGTTCATACTGCCATGGCGGTATGAGTGGAGATGCGGCAGGTTGGCAGCAGCCAACCCACCACACTCATAATGTGGCGGTCTTCACCGCCAGCCTGTTGGCAGTGATACCCCCACATTAACCCTGGATGCCAGAAGACCACCAGGGTCATAACGACCACCTATGTGCTTCCAGCCAGTGTGCCTTGCGATCAGCTTGCATGTGTGCTTTGCTCTCCATGTCTCCTTGCTCGCTGTTGTTGTTTGATCATGTGGGTGGTGGCTATTTTGTGCATCCAGCCAATGTGTTTGTGCCATAGCCTTGCATGTGCTCTTTGTTCTCCATGCCTCCTTGCTCGCTGTTGTTGTTTGACCATTTGTCTGGCGGCCATTTTGTTCATCCAGACAGTGTTTTCTTTGCCGTAGGCTTGCATTTGATCTTTGTTCTCCATGCCTACTTGCTTGCTGTTGTTTGACCATGTGGCTGATGGCCATTTTGTGCATCCAGCCAGTCTGCCTTTGCCATAGGATTGCATGTGGTCTTTGTTCCTTATGCCTAATTGATCTCTGCTTTTGTTGTTTGACCACGTGGCTGGTGGCCATTTTGTGCATCCAGCCAGTGTGCCTTTGCCATAGGCTTGCTTGTGTTCTTTGTTCTCAATGCCTTCTTGCTCTCTGCTTTTGTTGTTTGACCATGTGGCTGGCAGTCATTTTGTGCATCCAGCTGGTGTGCCTTTGCCATATGCTTGCATGTGTTCTTTGTTATCCATGCCTCTTTGCTCTCTCCTGTTCTTTGACCATGCGGCTGGTGGCTATTTTGTGCATTCAGCCAGTGTGCCTTTGCCATGGGCTTGCATGAATGGATGTGATACCAGAATAATAATAATATGCTTGGGGATTATTGTGGACTGTGTATTCTAAGTATGTTATTTTGATGAGCAGTGCTAAATTTATTACATGCTTTTTAACATTTTTTTTGCACCTCCTTGCTAAGTTTCTTTCTTCTTGTCACACAAACATTGCCAATGATTGATTTTTTAATTAAATCTTTTATTATCATTTTTAATTTTTCTCTTTCCTTTTTTCTTTCATTTTGTATTTTACATTTTTTATAATTTCAATTACTTAGTTTCTATTCTTTACTTTTTATTTTAGATTTTTTATTGTCAACATTTTTAAAATTTTATTTTTATTGTTTTTATTTTTTAAATGTATTGAATTTTTTTTGCATTTTGCTTTGATCCATCCATCCATTCTCAATAGGCACAGAGTCACACTACAGAATTAAGGCCCATATTTATACTCCCTTTGTGCCGGATTAGCGCCATTTTTTTTTTTACGTTAAACCGGCGCAAACTTAAGACCATATTTATATTTTGATGCTAGACCTGTCTAACATACAAATTTCAGAGTTTGAGCCATTTTCTGGATGCGTGAAACCACCTTGCGTCAATGAGATGCAAGGTAGGCGTTCCCATCCAAAAAATGACACAAACACCCATGCACCATATTTATCCAACCGGGCAAAAATGATGCACTGCTGTGAAGCGGACCCGGAAACTGATGCAAATCCCGATTTACGTCAAACCTTAACACCTGGGTCGGACGGGCGTTAAAATGGGGCAAACACACCACTACTTAAGGAAAACTCACACAAGCAACATCATTGCTCAAGAAGAATGATATGGAGGTGCTACTCATGCAGCATGCCAGAAGCTACAGAGCACAGGACCAACAGCAGCAGCTACCACCACACTAACGTGGACCTCAAAGGCAACGCAGAAGGCAGGAGAGGCTATTCAGGACCAGGACAACCCTCCTGGGCCTCAGGGAACATGATATCAACCAGAGGTACAGACTCAACTGGCAAACCATACAGCAGCTGATGCACCAAATTGAGCCACAGTTAACAGCCAGCCTGCAGACACCCCACATCATTCCACCGGAGACCAAGCTGCTAGCTGCCCTGCACATGTTGGAAAGTGGCTCACTTCAAACTACTGGTGCCCTGGCTCATTGTCCGCCTTCTTTCCCAAGGTACTTGATGCCATCATCTCCCTCACACCCCGCCACATCAGCTTCCCCAACACACAGCAGAAGCAGCAGGAGACCAAACAGGGGTTTTACCAAATTAATGGCTTCCCGCATGTGCTTGGTACCATTAACTGCACAGATTTCCGGATTGTGCCACCTGCTGCAACCAAGCACCTATACCACAACATAAAGCACACCCACTCCATCAGTGTGCAGGCCATTGTTGATCACCAGGGATTGTTCACCAACATCATGGCAAAGTATCTTGGGAGTGTACTTGATTCCTTCATCTTCCACCACAGCACCATCAATCGGCACTTCCTGGATGGACGATATGGCAATGGCCTTCTTGTTGGTAAATCCGAAACCTAGTAATATACACACAGCACAGCAATCCTGTAGGACACACAAGACATGCACCACTACATTGACACGTGGCTAGGAAGACACTGAGGTGTGACACTGATAGTTATGTTTGATATCCTGACCTAATGGGATTCACACCTATGGACAAATGACGGCTGCCAATAACAATAGATGCCACTCTACAGCCACAAGGGACCAATTTAAAACCACACAGTGACAATGAAATGCCCTTAACTGGCAGTACAACTTGGAAGATTAACCATTCAATATCACATAAGGCCACATAGTCAATCCCACACCCTTCCAAGCAATATGTACTGTCTAAGGGGTGTGCAATGTGTGTTTGCTGCAGGTCAAACACCATGAGACACATGGCATGATGACGATGACTTATATGAAGGTGACATGGAATTATTGAGGCAGTACCAACATCCCACATCACTCCTGGGGTGACATTGCTAGCTAGCAATAAGGAAGTGGACTCTGCAATGAAAACATGTTGATGTGACACTAATGCAAAGTGCACACTGCTACACATACTGAAAGAGACAATTCCCCATCTACATAACATATGTACAGGGAGATGGCCCTTCCTACACAAAAACAGCCACTGCCACAACCAAGTTAGCCAGCTCACCTGGAGCAAGTTCAGTATTGTAGGTGCACGGTTACACATGAGCCAACTAGGTGAGGGAACAGAAACAGGTTTGCATAGAACTTGTCACACATGGGATAAATGTGCATTGTCAATACAGAACACCTCAGTGCTTTTAACTTATGGAGATGTGTTTTGCACTGTCACCCAGCCAAATCAAAGGTTCTCACTGTTGCATTTCATCTGCAATTACATATGTCTAATTGGGTGGGATGTCCAGGCCATGTAGTGCAACCATGTTGACACCACAGTGGAATCTATTGTGTGTGTGGAAGTATCATGTCATCTCCAGTGAATGCACACAAAAACATCTTGCTCAGTACATAACGTATGGGAGATACACACTGAACTGCAAGTTTTAAAATATACCAGAGATATCAGGTCAATTAGCCAAACACAAGTTTTGCTAGTCAAACAACCCAATGCAGAAAGAACCTCACAGAAGCCTAGGATCCCACACAATACCACAAACATATATGAGTCATAGACGACACAAGAAAACAACTGCCATGCAAAATGACATTCCTGGTGCAACCAACAACAAAATACTTACCCCTATTTTCTCTTTCAGCTGATCAGGGTTATGGGATCCAGCCACGGATCATGACCCAATTTGCCAACCCAAGCACAGCAGCAGACACGCACCATAGCTGACCAGACTTTTGGCATCCTGAAGTCCATATTCAGGTGCCTGGACATCACCTGAGGCAGCCTACTATATTCCCCAGAAATGTTCTGCAAGATAATTTTGACCTGTGCCATCCTGCACAACATTTGTGTTAGGAGGAACATTCCCCTATATGAACCTGAACAACTGCGTGAAGAGGAGAAGGAGGAGGATGCTGTCCGGGAAAATGAAGGGGAACATCCTAACACAGCTGCAAGAATGCATCACAGACAACATATAGTACAAAAAAAATTGAAACAATAGTCACTATCACTACTTTGTAACAATATGGAATTAAACAGCTCACTTTATCACTCAATCATGCTCTGTGTAATTATTTATGCATCACATGATCTCTAGGAATCATAATCAGAGCATTACCTCAGGAAGCATTGCAGAAAGACATTTGCATACTTCAAATGCCACATCACATTTGATGGGTATGAATGCACAGCAAACATCACACACAGTTTTTATGAAATACATCCTGTCTATTTCACATTTGAAGGGCAATTTAATAGGACCACAGCCATGAGACACATCCATGTTGCCAACATGGTCCTTTGTAGTATATGACACCTAACTATGACACGATTAATCATAAATTTGAAAAGTGCATCATACATGAGGCAGTGGATGTGAAATTGCATTGGTAACAGGGATATATGACCAGACCCATGACAGCAGTAAGTGTGACATTAGCTATTTCTGCAAGGAGCATGTGTGACAAGAAGTGCATCAAACCTGAAAATGGATAGCACGAGTGTCCCAAGTATGACAAGCAATGCTCACAAGACATGCCCTGCACAGTCCATCCTAGGTAATAAGTCCTGCCACTGCCATGTTTTAAGTCTCTGCCCACCCTTCTCTAGTGGGCCCTGTAAATGGACTAGCTGTACCCTGGGAATCATCATCTACACTCACCCAGACTCCCATTCTGACTACTGTGTGCTTCCCTTTTCAGTATGGCATGCCATAGTTCGACTTCATCAGCCTGCATGGACTTCAGGTCCCATAATGCACTCCCTGGTAGTCGGTAAGATCTGTAATCTGCTGTCTATTGTTTCCCATGTGAAAGGTCCAGTTGGCCCCTTATACTGGATTATCAACTCCAGGACTTGTGAGAGACTGAAGCTGCACACACCTGTGAGCACTCTCATGTAGCCTAGCCATTTGACTCTGCCCTGCCCTTGCTGCTGCCTAGAAGCTGCCATTTCCTGAAGCTCCTTGTTGTGCATTGGAGTACAATTCATTTGTGTACCAGAGCCCCTGTTGGATTGTGTTACAGTGCTAAGTACACCTGAAACTGCTCTTTGTTTCCACAGTGTTGTTCCTGCTTGTTCCAGTCAGACTCTGCTCACTGTTTTTCTGCCTTGTTCATGTTTGTTCCTGACAGAGCCTGCATCCTGTTAGCCAGACTGGTTCCAGTCTTTGAGTTAACCAGAGACGTTCCCTGTGGCTACATTTGCCTCATAGTTGGTTTCCATGCCCTCCGTTTCCTCTTGGGGTATTGTGTCTGGTAAGTCTACAATCAGTCCTTAACTGTATAGAATAGTTTAATTTGTTTTCTTATCTGTTTTTTGTACCAGGACATGTTTTCCAGGAGGCGAATACAGCCCCCATCCTTTGTTTGGTTTTGCATGTATTCATTAGTGCCAAACAGTGACAGTGTGCTATGGCTGTATGCCTGGATTTGGTACTGTGCCTCCAACCCAACAAACAAGGGCTGCTTTTTTTTTGTGTTTGTCGGTTTGTTTGTAAGCCCTCTACACTGGTATCCCATCCAAACTCCTACAATGCCTCCAACGCATCCAAAACGCCTCTGCCCGACTCATCCTCAACATCCCTCGCCACTGCCACATCACCCCCCACCTAAGAGACCTTCACTGGCTCCCCGTCAACAAGAGGATCACCTTCAAGCTCCTCACCCACGCACACAAGGCACTCCACAACACTGGACCAACATACCTGAACAACAGACTCAGCTTCTACACCCCCACCCGGCATCTCCGCTCCGCAAACCTCGCCCTCGCCTCCATCCCCCGCATCCTGCGCAAATCTTCTGGCAGCAGATCATTCTTGTACCTCGCCGCCAATACCTGGAACACCCTCCCGTCGGATCTACGACAGGCCCAGGACCTTCTTTCCTTCAGAAAACTCCTCAAGACATGGCTCTACGAGCAGTAGCAGCACCCTCCCCCTCCCCCCCCCCCAGCGCCTTGAAACCCTCACGGGTATGTAGCATGCTTTACAAATTGATTGATTGATTGATTGATTGATTAAGGATAATACATGTTTGTGCCCTGACGGTCCAGACACAGATTCACTTCTGGCACCACCTTTTGAAGGGGCTTGCGTGGTGACTAGCTGTGATATTATTCTGCACAGAGGCACTGATGTTCCCTGTTGCTGTGGGAAGTTCAGAGCCCTACCCTGTATACAAATGTAGTGATGACATCTGCCTGTTTGACTATTACTGATCCATAACATATTTGACCACAACAAGGTTGCTCTGTCATCACCCTTCTGTAATTTCTGCTGTACCATAGCTGACCTATCCCCTTGTATGCCGTTAGCTGATCTTTGGCTTTAGGTCAAATCTGCTTTGAAGGATGCTCAGTTAATTCAAGGGTTGGCTCCAGAGACTCCTGACTAGGCCTGCACGTAACCGTTACACCATGGAGGCCAATACTGACACAGGGTACACATGGGCACACACTTGAACTGGACACTTTTGTGCAATGAACCACTGGAAATATGTGAACACATGCAACCTGGGCTGCTGGCCTACCACAGCCACAGGAGGAACATAGGTCATTTACATTAGTCAAATTGTGGTATACATAACAATGTTATGATTGGAATTGAGGCTCTGTGTCACAAACACTGTACCTAACTAATATGTTCAAATGCCTGACTCATGGGTAGTATACACACAAGTGACCATGAAGTGGTAGCCAACATTTTATGAGATGTGAGGAGTAACATATCTGACATAGCCCTCATCAGCCGTCCTCGATCCTTCCTGTGTATTGTTTGTCATGGGAAATGTATTGTCCCCAAAGTCAAGCAAGTACCCACAGCATAAGAGGCAATAGATATTACAAACACATATCATGACTGATGTAACTCATTGATTGGCATCTGATGGTGATACCCATTTGTAACACATTCATACATGAACATTACGCCAAATGTATTACATGCTGTTCCCCCAGAGGCTCACAAATAATTTTAACAGTCAATTCACACACAAAACACACAGGCCATGAATCATTCTTTTGAAGTGTAGCCTTGCTGTCCTCTATTGATGCAACACCTGCCCAAACTTAAAAAAACAATTTTAATTTCCCAACAACAATATGAGTATTATGGGCTGCAGTAGTATGATCTGCCTCATGTGCCCAAACACTAGAACACACACTGCAGGGCATACCATCCTATCTTTGTCTAGTTATACGCTGCATGCATGTTAAAATTTGAAAAATGGTGCGAACACGATTTGAGTCAGAAATATTGACGCAAACGCGTAAAAAAATGACGCAAACGCACATTATACATCAATGGGTCCCTAGCATTAATTCCACCGGCACACCCCAGGCATGTGGATATCCATTGAAAATGTATTGATCCATGAATGCGGGGGATTTTGACGCATGTGCGTCAAACAAATTTGACGCAAACTACGTAAGCCTAAAAAATGTACACGCAAGGAAAAAAAGGGCCGCAAATGAGACAGGAAGTGATGTAATAGGATATCCTGTTTACAGAAATGGTACTGTGGGTGTACTTTCACTTTCACTTTACAGTCTGTGATTTTTCTAGACTGTGTGGCTGTGTTTTGGATTGTCTCTCTGTGGATTTTGTGATTTAGTCTCTTGTGTGGTCTATATTTTGTCTTTTGGTGTTTAGTAAGTGTATTTTGTATCCTGTGTAAGTGTGTTTGTGTCTTTAATTGTAGTTAGATTTGTATTTGTACTGTTGGGAGTCTGTTGGTGGGTAGGATTGGTTGGGGTAGTTTTGGGCTGTCATTGGGTTAGATAAGTTTCCTTTTTCTACCTCCGTTCCCTGTTTTTCCCTCTTTACTTTTGGAATACTGTTTTGTGTGATGTCGGGAAGGCCACAGCTTGGGCGCATGGGTGAGGAGGAGCTAGGGGCATTTGTGTGGTTGGTGCGCCACTTCTTCCCCATGATGTTGGAGGCTGGGGGCCTTGTGATACAGGGGTATCACACGGAGGCAAGACTGCTGAGGTGGGCAAAGGTGCTGTTCCACCTGAGGCAGATTTTCAACACACAATGGTATGAGCACCAGCTGAAGCATCGCTGGGCTGACCTGGTGGCCCAAGAGCAGGACCTGCTGGACGACCTGGGTGTGGTGATTGGTGCCCCTGTTGGTGAGTACCAAATTGACTAATGTGCACAGTACAATGCTCTGGAGTGACAGTAGCAGATGTTGTGACATGCTGCATGCAATGTTTGTGGACATGTGGAATGCAAGTTGAACAAACTGTAAGTGTACCAGGAATGGGATGTATTACACATGGTAATACATGGTAGCAAGGTAGCAATGCAGTCTGCAGTTTTGTTGAACCATGTCCAAACAGTATTCAGGGACATACGTACCAAGCTTTTCATAACCTTCACTATTATCTTAGGCCCATATTTCTACTTTGTTTGCACTGCATTTGCGTAATTTCTGGATGCAAAAGTAGCGTACACTTGCAACATACAAATTTCCTTTGCTAATTTGCGCAGCTGTTGCGTCAACAAATGAAGCAAATGCGACACAAAATAAATTAGACATCTGGGCTTAAGTTCACTGTATCTGTGTGTTTACGTCAGGACAAATAATCATTCACATGGCCAAACCGAAATTGGCCATTATGCTACCAGATTGCATTATCACAAAACAGGGTTATCTAGTAGCATTGAAATCCTATCATTGAGTAGCGGGCCCTATGACATTTTTTGCTTGGACACAATTGCCGGGACTGAGCTATTGCAGTTACCATCTGTGTCACATTGGTGCCAACATATTTTCGAAAGCGAAAGGTTCAGCATGGGATCCCTGCTCTTTGTGAATGCATGGTCACAAACTATTTTTGAGCCTGATGTTGTGCAAGGGACCACTGACTGCTTCCATAATACTATTTTAGTGAAGAAATAGGTTGTTAAATTAATTTCTGTACACCCTGCTGAAATATTGCAGCATTTCTACAAATGTAAACTTCTCAGTCTGAAGGCAGTCACAGACATGGTGGTCTGCTGAGCTCAGCAGGCCAGCATTCCTGTGATGCCGCCATTCCCAAGGTGTTTTCCAATACAGACCTACCTCATCATGATTGAAGAAGTAGGACATTTGCTACCCCATTTTTCATTAGCAAACAGTGTCATTTTGGGTGTACTACATCTGATCACCCAACTTGCTAATTGCAAGTTGCTGAATCTTGCACTGTGTGATTCACAATACCTGAGATAGGCACACATGGCCCTGAGTGACACATTTCAGGTGCAATGACTACACCTGTGTCCATGCATTCTGTCAACGATGATCAACTAAGACACTGTCAGCATACATTATTTTGCAGTTTTGGAACAGAAAAGTGGCCAATGCTTGTTTAGCGTTACATTGTCATCAATTAACACACTGGATCCCTGCCATCATGTTGTCATAGGGGGCATATACGGCTTAGGGGACACTGCCAATGTGGCATATGTGACCTATATACAACACTGGCACACCTATTATGGACCACTGAAAGCACAATAATTCCTGAAAGCAAATCAACCCACATGTCCATCACACAGTTACTCATTGTCCCTTGATGCACAAGCTACAATACTGAGTCACTGGTATTGCAGTGCACCAGGAATGTGGCATTGCATGTGTCTCCCAATTACAAATGATGAAATGGAGTACCATCTGGAATGTATTATCCACAAAACTGTGTAGTCATGTTTGGCACCACATGATTGTTAGGGTCAGTGCATGTGTGCATATGTGTGTCTATCACTCACTGGAGTGACAGTGTCAATGCATGTTTGCAGTGGTATGTCTGTTGGGGTGTCTACATGTCTGATGTGCAGCTCTATCATATAAAATGTCACACACAGCGATTTGTTGTTCCCACGTTTGTACAGTGATCAGACATTGAGCATATATCACCCTTCCATGTTTTACAGGTGGACCAGCCCCTACACCATAGGTGAAGTGGCTCGATTCGAGGACCCACACATATCTCATAAGTGTGAAAATGTTTGTCCTGTGTTGTGTTTGCAACTGTTGTGTGATTGACTCCTGTGTGTTGGACTCATTGCAAGATATGATGAGCTGGCACGTGATCTGATATGTGACTTGACAGGAGGCTGACACAGGTTGACACAGTGTTCCTTGGAAGAGGTAGACATTCACTGGCAGAGAGTCATATATTGGGAGTCTAGTGCTGCGCAATAGGCATGGGCAGGTGAACAAGGTGATTTGTAGCCACATGTATGCCCACAACTGATTTGGAGGTGGCCAGTGTCATAATTTAGTCAGCATGTCATACCCTAATTCACACAAAACAGTGATGCATCGGTTTTACACACAAACCTGTGCATCCCTGTAATGTAATGAGCATGTAGGACTGTATGGGTGACTGTCCCCCAGCATCTAGCCCCACATATTGTACTCCATTTACGTGCCCCTTAAGTGATATGTTATAGGCGTGCATGCAGGTCAAGGCCAGATGTGTGCTTGCATCAATGTGGTAGATTTAGGAAATGTGAATTCAAGCATTCATGTGTGCCAAACTACAATGACCCCTTATGATTACCAACTGCATACCATCCTGCCAGTTCCATATACAAATCACAGGTCTTGTGTGCCTTGAAGTTGATCCAGAAGATAGGGATTAGTTGGACTGGCACATGTTGAGTACTTGCAGTATTTGTTATGTGACCAATAGCACCACATATATGCACAGATCAGTTAATTAAGTGCACACCTTGTTGTGCATTACTGTGCTGTTAGATAGTTGATGGGGAGGCTGTCTTGGCATGTCATTCCTCAGGGACATTCTATCATCTGTACTGTGATTTGGACTGCATGTGCTATTTGTGAGGAAGTGTTAGATTATCATCTGTACATGTATCACACAATGATGACCATGTTTGCCTGTCTCTTTTTTAAAGCTGCCCACATGAATGCACAGGAAATTAGTGAGTTTCAGAGGTGGGCCATGCGGTACAGACACATCCTCGATGTGGAGGCTGGGTACCACATGATGGGAAGGTGGTATCATCATGAAAGAGCCACAGGTGTATGGAGGGCTTTAAGCCAAGTGAGCCAGCATTGGCCACAACAGCCGCCAACATACCAACTGCAGCCACAGTGGACACTGGGATAACAGCCACTCCAGCTGGACCCTCAACCTCAGCAGCACAAGGCCCAACTGCAGCACCATCTGTACCACCACCCCCAACCACGGCACTAGCACCTGCAACATTGAGTGCAACACAGACCACCACAGCAGGTGTTATGGACGTGGCAGCATTGCGCCACCTCCAAAGTGACATGCAATGGATGATGAGGTGCATGGACAGTCTCCAGCAAGAGGTGGTCCGCAACAGCAGGAGACTGAGGTCGATCAAAAAAATACTGAGGAGGGCAAACCTTTGAGTTCATTGTTCCTCACCCAAAAATCCGTCCCCTCCCTCCTCTTTCCTCATACTGTTTTTTAGTGGGTTTAGTGATAGGTTAGAGTAGGCTGTTAGTTTAGTTAGAATAAGTGGGTTGGGGGTGGGAGGAATTATATTATTACATGTTGGTTTGTGGGTGGGTGGGTGGATGGGGGTTGATGTTTGGGTTTATGTGTATTAAAAAAACAATACAAAAAATATATATTTGTTTAGGATTAGTTAGTATGTGTTTAGGTTAGTATATGTTGTCCTACACGTGTCCCGTCATATAATGGGGGTGCGGGTTGATGTTTAGAGTGTTTAGTTACATGGGGTAAGTAAGTTTAGCTTAGGGTAGTTAGGGCCAGTTGTGGGTAATGTGTAGTTGGGTTGGGTTAGGTTAGAATAGGTGTATGACATAGTTTAAGTTTCCTTTCATACATATATAATAACGTTTTATGTACTCCTTTACAGTATGTGTCATATGCTTGGGGATTAGGGCCTTTGCATGAGTGTACAGTGTCAAATTTGTGTTTGCCTGTGTGTTCCATCCTGCATGCACATCCCATTCTTGACATGGTTATTCCCACTTCCAAATGAGCTGTCACATTGGCAGCTACAACAAAGCTACTTCTCTATGCATCTGCCATCCATTGAACCCACCACTCAAGGCGACTATGGTTCCCAATGTATTGTAAAGGTAGGTGTGATTTTAAGGCTGTCATCGTTTGTGTCCTGTGTTAGAATCTTAGGCACTGTGGGATGACTGCTTTCAGCCTGATGTTCAAGTGAACTCTGATTAACAGAGAGGTGTCACAATCTTATGAAGTTCAGTATACATAAATAAATCATAAACAAATCACACCTATGAGTTTTCTCATTGTACTCCCAGGTGACGTTATTGTCCAAACACTCGTACACATCCATTCCTGCTGTATGGTGTGGGTGTGGGATTTAAGTTTAGAGCCATATGTCACATACACAATGATTGTCTTGTAGGGGATGTGGGCAGCATTGAGTTTCATCTTGTAGATACTTTGGGCCTGACATGTAAATTTTTCTACACAGCATTATACTGTTTGTGATGCTTTAACTTCAGAAATAAGCCACAAGCAGTACAGATGATGATAAAATCCAGACCCTTGTGCATAGATATCAGCCCACATTCTTTCTACAATATTGTATTGACATTCTGTGGCCATTGACATGTTACTGGCATCACAAACTCCTGCACAGTTGATGTGTCACATTACACAGATATAAAGTGGTTGTGTAGGTGCTGTTTATTTTAAAGTGCTGTAGTGCAATATTTACATAGTCCAGGATTGTAAGTCCATTTGTGTGACACATTCTATTGTGATGCAACACAAGTGCAATGGTGAGGGACATGTCACTGGACATGCTGTGATGGAGTGTCATTCAGTGCAGAGGAACATGAAGTGCCAATTAGGTAGTGAGAGACAATTGCAGTCCATAGTGGTAAGGTAAACAGTGTGTTGGAGAACAGTGCATGTTACCAACTGTAGCAAGACTGGCATGTTATCAAGCACAGGACATAGGATAATCACTGCCCATGTGGCATGGACTGGTGCTAACGGGTACTCCTGTGGGTGAAGGTGATGTGTTCCACGTCTTCATCTTCTGATGTGTGTGTAGTCTCCTCTGCCCTTGGTGGTGGTGGGTTTGAGGGGGCAACACACACTTCAGTGTTTGGAGAAGTGGACTCTGAATTACCATAGCTGCCAACTGTGGAACTATTAAGGGCATAACTGCAGCAAGGAGGAGCTGCTGGTTATTGAGTATAGCAGCAACGTCACTGTGGAAGGCAGACAGGTCGGCCCTGAGGGGTTATGAATGTAGTGAAATGTTTGGGATGCCAGGTGTTGTGGCAACTCCCTAACTGTTGTAGTGAAGTCTCTCACACACTGTTGTAGTCCTTGCAGTAGGGATTGTTAGACTTGCATGGCTGCTGACTGCTCTGCGGATGTCATCATGCACGTGTGCATCCCCTCAAGGCTGGCTGCCATATTTTGCATCCCCACCAGCACCTCCTTGGCCAGCTCCCACTGTGATCTCACAACTGTCCTCTCAAAGGTAGTCCCAGTGTCATCAGAGTCCTCAGCTGTGTTTGAGCTGGCAGGTCATACTATTGGTGGTGGGTGGGTCCTCTGTGATGGCTGCTACATCAGTGCTCCTCCTTGCGACTGAAGGTGGGGTCTGGAGGGTTCCCAGGACATCTTGGTGGGTTTCCTGGCTAATGGTTGTCAGCTGATCATCCATGTCATCAGGGTAGTCCAGGACAGGCATATCCACAGGAGAGCCATCGTCCTCTGCAATGAGATATTGTACAATTAGTGTGTCTGTGTTGTGGCAGTTGTACTGTGACATCACTGACTTCCTATTAGTGGACATTGTAATCTTGGTTCCTGTTAATTGTTCCTGTCATTAATATTAGCATTCTCACAGGCCTATGCCCCACCTGCATATCACATGTAGTGTGGGCAGTTTGGGGAATTGTCTGCGTCACATCCTCTAGGTGTAGGTTCACTCCAAATTGTGTCTTGCCACCTTCTCATCCTGCTCAACCCTCTACTTCCATTAGCATGGTGAGGCCTTGCAATGCCTGTTGGTGTTCTGATGCCACTTGCACCACACATAACAATATGGGACTGAGCCAGTCTATGATATTTGACATTCACCTATACGTTGGTGAGACCTAGCACATACCATGTATTGCATTGGCATGACACAATACAGGTGTGAGCATTGGTAGTTTCTCATGTTGATGTTTGCCAATGTGTGCTACATTGGATTGCACTGATGGGCCTGGAAGTGTTCCATTTCCTCTTATGACTGTACGGGTGTGTTTCACTAGCTAGACACATATGTCCTCCCCCTCAATGCTGTTGTCTTAGCAGTATGACAGTTGAGATGTTGCAAGGTGGCATTTCAGCTATTGTAACACAGGCACGGGGTAGACCCTGAAATGGGCAGCATGGGTATGACATTACTGCTGTGTGCGTCATAATGTAAGTAACTATACATGATGTTTATTGCGCCTATAGACATGAGCATTTGACAGGATTTAAGCTTTGTTAGGAATTGAAGGGGATTGATCACGTCGTCATCCTGAACCCTCTATTTTGTGTGTGTATCTGCCATTTCCTAATTGGCCAGCACACACAGCACAGGTGGTAGTGGCAACTGTTGTCAATGGTAAATGCCACTTGAGGAAATGGCCTGAGACCGGGCATTGTCCCCTAGTTCACGTTCTGACAATATCAGCTGTCCTGTGACAGCAGCACAGTTTTACGTTCTACCCTATCCTCCTGGTTTGCTACAGCATTTCCAGCAGCCTTGGCATGGCGGAGTACCCCCATGCAAAGGTTGTTGGTGTTGTGTTGTGCTGTACCCTTGGATGCCCCTGCACAGCCCATGCACCCGTGCTGTGCCCCGGTGCCCTTTCCACTGCCTGATTTCCATGGCTGAAATGCATTGTGTAGTAGGTATGTACCTCACCTTGCTTGCAATTAACATTTAGGCATTTTGGTCCCACATGCAACTTACCCTGCATATGTGTTGTTTCCTGGTAGCCTGCGCTGTCCTGCGATTCCTGTGACAATCTCCTGTGGGATGACATCTGCCACCATCTCCTCCATCTCATTCAGGGCCTCCTGCGGCGCTGGACTCCCACCTCCAGTCTGCAGTGCTGCCTTCCTGTTCCTTACCATTTTTTCGTATGTCCTGTGCTTGCAGTCATGCCAGCATTTCATGCACTCCGTGACAGTGCTCCGGACCTCTGCAACACTGTTTATCTTGTCAACAATTTGTTGCCAAATTGCCTCTCTCCTCCTCATTGGCAATTCTGAGGTGATCAAAAGTTGATGCTGGTGCTCCCTCACCTCTCTGGGCAGTATTTCATGCTCATCTGCACTGAAACGACACTTCCTTTTCTTCTTGTCTCCCCCCTGGGTCTTGTCTGTCCCTCCTGGCTGGTTCCTGGTAGATTGGGGTCTCCCTGGGGTCTCTCCTGGCTTCTGGGATTCATTTTGGGACTCCTTAGCACTGTCTGTTTGCGCCGCTTTTTTAAGCTAATGCAGTGGAAGATGGCGCATAACCGGTTTGCGACGTCGCAACTGGATTAGAGTAATTTTCCCTGCGTTAACGTCATTTTACTTAATGATGCAGCGCAATGGTTAGTGTAAAAAAAAAAGGACTCTAACCCATACTTAACACCACCGTGCATCAAAGTATAAATTTGATGCACAGGTGGCGCTAAGAAATGGCATTAGCCCGTGTTAACTTTTTGACGCAAAACTGCGTTAGCGCAGTTTTGCATTAAAAAATATAAATATGGCCCTAAGGTTCTTTGGGTATAATTCCATTTCCTCCTGGATACCCTGGCTGCAATGCACTGCAGACATATCAGCAGCATCATTCATTTTTTAAAAGATCATTTATCACCTTACTTACATAGGTTTTTTAAGGATTATTCCATTTACCCATTCACCTCTCTATCACAGGTGTATCCTTGAAAATGGATGGAGATAAAGCAAAGAGCTTTATCTGTATGTTTTGTTGCCTGATTTGTAATGAAATTTTATGGTATGGTGGTGGTGTGATTCGACCTTACAATGTTTGGATACATTGTTATTTATTACATAATTAACCAACCACACTAATATTGCATTTGTCTGTACTATTTCTACCTGCAACAATGTGACTTTCACTAACTACATATTTTTCTTGGTTGGTTGCTTTTAGGTGCAGAAGAGAAGAAGAGACATCACCCCCAATACTGTCAAAGAGAAGGCTTGTACAGTGATTTCAGTTCTGCAATCCCTTGTGCAGCTTAGTGCCACGGCCAACTGAGAGCTTTAAGATGCCCTCAAAGAAAGTTGCTCCCAGGAAAGTGGTCAGTGAGAACAAGCAGTTTTCCACCAGTGGTGTTCCAACCACAACCTTTTTCGGGAACAGTGGGCCTGTCACATTGGTCTCCGTGGAAGAACCTGGGAGCAGCACTCCTGCACCAACAACACCACCCTAACCATCTATGCCCAAGTCCATGTCTGTCAGTGAGGCAGTTACTGCAATCATGGTGACTCTAATGAGCAGTGTTGTTGAATTGGATTTGTCTCTTTCGCAATGTAGTAACCAATCGTTTCAGGAAACACAGCAAAGTGGAAAGCAGCCACAGCCGGAAATAGTAGATCTTCCTGAAGTTGGAGCAGAACAGGAGGTCGAGCTTCCTGCCGAGCAGGAACCTCCTCTCTTAAAATCATTGGCTCCCAGATCTCATCATCTTCTCCAAGCAGCACTTATGATGACGATAATAGGAACATGGAGAAGACCCTGGCAGAGGCTGGGAGATGCCAGGAGAGGCAAGGGTAAGAAAAGTTTTCAAAAGCCTTAGAATCATGGAAGGGGATGATGAGGAGGATGACGACAACAAGCTGTCATTGTGGAATCTGGCACAGAGGAGCCCAACATTAATATCCAAACTGCTCCAAGGGATGTGGCTAAGGTAACACCGCCTGCTCCCATGTTTGTATGGCCCCAGCTGAGACTTGCAACTGTACCTCAGTAGAAGTATGTAGAAGCATGCACTGCAGAGAAGCAATCAACACACCCACCTACCTCCAATTCTTCCTCAGGCATTGGCAGTGGCCCAGTGAGAAACTACTTCTCCCCAGTTTGGGACATTTTTACGATTAGCAAACAGGAGCAGAACATTGCAATATGCTCCATTTGTCATGTGAGTTTGTTGAGGAAAGCATTCGTATTATGGTACTGGATGCCAGGCAACCCATATGAAAAAACATTAAGCAATTTAGTGGGAGGAGCACCTTAACAAATTGCTTCTGGTGGTGAGGATGAGGATAGCCGGGAAAAATCAACTTCATCTAGTCAAATTATAATGGAAGGTGTGGAAAAAGAGGTTGCCATCCTCATACAAAGCAGCCCTGTACCAAGCAGTTCACCAGAATCACCTGCCTCAGTGACCTCACAATGGAACAAGAAGACTCAGAGTCAGATGGAGCCACAACAGCATACAGTGACTGCCCCACAATGCACACGAGTCTACCAACACCTTATTCTAAAAAGTCACTTGCATCAGTGGCCCCAGAAGAAAATCTAGGCTACTATTATGGGCCTGTTTAGACAGGAGGAGCCCTACGACCGCAACCACCCAATAGCACGTTTGTACAACGGGAAGCTGGCAAAAATGTTAGAGCTGGACCTCTTTGTTTTGTGGAATGAGTGGGATTCTTAAAGTTTGTGGCAGCCTTCTGCCCAAAATGAAAGGTTCCAAGTCTGACCTATTTTGCCAGAGTTGCTGTTCCAATGCTGCATCATGATGTGCTGCAATAGGTTGGACAAACTCTGCAGAAAAGTGTTGTCCACACCATTCACCTGATGTCATACATGTGGACTAGTTGTCAGGTGGCAGATTACATGTGCATCACTGCATACTGGATCTCTTTTGCGAAGGTAAAGCAAAAGCTATCTATGGGTCTTGGCCCTGAAGAAAGTTTTAAGAGCATTTGGAAGCATGCCGCATTAGCCATGTTCGCCATGGAAAAATCACATACAGTTGCAAATACTTTGGACAAACTTAACAGTAAGGTGTCTAAATGGCTGCGACCTAGAGGTCTCTGAGTTGGATTTGTTGTCCTGGACAATGGACAATGGCAGTAACATAGTCAAGGCCATGTCACACGGTAGCTATTTCAGGGTCCTGTGTTTGGCGCACTGATCAGAATATGTGACAGAACAACTAGGTCCTAAACAACTATAGCCTAAACCACTACTGCTAAACAACTAAAAAGTCTCTACAACTAAGTACTGAACAACTACTGTCTAAACAACAATTGTGCCTAAATAACAAATTCCTGAACAACTAATGTATATATATATATATATATATATATATATATATATATTCTAAACAACTAATAAACCATAAAAAATAAAAATAAAACCTTACCTTAAAATTAGTTGTTCAGGCAATTGTTATTCAGGCACAATTGTTGTTTAGACAATAGTTGTTCAGTACTTAGTTGTAGAGACTTTTTAGTTGTTTAGCAGTAGTGATTCAGGCAAGTAGTGGTTTAGACCTGGTTGTTCAGGATGTTTCCCCACTGATCAACCTGGGTGTTCAAGATTTTCTCAAAAAAAAAGATATAGTCAGCAACATACTGACCACCTGCAGACGAATCTGCACTAATTTCAGTCATTCTTTTAAAGCCAGGAAACAGTTGCAGATTATTTGGCGTGCTCATAGAGTACCAGTTAAAGCCCTGATATAGGAGGTACCAATACTTATGTTGCAACGTCTGTTTGAGCAGTACAGACAGATCAATGACTATGTCATTCAAAGAGGAGGAGATGCAATTGGGAAAGCTGTGTAAATGCCTGTCACAGATCCCTGATCCTTTTTGAGGTTTCCACATGGGAAGTTAGCAAGGAGGGCAGTATGATGGACCAAACTATCCAGTTGTTGCATCACCTGTAACAGGACCAGCTAAAGAAGGTGTCTGAAAGGTTTGCACTCTGAGGTCTAAATGAAAACACAGAAGAGCATGCTTTGGTTGCAAACTTAAGCTTGTAAAGCAAGGCTCCAAGATGACATTATCTCGTCCAAAGAGTACATCTGTGCTACCCTACTTGATCCACCTTCAAAATAATTCTTCCCACTTCCATTTCTTTTTCTGAAGGGGATGTTTCAAAATACAAGAGATGGTTTGTTGAGCAAGCCGGAGACCTGGAAGAAGAATGGCTGGAACTTAGAGTCCCTCTCTGCAGTTCTGGGCTGCCACCTTCAACTTCCAGAGAGGGCAGTCTTGTCTTACAGCAGCCAAAACCAGCAACAAGAACACTGGCAACAACAACAATAAAAGAATCAGACCCAACCTCTTCATTGGCTTGGTTTCAAATGGCAGGTCTTAAGTCCAGTGCAAAGTTGAAGGCAAAAGAGGTCGAGCCCGTGGCAGCACCGGTGACCATTCAGAAGATGTTCCAGGACTATCTGGGTGGCCCAAAAAAGGTGTATGTGGATCAAAATCCATTGATGCATTGGTATGGGAAGATGCGTCAATGGGCACCGCTCAGCAGGCTGGGAATACAGTATCTGGCTTCTCCTGTATTCAGTGTGTCTGCTGAGCGTGTGTTCAGTGCAGCTGGTGCAATTGATACAGTGAAAAGGACCAGTCTCTCACCTCAAAACGTGGATTGATTGACCATGATCAAAATGAACCAGTATTTCATACCACCTGATTACACCGTTCCCGAAATACCACAGGAGAATGAGGAGGAGGATGACTGGTCAGAATCAAGTGTGTTAGCTGACCAACTTCTGGGTGAACCACTTGAGTTTGAGGACAAACTCTTCTTCCTGGACTGAGTATGCTAGTGCCACAATTGAACTTTTTAATTATTTCTTGTTGAGCTTCTTTTTTTGCAAAGCAAAAAAAGAAGCAGTGGAACATTCTTTGTTTTCAGATTTAATTTAATGCTGCCCACCCTTTTTTAGTCACATATATAGCCGGATTGGATTTGGACCAGTGTGCAGTGAAGAAGCCTCCACAAAAATACCTTCATGACATTGGAAACAATGCCTGCCTCCCTCACATGTCTATCCTTTTTCTGCATCACTTAGAGGTGCTGCTCCAGAAGATCAATTATTTACAAGAGTGCCAATACCAAATGTTAATGTGATGACTGCATCAAAGAAACAGTTGTGCACTTAACCTCCTATGCTTGGATTTGAATAAGTAACTATTATTAAGTACAACTAATGCAGCAGTGAGTGAGTGATTGTGGGTGATGATTGATACTTTTTGTGGTGGCAGACAGTTAGGAAGGGTGTTCAATGAATAGTAAACTTGATTTTGTTGAATTGTAATGTTTGGTGCCTGATGGGTGATAATTTTTTCCTGAAGGTGATTGGGCTTTACAAACTTACTAAGCAAAAACTTACCTGTAGAATGAAGTCTTTTTTGGGGGTTCCTCAGAGACCAGACCAGACACTTTAATTAACAAACACAAATCGATACAACAACAACAAATGGCAATTCAGTTTCTCTATTTGTTCTTCAACAGCAGTGCACTACACGTCTATCTTGCTTGTGTCAGGACTGGGATGGAGTTACTCGGAGTCAGCAGGAGAATGGAAGGACTTAGGACAGGACTACCTCATCAACAAAAGCTAGAAGAAGGGAGTTATCAACTTCAAATGGAAACCTAGACTGAGTCTTCTGGGTACGTCCCCTACAAAGTTTACCTTCCTTCTATCCTTCTCCTTGACTCTAGAATACAGTTTCTGTTTTACAATCTGTAGGCCTTCTCCTCTCCTTCATGAAGGAAAGGTAAAAGATGAGCTCGATAGTCTTGCTTACCTCCTGGACCGGTTTTGAGACAGGCACCCAAAAGTGATGGACATTCCAAGGAGAATGCAGATGCACCGCCCGATTCAGCAAAACAGGATCACTGTTCTTTAAAAAATATTTTTTTTTAGAAGTGCTTGGGTTCAATTTACTCCTCCTTTGTATGTGAGTGTGTTCGTGTAGCTGAGTGTGTAGTTGGTTTGGTTGTTGTGATTGTGTTGTATGGGGGTACAACATCAATGGTGTGTTTGTTTTGTGTCATGGATGTATGTCAATGTATGTTTTCGGCATTTACGGGTTGTGTTGTGTTGGAATTTTAATGGATGATGGTATGCATGTTGTGCACTGTGAAGTATGTAATGTATGGGTACACATATGGCTAAGATACAGTGTGTGGGTGTAATTTACCTCTATTCCGTAGCCCCTGCCAATTGTACAAAGTCCATTGCGTCCTGCCACTGTCTCCCTACATCAGCAACCCATCCCCAGGCCACCGCCTGCAGAGCTGAAAATTCTAAGGGGCATATTTATACTCCGTTTGCGACGAATTTGCGTCGTTTTTTTCTACGCAAATTCGACGCAAAACTAACTCCATATTTATACTTTGGCGTTAGACGCGTCTAGCGCCAAAGTTCATGGAGTTAGCGTCATTTTTTTGCGTGAACACCTTCCTTACGTTAATGATATGCAAGGTAGGCGTTCCCGTCTTAAAAAATGACTCCCAGGCATGTGCGTGGTATTTATACTCCCGGGCAAAAATGACGCCCGGGAGTGGGCGGGGCAAAAAACCCCGCATTTGCGCCGGATTTTAACGCCTGGGTGAGGGCAGGCGTTAAGGGACCTGTGGGCTCAGAATGAGCCCAGAGGTGCCCTCCCCTGCCCCCAGGGACACCCCCTGCCACCCTTGCCCACCCCAGGAGGACACCCAAGGATGGAGGGACCCACCCCAGGGACATTAAGGTAAGTTCAGGTAAGTATATATATTTTTTTTTGGTGGCATAGGGGGGCCTGAATTGTGCCCCCCTACATGCCACTATGCCCAATGACCATGCCCAGGGGACAGGAGTCCCCTGGGCATGGCCTTTGGGCAAGGGGGCATGACTCCTGTCTTTGCTAAGACAGGAGTCATGTTAATGGGGGTTGGGCGTCGTAAAGAAATGGCGCAAATCGGGTTAAGGCGATTTTTTTGCCTCAGCCTGACTTGCCCCATTTTTGGACGCCCAAACGCCATTTTCCCCTACGCCGGCGCTGCCTGGTGTACGTCGTTTTTTTTGGCGCACACCAGGCAGCGCCGGTTGGCTAACGCCGGCTAACGCCATTCAATAAATATGGCGCCCGCATGGCGCTTCAGAATGGCGTTAGCCGGCGCTATTTTTTTCTACGCAAAACTGCGTTAGCGCAGTTTTGCGTCAAAAAGTATAAATACAGGCCTAAATACTGCAGGCAGAACATCATTGACTTGATGGTGTTCTTGGGTCCGCCGCTAACGCTGCTTGGCAGTAACACCGTCAAGATTTAAATCAGGTCCTGAATCACATTTTTGGTTCTCAAAATCCACCATCAGGACAAGACTAGAACTTGTAGAGGGGCAAGTCTCCAGAAGACGAAACAGATCAATATCACACAAGCTATGCAGAATGAAAATGATCTTATGTGCTGAAGGAGTCAGTTTAGAAAGTGAATAGTGGTGACTCCTTAAGCAGCGTGATTAAGAGAATCTTACGTATAAACACAGGAGTGTAGTTGTGCTCCCATGAGATAGTGACATGAGACCTTTGTAGAGAGTGAAATTGCAATCCTGAGCCCTCTTTGATTAACAGAAGAACATTAGGAGCCTTCGTGGACTGAGGCAAGCTGATTTCACTGCTGCCTGCTACTGGGCATAGAATGTAAGCTCAGTCACCCAGAGGTGAGACGTATTTACACGCCTGAATTAACATTAAAATAGTTATTGTATATTTCCTATTCCTGCCATTATTCGTACAACAGTAATGTCCACATCTGGCTTTTTTTTTGCCAGAGGACATAATGAAACCTACCATCATTGAGTTATTCAAGTTATAGGCAACTATAATGTTGTTTACTTCTGAAATGTATTCAAAATAAAATATGACAACACTCTTTCCTTACTTGCCTGCCCTCCTTCATCCTTGGTCACTCAATATGTTGGAAAATAACTTTTGGGGAAACCCAAACTTGGAGTGATAACGCGTCCAGCCCTTATAAATTACCTGTACCTGGACACATTGGAGGTCGGTGAACCTTTTAGCCGAGTTGGGCTCTCCTCATCCTAGAATAGTCTGCTCACTTAGATCAATAACTATTGTAATCGATACCCAATACACAATTAATAGCTCAAAATAAAACATTAGGAATCAATAACAGTTGGTTTTCGACGCAACATGACCTTTCAGTCATGAATAACCACACCAGTTTATTAAAAGTTAATGAGTTTATTTCCCTACATTAACAAAGCTAAAACAATATATATGAGTCTCAAAATCAAATGATATATGTAGACGAACATTACTAGCTGTCCATAACGGCGGAAGAAACGCAATCTACGCAAAATCGGAATTATAATACACTCGGTTACGGCAATGCAAATCACTAATATGAGTAATTGAATTTGACTAATTGCATACATCGGTCAGCATAACAAGATTTCAATTCATCATGGTGCGTCAAGTGAATACCTCGACTAACCTCTAATTAGCATTGGCATGTGGGACTTCATGCAAAACGAATTTAATCAACACAAATTTGGAAAACTTCTAGCTTGGGCCCTATCAAAATAGCAGTTGGTACCTAAAAGGAAAACACACAATGCATAATACAATTCTCCTTTCATAATTACCAAATACAATCAGCATACAAGGAAAATCTACGTCCTTCAGGTAGCTGGTTCGATCAGCATGGGGCAGATTTCAAAGGGGCAGAGTTAAGGGCAAGTTTCCTTGCAGCAGCAAGGAGAATGGGGCAAAGTTACTGCATGGGCAAGACGGGGCAGATTAAAGTTAAAGTCTCTAGGGTGAGAATTCTTAAAGTCTCTTTCTCTGGAATAGAGAAAAGGGCATCAAGATGTCATCCAAGATGGCGTCTGGCATTTGGCTTCAAAGATGGCATTGAGGAAAAATGGCTGACTTCTCTTTGTCCAGTGGGTTTAAGTAAGAAACATTTCAAATACTTCAGGGTCTTCCATTGGAGGGTTCATAATGTGGCTCCAAATTGACCAATGAATAGTGTCTTTCTCCTAGTGCTTATTTATGCATACACTGTCCTTGGAGCCTTGGAACACAAGTTGCAACAAGGTTTGCCAAATTATTTCGGTATCAGTACTTTTATTGTCCGCACCTGCAGAGACTGACCTTGCTTGAAAAGGGATGAAACCGGCCTAGTACGAAACCTTGAGATAAATGTATTAGTCATCTCTACTGGAAAAATACAACCTTTAAAGTAAAATACAGCCTTTATTAATGCAAGTGAAAACCACGCAGTTAAATTTGAGACCAGGCAACTAGGCCAAAGCCTCTACTAAATTTAAGCTAAGCATGAAACAGTTCCAACAAGAAATCATAGCACATATTTGTAATTATGACGGATTACTACAATTTTCAATCCTTCATGATTAATTAAGCTTGTTTATAATAATGGCGAACTACTCCGAGGGCGCAATTTCCCTTGTGCATTATTTTCTTTACTAAAATCACACTACATTGTACGATTTTGGTTACATGGTATATGAATATATGTTGGTCCTTCCTTTTCTGCGTCATCAGGAGCGAGGGCGCAGTTAAGTGAAAGGGACTGTCTAAAATGCTGATCAGAGTGTTTATCTGTGTTCCCAAACAGATGCATAGATGCCAGCAGGACAGCCATGAAATGGTTGTGTTTAAGGAAATGGGGACATGAGTCTAGCAGGCAGAGCTGTCCACTATGGAACATGGGAACTAGTTTCGAATCCAGATTCTGCCTCAACATCCGAGGAATCTGGACAAATCACATTATCTCCCTGTGCCAAAGAAAGAAATGTTTAAAGTAGTCCGGTTCTCTCGTGAAACGCTTTAATTCTCCTAAAACAAGTTCTCTCTATTAAAAAATGCAAATAAATAAATCTTTGCTCAAGATATTAGGTCCTTGCCGTGTTGCTGTTGTAAAATCATAGGGGTTTTTAGTCGTACAATGCAGCCAGCACAGGGAAGGTAGTGGCGTCAGTGAGATGCTGGCAGACTGCACACCGGCAGGATCTTCGCAGCAGGTACCTCCCTGACCGGCCAGGGTAGTGATAAATGAACACACGTCAAAACGATAATTCGTCCTATCACAGAAGAATGGACACAGCACTGGTTTTGCCTTTTTCTAGGACAGTACTCATAAAAGAGGTTAAGCCAATTTGCAGAGAAGAACGTAAACGTCACCACCAAATACCAGCCGTTTCCTTTTCTGCTCCCTCTCAGCTTACTGTTGTGCCAGGCGCGTGAGAGATACCTTCCGCTTTATAAATAGCAGCACAGATGTTGACAGAAAAACGGTCCCTTAATTACCATACAAACTGCTTTACTTGAGTGAAGCGTTTAAAGCGGCCTCCAAAGGAAGTTCACTCAAGCAATTCCACAGATTACAGCTAATGAACAATATTTCCTCGTGCCTATTTAGTGCTCATTAAAATGTAAAAGCCTTTCATTTTCAACAGGCAGACAATAAATATTCCTCTCCGTCAGGCGACTCGGATAAAGTGGGGCAAATAAAGTGTTTGGAACAGAGATGGCCAATTCATTAAAGTCCCCTGAGGTGTCTGCCTTAGCAGGCAACCCAGGCTCATTCATCCACACAGCGCATGCGCGCGCACTAACACAGTCTAACACAAAATGACCACATGATAAAGAGAAGTGAATTCTAAAAGGAACATTTGAATAAAATTCTGCATCATCTACACTTGTCTCTGTCTATAACTGGCGTTTTTATGTTTTTTTTTGTTTTATTATTATTATTCTCTGACTTCTTACGCATAATTTACAATGTTGAGTAGCATATTGATAAGATACAGATGACTGAGGAATAGGTATTGGGGTTCAGTGTTGTAATAAGCCACAGGCACTACGTAGGTCAGAGCATACACATTGATCATTACGGTGGACAACACTGTCCAATAAAGGGAGTTTGGCGCACGCAAGTTAGTCCCCAAACAGAACCCATCTGTTTTGTATCCACTTGCTTCACTGTCCAGCAGCCTGACAAGTGCCACCAACTGAGGTATATCATTCTTGAAGCACCCCCCTCCGCTCCACCGGTTGACTGTGCAACAAGCTCCGGTAGAGCAAATGTCTGCAGTTATTTCCTATTGCAGACTTAGGCCCGGGGGGGATAAATATGGCTCTAATGCCATAGAGTCATTTTTTACACAGGAACGCCTACTTTGCATCTAATTGACGCAAAGTAGGTTTCCACATCTAAAAAATTACTTTAGCTCCATAAATTTGGCTCTAGCCGGGTCTAGCACCAAAGTATAAATATGGAGTTAGTTGTGCACCGAATTTGCGTAATACAAAATTACGCAAATTAGGCGGAAAACAAGTATAAATATTCCCCTAATTATCTCACAATGGGGTACACATATGATGTGAGGTACTAACACAAGGATTTATCCACTTGTGACTTTAGCACCAAGTAGCTCAGTAACTCTGAGTGAGGCCACTGTGTTTAGATAATGGAATGCTGTATATTGTTTACCTTAAATGAGTGCAACAAAATATGTTCTTTAGCAGTCTCTTAGAAATTCTGCCGACTTTAAACTTACTCTTGAAAATAAAGATTACATAGGAATGGAGGCGATAACTCAGGTAATATAACCAGTTACGCAGTGAAAGAATACATTTCGGCACCCTCAAACAAGTTGGCAAAACTTTCCTGAAAACAATCCTGCATGTACCCGTTCTAATGGCCATGTGGCCATTACCTACACTTTTCCATATATGATACAGTAATCGAGCCAACAATTGTTCACCAACACCAGGATCACTTCAAGAGGAATCGTCCTCGAAATTCTTTGTCAGCCTTCCTTCAAGAACAGAAAAAAGGCACAGAAATATCTCTCAGACAATGTCCTCAAAGCAGCCCCTGAAGGTAAGACACCTATGTCAAACACTACTTCTAGATCTCCCTCTGGATAACAATCTGGGATCCGTTAGTTTTTGGCCTTCTGACAAGACTTCTAATAACCTAAATTACCCTCCTGTTAGGACGTGTGTCAGTTTCCTCTTCCAAGTACTGACCACAGACAATAGCGTTTCAGGATTCCCTGTTTCAAGTGTCTCTTTCACTGAAAACCCATGGAATGTTAGTGTTAATGGAAAGCTAGTTTGTTTTTCCTGTATTTCTTATTCCGAGGTGCTCAGACATTGAAATCTCACTAGATGCTTTTAACCTCTGTGTGGGCTCAGGTTCTGGGTTGTGACAAGCAACAACGTCAAACAACTTGAGGGCATCACTCCATACGTGAGTCTCTGCTAGCTTGAGCAAGACATATAGGACATGAAACATTCCTTTTTAGAGCACAAAACTGCGTGCTTCTCTGCTGGTGAACTCTTAAGTAAGCTTCTGTATCTCAGGTTTTACTCTTCTATGGTCCCTTTGGATCTTTTGAAACATGTAGCTCATATTTGTTTGAGCTGTAGTCTAACAACTCTCCTCCGAACATCCATTATCTAACACCCTTTCTCACTTCTCTTCCATTATTGACTTCTCCCTGATGTGCATGACTATAACTACAAATCTGATTTGCCCACAATTCCTCAAAAAGAGTGCATTTCCAGTTTGCACCCACTACTGATATAATTGGTGGAAGCAATTGGGTTATTGGTTGACTTGGGTGTCAGCCCTGGTCAAGCAGCAACCATAATTCTAGTCTGAGTAAGGCACAAGTAAACCCCACGTTAACCTGTGCTGAAACCACACTGGAAGCTTGGGACAGAACAGTCAGGCTTAACTTAGAATTAGTGTGTAAAGTATTTGTGCAATACTTCAAACAGTAGAACAGTGAAAGCACTACACAAGAAGATCCCAAACCAGGTCAGAAAAATAGGGCTTAATTTCAGAAATAAAACAAGACCAAAATGACAAACATCCAAGCAGTAGAAACGGAGTTATGAATTTTGAAAGAAGAAACTGCAATATAGAGTATAGAAGCATCAAGTCCTAAACACAGCTATCTGGTCGCGATGGACTTGGTCAAATTCAAAAGTCCAGGACAACCACGATACAGCACGGGTCGGATATAGGTCTAGATTAATCCTGCTGAAGGTTTACACTCATAAGTGTTGTGCCAAGAGTCCTGTTCATATTGAAGAGGATTGCAGACAGCAAGGAGAGCATCATGGGCACTGGTTAGTGTGGTGCAAAGAATAGGCCATGGCCTGCCTGAGCCTAGGAAATGCTAGATGCTCATCACTAAATAGGGGTTAGCAATCTCATACAGGACAGGAAGAGTTGGACAGACCAGGGGCCGCTTTAGCACTACCTCTATTGACTTAGAGAAGCCGAGGCGGGACTCTCCTATTCATCCCCAGGACCCTCCTAAACAGACATGCTAGAGCCATGGTATAAGAGAACCAGTTTTGACATTGTCAGCTAAGGGAGTGGTCAAGAAGCTGAAGATAGGGATGCTTTGTGGCAGCTGGGTCCTGCCATGTTGAAACATGGGATCCTTAGTAATTTTTCAGCATGGCAAAGAAGAAGTACAGCAAAAAGAGGTTCCTGGATCAGGGAAAGATTCTACCTGAAGAGGAAAGCTCTGCTGAAAGAAGCACCCTGATTTCTGACAACTGCTCAAAGAAGATGACTCACACAATCACTCAAAGACTCCTCAATTCCATCTGCACTCAGGGACAGGACTGCTCTCCAGGGGTCAAGTGGTTGGCCCTCCGTTTATCTGCTTCAGGGACACAAAAAGCAGAAGGACTCTTGATTTCAAGAGGGCCTAGCTAACTAAAGAAGACTAGACTCTGCAGGAGCCCTGCCTGGTGAGAGTAATCAGGGGCCATATTACAGAAAGTGCCCCAGGGGTTAAATGGGCATGTGCGCCCACTTTGTGCACCCTCCGGTCACATTGGTATTACAGAAGCAGCCAGAGGCGCTTATGGAGACCCATTCTGTAATAATGACAGTGCTGGTGCACATGTAGCGCCATTGCTATCTCGAGAGAAAATTCCCTCATTTGCATGGAGGAGAGGCCCAAAGCAAATGAGGGAATCTCTTTGTCTCTGGTGGAAAAGCAAAGAAGCTATTAGAAGGTGCCTTGAAAGTGCACTACAAAAGGGTGGCGCACTGTAAGTGCGCCCTCTGAAGGCAAACATCTAGAGGGGGAAAATGGGGTACCATGAGCCCCCAGACATTCCCTTGCAGGAGGGTGCGGTTACTCACTGCACCCGACTGCAAAGGGATTTCTAATGTCTCCTCAAAATGTAGACAGAGTGCCACCTGCACAGTGAAACATGGAGCAGTGAAACTGTGAAGCAGCCTCTCCATATGTCACTTGAATGTGCTGCCCCAGGGCAACACGAGTTCACTATTGCCCTGAGGGCAGAGAATTCTCTAAAATGGTGTTTGCACATGGTGCACCTATTTAAAGGTGCACCATAGGTCAAACAGGAAAAGCGGGTCCTATCTGTAATAAGGGCCATGATGCCCAGAAGCCTACTCTGATTAGCTAGGGGCTGTGGATATGAAAGTCAAATCTTCGACCGGGACAACCCAATTGCACATAGGTTCTGGTCCTTTGTCAACTTTTTATTTTTCCATAGTGTTTGACATTCTCTAGGTGCTTTTTATCTTAAAACTTTAAACATGTATATCTCTAGTTTTCCTTGACCTATTTTGATGAACCTAGCCTCTTTTTGCTCAGTTACTTTTTCACTCTTCTAAATTGCTTTGAAGATTTTATTGTGTTATGGTCTTCACTGTCAGGTTGTTGGTTCTGCTTGAAATTAGCACACACTTATCAGTGGATTGCCTGCAGCTTGTGCAATAGCTACCAGGGCTTGAGCAGAGATTCAATCAGAACTGTGTTTATACCTAACCAGAGTGGGTTAACTAAGCTCAAAGGGGTGTCCCTCTCCCAAATGATTAACCCCATTTCTGACACCCATCAATCCCAATGCTCCTGCTCTAGTAAGAGGCTTAGAATATCCACTTTCAACCCTTTCCCCATATATTGCCAAAAACATTTGTCCTGCTCTAACATAGATTTTACCTCCAACTTCACCATGAATACTCCTGCTATCAGTACCACCTGTACCACTCCCACCGTGATGTTCACAGCCCCATTCTATACCCCATCACCTCCCTCACTGCCATATTGCCTATCTTTCCTTCACACCCACTATTGACACTGAATACCTGCATTCTAGACCACCAACCTGCAATGTGCACCATGTAAGTGCTGCAGCACACAAAGCTTTAAACATCTGCCTGTTACCTTCAGATTTCTCTTCCTCCTGATATATTTTCATATATCTCTTCTCCACTTTCTGGCTCTTACCCACAATGTTACAAAACACAGTTCTTTAGCTGATGTTCAAAAAGACAACAACTAATTCCTCCTTTCCCTCCATCGGCTTCTCTGCTTATTAACTAACTTTCATTTAAAATTCACTAGAAAGTTTTATGCCTAGGTGACATGCACACGATGGGCCTGATTCACAAAGGCAATTTACACTTTTGAGTAAGTTCACTACTTTTTGCTTATTTACACAATCAGAATGTAAGTTATTACTAAATAATACCCTTATTAATTAAAATATAGCTACATTCTTTTTAATTATTCTATACATCACTATTTTTAATAACAACATTTTATTCAGTTTAATATCCCATGGTATCTCCCACCAATAGCAAAGCAACCCATAACAGTATGTCAGGACAAGCCATTGAATAATCATAGTGATGAATATAAACTTCCTCCATCCAGCTTTAGTCCATGGTATGCCCACAATCTCCCCCATATCTTATCATGATTTTGTGGACAACTCCTTTCCTCATAATTTGTTTTTTCTTGGCATGCACACCAGTCAACCTCACCCCCCTTCTAGAGACCATTAGAGAAGGGGGCTCTGGCCATTTTCAAATTCAAGTAATATCTCTTTTGGTCACCTAGGAGACCACCCCTATGAAGGTCCTTTCAGGTCTTGGCCCTCCCAACTTCCTCCAGGAGACCCAGCAGGGCCACCGGGGACTAAGGTCTATGCATCATCTCAGCACCTCAGACTTATTGTGCTCTACCCCACTCCAGAAGAATGACAAGGCCGGGCATGACCAGGCCAAGTGAAAGAAGTCAGCGGTAGGAAGATAATTAATTGAAAACAAGCGCAGGAGACAGGGTTTTTTTTTTTTTCATTTTTGCCATGAATTCACAAATTTTGTGAATTTGCACCAAACATTTTTTTTTAAATGCATTGTTGCCCTGCCAGGGTCCCTCTGGTAGTAGAAGGTCAGGGTATTCCTCCCTGCCTCCTTTTCAGTTTTTTCACATTTCTGTTTTAGGACTCGGCTGAAGCCGAATCTCATGATGGCTGCCAACACTTCCTGGATGAAGTGTTGGCAGCCAATCAGAGCTCTGCATTTCTCTGCACAAAACTATTAATCTTTGCGAAGTCTTTTTGGGGGAACCGTGACCCTAGTTATGCAGATTTGGATTTCCTTAAATTTCTCAACCACTACTGAACGGATTTACACCAAATAACAAAAAGCACTATCTGTGGAACAAAATCTACCTTTCCCGTAAGTTTGGTGGTAATTCCGTTCAGCAGTTCGGCATGTAGTTGTGTTCGAAACACCTAAGAGAATTAACATGGGAAACACACTTTTTTTTACTCCCCCTTTTTCTGGGCCCCCGCTCGACATATAACCCTGAATCTTTTCATGCGCTACACGAATTACAAGCACACATTTTTGGAAACTTTCATGAAGACCCATCAAACAGTGCCAAAGATATAGGCAAGTCAAAAAAAAGCTTTTCCTAGGGAAACATGGTCCTAACTATAACTACCTACAGGCAACTGCCAGTAGGTAACATATATGTAGATATATATATATATATATATATATTTATATATATATCAAACCAAGGCCCTTTCAGGTTTATAGTGACGCATAAATTATGCAAAAAACAAAGAAGAACTCTGGGAAGTTCCCAATTTAGGTGGAGAGCTGCTCTAGTAAGGAGTACTCTGCAACACCAGCGACACTCTAGATTTGCTCACCTCAAATGCCTGCTTATTTAGCAAAGTTTTTAAGCATAGGATCAGCACAGTGCTATCTTTGCCGAGTTAGATAGTGACAAAGGCGGTCATTCTGACCGCGGCGCGAATGACCGCACCGCGGTCATTCTGACCGCGGCAGTCATTCCAACTTTCCCGCTGGGCCGGCGGGCGACCGCCAACAGGCCGCCCGCCGGCCCAGCGGGAAAGCCCCTGCAATGAGGAAGCCGGCTCGGAATGGAGCCGGCGGAGTTGCAGGGGTGCGACGGGTGCAGTGGCACCCGTCGCGATTTTCACTGTCTGCAAAGCAGACAGTGAAAATCTTTGTGGGGCCCTGTTAGGGGGCCCCTGCACTGCCCATGCCAGTGGCATGGGCAGTGCAGGGGCCCCCAGGTGCCCCACGGCACCCGTTCCCGCCATCCTGGTTCTGGCGGTGGACACCGCCAGAAACAGGCTGGCGGGAAGGGGGTCAGAATCCCCATGGCGGTGCTGCAAGCAGCGCCGCCATGGCGGATTCCCTGGGCCAGGGGAAACCCGGCGGGAAACCGCCGGTTCCCCTTTTCTGACCGCGGCTTTACCGCCACGGTCAGAATAGCCCAGGAAGCACCGCCAGCCTGTTGGAGGTGCTTCCGCCGCCCTCCGCCATGGCGGTCATGGACCGCCAGGGTCAGAATGACCCCCAAAGTCTTTTGCCATTTGTACAGCAAAATCTTTAAGCATAGGATTGACATAGTGTCATCCTCGCCGAGCTGTAAAATGACAAAAGCCATTTACCACTCCAGGCACAGTATTACAGCTTTGGACTGGTCAAATACCGTCCAAGCCAACCTGGAATGAGTAAAGCAACCCCTGACACGTGTTTCGCTCTCATTAGAGCTCTTCAGAGGGGTATAGCTTTGTCCAGACACAAGGAAGCACCCAGTATAAGTCAAACCAAGGCCCTTTCAGGGTTAGAGTGACGCATAAATTATGCAAAAAACAAAGAAGAACTCTGGGAAGTTCCCAATTTAGGTGGAGAGCTGCTCTAGTAATGAGTACTCTGCAACACCAGCGACACTCTAGATTTGCTCACCTCAAATGCCTGCTTATCTAGCAAAGTTTTTAAGCATAGGATCAGCACAGTGCTATCTTTGCCGAGCTAGATAGTGACAAAGTCTTTTGTCATTTGTACAGCAAAATCTTTAAGCATAGGATTGACATAGTGTCATCCTCGCCGAGCTGTAAAATGACAAAAGCCATTTACCACTCCAGGCACAGTATTACAGCTTTGGACTGGTCAAATACCGTCCAAGCCAACCTGGAATGAGTAAAGCAACCCCTGACACGTGTTTCGCTCTCATTAGAGCTCTTCAGAGGGGTATAGCTTTGTCCAGACAAAAGGGAGCACCCAGTATAAGTCAAACCAGGGCTTGCATAATTTATGCGTCACTCTAACCCTGAAAGGGCCTTGGTTTGACCTATACTGGGTGCTCCCTTGTGTCTGGACAAAGCTATACCGAGCTAAACCAAAGCTGTAATACTGTGCCTGGAGTGGTAAATGGCTTTTGTCATTTTACAGCTCGGCGAGGATGACACTATGTCAATCCTATGCTTAAAGATTTTGCTGTACAAATGGCAAAAGACTTTGGGGGTCATTCTGACCTCCGCGGGCGGCGGAAGCTGCCCGCCTGGCGGGAACCGCCAGAAGACCGTACCGCGGTCGAAAGACCGCGGCGGTCATTCTGAGTTTCCCGCTGGGCTGGCGGGCGACCGCCAGAAGGCCGCCCGCCAGCCCAGCGGGAAACCCCCTTCCATGAGGATGCCGGCTCCGAATGGAGCCGGCGGAGTGGAAGGGGTGCGACGGGTGCAGTTGCACCCGTCGCGATTTTCAGTGTCTGCTTGGCAGACACTGAAAATCTTGGTGGGGCCCTGTTAGGGGGCCCCTGCACTGCCCATGCCATTGGCATGGGCACTGCAGGGGCCCCCAGGGGCCCCACGACACCCGTTACCGCCAGCCAGGTTCTGGCGGTCAAAACCGCCAGAGCCAGACTGGCGGTAAGGGGGTCGGAATCCCCATGGCGGCGCTGCCTGCAGCGCCGCCATGGAGGATTCCCTTGGTCAGCGGGAAACCGGCGGGACACCGCCGGTTTCCCGTTTCTGACCGCGGCGGTACAGCCACGGTCAGAATGCCCAAGGGAGCACCGCCAGCCTGTTGGCGGTGCTCCCGCGGTCATTGGCCCTGGCGGTCCATGACCGCCAGGGTCAGAATGACCCCCTTTGTCACTATCTAGCTCGGCAAATATAGCACTGTGCTGATCCTATGCTTAAAAACTTTGCTTAAAAAGGGAGGTGGCCTTAACGCTTCACATTGCCAATGCACAGCATGAAGTGTGCTTTAGCACAGAATGCCTTGGAAGAAAAAATATGTGAGGAAATGTGGACAATGAACAGGTAAGTAATTGTGGCAAATTACAGGGGAATTTGGGAAAACTGAAGATAGCCACCTGCTTCCAAAGCAAGCACAACAGAAAACAAGGCACAGGATTAGTCACTCAAACTGCATTCAACAAGCCCATAGGGAAAACTATGATAACTGTATAATTGGGTGCAAAATCTCCTCAGAAGTACCCGGGTGCCCCTGAGACTACACTCTACATGGCTCTGGCACATAAGCCCCAAATCAAATATGCTACTGTGAGAAATGCCCTTACTGTATGGTGCACCATATTTTGGTGAATTGTATTGCTGATTTTAGACTCTACACACTGGGGCACTGATGTCTAGCGGCCAGTGTATGTGCTCTGACACCTAAAATATGTAGAAATGTGCAAAACCATGATTGGTGCATTTAACTTGTATTTAACTCTCCAATAAGGCCATAGTATATGATGTAGTAACTACACCCATGGCATGATAAATTAAATGTCTTCTGTTGACTGCAACATTTATGGTGGCATTCACTAGTGTGACAAGGAACACATGGTTTCAGGCCTACCATTTTAGGCTGACAGCTGCACTTTAAACCCTTTTTGACATGTGAAATGTTGTTTTGAAACATTAGTAAGTCACCAGTATCTAGACCTTGTGACCCATAAGGTAGGCTGTATGGTATTTAAAATTGGTATATGATGAAAATGAATGTTATCAAGTCTCTACAGTGACAGGCCCTAAAAGCTAATATTTAGAAAATCAGTGAGTAGATTAAAATGCCATTAGTGTATCTTGAGAACGAGACCAACTACAAAATAATTAAACAGCTATTTTTATAGTTATTAAAATCCAATTCAATAATGAAGTCAGATTTTTATTACATTTTAAGGAAAAGTAACTTCTAAAAGGTTACTTTTTCACTGCCCGACATTTCTAGAGACTAATTTGCATCAATGCTTCAGTAACTCCTTGGCCTTGAATGAGGTGTGAAAGGGATGTGAAGTTGCTCCCAGGAACTACAATAGATTGACCTGAATGGGCAGTGATGACTGTACTGAGCTCTACAGTATCTTAAGGGTGAGGGTTGTGAGCATCCTGTTAACTCCACAGCATCACTTCCTGACTGACAGGTCTCTTTGAACAACATGAAACATTCTGTGTACTTGAAAGGAATAAAATAGGATGCAAGGTCATTTCTTTTTTATCGTCTTATCTGGGTGCTGTTAGACCCTGCCTTTGTCCTACTAGACTTCTGTCTCTGAGTCTTTTGGGAGTATAAGGTTCCTTCAAACTATATTTTAGAATTAGATATGGGTGTATATTAGTGTATACCATTGTGACTCCCTCCAAGCACCAGCAACCCTCCCAACCCAGGTTTAATTTGGCCAAAGTCTTTCGCAATCTTGAAAATGCCCTGGCATGTGGCATTTTGGGCCTGTTTGCAGTACGGCAAGGACTAACTACTGAAAATGTGTGCAGGGTTGACCCAGGGAACTTTTACCCTATTGGTTAGAAAGGGCCCAGGAGTCATCCTCACTGACTTGCTACAAAAGGCATAAATGTGTCTGCTCAAGGCACCCTGCGAGAACATGTTCAGGACCTTTGGGAGAAGAGAAGAAGAGGTGCACCAACTGTTTTAGATCTGTGAGGAAACCTGAAGAACTGAACCTGCTTCCACTTATACCCAGGATGAGGAAATGGACTCCATGGATCAGTTGGCTGACTTCCTGTGTGGCTATAGGGGCACAACTAGCAGCAAGAGGCCTTTATCAACAAGTGTCTATCTAACTAGTAACAACTAGACCTGAATTGGACCCTGCTGTTGGCATCTGACGACAGCAGAGTCCAATGCACCTTGACACTATGTGAGTCTCAAGATGCCTCTCCTGGGGCACTAGGGGCCCTAGATGTGTAAAAAACACACAAAGGGGTCCCTGAAACGCTAAGGAGAGAGAACCGGGGGAACAAATCCAAATAACAAGAGCAACTCTCCTATCTCATATGTAAAGAAAAAACATGATACTGAAATACTCCTATTATATAAAAAAAACTACCGTTATTGTATATCAAATAAAGCAAACCCACAATGACCTAATCTAAACATAAAATAACAAATAACATCCCTCCAATGCAAGATTTATAAATAACAACACAACATAGACACAAACACAACATTTAAGACAACATTCACCCAACTATGTCAGACATGAACACACATATGTTAAATATCAAAACACCCCAAAAACATAAGACACGATCTAAGCAAATAGAAATCTCTTATATTTAGCAGATCCTCTTATAGAGTTTTTCAGTTTTTTTGCAAACAAATATTTCTTGGTTCTTGAACTAGCACAGGGTCACAGCGTTGTCTCTTTCCATACAATACATCCAACTTTGATATGCGCTCACCTATACACCCAACTTTGGTACTCTGTCGCCAAATTGTGTGTCACATCAATCTTCAAAATGTGTATCCAAATCTCTTATATTTAGCAGATCCTCTTGTAGAGTTTTTCAGTTTTTTTTGCAAACAAATATTTCTTGGTTCTTGAACTGGCACAAGGTCACAGTGTTGGCTCTTTCCATACAATACATCCAACTTTGGTATGCACTCGCCTATACACCCAACTTTGGTACTCCGTCGCCAACGCGCGTTTCGGTGGATTCAGAATTTCCAATGTAAACAATCTCCCAACCACCTTCCTCAGGGCTAAATTCTAATAAGCACCAAAGACACAATAATGCATCTAGTGAGGTCTCTTCCTTAGATATTGGGTCCTACATATCTTATTCCGAGTTTCTTCAACACAACGGATGTTTGAATTACAGCTGCACATATATTCCATCCACCTTCAAAACTGTAGAAGTGTCCTGTGGTTGCCTGGGCTCCAAAAAAAAAATTTTGAATCTTTTGAAAACTTTTCCTCCAGAGCAGGGAACCTTATAATCTTTTTCAACATTTTGACTTCCAGTTGTCTCTGGGACCAATCAACTTGGTGCATTCAACCTGGCTCATCGCGGTTTACTTAATACTGCTCTTAGGTCCCGGTCTAGAATGTCCATGGACTTTCATTTTTGTTTTACCTTTTCTTTGCACTTTTCCAGTTAAATCTTTAAATATTCATATCTCCCCTTTCCCTTTTTGTCATTTTGGTGTCAGTTTGCCTTTAGATTTCTCTCTCATTTAAAATATTGGATTGGGATTTTTATTGTGCTGTTTTTTCAACCTTTTATTGATTTAATACTTCTTAAAGGCTTTACTCATTATTAAGTTAAGCTTTTTGCTCTGAGCCATAGCTACCAGGGGTTTACATTACTGAAACCTTTGACTGGACCTAGCAGGATAGTGACTTAATTACTTGTAGCAGACCCCCTCAATTCACTCCAATAACTCTAATAAAACACTTCTCACAGCTATCAAATGAAAACAATTTCTAAATAATTAAATGGAATTCCTTGCATGACTGCCATTGGTGCTGAAATACAAATTAAACAGTGCATAGTGACATGCACTAAAGGCATCATTTGATTTTCTTTTTGTAGGCAACACAAAGGGGCAGATTTAAGAAAAGTGGTACTGCACCCAGTGCAGCACCTTGCGCCCCTTAGCGCCCCCCTACAAGCCACCATGCGAGCGCCATATTTAAATAATATGGCGCACCATGGCGCCGGTTAGGAGACAATAGAGTCAACATTTTTGACGCTATTGATGTACTGTTCAGGTTTAGCACCAAAATGTTGGCGCTAACCCTGAACAGTACATAGGGACCCATTGTAACCAATGATGTGCCCCCTTTTAACGCCTGTTTTGAGAAGGTGTTAAAAGTTGCTTCAAAAAATGACACAGTGGAATCTGTTAGATTCCACTGCACCATTTTTGTGGTCCTCCTAACGGGAGAACATCTCTTTTGCATACAATATGCATGGCACATGCATAATGGGGCGCAAAGGGTTTCAAAGTGGCACAATGCATGCATTACGCCATTTTGTAAATCTGGTGTGGCAATTTTTGAAGCCTAATGACACATTAGCATCAAAATAATTACGCTAATGTGGCGCTAGTGCGTCTTAAATCTGGGCCAAAGTTTGTTCTTAAGTCTCGAAGATCAGGTTTGTATTGCCTGATCTGATGATGAGAGCAGAGACATGTTGTTGAATCAGTTCCAGATAAGGGCTTATTCACAACCTTCTTGGCCCACCTAAGACACTTATATGCACAAAAATACAAGAAATATCGCATTTTTATCCGTAGCATAAGGATATGCGAAATTTTATGAATGGAATGTGCACAAGTTGAAGTTCTGCAGTATCGCAGTTTTTTTTCTACCACTGTAAAATAACTATAAGGGGTGGAAAAGAGGGCAATATGAGGCCGGAATTACCCTGCAAAAAGCAGTGAAACACAAGATTGTACATCAGTGGGGATTTATAAATGTTTTTGCGGGTCGTTTTCCACCCTGAAAACACAGGTGCATGTTTTCGGGAAGAGAAAGGTAACATGGGAGTAAGAAGGGAAAATATTCCCTCCAAGACCTTTTGAGTTTACTAAAATTGCACATATGATGGACTTTCAGCCAGTCCTCTTCTTCCATTAGTCTATTGTGCAAATGCACATTTCTCCTCACTTTGTTGGATTTTCCACTTCGTCCCTCATTACAAGTGGTCCATACATTCTGATGGGCCTGGTAATAACAGTAACCAATTTCATCAGAATTACAATTTTTTGTTGTTCAAATGGAGATTTTAGCTCCTTTCGGTAGTCAAAAATCTCATCTGAAAGACCTGGGGAAAACTTGCGAGAATCAGCGAGGAAACACTGATATCCACAAATTAGTCCCTGTAAATTGTAATCCCTTTTATTTCCCTACTACGATAATTACCGGGATCCCCGGTAACGTAATTTCGGCATGGGGAAATTACAGGGATTAATCTGAGACATCTGTAATTGTATTCCTTGAGGAAAATCCACAAGAGCAAATTTTGCAAATTTGGGATACTCTTGGAACTCTATGGGCATACCAGCAGTGTGCACTTCAAGAAGCTCATGAAGTCAGGAATCGTCCACAAACATAGCATTTCACGCACCTCCAAACTGACGTGTTGCTCTCTGCCAATAAAGGTCAAGAACCCAGAAGCACAGGTTCAGAGAAACAATGCACTGACTGGGCCAACATATGGCAAACACTTTACTATTGTCAATAAGTAAAAGTCAGTGTGCTCTTGAGCTGCATTACCCTTTGCAGATGACGGACAAACATCTAGAGGTACAATGTAGCGTCTGAGTCAACATATGGTGAACACAACTAAGGGCCAGATGTAGGTAGCCGTTTGCATGGTGCAAACTGCGAAAATCGCAGTTTGCGCCATGCAAACGGCCAAATGCGATGCTCATTCACAAATTGCGAGTCGGTACCTACTCGCAATTTGTGAATGCGACTCACAAATACGAAGGGGTGTTCCCTTCCTATTTGCGACTTGCATCGCAATTCAGAATTGCTTTGTGACAGCGAATGCGGTCACAAAGCAACTCGCAGTTACCACCAGTGTCACACTGGTGGTAACTCATTCGCAAAAGGGAAGGGGTCCCCATGGGCCCCCTTCCCCTTTGTGAATGTCGCCAAAATTATTTTTGCAGAGCAGGATGGACCACTGCCTGCTCTGAAAAAACGAAACCAAATGGTTTCGGTATTCTTTTAATTTTGCAACTCGTTTTCCTTTAAGGAAAACGGGCTGCAAAATGAAAAAAAAAAACTGCTTTATTTAAAAAGCAGTCACAGACATGGAGGTCTGCTGACTTCAGCAGGCCACCATCCCAGTGAGTGCAGGGACTCGCTATGGGGTGGCAAAATGCGACCCACCTCATGAATATTGATGAGGTGGGTCTTTGCGACCCCCATAGCGAGTCGCGGACGGTGTCTGAGACACCGTTCTGCATCCGAGACTGCGACTCGGAAATTACGAGTCTGACAGACTCGCAATTTCCGAGTCGCAATCTCGGACCTTACTACATCTGGCCCTAAGTCACTGCAATACTAGAAGAACTGGAGCTACCCCCACCCCTTTGAAATTCAGGAAAGTTGGAGATCTTTTTTGATGTACAGCCAGTATAGACTCTTCTCCCAGGTGGCCATAAAAGTAAAAAGTTTACGACAAACATAGGCACAACCCTACAGTAGATTTCTGACTTTTTGCAGTGTGTTTGTGTGACTCCGGCCTATTATTCATCAGTGGCATATTCATTATCGATGGTGTTAAGTTTTGTTGACAGATTTTTTGCAAGCCCAGTGACTTTACTCCTTGTCCTAAATGCCCTGCATTAGTTAGCATCAAAAACATAGGCTGAGTACAGTATGCTTTAGCTCCAGGAGCAGATGGCACCGATTAAAATGCAAGTTTACAAGCACTACATATTATTCATGCTTTCAGCACTCTGCGCTTGGCTTTTAACTAAGGTCATTTGAACCCGCCTCCACCCCCATCCCATTTGCTTTTTATGTTGGCCAATTTACTGTTGTATTCCTAGTGATTCATTAGTTTGAGGTAAGGTTTATTAGGTAATCTTTCTGCCAATCAACCATCACTGAGAAGTGAACGCCCCGCAGTTTTATAAAGACGGTAAATTGGTGTCATTACTGTATACAAAGTCTGAGCTGTGGCGTTACTGCTGCATCTTTGTGAGAGTTCAATGTATTTTTACTGGGAGTATGGAAGATGGTGCTTACGTACGAGTGCAGACTCCACTTGGACTTCACCTAGACAAGGAATATGCCACCTTCTCAGATGATTACATTGACATATTATTACTACATATTAATTTCCATTTTTGCCATAAATATATATTAGCATGTGGTCATTGCTCCGTTTTAAGGTGAGTAAGCATGAATGCCAGCTCGGAATGTCTTCACCTTTGTCTATGGCCGATCAAGGATATCCAGAAGTAAGTCATACCTAAACCAGGATTACTATGTAATCACTTGCAAAAAACCTTTGGAATCATGTGATATGTTGCTAACCCTTATTTTCAATCTGACTGCTGTGTTCCTGTATCTAAATGGAACAGAACATGTTAATTTAGGGCCTAATTTAGAGTTCGGCAAATGGGTTACACCGTTGCAACCATGACGGATAACCAGTCTGCCATATTATGATCTCCATAGGCTAATATGGGATCGTAAAGGGGGGCGGGATATCCGTCACGTTTATGATGATGTAACCCCCTCCACCAAACTTTAAATCAGGCCCTAAGTTCTAAGCATAGAGTTCAATGTATGCAAGAAATGTATTGATCTTTAGTCATAATGGTACGGATGCACCAATAGCAAACCCACAATTTTGTGTGTGTGTATGCCATAGGCCACAATTTTGTCTCTGTGCTCCATACCATATGGCCGCCAACCATTTGGTGTAGTCAGTGTCCATAGACCTGCATCCGTTCTTGTTTGTCAATGCCTCCTTGCTTGTTGTTGTTTGACCATGTGGCCGGCAGCCATTTTGTGTAGCCAGCCAGTGTGCTTTTGTCATAGTCCTACATGTGTTCTCTGTTGTCCATGCCGCCTTGCTTGTAGTTGTTTGGCTATATGGCCAGTGGTCATTTTGTGTAGACAGCCAGTGTGATTTTGCCATAGGCCTGAATGTGCTCTTTGTTATCCATTCCTCCTTGCTTGTTGTTTGACTGTGTGCCAGAGGCCATTTTGTGCAGTCAGCCAGTGTGCTTAGCCATGTTCTCTTTTTTGTCCATGCCTCCTTGCTTGTTGATATTTAAACATGTGGCCAATGGATATTTTGTGTAGCCAGGCAGTGTGTTAATTCCAGATTTCAAAGTCATTTTCTTGGGATATTGACAGAAAAGGGCTATGCCATTTTGTTTTATGTTCATTTTTTACCTTTTTCACTGATATCTGTTTAATGTGCTTGAGGATCATTGTAGTATGTATGTACTTTGTTGGTTATATAATTTAATATGCATTTTTCAATTTTCTCATGCACCTCATTGCCTCCCAAAGGATTTCTCATAGTCCCTAGTGAGGCACCCTGTTACATTCCCAAGTCTTCATCCAGAATGATACGCGATATCGTTCTTCATCAAAGGGAAGTTTATTTCGTAAGTACAATCTGTATTAAACCCCTGACCCAGCTCTGTCCTTCCTAACCGCCTTCTCTCTCCTCACGCTCTGCTCTCCCTCTCCTGATTTCCCGTTACCGGGATACCACTAGATTCTATTCTCCTAACATTCTCTTCTTAAAGCCCTATTACCACTACACCACAACATAACACATCCCTTATTCTATATAACAATTAAGTGGAGCCTTTAATAAATGTAAAATAACAAAATCCTAAACTAACAACAGTTTATATCTATACCCTAATAACACACATAATCTTCCAATTTCCTCGGTCTTTCCTTAACTCTGTCACTAGACTTTTTACTCATACTATCTTCACTCTGTACTTCCTTCATTTCCTTTCTCCTGAGCCACTCTTCCTTCTCCACGTCCGTACACTTCACTATCCTTCTCACATTCCACCAATTTCCATCCGACAATTTAACACAATTTCCTTTGAGTTCAATCACGCACTTAGGCTCTGATAACTTAGATTCACCCTTCCTTACCATGTTGCCTGTGCTAGCTCTTACCCACATACCCTTTTCATACACCTCCTGTCTACTTTTAATCTTATCGTTGTGTCTTGACTCATACTGCTGCTGATACTTCTTCACCCTTCGACAGATCTCTTCAGAATCTACTACAGTTTTCCTATTCTTTACCACCCATGCTGGCACCGCCACCGTACAAGGCACTCTCCCTCTTAACAACAAAAATGGCGTCACACCAGTCACACTATGTGGTGTTGTCCTATAATTCCATAACATATCTCTAATCTGAGTTTTCCATGAAGAGTTACTGCCCCCAGCCAACTGGATGTTTTCCCCCAACATTCGATTAAATCGTTCAACCATACCATTTCCCCTAGGATGGTACACCGGAGTCCTGCGGTGCTTAATCCCCCATTTCTTGAGAAAATTCTCAAACTCACAAGAAATAAATTGTGGCCCATTGTCACTGACTATTTCTCCAGGACAACCTTCTCTCCTAAAAATTTCCTCACAGAATGTTATCACATTACCCGCTTTCACCTCCCTCACAAACGCCACTTCCGGCCATTTGGAATAATAATCCATCATGACAATTGCAAATCTATCTGTCCACCCCAAGCTTTCAAAGGGACCACATATGTCAATGGCAACCTTTTCCCACGCTCTCTCCGGAAATTCATTCAATTTAATGGTTGTTTCCGACAACACATGTGACTTATCGCTGCATGCGCAGGCCACACAATCTCTTACATACCTCTCAATATGTTTGTCCACACCTGGCCACCAATAATCTGCCCGAACTTTCCTCTTCATGGCGGATATGCCCCCGTGTCCTTCATGCATTAATTTCAACACTCTTTCTCTTAAGCCATCTGGTACAACCAATTTGTCCCCCCTTCTCAGTATACCATCAATCACAGACAATTCCTCCCACACATTCTTATATTCAGCCAAATCAATATTCAATTGTCTTTTCTTTTTCTCCAGTAACTGTTCTATTATCTTATTCAACACTAAGGCCCTCATTATGACTCCGGCGGGCGGCGGAGGCCGCCCGCCAGAATTCCGCCCTCCGTAATACCGCTCCGCGGTCAGAAGACCGCGGAGGGCATTATGAGTTTTTCCCTGGGCTGGCGGGCGGTCTCCAAAAGACCTCCCGCCAGCCCAGGGAAAAACTCCCTTCCCACGAGGATGCCGGCTCGTAATAGAGCCGGCGGAGTGGGAAGGTGCGACGGGTGCTGTTGCACCCGTCGCGTATTTCACTGTCTGCAAGGCAGACAGTGAAATACATTTTGGGGCCCTCTTACGGGGGCCCCTGCAGTGCCCATGCCGTTGGCATGGGCACTGCAGGGGCCCCCAGGGGCCCCACGACTCCCCCTCCCGCCATCCGGTTCCCGGCGGGAGAACCACCAGGAACTGGATGGCGGGAGGGGGAGTCGGAATCCCCAAGCCGGCGCAGCTTGGGGGCAGCGGGAAACCGGCGGCAGACCGCCGGTTTCCCTTCTCTGACCGCGGCTAAGCCGCCGCGGTCAGAATGCCCCGCGGGGCACCGCCGGCCTATCGGCGGTGCCTCCGCGTCCAGCGGCCCTGGCGGTTACAAACCGCCAGGGTCGTAATGAGGGCCTAAGTCTTCTCGTATGGCGGCTTCCCATTCCTCCTTATCTATGGCTCGGTCCATTTCTGATACATCTGCCACCATCCACTCGTCTTCTTCAATGTTCACCCCATCATCCACTGGCAATCTAGACATACAGTCTGCATTTATATTCCTTATACCCGGAACATATTCCATCTTAAACGTGTATTCTTGTAGTCTATATATCCATTTCGCAATTCTTGGTGTCGCCCTGCTTGCTCCTTTTGTCGTAAAGATGTCTATTAATGGTTTATGATCGGTTCGTAACTCGAATTCCATTCCCCACACATATGTTCGGAAATGTTGCACACTCCACCAGCATGCTAGAGCCTCCTTTTCGATTGTGGAATACGTTGGTTCGGCACCCTTCAACGTACGTGATGCAAAAGCTACCACTCTTTCCTTGCCTTCATGTCTCTGCAACAACGCCGCCCCCAATCCGTAATTACTTGCATCCGCCACAATTATGGTCTGATCGTCGGGGTCATATGGTTTCAATGTGATTGCTCTTACTATCGCCCTCTTGATTAATTCGAATGCTTCCTGGCATTCTTCAGACCACTCAAATCGACATCCTTTCTTCATAAGACCTCTTAGCACATGCACTTTGTCCGCAAAATGGTCTACAAACTTAGTGTAATATTCAGCTAATCCAAGGAATGACCTCAATTGTTCCTTATTTTGTGGGGATGGAGCTTCTGATATAGCATCTATCAGTTTGAGCTTAGGTTTTATGCGATCTCGATTTAACGTGTGTCCTAAGTACTCTACTTCTTCAACACAGAACTTACATTTCTTCCTACTTATGGTAAGTCCTGCCTTTTCCAACTTTTCCAGAACTTCTAACAACACCCTATCATGCGCTTGCTCATCTTCTCCCCAGATCAAGACATCATCCTGAAAAACCAAAGTGTTCTTCACACTGACCAGAATCCTTTGCATTATTCTCTGAAACACCGCAGAGGCAGATGCCAGCCCAAAAGGCATCCTGATACACCGGAATGCTCCTTCTGTCGTGATGAATGAAGTTAAATGTCGAGACCCTTCTGACAACCGCACTTGATGATAGGCATTCGACAGATCCAAAGTCGTGAAACATCTTCCCTTCCGAACACTAGCTAACATTTCGTTTATCCTAGGTAATGGATAACGATCCACCAATATGTTGTCATTTAAGTCTCTTAAATCAATGCACATTCTGATCCTTCCATCAGGTTTCTTCGCTATGACCACTGGACTCAACCATTCAGACACTTCTATTGGCTCTATCACGCCCTCTCCGCATAACCTATGAAGTTCTTCCTTCACTTTACTTCTTAATGCCAATGGTACCATCCGTGCTTTGTGTATCTTGGGTACTGCTTTCTTCTTTCAAATGATCTGGTGTTCAAAACCCCTGAGACAACCCAATCTCTTGTCAAACAATTTAGGGAACCTCTGCACCCATTTCTCTTCCCTTCCTTCCTCCGTCAACAACACTTGTTCCGGATGATTGGGATCCAGTATAATTCCCAAAGCTCGCTGTTCCTTCCATCCAAGCAACGATTTCCCTTGACGCACCACGTATATCTTCCCTTTGGTTTTCCTGTTCTTAAATGTAAGTTCTGCTTCAAAATAACCCAAAATTGGAAGCTTACCACCACAATATCCTTCCGGCACCACATCAGTTGAATTTAGTTTATTTTCTCCCAATGTTTCCCAAACCCGTTCATCTATTAATGTGAATGGTGAGCATGAATCTGCCCACATATGTAACTGTCTCTCATTTATTCCGACGATGCACTTAGGTGGGTTATACTCTTTCTTCTTCACATTCTGTTGCACACACACCCTTGCTTCTTCCTCTTCCACGGTCATGACGGTCATGACTTCCAATTCTTCCTCACTCGCACTATCGTCTTTCATTTTACTGGCTATTCCACCTTCTTTTACTGCATTTACAGATTTCTTGAATCTATTGTCGCCAATCATCCTACATACTCTTGCAAAATGTCCAATCTTTTTACACTTAAAACACTTGATGTTGACCGCTGGACAATTCTTTGCCTCTGCCAAATGTCTGTTACTGCCACATCTATAACATTCTTTTTTCTTCCCACATCCCTCATTTCCATTCTTTCTGTTATACTTTACTTCGCTCACAGTATTTTGTTCCTTACTTCCAGTATCTGTACTATTTAATTCTTTAACATACTGTTGTGTACTTTCCATATGTCTTGCTACCTCAACTGTCTTTTCCAACGTAGGATTTTTTAAACCAAGCAATTTCTCCTGTATCTTCATATCTCTTAGTCTATTTATGAGTTGATCACGAATTATTTCATCATTCAGATCCTTGAATTTACAACTTATAACCAATCTTCTTAAGTTGCTTACATACTGATCTATTGTCTCTCCTTGTTTCTGAGCGCATGAGAAAAACTTATGGCGCTCTACCACTATATTCATTTTTTTCCCGTAGTTCTCTTCCAATGCCTTCATGGCATTCTCATACACCTCCTCCTCTTGATCCGAATCTTCTCCTTGCACACCTTGCAAAGGTAGAGTTTTCAAAACCTTTCTTCCTTCCACACCAAGACAGTGCTTCAAAATTGCTAATTTCCTCTTCTCTACATACATCTCCCCTCCAATAGCATCCAAGTAGGTAAGAAACGCATCTTTCCAATCTTCCCAACCCATGCATGGTTCGCCTGGATGTTGTAGAAAAATTGGTGGTGGGTTTATTAATTGTGATGCCATCTTGTTATGTACAAGTTAAGTTTGTTCTTTCCTTGTTTTTTTTTTCTTTATAAAGTACCTTATTTCCCTTGTACATGTACAGCATGCATTAAGGTGCATTCACAGGATCATAAATCATTTTTTTTTTTATAGGATGCACATAAACCCTTCTCAGATGCGATGTTTCAGACCCGATTTCCTTTTTTTTTTTTTTCCTTTATTTCCTTGCATCGCGTTGCTAGGCAACTCTCCGTTTTGTGTGATTATTTTTTCAGCGTCGCGTTGCTAAGCACTCAGCTGTTTAGCACGCTCTACGTTTAGAGCGCTCGTGCGTCTGCCGTTTAATGCGTTCCCGCATGCGCAAACAGTAAACACTGCAATAATGTTTATTTGTACTTGCGCTTGTTTAATTTGGACGTCCTTCGTGTCTGCTGTTGTTTGCCGAGGTCAGGGGTCACTTTACACCTAATAATTCTTGCTGGATTCGTCGTAGTTCAGCAGTACCAGCTCGTCGCCACTGTTACATTCCCAAGTCTTCATCCAGAATGATACGCGATATCGTTCTTCATCAAAGGGAAGTTTATTTCGTAAGTACAATCTGTATTAAAGCCCTGACCCAGCTCCGTCCTTCCTAACCGCCTTCTCTCTCCTCACGCTCTGCTCTCCCTCTCCTGACTTCCCGTTACCGGGATACCACTAGATTCTATTCTCCTAACATTCTCTTCTTAAAGCCCTATTACCACTACACCGCAATGACTTTTTAAATATTATTTGATTTTTCCCTGCAACCCCTGCCTGCTATAGGCAACGCCATCATTCACTTTTTTTTTGGGATTATAAAATTTTCCCGTGCATCCCCAGCCTTCCATAGGTCTGAGTCTTAGGTCGTAGGTGCACACCAGCATTCACTTTTTTAAAGGATTATTCCTTTTTCCCTACACCTCCTGCCTGCCATAGATCTCTTAGGCCCTTGGTGCACTCCAGATTTCAATTTCTTCCTCCCCTACAGGTCTCTTAGGTCTTAGGCCCCAACCAGCATTCACCTTTTCAAGGATTATTCAATGTTTCCCTGCACCCCCTGCCTGCAATAGGTCTCTTAGGACATTGGCACACACCAGCATTCACTTTTTCTTCATGATTATTATTCAATTTTTCCCTGCACCCACTTCCCTGCCATAGGTGTCTCACCTCAGAGGCATAGAAAGCCAACTTTTAAATCTGTATGTTGTTGTTATCCGAATTGAAGTAACATTATGTGGTTTGGATTGGAATGGATACACTATTGCTCTTAATTTTTTGGCATAACCTCACTATTGTTGTTATAAACAATTGAAACTGCATAAATGCTGCGTTTCCCTGAGTGTCTTTTTTGTTTCTTTGTTAGGCACACAAGAGTCATCACTTACAGTGCTGCCAGACAGAAGGCTGTCACAGCTTGACACCACACCACCTGAGTCCTCCTCTGCCTGATTTGTTGGTGCAGCTGATGCCAACTGATAGAGTTTGAAGGTGGCCCCAAAGAAAGGTGTTCAATCAATCAATCAATCAATCAATCAATCAGGAATTTGTAAAGCACACTACTCACCTGTGAGGGTCTGACCTTGCTGAGGAGGATGGGTAGGGGGCGGAGGTGGAGGGGTGAAGGTGCTGCTACTTCTCGGACAGCCAGGTCTTGAGAAGTCTCCTGAAGGTAAGGAAGTCTTTGGTCTGACGTAGGTGGGTGGGAAGAGTGTGCAACGTCTTGGCAGCGAGGTGCGAGAATGATCTGCTGCCAGTTGTGGTTCTGCGGACGTGTGGGACGGTTGCGAGGGCGAGGTCGGCGGAACAGAGATACCGGGTCGAGGTGTAGAAGGAGAGCTGTCTGTTGATGTATTCTGGTCTGGGGTTGTGCAGTGCTTTGTGAGCGTGGGTGAGGAGTTTGAAGGTGATTCTCTTGTTGACTGGGAGCCAGTGCAGGTCTCTCAGATGGCCAGTGATGTGGCAGTGGTGGGGGAAGTCCAGGATGAGGTGTGCAGAGGCATTCTGGATGCGTTGCAGCCTCTTCTGGAGTTTGGCCGTGGTTCCTGCATAGAGGGCATTACTGTAGTCCAGTTTGCTGCTTACGAGGGCTTGGGTGACTGTTCTGGTTTCGGTGGAGATCCATTTGTAGATCTTTCACAGCATGTGGAGGGTAATGAAGCAGGAGGAGGAGATGGCGTTGACTTGCTGGGTCATGTATAATGAGGAGTCCAAGATGAATCCTAGGTTCCGTGCGTGGTCTTTGGGAGTTGGAGCAGCTCCGAGAGTGGCAGGCCACCAGGAGTCATCCCATGCGAAGTGGGTGGAGCTGAAGATGAGGACTTCCGTCTTGTAGGAATTGAGTTTGAGGCCGCTGTTCTTCATCCACTTGGGGATGGTCTTCATTCCTTCATGGAGGTTGGTCTTGGTGGAGTCCTTGGTGAGGGAGAGGATCAGCTGGGTGTCGTCGGCATATGAGATGATGTTGAGGTTGTGGGATTGGGCGATGTTAGCAAGCGGGGCCATGTAGATGTTTAAGAGGGTCGGGCTCAGGGACGAACCCTGGGGTACGCCGCAGATGATTTTGGTGGCCTCCGAGTGGAATGGGGGGAGGTGGACTCTCTGGGTTCTGCCGGTGAGAAAGGAGGTGACCCAATCTAGGACTCTGTCACGGAATCCTACATTGCTGAGGCATAAGCGTAGGGTGTGGTGGGAGATGGTGTTGAACGCGGCAGAGAGGTCCAAGAGGATGAGGGCTGCGGTTTCGCCATTGTCCAGTGTGGTTCTGATGTCATCGGTGGTGACGATGAGGGCAGTTTCGGTACTGTGGTTGCTGCGGAATCCGGATTGGGAAGGGTCGAGGGTGCTGTTCTCCTCGACGAAGCAGGTTAGTTGTCTGTTGACAGACTTCTCTGTGACTTTTGCCGGGAAAGGGAGCAGGGAGAGGGGTCGGAAGTTCTTGAGGTACTTTGGGTCCGCTTTGGGTTTATTGAGGAGGGCGTTGATCTCAGCGTGTTTCCAGCTCTCCGGGAAGGTGGCGAACTCGAAGGAGCAGTTGATGATTGTAAGGAAATGCCTCCTTGGCATGGTTACCCCCTGACTTTTTGCCTTTGCTGATGCTCAGTTATGATTTGAAAGTGTGCTGGGACCCTGCTAACCAGGCCCCAGCACCAGTGTTCTTTCTCTAAACCGTACCTTTGTCTCCACAATTGGTACAACCCTGGCATTCAGGTAAGTCCCTTGTAACTGGTACCCCTGGTACCAAGGGCCCTGATGCCAGGGAAGGTCCCTAAGGGCTGCAGCATGTCTTATGCCACCCTGGGGACCCCTCACTCAGCACATGCACACTGCTTCACAGCTTGTGTGTGCTGGTGGGGAGGAAATGACTAAGTCAACATGGCACTCCCCTCAGAGTGCCATGCCAACCTCACACTGCCTGTGGCATAGGTAAGTCACCCCTCTAGCATGCCTTACAGCCCTAAGGCAGGGTGCACTATACCACAGGTGAGGGCATATGTGCATGAGCACTATGCCCCTACAGTGTCTAAGCCAAACCTTAGACATTGTAAGTGCAGGGTAGCCATAAGAGTATATGGTCTGGGAGTCTGTCAAACACAAACTCCACAGTTGCCAGTGTGCAATTTATTGTAAAATACTCCCATAAGGCATCTGAGAGATGCCCCCTGAAAACATACCCGACTTCCACTGTAGGCTGACTAGTTTTGCCAGCCTGCCACACACCAGACATGTTGCTGGCCACATGGGGAGAGTGCCTTTGTCACTCTGTGGCCAGGAACAAAGCCTGTACTGGGTGGAGGTGCTTCTCACCTCCCCCTGCAGGAACTGTAACACCTGGTGGTGAGCCTCAAAGGCTCAACCATTTTGGTACAGCACCCCAGGGCATCCCAGCTAGTAGAGATGCCCTCCCCTTTGGCCACTGCCCCCACTTTTGGCAGCAAGGCTGGAGGAGATTATGAGAAAAATAAGGAGTCACCCACCAGTCAGGACAGCCCCTAAGGTGTCCTGAGCTGAGGTGACCCTTACTTTTAGATATCCTCCATCTTGTAGAAGGAGGATTCCCCCAATAGGTTTAAGGATGTGCCCCCCTCCCCACAGGGAGGAGGCACAAAGAGGGTGTAGCCACCCTCAAGGACAGTAGCCATTGGCTACTGCCCTCCCAGACCTAAACACACCCCTAAATTCAGTATTTAGGGGCCCCCAGAACCTAGGAAACTAGATTCCTGCAACCTAAAGAAGAAGAAGGACTGCTGACATGAAGCCCTGCAGTGAAGACGGAGACGACAACTGCTTTGGCCCCAGCCCTACCGGCCTGTCTCCCAACTTCGAAGAAAACTGCAACAGCGACGCATCCAAAAGGGACCAGTGACCTCTGAAGCCTCAGAGGACTGCCCAGCAACCAAGGACCAAGAAACTCCTGTGAACAGCGGCTCTGTTCAACCATCTGCAACTTTCTTGCAACAAAGAAACAACTTCAAGGACTTTACGTTTCCCACCAGAAGCGTGAGAGTTCCTACTCTGCACCCGACGCTCCCGGCTCGACCTGCGGAAAACCAATGCTACAGGGAGGACTCCCCGGCGACTGCAAGCCCATGTTAACCCCCCTGAGCTCCCTCAGCGACGCCTGCAGAGAGAATCCAGAGGCTCCCCCTGACCGCGACTCCCTGTAACAAGGGACCCAACGCCTGGAATCAACACTGCACCCACAGCCCCCAGGACCAGAAGGAACCGAACTCCTGTGCAGGAGCAACCCCCAGGCGACCCTCTGCCTAGCCCAGGTGGTGGCTACCCCGAGGAGACCCCCCTGTGCCTGCCTGCATCGTTGAAGAGACCCCGGTCTCCCCATTGCTTTCAATGCAAAACCCGACGCCTGTTTGCACTCTGCACCCGGCCGCCCCTGTGCCGCTGAGGGTGTACTTTCTGTGCCTGCTTGTGTCCCCCCGGGTGCCCTACAAAACCCCCCTGGTCTGCCCCCCGAGGACGCGGGTACTTACCTGCTGGCAGACTGGAACCAGGGCACCCCAGTTTCCATTGAAGCCTATGTGTTTTGGGCACCTCTTTGACCTCTGCACCTGACCGGTCCTGAGTTGCTGGTGTGGTAACTTTGGGGTTGCCTTGAACCTTCAACAGTGGGCTACTTTCGACCTAACTTTGAACCCTGTAAGTGTTTTACTTACCTGTGAACTTAACAATTACTTACCTCCCCCAGGAACTGATGATTTTTGCAGTGTCCACTTTTAAAATAGCTTATTGGTATTTTTTGTCAAAACTGTACATGCTATTGTGATTATTTAAAGTTCCTATAATACCTGAGTATTAGTTGTAAATCTTGAACCTGAGGTTCTTAAAATAAACTAAGAAAATATATTTTTCTATACAAAAACCTATTGGCCTGGAGTAAGTCTTTGAGTGTGTGTTCCTCATTTATTGCCTGTGTGGGTACAACAAATGCTTAACACTACCCTCTGATAAGCCTACTGCTCAACCACACTACCACAAAATAGAGCATTAGAATTATCTCTTTTTGCCACTATCTTACCTCTAAGGGGAACCATTGGACTCCGTGCACACTATTTCTTACTTTGAAATAGTATATACAGAGCCAACTTCCTACAATGATCTTCCGTAGTTGGGGTGCGATGACGGAGCTTGCTTTGTTGAGGATGTGGTGAGGGCAGGGGTCAGCTGGAGAGCTGGAGTGGATGGTGTTCATGATTTCGATGGTGTTTTTGTCATTGACGGGGGTCCAGTAGAGCAGGAGGTTGGTCAGAGGTGAATCTGTGGGGTTGGTGGTTGCCGGGGGGGTGTCTGGGTGCTGAAGCTGTCTTGGATGTCTGCAATCTTGCGGTGGAAGTAGGAGGCCAGGGAGTCGCAGAGGTCTCGAGATGACGGGATGTCGTTGGCATTGGAGCTAGGGTTGGAGAGTTCCTTCACGATGTTGCAGAGCTCCTTGTGGCTGTGTGCGTTGTTGTTGATTTGGTCTTTGAAGGAAGTTCTCTTGGCGGTTCGGATGAGTTGGTGGTGTCTGCGGATGGCGTTTTTGATGGCTGTGTTGTTGTCCAGAGTTTGCACTTGACATCACTTTCTTTCGAGTCTTTGGCAGGTGTGCTTAGATTCACGGAGGTCGGCGGTAAACCAGAAGGCTTTTCTGTCGGTGAGTCTGTTGGAGGGATTCTTGATCGGGGTAAGAGTATTGGCACAGGTGTTGATCCATTGCCTGAAGTTGCGGGCAGCTTCGGCAGTGTCAGTGGTGTCGATGGGCGGGTTCCGGGAAAGGGTCACAATAAGTTGGTCTTCGGTGACCTTGTTCCAACTGCGGTGGGGGATCCATAGTGGGTGGTGGTGTGTTGTGGGTTTCTTGAAGGAAAAGTGGATGCAGCAGTGATCTGTACAGTCGAGTTCGGTGGTGTGGATGAATGAGACGTGACTGCTGGCGGCGGAAAAAATAGGGTCGAGTGTGTGTCCTGTAGAGTTGGTCGGTGTTGTGACTGTTTGAGGTTGAGTTTGGAGAGGTTGTCAAGCTGGGTGTCTTTGTTGTTGTTGTTGGTGTTCTAGAGGTGGAAGTTTAAGTCCCCGAGGAGTATGTACTCAGTGGATGTGAGAGCGTGCGTGCTGATGACATTGGTGAAGGAGTCACTGAACTGCTGTCGGGATCCAGGGGGCCTGTTGACGAGGGTTCCTCCGAGGGTGGTGTTTGGGTCAGTGTGGATCTGGAAATGCACGTGTTCCGCGGTGCTGAGGGTGACTTCGGTGCTGGTCGTGATCCTGAGGGTGTTCTTTTGGATGATGGCGATGCCTCCTCCAGGTTTGTTGGAGTGGTCCCTGCGGGTGATCTTGAAGCCGTCCGGGATGGCTATAGTGATGTCTGGTGCTGAGGAAGGGTTCGTTCAGGTCTCAGGCAGGAAGGCGATGTCTGGGGAGGCTGAGTCGAGTATATTATAGCCCTACTGCGTGCTTGTGGATGGAGCGGGTGTTGAGGAGGATACATCTGAGATGGTTGCGCCCTGCCTTGGTGGGTGGGTCGTTGGTGTGGAGGCTGGTGAAGTTGCAGTTAGGCAGGAGAAGGGTCCGCGGGTGGTCTGCGGGGAGGCTTCAAGGCAGGTGGGAGAGCAGCTGGTGTTGAGGGCGTGTAGGGTGGCGGCTGCCATTAGGTAAGGAGGTGGGGGGAGGAGAGGGCAGCTGGGAGGCAGGGGCACAAAATGGTGCAAAAAAAGGGGTGGGCGCGGGGGCAGCAGCAGCGGGAGTGCAGCGCGAGAGAAAGAGGAGGAGGGCGAACCACAGGGCCAGCAGCGGCGGGGCAGAGAGTGGGGAGAGCGAAAGTGAGAGAGAGCGTAGTGAGAGAAAAACGAGGAAGAGAGTAACACGAGCAAAAGGAGCACAAAAAGGGCCAGACACAGAAGTGAAAGCAGAACAGAGAGCGAAGCAGAAAACGAGGAGAGAGGCAGAGGGCAGCCTAGCAGGAAAGCAGAGCTCTCCTACTAGACACCAGGGATGAGGTGCAGCCAGAAGCCTGCGGGTAGAGGAGGACCTCGAACTCCTGACAAGGGTCAGGAGTTTAGAAGAGCGGGGAATGAGTGCTCTACTTACCAGTTGGAACCACGTGAGGCAGAGCAGTGCACTGACCAGGTCAGTGGTATTGCTCTGCCAATAAAGTGGCCAGTGAAGATAAGAGGCAGATTGCCACCACTAGTTTGTTGCCCTCCACCTTTTTTAGAAACATGGTGTGCTTTCCGTGCCATCCTCCAGGCAGGGCCGGCTTTAGCCTTACCACCCCCCCGCCGCATGGCCACCTCCTCAGATTCCCTCTCTACCACCCGGCAAATGTGCACCTCATATCTCCCTAGCCCCCTTTTACATCCATTCAGTTGTTTTAAAGCACTTGTAAAGGCTGGCTTTACTAATCCACTCAGCTATCCACATAAAATATAGTTCTATTCTTTGCAGCAGACATACTAACCCTCTATGTTACTTTATGGCGAGTCAAAGCTGCCGCTAGACAAAACTCCCATCTCTCTCCCAAGCATGAACGTTAATCACAAAAGGTATCTTTAATTGCTTCCTGAAGGCTGGATGCAAAAGGAACTTTTCAGCAGGCGCAAGTTTTTAAGTTATTGCTAAACACAGCGCCCCCTAATTCATATCAGCACCCGGTGCGGTTACACCGTTCTCACCGCCCTAAAGCCGGCCCTGCCTTCAGGCAGCAAGCTGGGAGCAGCACTCCCACATCAATGGCACCACCCCAACATAAGCCCAAGGCCATGTCTCTCAGGGAGGCAGCCACTGCAATCATGGAGACGAGCAGTGAGTCTGACTGGGATATGTCTCAGCCGCACAGTACCCAATTATCTCAGGAAACGGAGCAAAGTGGACAGCAGGAGCTGAAGCCAGCATCAGTTCTTCCTGAAGTAAAAGCAGAACAGGAGATTGAGCTGCTTGCTAAGCAAGATGTGGCTCTTGATCTATTGGCTTCCCGATCTTCTGCAAGAAAAAGAGAGGGTACTATGCCATCTTCTCAAAGCCCCTCTTCTGGTGATCTAGACATGGACTGGACCCCGGCTGTGTCTCAGACCCACCACAAGAGACAAGGGGAAAGGAAAGTTCTTGCAAGCCTTAGAATAATGGAAAGGGACAATGATGAAAACAAGCCAGTTACTGACAGTATGGAAGGCGGCTCAGAGGACACGAGATTACCCTTCCTATTCAACCTATGCAGAGGGATGTGGCACTGGTTCCCCCACCACCATCTTCCATATTTTTAAGGCCCCCATTGAGAAATGCATCCACCACTACCTTAGCCAAAGTATGCACTGAAGAGAGGCAATTGACACACCCTCCTACCTCCAGTTCTTCAGGCATTAACAGTGGCACACTAAAGAATTATCTTCCCCAGTTTAGGACTTCTTTACAGTTAGCAAGCAGGAAGATAACATTGCGATATGCTCCATTTGCCACGGAAGTGTTCATCAAGGTAAGCTTGGTTCACACTATGGTACTGGAGGTCTAACGACCCATTTGAAAAAATATCATGAAATTCAATGGATGGGAAGAATACCTTAAAAAAGTAGCTGGTGGTGGTGATGAGAGAGGAGAATCAGGTCAGATCATGGTGATAGGAGGTGGTGAGGAAGAAGAGGTTGAACGCTTTACTTAAAGCAGCCCTGTCCCCTACGGTGTGCTAGCATGGCCCATATCAGCAACCTCCAAATGGCATAAGACTCAAATGCAAACACCACCACATACAGTGATGATTACCTCGAGACATACCTTGAGTTTACCACCTCCTGCTTCTCTCTGGAAGTCACTTGCATCTATGGCACCATAAAAAACAAACAATCCAAGCTTCTACTATGGGCATGTTTAGGCAGGAGGGGCCCTATGATCGCAATCACCTAACGGCATGTTTGCACAATGGGAAGCTGACTAAACGTGGGACTGCCTCCCTTTTTGTGTTGTGGAAGGAGTGGGATTTGTAGAATTTATGGCAGCCGTCTGCCCAGAATGGAAGGTTCCCACTCAGACCCAGTTGCCAGAGTTGCTGTTCCAGCGCTCCATTATGATGTGCTGCAATTGGTTGGACAAGCTTTGCAGCAGAATACAGTTCACACTTTCCACCTGAGGACAGACATTTGGGCCATTTGTCAAGCAACTGATTACATGTGTATCACTGCACTCTGGATCTCTTTTGAGGGGGCTAGACAACTGCTATCTGCAGGTCTCAGCACTGTAGAACGTTTAAGGGCATTTGGTGGCATGCAACAGTAGCAATGTTCACCATGGAGAAATTCCATACAGCTGCAAACATTTTGGAAGACTTTAACAGCAAGGGGTTGGAATGGCTGTGACCCAGAGGGCTAAGAATTGGATTTGTTGCCACAGACCATGGTAAAGCCAAGGCAGCTGGTTGATACTTCAGGGTCCTGTGTTTGGCACATTGCATCAACCTGATTTTGCAGGACTTCCGCAAATAAGACGGCAGTCAGCAATATACTGGCCACCTGCAGAAGAATCTGCACTCATTTCAGCCATGCTTTTAAAGACTGGAAGCAGTTGAGGGTTGTTAGAAATGGGGTCTTTGGTTGGCCAATTATCCAAGCAAGGACCCTCACTCTAGTCAGGGTAAGTCACAAACAATCCAAATTATCCTGTGCCCACCCTCTGGTAGCTTGGCACTGAGAAGTCAGGCTTAACTGAGAAGGCAATGTGTAACGTATTTGTGCAATAAATCATACAATAACACAATATAGCACCACAAAAATACACCACACAGTGTTTAGAAAAATATATAATATTTATCTGGAGATTTGCAGGTCAAAGCGATTAAAGATGCAATAAGTAAATGTAGAGATATCACTGAAAAGTGATATTAAGGCCCTCATTCCAACCCTGGCGGTCTCTGACCGCCAGGGCGGAGGGCAGCGGAAGCACCGCCAACAGGCTGGCGGTGCTTCCAGGGCTATTATGACCGCGGCGGTAAAGCCGCGGTCAGAAAAGGGGAACCGGCGGTTTCCCGCCGGTTTTCCCCTGGCCCAGAGAATCCTCCATGGCGGCGCTACTTGCTGCGCCGCCATGGGGATTCCGACCCCCTTCCCGCCAGCCTGTTTCTGGCGGTTTTCACTGCCAGAACCAGGATGGCGGGAACGGGTGTCGTGGGGCCCCTGGGGGCCCCTGCACAGCCCATGCCACTGGCATGGGCAGTGCAGGGGCCCCCTAACAGGGCCCCATGAAGATGTTCACTGTCTGCTTTGCAGACAGTGAAAACCGCGACGGGTGCCACTGCACCCGTCGCACCCCTGCAACTCCGCCGGCTCCATTCGGAGCCGGCTTCCTTGTTGCAGGGTCTTTCCCGCTGGGCCGGCGGGCGGCCTTTTGGCGGTCGCCCGCCGGCCCAGCGGGAAAGCCAGAATGGCCATTTGGCGGTGACCGCATGGCGGGCGGGGACCGCCGCCCGCCGCGGTCAGAATGACTGCCTAAGTGTCTTAAGTCTTTTTAAAACAAACAAAGTCTCTTTCAAGCACAAAGTACCTGGTTCCCGTGAAAAATCTCCGCAAAGGGCCGCAGAGTAAGAGAAGCTTGGAAACAAAGGGGTGTGCATCGATTTCTCGGGCTGCACACGGCGATGCGTTGTTTAGTTTCCACGCAGGGGCGGCTGTGCATCGATTTCCGGTGCTCGGTCGTGGATCCTCTTTGGGTTGCGGGGTTTTCAGACACCCCGGGGTCTGTGCGTGGAATCCTGGGCTTGCGGAGCGAAGTCACAAGCGCTGCGTCAATCCAGTGGGCGTTGTGTGGAATTTTCTTCCGCATGGCAGGCGCTGCATTGATTTCCCCTCTGGAAGTCGGGCTGCATTATCCCAGGTCAGCTGTGCGTCGATCCGGTGGGCCGTGTGTCGAAGTTACGGTTGCAAGGCAGGCGCCGCGTCAATCTTCTCCTTACAAAGTCGCGCTGCGTCGTTCCAGTTCGGCGTGCAGTGAATTTCTCACTGCGTGCAGGCTGTGCGTCAGTTTTGGCAAGCTGTGCGTCGAATTTTCACTGTACAAGGAGTCCAGTTGCAAGAGAGAAGTCTTTTTGGTCCTGAGACTTCAGGGAACAGGAGGCAAGCTCTATCCGAGCCCTTGGAGAGCACTTCTTCACCACAGCCAGAGTTCAGCAAGGCAGCAGGCCAATAGCAAGGCTGCAGTCCTTCACAGAAAGCAGTCAGGTAAGTCCTTTGGGCAGCCAGGAAGTTCTTCTTGGCAGGATGCAGGTTCTGGTTCCAGTTTTCTTCTCCAGGAAGTGTCTGAGTTGGAAGGGGCAGAGGCCCTGTTTATATACCCAAATGTGCCTTTGAAGTGGGGGAGACTTCAAAGAGTGGCTTAGAAGTGCACCAGGTCCCTTTTCAGTTCAATCCTGCCTCCCAGGGTCCCAGTAGGGGGTGTGGCAGTCCTTTGTGTGAGAGCAGGCCCTCCACCCTCCCAGTCCAGGAAGACCCATTCAAAATGCAGATGTAAACAAGTGAGGCTGAGTACCCTGTGTTTGGGATGTGTGTGAGTGAATGTACAAGGAGCTGTCAACTAAACCCAGCCAGACATGCATTGTAATGCACAGAAAGATTTAAGTACAGAGAAATACTCACTTTCTAAAAGTGGAATTTCTAAAATAGTAATATTAAATCCAACTTCACCAGTCAGCAGGATTTTATATCACCATTCAGACCATACTAAATATGACCTTCCTACTCATTTCAGATCAGCAGCTACCACTCAAACAATATATGAGGGCAGCCACAATGTTAGCCTATGAAGGGAGCAGGTCTCACAGCAGTGTAAAAATGAGTTTAGGAGTTTTACATTACCAGGACATGTAAACTACATAGGTATGTGTCCTGCCTTTTGCCTACACAGCACCCTGCCCTATGGGTTACCTAGGGCATACCTTAGTGGTGTCTTATATGTAGAAAAAGGGGAGTTTTAGGCTTGACAAGTACTTTTAAATGCCAAGTCGAATTGGCAGTGAAACTGCTCACACAGGCCTTGCAATGGCAGGCCTGAGACAAGGTTAAGGGGCTACTTAAGTGGGTGGTACAATCAGTGCCGCAGGCCCATTAGTAGCATTTAATCTACAGGCCCTGGGTACATATAGTGCACTCTACTAGGGACTTATAAGTAAATTAAATAGTCCAATTGGGTATGATCCAATGTTACCATGTTTAAAGGGAGAGAGCATATGCACTTTAGCACTGGTTAACAGTGGTAAAGTGCGCAGAGTCTAAAAATCAGCAAAAACAGTGTCCGAAAAGTGGAGGGAGGCAGGCAAAAAGTTAGGGGTGACCACTTTAAGGCTGTTAGGTCTAACAAGGGTGATTCAGTGTGCCAATAGAGTACCAGTTAAGGCCCTCACACAGCTGGTCCCAACATATTGGAACTCAAAATACTACATGCTGCAGCATCTGTTTGAGCAGCACAGAAAGATCACTGACAATGTCCTTCAAATCAGAGGGGATGCAACTGGGAGAAGCATGACCATGGAGATGGGCAAATGGGATCTAGTCGAATGCCTGACAAAAATGCTACTTCCTTTTGAGGTTTTCACATGCAAAGTCAGCAAGCAGGACAGTTCTATGAGCCAAGCAATCCCATTGTTGCATCTATTACAGGACCAGTTAATTAGGGTGTCACAAAGGTTCACCGGTGTGAATAAAGAAACACATGAGTTGGTTCAGACCTTAATCCTTCACTTGGCTGTTAATTCAAGACTACAAACAGAGTTTGTGTCCTCCAAAGAGTACATCCGTACCACAATACTTGATACATGGTACGAAAAAGATGTTTCATTATACAAGACTTGGATTGTTGAGCAGGTGAGACACCTGAAAGAAACATGACTGTAAGTTAGAGTCCTGGGTGGAAGTACTGGCATGCAGCCTTCAACCTCCAGAGATTGCAGTGCTGTTGGGAGGTTTGTGTTACTTTGTTGCTTGACAACATTTTTAAAAACAGATAGTCATTGAGGAGTCGACCAAAAAAGTTTTTCTCCTAATGGAGGGATAGGATTAGGATTCAGGAGTAAGGGAAGGACATAAGGTAATGCTATGTATGGACAAGGGGTAGAAGGGAATGCAAAAGACATATGGCATTTTTTGTGGTATCTCATTCCTGCCATGCAGCACTGTCATGGAAACTGTTCATCGAAGACAACATTGGAGGTTCATGACCATGATGAAGACTTTGAGCGTTGATTACAAGTTTGGCAGTAAGAAAAAATTTGTCTGCCGAACTTCCGACATGGTGGCCGCCACCTACGCAGCGACCTCTCTGCCGGAGCTATTATGGGTTTATTGCTAGGTCCGCTGGCCTAGCAGAAAACAGGCTACAGCATTGTCTCCGGCTCGTAATTGTGCCGTAGGCAATGCTGTTGCCTGCAGGGTGCATCCGCACCCTTGCAATGTTCACTGTCTGCAAAGCAGACAGTGAACTTTGGGATGGTGCTGGCCAGGGGGGCCCCTGCACTGCCCATGCCCAGTGCATGGGCAGTGCAGAGCCCCCCTTGCGACCTCCGCATCTGTCTCCACCAGCATCACTGCCATGAAACCTCTGGCGGAGAACAAGGTCGTAATCCACAGACAAGCGCTGCTTGCAGCGCTGCCCTCGCAGATTAGGACCTCTGCCACCGCCAGACCACCAGGATCCAAGTTCCGGGCGGAGCTGGCGGTTCCCTGGCTGTCTGACCGCCAGGGTTGTAATATGGCGGTCGGACTGCTGCATTGGCGGCGGTCCAGACCACCATGACGAGTGTGGTGGTCCATAGACCGCCACACTCGGAATGAGGCCCTTTATCTCTGCCCCTGTACTTTTTTACGGTTGGATCAAGAAAGCCACCATGTTTGGTGACTAGAGTGCTAGTTGGGCCTGGCAGTGTGATGCTCTTTATATTAATACAAATCTTTTCTCTTCTTAGTACAACAAGAAGTTTCTGAAAAAGGGAGCAGAACAAAGGTACAGATCGGAGAAAGTCAGGGCGGAAACAGGAAATATAGAAAAAAGAAAGAACACAGGTACATGCAGGGATAGCAAACAACATCCAACATGAAAAAAATTACACATGGGCATCATTTCAGTAGTGAAGAATAAAAGTGAAATACATAGGGCAGCAAAACCATCTGCCACAGTCATGGCGCTGGTGGTAGTATTTCTCACACAGGCTGCAGTGCTGGTGGCAGCCGGTGCAGATGCCCTCTTGCCCTTGGGCACCTAAGAAGTTAAAAAAGAAAAGATTGATTGGTGGTACCCTGTACAAAAACATTTTGACAAGCACAGCTTTGTACTTTTTAAATTAGAGAACCTATTCCTTGTATAATAATCCTAAGCCTAAAAAAATAGTGTTTTGAACTATTCATGCATTCCAAACAATTCTCTTTGCTTCTCCACCCTCTTTTGATGAGTTATTAGGTCCACCTTCGTGCTGTACACACTTGGGAAGTTGGGACTATGAGCTATGTAAAGCCACAGAGAGGAACACTAGGAATGCAACCCTCTAGATATATTACCATTGTAAGAATGAGTGACATGATGAGGTGACCATCGTGCCTTAAATTAGTTCAAGTGAGCACCTGCCTAGCTCAAACTGGAACAGAACCATGGCAGTATCATTCACTTGGCTTTCACTCCGCTTCTGTGTTTCTAACTTCCTACATCTCATCTGTCAGGATGGCACCATGCACCACTAGTCTATCAATGGGTTGTATTGCCTTTGCCTCTAAGGATTGTTTTTGTGCAGGGACGTGTCCCTTCTTGTACAAAACAATCTAGGGTACTGTGCGATGTAACATGGCACCCTTGCACTCTCATGGCGCAAGGGTGCCAGCATTGGTGTACTCTGCAGCACTCGGTGTGGCAGAGAGGAGAGAGTAGGAATGAGACACCTAAATAACTAAATGTTCCATTCCAGCCCTTTGACGCGGAGCAGCAAGATGTCTTTCTGCCCTGCATGGACTTTTGATAGCTCTTGGCACTGGCCACTGGTGCACTCAGCCCTGTATTTATGAACCCTGGCATATTACCCACTTGCCAGGCCCAAACCGTCCTATTTATTACATAGAAGTCACACCTAAGGTAGGCCTTGGTTAGCCCCAAGGACAGAGTCCAGTGTATTTAAAAAGCTGAACATGTAGTTTTAACTGTAACATGTCCTGGTAGTGAAAAACTATTAAATTCATTTTTCACTACTGATGGTGAAGTCAGATTTTAAATTGGAAGTCTGAAAATGCCACTTTTAGAATGCAGCCATTTTCTTACTCTAGACATTCTGTGCCTCTGCCTGTCTCTGAATACACATCTGGGGTGGGTCACAGCTGGGCTTTGTGCATTCCCTCTAGACAGTCACACACAAATAGAGATGGGGTGTGACATTTGCATCCTGATAGTTCTTCCTGGGCTAGATGGTTGGGAGGAGCTGACACATACCTGAATAAGGCTATTCCTCTCACTGCACAAAGGGCTGCATAACCATCTGTAGAGTGTCTGGAGCCAGTGAAGGAAGGGCAGGGACTTTGTGCACGCACTTCAAAGGCCTCTGTTTGAAGTCTCCCCCACCTCAAAGGCTCAACTGGGTATAAGTATTGCACCCCAACCCCCACCAAATCATTACACTTCTGGATCTGAAGGTTATATTCTTCCAGGAAGAAGGACTGCTGTGCTGCCAGGAAGTACTGCCACTCTGCTCAACTGCATTGCTGTGTTGGCCTGCTCCCTCTTGCCTGGGAGTGAGAAGGACTGGACTTTGCTCTCAACATCTTCTACTGAACCAAGACCCATATTTATACTCTGTTTGCGCTGGATTTGTGTCATTTTGTTTTACACAAATCCAGCGCAAACTTAACTCCATATTTATATTTTGACGCTAGACCCGTCTAGCGTCAAAAATATGGAGTTAACGTCATTTTAAGGATGTGTGAAACCGCCTTGCGTCAATGAGATGCAAGGTAGGTGGTCCCAACCAAAAAATGACTCAAACACCCTAGCGCCATATTTATCCACCTGGGCAAAAATTACGCACGGGTGGGAGCCGGACCCGAAAAATGAGGCTAAACCTGATTCGTGTAAAAATGTAACACCTGGGTCAGGGCAGGCATTAAAATGAGGCAAACACACCACTACTTAAGGAAAACACACACAAGCAAAATTACAGGACAACATGGAGGTGCTACTGATGAAGCTTGCAAGAAAACGCCGAGCACAGGACCAACGGCAGCAGCCACCACCACCCCAACGTGGCCCACAGAGGCAGCTCAGAAGGCAGGAGAGACTTTTCAGAAACAGGACAACCATCCCTGGCCTCAGGGAACAGGACATCATCCGGAGGAATCAACTCAACTGGCAAGCCATACAGCAGCTGCTGTGCAATATTGAGCCACAACTAACAGCTAACCTGTACACACCACACAACATACCACCAGTGACCAAGCTGCTAGCTGTCCTGCCTATGTTGGCAAGTGGCTCCTTACAGACAACGGGTGCCCTGGTCCCTGGGGTATCACAGCCCTCATTCTCGGCCTTACTGCCCAAGGTGTTAGAGGCTCTAATCTCCCACACACCCCACCACATCAGCTTCCCCAACACCCAGCAGAAGCAGCAGGAGATAAAACAGGGCTTCTATCAAATCCATGGCTTCTCCCATGTGCTTGGTGCAATTGACTGCACCAATGCCTGGGTTGTCCCATCTGCAGCAACAGAGCACTTATTCAGGGACAGAAAGCGCATGCATTCTATTAATGTGCAGGCCATTGATGACCACCAGGGATTGTTCACAAACATCTTGGCCAAGTATCCTGGGAGTGTCCATGAGTCATTCATATTCCGCCACAGCAGGCTCAATCAGCATTTCCAGGACAGACAATATGGCAATGGCCTTCTTGTCAGTAAGTCAATAAACCTAGCAATATACAAACAGCACAACAACCCTGTACGACACACAAAACATACACCACTGCACTGACACATGGGCAGGCTGACACTGAGGTGTGACTCTGGTAGTTATGTTGTACACCCTGACACAATGGGTACATACCTCTGGACAAATTACGGCTGCCACAAACATTAGCTGCCACTCTAGAGCAACAAGGGACCAATGTCAAAGCCCACAGTGACAATGACATGGACTGCACTGGAAGTACAACTTGGAAGATGAACCATTTAGAGATTACATTAGGCCACATAGTCAATCGCCCACCCTCCCAAACAGTATGTAGCAAGGAGTGTGAAATGTGTGTTGCAGCAGGTCTAACACCATGAGACACATAGCATGAGGATGCTGACTCAGATGTAGGTGACACAGAAATACTGAGGCAGTCCCAACATCATACATCACTCCTGGGGTGCTGTTTCCAGGTTGAAATAAGGAAGTGGGCTGTGCTATGAACACTTATTGATGTGAACAGACTGAAAGAGCCAATTGTCCATCAAAATAGCATATGTACAGGGAGATGGCCATACCTGCACAGATACATCCATCTCCACACGGCAGGTAGCCAGGTTCCCTGGAGCAAGTTCGGTAGTGCAGGCGCACGGTTGCACATGAGCTACTGGCAGAGGGAACAACAAAGGCTTGCCTAGAAACAAGTCACACATGGGACAATTGTGCATTGTCAATACTGAACAGCTCAGTGCTGCCAACTTATGAAGATGTGTTGTACATTGTCAACTAGCCAAATGAATGGGCCTCAATGTCGCTTTTCATCTGCTCTGACATATGTCTAAATGGATGGGATGACCAGGCCATGTAGTGCAACCATGTTACCACCACATCTGAATTGACTGTGTGTGTGTGGATGTATCATGTCCCCTCTAGTGAAAGCACACTAAAACATGTTGGACACTACACAATGCATGGTACATACATACTGACCAACAGTTCAGAAAACAAATCATAGATCCCAGGTCAATGAGCCAAACACAAGTTGTCATGTCAAACAACCCAGTGCAGATAAAACCTCACAGAAGCCCAGGGTCTCACGCAATACCACAAACACATATGAGTCATAGAAGACACATGTCATGCTACATGATATTCCTGTTGCAAGCACTAACAAAATACTCACTCCTATTATCTTTTGCAGGGGATCAGGGTTACAGGATCCAGCCATGGATCATGGCCCCATTCCCCAGCCCAAGCACAGCAGCAGAGTGTGCCTATAATGAGGCATATCAGAGGACACGCACCATTGTGGAAAGGACCTTTGGCATCCTGAAGTCCAGATTCAGGTGCCTGGACATCACAGGAGTCAGCCTCCTATATGCCCCACACATTGTGTGAAAAATTATACTGACCTGTGCTAACCCGCACAACATTTGTGTGAGGAGGAACATCCCATTATATGAGCCAGACCAAGAACTGCTTGAGGAGGATGGTGGCAGGGAAAATGAGGGGGAACAGCAGAACACAGCTGCAGGAATGCACCGCAGACAGCAAATTGTATACAACTTTTTCACTTAATAGTCACTCTACACACCTTGTTAAGATATGTAAATAAACACCTTACTTGATGGCACAATCCTGCTCTGGTTTCTTTATTCTCCATCACATGTTCCTTAGGAATGTGAGTATTACCTCAGGGAGCATGTTACAAAGACAAATCTGACTACTTCTGATGCAACATCACATGTGTTGCGTATGATTGTACAGCAAACATCACACACATATAAAAAATACTCATCTATTGAATGTCACATATGAAGGACAAAATCAATGGACCACAGCATATGACTCATCTACGTTGCCAACATGATCTACTGTAGCACATGACACACAACTATGACATCTCCAATCATAAGGTAAATAAGCGCCTCATACATGAGGCAGTGGATGTGAAATATCAGTGGAAACAGGAATGTATGAACAAACCCCTGACATTAGTAAGGGTGACACTTGCAATCTCTGCAAGGAGCTTGTGTGACAAGGGGGGGCATCATTTATGAAAATGGATAGCATGAGTGACCCAGGTATGACAAGCAATGTTCACAACAAATGCCCTGCGCAGTCCATCCCTGGAAATCAGTCTTGCCACTGCCATGTGTTACGTCTCTGCCCTCCCATCTCTTGGGGGCGCTGTGAACAGACTATCTGTGCCCTGGGAATCATGATTAACACTCACTCAGAGTCCCTTTCTGACTCCTGTTTGCTTCCCTTTTCCATCTGACATGCTATAGAAGAACTACATTAGCTTCCATGGACTTCAGGTCCCATAATGCACTGCCTGGTAGTCGATAAGACCTGTAATCTTCTGTCTATTGCTTCCTATGGGAAAAGTCCAGTTGCCCCTTTATACTGGATTCGCTCCTCCAGGACTTGTGAGAGACTGTAGCTGTACACACCTGTGACCTCTCTTGTGCACCCCAGGCATGTGACTCTGCCCTGGCCTTGCTGCTGCTTGAACTGCTTATAAGCTTCCATTCCCTGAAGCTCCTCGTCGTGCATTGGAGTACGATTCCTTTGTGTTCCAGACCCCTTGTTGGATTGCGTCACAGTCCTGATTCAGCCTGAATCTGCTCTCTGTTTTCCCAGGCCTGTTCCTGCTTGTTCCAGTATTAGTCTGCTCCATGTTTCTCAGCCTTGTTCCTGTTTGTTTCAGCCAGAGCCTGCTTTGTGTTTCTCAGCCCTGTTCCTGCTTGTTCCAGCTCTCTGTTTCCCAGTCCTGTTCGTGCCTGAGCCTGTTCTCTGTTCCTAGCTCTGCCTCCTAGTTTGTTCCTTCTGTTTCTTCTTGGGTTATCGTGTCTGGTAAGTGTACTATCAGTCCTCACCAGTGTAGAAGGGATTTCCTTTGTACTTGGGTTGGCACCTGGTTTCCAGGAGGCAAATCCAGCCCCCACCCTTTGTCTAGTGTTGCATGTAGTCTTTAGTGCCTAACAGTGACAGTGTGCTATGGCTGTTTTCCAGGAATTGCCATTGTGTCTCCAGCTGGACCCACAAGGGCTAGTTTTGTGTATGTAAGTAAATCCTTGTTTGTGCCCTAAGGGTCCAGAGACAGAATCACTTCTGCTGCCTCCTTTCTATGGGGCTTCCGTGGTGACTATCTGTAAGAGTAATCTGCACAGAGGCATTGACGTTCCCTGTTGCTGTGGGAAGTTCTGAGCCCTACCCTGTGTACAACCTTAGTGATAATCCCAGCGTGTTTGCCCATTACTGAATCCATTCCATATTTGTTCACACTAAGGTTGCTCTGCCTTCACTTTCCTGTTTTCTCTGCCTCACCATAGCTGTCCTTTCCCCTTGTATACCTTTAGCTGCTCTTCTGCTTTGGTACCCTACCTTCTTGCGAGACACTCTGTGAACTCAAGGTGTGCCCCTAACAAAGTCCTTACTAGACCCGCCCGAAACTGTGACACCATGGAGCCCAATCCTGACACAGGGTACACATGCCCACACAGTTGAACTGGACACTTCTGTGGAATGCACATCTGAAAATATGTGAAAACATACAGCCAGGGCAGCAGGTCCACCACAGCAACACAAGTAACATAGGTAATTGTAGTGAGTTAAACTGACGTGTACCAAACATTTTATGGGTGGAATTAAGGAAGTGCCTCAAACACAGTACGTGCCAAACATGTACACATGTCAGACATTTGTGTAGTCCACACACAAGTCACCATGAAGTCATACCCAACAATTTATGACATATGAGGGGTAACATAGCCTACATAGCACTCAGCCATTTTCAGTGATACCTGAGTTTTGTTTGTTGTGTGAAATGTAATGTCCACTTAGTCAAACAACTACACACATCACATGAGTCAACACATGTTACAAACACATACCATGACTGTTGTAGATCACTGATTGCCATCAGATGTAGATACACATTTGGTACACGTTCATACATTTGCATGACGTCCAAAGTATAGCATGTCGTTCCTTCAGAAATATACACATCGTTGTAACAGATCATTCACACCTAAAACACAAAGTTGCATGCTCTACCACATGTGGCCAAACACTATATCACACACTGCTTGCCATACCATCCTATCTTCATGTTGATGCAGGGTGCATCCATGCTAAATATTAGAAAATCACGCAATCATAGATAGAGTAAAAAATTGTGACGCAAATGTGACAAAAACTCACGCAAACTCAAACTAACCATATATGGACCGTGAATTCCACCTGCGCATCACATGCATGTGGATATCCATTGAAATTGAAGTATGCAGGTAATGCGTGGTATTTTGCCCCACATGTAAGTGATGCGTGGAAAATATTCACGCAAACATAGTTTGCGTCAAAAAAATACACGCATGAGGAAAACGGCCCGCAAGGGGACATGAACTGATGTAATAGGAAATCCTGTTTACAGGCATGGTACAGTGGGTGTATTTTCACTTTACAGTCTGTGCTATTTCTTGACTGTGTGGCTGTGTCTCGGTGTTGCTGGTGTCTCGATTGCATTTATTGTATCTTTTGGTGTCTCTCTTGTTGTGTTTTTTGTGAAATCTGTTTGTTTCTTGTACCTGTGTATGTGATTTTGTGTGGTTTAGTGTCTTTCATATTGTATTTGTACTGTCGGGTGTCTGTCTGGGGGTTAAATTAGTTGGGTTAGAAGGGGTTCTTAGTTTTGGGCTGTAAGTTTCCTTTATTTTCCTTAATTTTCCTCTTTTTTTCTACATTTTCTGTTTGGATTTGTTGTTCAGGGACATGTCGGGAATGGCAAGGCTGACATGTATGGGGGAGGAGGAGCTTGGGGGCTTTGTGTGGCTGGTGTGCCACTTCCTACCCTTGATGCTGGAGATGGGTGGGTGGGTGATACAGGGGTATCAAACAGAGGCGAGGTGGCTGCGGTGGGGCAAGGTGCTCTACCACCTCAAGAGGGTCTACCATACAAGCAGGAATGAGCACCAGCTCAAGCATCGCTGGCCTGACCTGGTGGTCAGAGAGCAGGATCTGCTGGACCACCTGGGTGTGGTGATCGTTGGCCCTGTTGGTGAGTATCACATTGACAAATGTGTACAGTAGAATGCTCCTGAGTGACAGTAGCAGATGTGTTGACGTGCTGCATGCAATGTTTGTGGCCAGGTTGAATGCAATCAAAACAAAGTGTTAGTGTTCCAGTACTGAGATGGAGTCCACATGTCTATACATGTTAACAATGTAGGCCTGAGGTTTGTTGAGTCATGTACGACTATCTCTTAGGGCCACAATGTACAAAGCTATTTTTTATTGTCACAAACGGCCTAGTTTTCTGAATTTGTGCATCTACGAAAAGAAAGAATGTTTATTCAAATGCACATACCCAATTTTGAGATTCTGCAATCACATTGCTGAATCACAAAATAGGGTTTGCTAGTGGCATTTAGGAAGGGGCGTTCTCTTCCTATTTGCCAGTCCCAGTCAGATGTATGATTGTTTGGTGACCACAATGCCGTCACAAAACAATTGCAGTTAACACCAGTTTCAAGCTGGTGCTAACCCGCTCGCAAAAGGGAAGGGGTCCCTACAGGACCCCTTCCCCTTTGTGAATTCATGCAAAACCATTGTTTCAGAGCAGGAAGTGGTATTTAAAAAAATAAAAGTGATAATATTTGTTTTTGACATGCTTTCTGTTTACCCTTAATTAAATAAGGCTGCATTTCAAAAAAGGTACTACATCTTTATTTAAAAGCAGTCACAGACATGGTGGTCTGCTGAGCCCAGCAGGCCACCATCCCTGTGAGTGCTGCCATTCCCAAGGGGTTTGCAAAATGAGACCTACTTCATGAATATTCATGAATAGAAATGACATGTGTCCTGTCTATTTCACATCATGTGAAGGGCAGAATCAGAGGACCACAGATATGACACACATCCATGTTGCTAACATGGTTCATTGCAGCACATGACAGACAACTAAGACACCATCAATCGTAAGGTAAAAAAGGTGTTTCATACATGAGGCAGTGGATGTGCTATTGCATTGGTAACAGGAATGTATGACCAGACCCTTGACAGCAGTAAGTGTGACATCAGCTATCTTTGCAAGGAGCATGTGTGACAAGGAGTCCAACTAAGCTGAAAATGGGTAGCATGAGTGCCCCAGGTATGACAAGCATTGCTCACAAGACATGCCTTGCGCAGTCTATCCCAGGTAATAAGTCCTGCCACTGCCATGTTTTAAGTCTCTCTCCACCCTTTTCTAGGGGGCCCTGTAACTGGACAACCTGTACACTGCTAACCTTCATCTACACACAACCAGACTCCCAATCTTACTCCTGTGTGCTTCCCTCTTCAGAGTGGCATGTCATAGTCATAGTTTATCAGTCTGCATGGACTTCAGGTCCCATAATGCACTGCCTGGTAGTCGGTAGGACCTGTAATCAGCTGTCCATTGCTTCCCAAGTGAAAGATCCAGTTGGCCTTTTGAACTTGATTCTCAACTACTGGACTTGTGAGAGACTGAAGGTGCACACACCTGTGAGCACTTCCATGCAGACCAGCCATTTGAACCTGCACTGCCATTGCTGCCGCCTGGAACTGCTTAGAAGCTGACATTTTCTGAATATCCTTGTTGTGCATTGTCGTATAAATCGCTTGTGTAACAGAGACCTTGGTGGATTGTGTAACGTTGTAGCCCACAGCACAAATACAGTGCCCACAGTGTTGTTCCAGCTTTTCCCAGTCAGAGTCTGCTCACAGTGTATTTGCCTTTTCCATGTTTGTTCCTGACAGAGCCTGCATCCTGTTAGCCTGACTGGTTCCTGTCTTTGCATTAACCATAGAGGCTCCCTGTGGCTACATTTGTCTCTTAGTTGCTTTCTATGCCTTCTCTTTCCTCCTGGGGTATTGTGTCTGGTGGGTCTACGATGAATCCTCAAATGCATAGAATAGTTTAATCAGTTTACTTATTGTATTATGGTCTGGGACATGTATTCAAATTGCCTAATCCAGCCCCCATCCCTTGTCTGGGTTTCATGTAGTCATGAGTGCCAAACAGTGACAGTGTACTATGGCTGTATGCATGGATTTGGTACGGTGCCTCCAGCACAACAAACAAGGTTTGCTAATGTGTATGAAAGGACAAAACATGTTTGTGCCCTGACGGTCCACACACACACTCACATAGGCTGCAACCTATTGATAGGGCTTGCGTGGTGACTAGCTGTGATATTAATCAGCACAGAGGCACTGATGTTCCCTGTGGCAGTGGGAATTTTAGAGGCCACCCTGTGTACACATGTTGTGATGAAACCTGTCTGTTTCCTATTACTGATCCATACAGTTTCTGAGCACACCAAGGTTGCCCTGTCGCCTGCCTTATAAAAGATCTGCAGTGCCATACCTGTACTATCCCCATGTGTGTCGTCAATTTATCTTTGGCTTTAGGTCAATTCTGCTTTGAAGGATACTCTGTTAATGCATGGAATGGCTCCACAGACTCATGAGTAGACCTGCACGTCTATATGACTCAAAGTGTGGTGTACCATAACTTTTTTTGGATTGATGTTGGGACTCTGTGTCACAAACACTGTACCTACCTAGCATGTTCAAATGCCAGACTCATGGGTAGTATACAAACAAGTGACCAGGAAGTGGTATTCAACATTCCTGTACATGTGATGGCTTACCCTTGTAACATTGTCATAATCAACCCTCCTCTATCTATCCCATGCATAGTTTGTCATGGGAGATGTTTTGTCCCCAAAGTCAAGGAAGTTAACACAGCCTAACACGCTACAGGTATGACAAACATATATCCTGACTGATGTACCTCAATGAATGACGTGTGATGGTTATCCACATTTACAACACATGCATACAAGCACATTATGCAAAACACGTCTTGTGACGTTCACACAGAGGCACAACAATTGAAATAGCCAATTCACAGACATATACACACAGGCCATGAGTGAATGTATTAAGTTGCGTAGCCTTGCTATCCTCCATTGACGCACCACCTGCTCAAACTAGGGAATACCAATTTTAATTCCAAATGTTTGGGTTGCTGTTGCGTGAGTTAAGAGTGCTAATCCGGCACAAAAACATGAGTATTATGGTCCGCAGTAGTGTGGTCTGCCACATGTGCCCAAACACTGGAACACACACAGCAGGCCCTAACAACCTATCTCTGTATAGTTACAGCTTTCATGTACGTTAAAAATGAGAAAAATCACACAAACACAGTTAAAGACAGATATTTTGACGCAAATGTGTCAAAAAAGACACATATGCGTCAAATTTTGCCGCTTATGTGTTAAAAAATGACACTCACAGCCATTATACATCCATTGGTCCCTAGCGGTAATTCCAACACTGCACCCCATGACATATTTTATCCATGAAAAATATATTGATCTTTGAATGTGGGGGAATTTTTAAGCATTTGCGTCTAAAAAAAATTACGCAAAGGCCGTAAGCGTCATAAAAGTTTCATGCATCATAATATAAACGCACTGCATTTAAGACAGGAAGTGATGTAATAGGATATCCTGTTTACAGAAATGGTACAGTGGGTGTACTTTTACTTTCACTTTGTAGTCTGTGATTCTTCTAGACTGTATGGCTGTGTTGAGAGTTGTGTCTGTCCAAATTGTGCTTTTGTCTCCTGTGTGCCATTCCAATTGTCATCTGTTGTTTTTGTAATTGTCTCATTAAATCTGTGTAAGTGTGCTTTTGTCATTTGTTGTGTCCAATTTTGTCTTTGAACTTTTAGGAGTGTGTAATGTGTTAGTTGGGGTATTGTTGGGCTGTTTGTGGGTTCTTTAAGTTTCATTTTTCTACCTCCTTTCCCTGTATTTTCCTATTTAACCTTTCCCATCCCTAGTATTTTTGTCATGTTGGGAAGGCCACGTCTGGGGGAATGGGTGAGGAGGAGCTGGGGGCTTTCATTTGGCTGGTGTGCCACTTCCTCCCCCTTATGTTAGAGGATGGTGGCAGGGTGATACAGGGGTATCACACGGAGGCGAGGAGGCTCAGGTGGTCCAAGGTGCTGTTCCATCTGAAGAGAGTATTCAACAGCCAGCACAACGACCACCAACTCAAGCATCGCTGGGCTGACCTTGTGGCCAGAGAGCAAGACCTGCTGGACCACCTGGGTGTGGTGATTGGTAGGCCTGTTGGAGAGTACAAATCAGACTATTGTGCACATTTAAATGCTCTGTAGTGACAGTAGCAGATCTGTTTACATGCTGGAATGAAAGTTAAATATACAGTGGCCCTGATTTATACAACATTTGCTACACATTACCATCATTTGTTGACGCAAAAGCTGCACAAACTTACAAAACACAACTTGATCCTGTAAATTAGTGCTGCTTTGACATCAACAGATGATGGTAATGTGGCTCAAACATATGTTTTATTCATGGCCTGTGAGTGTACCAGGAATGAGATGTACATGTGATGGCTTACCCTTGTAACATTGTCATAATCAACCCTCCTCTATCTATCCCGTGCATAGTTTGTCATGGGAGATGTTTTGTCCCCAAAGTCAAGTAAGTTAACACAGCCTAACACGCTACAGGTATGACAAACATATATCCTGACTGATGTACCTCAATGAATGACGTGTGATGGTTATCCACATTTACAACACATGCATACAAGCACATTATGCAAAACACGTCTTGTGACGTTCACACAGAGGCACAACAATTGAAATAGCCAATTCACAGACATATACACACAGGCCATGAGTGAATGTATTAAGTTGCGTAGCCTTGCTATCCTCCATTGACGCACCACCTGCTCAAACTAGGGAATACCAATTTTAATTCCAAATGTTTGGGTTGCTGTTGCGTGAGTTAAGAGTGCTAATCCGGCACAAAAACATGAGTATTATGGTCCGCAGTAGTGTGGTCTGCCACATGTGCCAAAACACTGGAACACACACAGCAGGCCCTAACAGCCTATCTCTGTATAGTTCCAGCTTTCATGTATGTTAAAAATGAGAAAAATCACACAAACACAGTTAAAGACAGATATTTTGACGCAAATGTGTCAAAAAAGACGCATATACGTCAAATTTTGCCGCTTATGTGTTGAAAAATGACACTCACAGCCATTATACATCCATTGGTCCCTAGCGGTAATTCCAACACTGCACCCCATGACATATTTTATCCATGAAAAATATATTGATCTTTGAATGTGGGGGAATTTTTAAGCATTTGTGTCTAAAAAAATTTACGCAAAGGCCGTAAGCGTCATAAAAGTTTCATGCATCATAATATAAACGCACTGCATTTAAGACAGGAAGTGATGTAATAGGATATCCTGTTTACAGAAATGGTACAGTGGGTGTACTTTTACTTTCACTTTGTAGTCTGTGATTCTTCTAGACTGTATGGCTGTGTTGAGAGTTGTGTCTGTCCAAATTGTGCTTTTGTCTCCTGTGTGCCATTCCAATTGTCATCTGTTGTTTTTGTAATTGTCTCATTAAAACTGTGTAAGTGTGCTTTTGTTATTTGTTGTGTCCAATTTTGTCTTTGAACTTTTAGGAGTGTGTAGTGTGTTAGTTGGGGTATTGTTGGGCTGTTTGTGGGTTCTTTAAGTTTCATTTTTCTACCTCCTTTCCCTGTATTTTCCTATTTAACCTTTCCTATCCCTATTATTTTTGTCATGTTGGGAAGGCCACGTCTGGGGGAATGGGTGAGGAGGAGCTGGGGGCTTTCATTTGGCTGGTGTGCCACTTCCTCCCCCTTATGTTAGAGGATGGTGGCAGGGTGATACAGGGGTATCACACGGAGGCGAGGAGGCTCAGGTGGTCCAAGGTGCTGTTCCATCTGAAGAGAGTATTCAACAGCCAGCACAACGTCCACCAACTCAAGCATCGCTGGGCTGACCTTGTGGCCAGAGAGCAAGACCTGCTGGACCACCTGGGTGTGGTGATTGGTAGGCCTGTTGGAGAGTACAAATCAGACTATTGTGCACATTTAAATGCTCTGTAGTGACAGTAGCAGATTTGTTTACATGCTGGAATGAAAGTTAAATATACAGTGGCCCTGATTTATACAACATTTGCTACACATTACCATCATTTGTTGACGCAAAAGCTGCACAAACTTACAAAACACAACTTGATCCTGTAAATTAGTGCTGCTTTGACATCAACAGATGATGGTAATGTGGCTCAAACATATGTTTTATTCATGGCCTGTGAGTGTACCAGGAATGAGATGTATTTCACATGCTAAAGCAAGGAATTAATGTAGTCCCCAATTATTTGGAATACATGTCTGAACTGTATTCATGGCCATATGTGCAAAGTTCTTCCTAACCTCTGGTAATATCTTAGGCTGATACTTTGACTAGGTTTGTGCAGCATTTAAATTCAAAATGGATGCCAAAGTAATGCACATGGGATAATATCTAAATGTTTGGTGCTACTTTCCATAGCTGTAGTGTAAAAACATGAAGCAAATGCGACACATTAAAATATATAGATATATCTGGCCCTACGTTCATTGTTCCTGTGTCTTTTAATTTGCCTTGGGCAAAATTGCTGGTACAGAGCTGATGCATTTGCCATCTGTGTCACTTTATAGCCAAGCATTGTTCATAAGTTAATGGGTCATCATGGGATCCCTGAACTTGGTGAATGCATGGTCACAAAGTATTTATTTGCATGATGTTGTGCAAGGGACCCCTGACTGCTTCCATCATACATTTAAAGTGACGAAATATTTTGCTAGTTTACCTTTGGTACACCCCTGCTGATCTAGTGCAGCATTTGTACAATAGTTAACTTCTCAGTATGAAGGCTATCACTGACATGGGTGTATGCTAAGATCAGCAGACCAGCATTCCTGTGACTGCTGCCATTCCCAAGGTGCATACAAATTGAGACCTACCTCATCAAGATTGGCACAGTAGGACATTTGCTAAACCACGTTTGAATTAGGAGACAGTGTCAGTTCGTTGTATAACCACAGATCACCCAACTTGGCAAATGTAAGTTGATGAATGTGGCTACCTGTGATTTACAATACCTGATATGGGTACACAGGGCCATGAGTAACACATTTCAGGTGCAATGACTACACCTGTGCCCATGCATTCTGTCATGGATGATCAACTTAGACACTGTGTGCATATATTTGTTTGTTGTTTTGATTTAGATAAATGGCCAATCCATGTTTAGCGTAACAGTGACATCAAGTAACACACAGGATCCCTCCATCATGGTGTCATAGGGGCCATCTACGGCTCTGAATACACTGACAATGTGGCATATGTAACCTACAGACAACACAGGCCCACATATAACGGACCATAGAAAGTATAATACTTCATGAGCTAAACTCAACCCACATAAGCATCACACAGTAAAAGTTTGTCCCTTGATGCACAAGCCACAATACCTGAGTGACTGGTATTGCAGTGCACCAGGAATGTGGCTTTGCATGTCTCTCATAACAACAAATGAAGAAATGGAGTACCCTCTATAAATAATTCTGCACCCAATTGAGTAATCATGTTTGTCATCACATGATTGTTAGGGCCAGTGCATGTGTGCATATGTGTGTCTATCACTCACTGGAGTGACAGTGTCAATACATGTTTGCAGTGGTATGTCTGTTGGGGTGTCTACATGCCTGAGGATGCTGGTCTACTATATAAAATGTCACACACAGTGAGTTTTTGTTCCAGGTTTTGTACCGTGAGCAGACATTGAGCACATTTCACCCTTCCATGTTTTACAGGTGGACCAGCCCCCTTCACAATTGGAAAAGTGGCTCGATTTGCGGACCCAGACATATCCAGTAAGTGTTGATATGTTAGTTCTGTGTTGTGTTTGCAGCTGTTCTGGGATTGACTCCTGTGTATCGGACACATAGCAAGGTATGATGTGCTGGCACATGATCTGATATGTGACTTGACTGGAGTTTGACATTTTGTTCCATTTATGAGTTGGACAATCAGTGGTGGAGAGTCATATTTTGGGAATCTAGTGCTGTGCTGTAGGAATGGGCAGGTGAACAGGGTGATATGTGTTGCTACATTTATGCCAATGAAATTTTTAGAGATAGCCATTTTCATGATTTAGTCAGCAAGTCATACCCTGATTCACACAGACCAGTGATGCCGAAGTATTACCCACAGACTTGAGCCTCCCTGTTAACTAATGAGCATGTCGGACTGTATGTTTTACTTCCTAGCAGCATCTAGCTCCACATGTTGTGCTACGTTTATGTGGCACTTGAGTAGAATGTCATAGGTGTGCATGCAGCTCAAGCCCAGATGGGTGCTTGCATCTAAGTGCTTGTTTTTGGAAAGTGAGATCAAATGATGTTGACAATTATCCGCAATTAGGAACATAAATGTGGGTGTGATTGACCAATGTTTGTGTCTATCCTAGTTGGCAGCCCTCCGTACCTGCGGTGGACTGACTAAAACCATGGACAGCTGTCCACAGCTTCCTGGCTGTCCTTGATGTTTGAAAGTATGTGTTGCATGTCCATCACCCCCTGAGGCACAGTGTTAGGTTTATGAAATATGTGTATCTAGGTGTGAGGATCCCAGTGTAGAAGAAAGGCATGTAATTCCAACATTCATTAGTTCCAAACTAGGATACTCCCTCATGATTAGCAACTGCATACCATCCTGGCAATTCCATTTAGAAATCGCAGATCTTGTTGCCCTTGATTGTCATCCAGAAGATAGTCATTAGTTGGCCTGTCACAAGTGGAGGACTTGCAGCATTTGTTATGTGACTAATGGCAGAACAATGATGCATAGATTATTTAAGTAGGTACACACCTTTTTGAGCATTGCTGTGCAGTTAGATAGGAGATGTGTAGGCTGTGTTGACATGTCTTCCTCAGGGACAATCTATGATCTGTACTGTGATTTGGACTGTTTAAGCTAATGTTGAGAAAGTGTTAGAATATCATCAGTAGATGTATCACACAATGATGTAACTAATGTTTGGCTTCCTCTATTTTTACAGCTGTCAACATGGATGCCAATTCAGATCAGGGAATTCCAGAGGAGGGCAATGCGTTACCGCCACATTCTGGATGTGGAGTCTGGGTTCCACAACATGGCACGGCATTATCGCAATGAGAGAGACACAGGGGTCTGGAGGGCATTTGCCCAAAGGGGGCCATCCTTGCCCATAACTGCCACCACCACCAGCACTACCACTCCGACCATAGTAGCACCAAGGATGACAGCCACTGTTGCAGGTCCCTCTACATCACCAGCTCCAGGCCCACAGACAACAGCTCGTGCACCTCCCCCTCCAAGCACGGTACCGGCACCAGCACAACCATCCACTAGTGGCACACAGACAACCCCTGCTGCAGTCATAGACAATGCTGAATTTGTGAACATGAGACGTGACATTCAACGGATGTTGCGCAGAATGGACAGGCTACAGCAGGAGGTGTCCTGCAATAGCAGGAGACTACGTGGGATAAAGAAGATCTTGCGGAGGGCAAACTTGTGACTTTGAGACCCTCAGCCGTGATTCTCTCCCCTCCCTCCTCTTTCCTGGCTCTTATATTTAGTGGGTTTAGGTGGCTTAGTGTTAGGTTAGAATAGGCTGTTAAGTTAGTATGAGTGGGTTGGGGGTGGAGGGGATTATATTTTTTCATGTGTTTTTTTGTGGGTGGGTGGGGGATGATGTTGGGGTTTATGTGTATAAAAATTAAAAAAATCCCCCCCTAAACAAAAAATAAAATATATATATATATATATATTTGTTTAGAATAAGATAGTATGTGTTTAGGTTAGTATATGTTGTCCTACATGTGTCCCGTCATATAAGGGAGGTGGTGGGTTGATGTTTAGAGTGTTTAGTTAAATGTGATAAGTAAGTTTAGATTAGGGTGGTCATTCTGACCCTGGCGGTCTTTGACCGCCAGGGCGGAGGACCGCGGGAGCACCGCCGACAGGCCGGCGGTGCTCCAATGGGGATTCCGACCGCGGCGGTAAAGCCGCGGTCGGACCGGCACCACTGGCGGGGTCCCGCCAGTGTACCGCGGCCCCATTGAATCCTCCGCGGCGGCGCAGCTTGCTGCACCGCCGCGGGGATTCCGACCCCCCCTACCGCCATCCAGATCCCGGCGGTCGGACCGCCGAGATCCGGATGGCGGTAGGGGGGGTCGCGGGGCCCCTGGGGGCCCCTGCAGTGCCCATGCCACTGGCATGGGCATTGCAGGGGCCCCCGTAAGAGGGCCCCTAAATGTATTTCACTGTCTGCTGCGCAGACAGTGAAATACGCGACGGGTGCAACTGCACCCGTCGCACAGCTTCCACTCCGCCGGCTCGATTCCGAGCCGGCTTCATCGTGGAAGCCTCTTTCCCGCTGGGCTGGCTGGCGGTCTGAAGGCGACCGCCCGCCAGCCCAGCGGGAAAGTCAGAATTACCGCCGCGGTCTTTCGACCGCGGAACGGTAACCTGACGGCGGGACTTTGGCGGTCGGCCTCCGCCGCCCGCCAAGGTCAGAATGAGGGCCTAGGCTAGTTAGGGCCAGTTGGGGGTAATGTGTAGTTAGGATTGGTTAGGTTAGTTAAGGTGTTTCCCCTAGTTTTAATATCCTTTTTTACTGTTAAATAAATATTTAGGTACTCCTTTACAGTACATGTCATATGGTTGGGGATTAGGGCCTTGACATGGGTGAACAGTGTCAATTTAGAATTTGCATTTGGGTTCCATCCTGCATCCAAATCCCATTATTGACATGGTTATTCCCAATTCCAATTGAGCTGTCACATTGGCAGCTACACCAAAGCTACTTCTCTATGCATCTGCCATCCATTGCACCCACCACTCAAGGTTACTATGATTCCCAATGTGTTGTTAAGTTTGGATGTGTGTTATCAATCTGTCATCGTTCAAGACCAGATTTGGAACCTTGGGCACTGTGGTACATCTGCCTGCAACCCAGGCAAGCACCCCGCCTGCGCCCAGGCCAATCCCAAACACACACACGGACCTTTCACATGCCACTCATGCCATTTCTCCTGCACTCACACCAACACCAGCAACACCAACAAGCACCAACAAGCACCACAACACCAAACCCAAACCCCCCAATCACCTCAACTGCATCCTCCTTAACACCCGCTCCGTCCACAAGCATGCCATCGAGCTTTGGGACCTGCTCACCACAAACTCTCCTGACATCGCCTTCCTCACTGAAACATGGATGAACTCCTCATCAGAACCCGACATCGCCATAGCCATCCCAGAAGATTACAAAATCAACCGTAGAGACCGCACCAACAAACTAGGAGGATGTATCACCATAATACACATAAACACCATCAAATGTAAATAGAGAGTCTGGGGGCTCATTGTGATGCTGGTGAATTCTTCACAAACCTTTCAACCTGTTTGTACCATCCAACTGGCTTCTCTCGCAATTTTGGAATGTTATTGGTAAGTGATGCAAGATCACTCCTGCTCCACGGCACATGTACATAACCTCCACCAGGCATCTCTCTCAAAAGAGAAAACCTCAACGCATCCCTCTGCTTCAACCTGAGGTAGCTCAACTGAAAGTTTCTTCACCTCTTTCTTGTTCACCCATTTGGTCTCCCACTTATCCAATTCATTCCATTTCCTAATGTTATGAATCAGTTCCTTATGCCAGGTCTTTAATCTTTGTGTCCTCATCTCAGAGATATCTTTGTCACTAAAACACACTTTTGTTCAGGTCTATCTGTGCCAATTCTAGCAACTTATTATTAACTTGGCCAGCTTGTTTGGTAATATCCCAAAACATGAAAGTGAGCTCATCTTCTTAATATGTTTCTAGCCTCTCCAACCCAAGATTTCCAACCATCATCGTCTCCAGCCCCGCCACTAGTTTTGTCACATCTAAAATTCTCTCTCCTGGGGGTGATGGAAGTATTCACTTGCTCCTCTACTACTCCCTTTAAATGGAGTATTTCCATTATAGAACTATATCCATTCATCCATCTCCTTGGCACCAATAGATTGTGTAACCACAGGAACTTTTAGGGTGGACTTGTTTCCCTGACTCAAAGGTGGTTCCCAGATGGGAGTAGTATGAATAGGCATCTTTTGATATCACCCTGTGGAAGCACATCATGACATGTTCATTGTTGCATCTGAACTTGCCCCACATGGAGTACTAGCGCACGATAGAATTAAAGGAACAAAATCCCTGGCACTCGAAACATCTGTCTTTCAGCATTCCCAGGTACATTCAGATTACACATATTTCTCCCAGGACCTTCTATCTTGTACGTAGGAACCACTGGACCAATAGTGACTGAAACTGTAAGAGCATCCACAGTACTCACTGTAGGATCAATGGGAACACATTCTCTCTGTCCTCCTCTCCAAGACCTAGAAGGCACCCCAGTAGAAAGCACTGCCACAGGACTAGGGCTCAAAGTTGTTGGGGGCAATTACAATAGCAACTGGACCACTACCACCAACATTCTGGTTTCCACTTGTATCTATTTTTATTATAAGGATGTGGACATTCTGGAAGCAGCATATCCAGAAGACTGTCTCCAGAATCCCTATCACTATCCATCGGAATCTTTTGGTTTCTTTTCTTTCAGTTTTTGTGTTGTTTTCCTTTCCTCCTCTCCCTCAGTCACATCAGTAGTCAAAGCTGGATACAGCTTGACTCCCTCTATCATGTCTGCTCTCCACCTCTTCTGGTCAGCATCCCATCTCACATCTGCATAACTCCGAACAGCTTTCTTTAGCCTACCTTGGTCTTTCTCTCTTTCTTTGAGTGCTTCACATTGTGCAGGTCTAGGAGGTGGCTTCATTTCATATATCTCTCTCTTCAAATTCTCAATAATTCACAAAATAAATGTGCCATATTGTGGGAATTTCAAAGGACCAGCCCTTTCTGTAATCTTGTTCCACTGACCAAGCCAAACACACGTACGAAGTCCTACATTCGCCACCATATAATGACCTGGTGTACCTTCCAGAGGCGCCACTTCTCCCTCCCTACTATGGATATAAACATCTTGTTGGACCTGACCCTTTTTACAGGGTCGTCCCCAAAATTCTTGCCTTCCTCCTCCTATTTTTTCTGACCTCTTGTTGTTGGCTCTAGGACTCTGAGCACTTTATCACTGCCTATCAGTGCTAAAGTGCAGGTGTTCTCCCTTCTAAAGTTGGTATGATTGGCTTGCACCTAATTGGCACATTTAATTTACCTGTAAGCCCTTGTACAGTGGTATCCCTATACCCAGGGCCTGTAAATTAAATGCTACTAGTGAGCCTGCAGAGCTGCATGCGCCACCCACAGAAGTTGCCTTTCAAACCTGTCTCAGGCCTACTAGCACAGCTCCTGCATGCGCAGTTTACTGCCACAGGGACCTGGCATCTAAATTTAATTGCCAGGCCTGGAACTCCCTTTTTACTACATGGAAGTCACCACTAAGGTAGGCCCTAGCTAACCCTATGGGGAGGGTGCTATACACGTGGAAGGTAGGACATATACCTGGTTGTGTGGCCTGTCCTGGTAGTGACAAACACCCACTGCTGTGAGTGCTGCCTTGCTCATAGGATTGCATTGGAAATGCCCTGCCTTATGTCTAGGGGGCATTGTCTGATCTATGAGGGGTAGCGTAGGCATGTTTGGTATGGCTGCAATGGTAGTGAGAAATGCTGCTTACTGGTGTAGGTGGATTTTTTATTACCATTATAGAAATGGCACTTCTAGAAAGTGGGCATTTCCCTGTGCTTATGACTCAGGTGTTCAACAGTTTGACTCCTCTCCACGTCTGGGGCAGAGTGACAGGTGGGCTTTGTGCATACATTTCGGACAGCCTGTACACAGGAAGGGTGGAGGTGTCACAGAAGTGCATCTGCATATTGAATGGCCTTCCTGAGCTGGGAGAAGGTTAGGTGGGGCACACCTGCATTTGTAAAGGCTGTGTCCTGGCCTCACACAAAGGCTCATTTACCCCCAATTGATGTCTGGAGCCTGTACAGAAGGAGAGAGGGGACACTCCTAGAACCAGTGAGGCTGGTTAGAACCTCCTCTCCCCCTTTTGTAAAAGCTTGTGCAAAACGGAGTATAAGTACAAGGGGTTTCCCCCATGTTAGGAGAGACACTAATGGACTACTGAACAAGACACAGGATGCTGCTGGAGGGACTCACCAGGAACCGCCTTGGGCTGCTGCTGTTGTACTGACCTGTGACCTGCTGGGTCACTAGGAGGAACTGACACTGACTGCAACTCTTTGTGCTGGCCTGCTTGTTTGGGCCCTAGCGCCCTGTGCTCCCTTTTGCTGTCTCCAGGGGCTGAGTGCTGAGGCCCAGAGTGAGGGAAGCATTGTGTTTTACCTTCTCCAATTTATCTGAAGCGCAGGAAGAGTGCTTTCCCTTTTGTTCACTGTAGCGCAGGAAAAGCGCTTGGCCCCTTTTCTTTGCTTAAGTGTGTTAAGAGCGCTGTCTCAGTGTCCCCGAGCAAGTAATCACCTCCGCGAACCGGGTGGGTTGCCAGGAGCCAGTGTGAACGAAGCACACCTTGATTGGTGCCCCCGGGGCGAGGAGCATAGAGAAGTGCCCCTGGGGCACAGGCTGGCACCATCTTTGAAGAAAATCACCACCGTGGCCCGGGCAGGGGTGACGGAGCCTTCCATCAGAGGCCGGGCCTGTCCAGGGGTCTGCCGTGCAGCAGAGGACCACTGGAGAGGAGGACGCCTGCCAACTAGAGCAGGGCCTGTATGTGCAGTTTGCTGCATCTAAATTTACTTGCCAGGCCTGGAACTCCCCTTTTACTTCATGGATGTCACCCCTAAGGTATGCCTTAGCTAGCCGTATGGGCAGGGTGCTATGTATGTGGAAGGCAGGACATATGCCTGGTTGTGTGGCCTGTCCTGGTAGTGACAAACACCCTATTTGGTTTCTCATTGCTGTGAGTGCTGTGAGTGCAGCCTTTCTCATTGGATTGCATTGGAAATGCCCTGCCTTATGTGTAGGGGGTACTGTCCGATCTATGAGGGGTAGCGTAGGCATGTTTGGTATGGTTGTAATGGTAGTGAGAAATGCTGCTTACTGGTGTAGGTGGATTTTTTATAGGAGGCTGTCCTGTGAGGAGACGAGCGGTCTCCGTTTGTGGAGAAGAGAGGACCTGGCGGGAGCCACCGCTCCTTCCCCGCCAGCAGCTGCGCTGCTGGGACGTGGGTGGCTGCGCCTGGCTTGGCTGCTTTTGGGCTCCGCGGGCTAGGGGGGATTACGTGTGCCCCTCCCGTTGGATGCAAAAGAAGCACCGAAGTGCTATAGCCACTCTGCCAGGAGGGGGGATAGTGCGACTCCTACCCTCTAGGCTATATTGTTGTTTTTCCCAGCCTATGACCGGATAACCCATGATGTGTGCATCGAGAACCATGACGTGACATATGTGCTAATGTGATGAATACATGAACATACAAGAAATGTTTTCATGACCTGCATGTGTTCCTCTGATATTTCATTGTTATGTACATTTATGAAGTTGTTTGGCACTTCTGGTGATAGGTGTTTTACCATGATATGTGCATTTTGGTGATAACAATGTTTTCCTGACTACTGCTTATGTTGTAGAATAACCAGTAACCTATGTGTTTCATGCTGGCCTTTGCAGACTAATAATACTGAGTAATGTTATGACAACTGCTTGTGTAGCAGGGTATTCTGACATGTTGTGTTTGGTCTAATGATCTTGTGTATAATATAGTTTATTTTTATATAACTTGGTGTTGTGTTTCCTTTGTGTATTTATTGTGTCACATGTGTTGCGTGTGTTGTGCAATCACTTTACACATTGCCTCCGTGTTAGGCCTGACTGCTCATACCAAGCTACCAAGGGGGTTAGCAGGGGTTATCCTGGTGTGTAACTCCCTCGTCCTGACTAGAGTGGGTGGGTTCTGCCTGGCTTAAGTGCATACCCTAGCCATACCCATTTCTAGCACATCTCCTGTAAACATGTCTCGTATTACTTTAAATAATTTCATTTTTCCAAACTTGTTCTGATAATTCAGTCTAATTCAACATAGCGCTGTGTCCACAATCCCTTGCTCTACCACAACCACCTATCACAGCGCAGCACCCTATGACATCACCCACCAATGGCAACCCACTACCACACTAACCGACCTATACCAGTGCGGTACACTGTGATGTAGACCTCGCTCCTCGCAGCAGTTCCCCCTCCTTTACAATCTGCATGCCCACTTTTTCCAAAGCAACACATAATAACATTCAGAGTTAACTCATAAGGTTAAAAAGGCTTTATTACAGACTGAAAGTCAGCGTTACATAAATGAGTCTCAAAATCATAGTGTAAATGTATAAAATCATCAAAGGAGAAATAAAGCGATGTACAATGTTGAATCTAGTTAGCATACACAGGACTAAAACTTCGACTGCTACAATGCAAAAGATCAGAAAATGCATGCTGTTTTGGTCACTAGAACCAAATTCTCCTGCCTAACCATTAAACTGAAATTGAACTATTCTAATATTAAAGGAGTATTTGAGAAAGGTCTGCAAACAGAAGTTTTGTAGAATATTCTGTTAAGAGAGATGTGATGGCATGAAGTAACATAGGAAATATGAGGTCTGTACCTCAAAAGGGTCCATTCATCTGTAAGAATAGAAAAGGGTCTGAATCTTTCAATAACGAAACCTTCTCTAAATCACAGTTTCCCAAGACGATGACGATACACTCAAAACTTCTCGGTTGAAACCCTAATTAAAATTAATTGGAAGTTACAGTTTCCAAACCCCTGGTACATCCCATCTTGATACTCTTCGGTCTCAGCAAATTCAAGAGAGTTACGACTGCCAAGCTTCCAGAACACTCCTCTCTTCGTCCTTGCACAGTTCGTCTCAGGCTTTCTTATCTTTCATGCACAATAAGCTTCTTGTTGACTCCATCTCAGATCCTAACACGTGCACCTTAAAAGAAACATTTAAGAAACATAATTCCACATTGAAAACTAAGCATAAAAGAAAATTATATGTGCAGGCCTTCACTCCAGCCAAGTTAATAAAACACAAATATACTTTTAGATTAAATGAATTCTAAATACTACATGTGTGAATACATGAAATGATTATGCAAAATAATACTTTAAAATCCCTAGTCTCAAATATATATATTCATAAGACACTGATTAAATGTTACATCCAAAGATGCACTCCACTCATATGCTTTGCAGTGCAGAAATTAGATAAATCATATTAAATATTATACAAAATGTGACCCCCAAATTGTGACCATCAGAAAAGGACCACCCTTCCACGTTCTTTTCTCAGGGAAGTAGTGGCACAGTCAAGTCACGCTCTGTCATGTCCCTCGTTGTGGACAACTGGCCAAGCACAAAGAGGTTCAGGTTATTTAGTGCCCATCCACTACCATGCCGCAATTGAAGTACTATTACTTCCCCCCCCCCCCCTTTCACTCTCCCTACCCACTCTGGTGCTTCCTCTCTTGAAGATTCCCACTTTAGCTGCGTCAATTCCACCACACACGTTTTTTCCCATTGCTTTTGTTTACCTTCTACACTTTACTCGTGAACAAGGTGTTGTATTACATGCCAGAACAGGCCCAGTTGACTTCTGCCATACAGGATGGTAATTGCACTGCTTGAATAAAAATCAGCGCAGATTACCCCTTGATTTACATGTGCCCCGATGTCCTCACAGCTTTCAGCTTTCACTCCTTCGTTTTCCAAATGATTTCTGTTACATCTTGCTGTGGTGACTCTCTGTACCATTTAAAATGATATTGTTTTTGCCCTAGGCATCCGTAACACTTCTGGTACTCGTGTTGATTTTTCTGCTGTTGACTCCTGCTGCAGAAAATACCCTTATCTTTAAACAGATAATATTTTTGTTCAGCTTAGAAGTCGAATCACTTGCTCATAACTGAATAGAAGAAAGCACTCTTTTTGTTTGTTTTGTGCCTGAAAGGTCACTTCTAGGTATTCAGGAATTGTTGGGGATTAGCAATCTAATGTTTCGGAGGGTTGGTAAATTCCATTCTTTTCGATTTTAGGAGCTTGAATTCCCATTTGCTGAAGACAGGCCAGGCTGCATCTTTGTTAGGGTGAAAGGTCAAGCCTTGTATAGTTCCATCACACATCAAATAAAGCCCTCTCACTGGCGATTAGTGATGTTGCATTAATGTGAGTCCATTATTTGTGTGGCTGTGGTGAACATAACACTGGTGCTTCCCAAGTACCCCCATTTTGGTTATTTTGGGTAAGGAAGATTTGGTGGCTGTGGGGGGAGGGGCTACACTTTATTTATATAGCATTTGATAGAAACAAGACTGAAATTACATCCGGAACCCATTGTGCGCTTTAGACAATATCAGTAAAGTGCAAAAGTTTGTCGATCACACCTCACTCATCAAGCATATTAGAGGCACAGTTTTGGGGAAGGGAGGAACGGCTGGAATCTATGGGAAATACTAAATTCTAATATTACTACACATTGCTCAGTCACATTTTCTGCACTATATTTTTTACTTTTGTTGCCCTGCTAAAGTATGGTTTGGGTTTGTGTTCCCAAGGGTGTGCATTTTATTTTACTTCTGATTCCATTGAACAAAATATGAAATTGATTTTAGTGACCAAAGCAACAACCATATCCATACACTGATAGCTTTTCAGATCGTGGGATTGGAAAAGTATTTCCTGCACTCTCTAGAAATTAATGGTTACCAATTTTGGTCTCAGTCAGTAAACTGAAACGCATACTCAGGCGATGCACATACCTAAAGCTCCTTTACTCCATTCACACAAGTAAATAAGGTTAACAATATTGCAGTCAGTAAATGCACATACTGCCTGTGTTGTAAATACAGCTAATGGTTTCACTGCATGTCCCTCTTTGTTAAAAGCAGTGTTAGCGAAAGGCAGGGCAGGGTTTCATCTTTCATATTATCTCAGCCTTTCAGGGGTCACCCTAGTTACTGCTCTCTCTCTCATTAGAAAAAAAAACAGCTTGAGTTGGAGTCTTTGTCCTGGTACATTGTGGGCCTCAGAGAGAAGTCACAAGACATCGCGAGAGCAAATACTTTTTTTGAAGAAGAACAACTTGTGTCGTCAAGTGTTAGGCACTTATGATTACAAGTGTGCCAAGCATGTGAACCTACAGTGCTATAAGTTACAAACCAATAGCTATAGGTTAATTAACATTTTGCTTACTGTGCATTAAACAGTGCAATAGTTTGATCTGTGATTGTGTTTTTAATATATGTACACTTGATTGAAAGCAGTTGGCGGTGTGGCTCAAAATAGAACTATTAATAAAACATCCATTGGGGCCCATTTCACTTTATACAGATTTGCTCAGGCTACTGTTTATCTAAAATATTAAGCCTTGAAGCTGCGTACAAACTATAGTTTTTAGGTCAGAGCCTCCATAATTTACAGCATCCTTCAGAGTGCACTCTTTCTGTAAACAGGCCTGTAAATATCTTGTCACATATGCTGTGCATTTAAAGACGGAGGTCAAATATCAGGCACTGTCTTCCCCTTGGAGTTTACTTTTCTTTCTCTGACTTCAAGGTGAGATCATTTATGTGACAATCCTACTGGATACTGGAGGTAGGAAAGAGGTTTTATTTCTAGCACATGACAACATTTAAATGAACTGTCTCAGTATATCAGAATTAGGAACACAAATGAAGCCCATTTTTTGTTATTTCTGAAGAGTATTAGAAACAAATGCTTTATTATGATCAAAACACATAATTCTACCCTGCACCACTCCACGCCACCTCACTCTACTATGAGCCAATCTACCCTATGCCACTGCCCTATACGCCTCCTACTCTATGCTATTCTACTCCGAGCCACTGCACTCTATGCCAATGCACTCTACACCACTGTACTGTACTCTGCATTTTCCACGACTAAACTCTACACCACTCTACTCTGAACTACTGCATTCTATGCCACTGCACTCTATGATACTACACTCTGTGCCACTCTACTCTGCATCACTCCACTCTAGGCCACTGTACTTTACAGCACTCCACTCTATCCCGCTGCACTCTACTGCACTATACTCTATGTTGCACCACTCTACACTACTCTACTTTATGCCACTCAACTGTACTCTACACTCTATGCCACTGCACTCTATGCCACTCAACTCTACTCTGCACTGTACATCACTCAACTTTACTCCACTCCGCACTGCTCCGCACCACTCTGCACCACTCTGCGCCACTCTACTCAACTCCACTTTATGCCACTGCACTCTACACCACAGCTTCTGCACCACTGCACTCTACTATGCAGCTTTCAAACCATGCCACTCCATTCTACAACATTACTTTGTCAGCTGCAAAATTCCATACCACTGTACTCAATGCCACTGCACTCTATGCCATAATACTCTGCAACACTCTGTGCCATTGCACTCTACATCAGTTCACACTACTCTATGTCACTCCACTGTATGCCACTATATACAACTCCACACTATGCCACTCCAATACACAACACTCTTTGCCACTCAATTCACCATTCCACTCTACGACACTCCACATCACTCTACTCTACACCACTATCTTTTAATCATGCTAAACAGCCACGTTGGTGTACAACATGGCTAAAACACATTGGCAAAGCTGTAGCTCTTACATAGCTGAGACCTATTGACTTTGTGAATACTTGTTTTTAAGACATTACGACTAGGCTAGGAGAAGACATCCTGTGGGCTGGGGAGATTATCCAACATGCTTTTCTAAGAAAATGTTTAGATGTAAAAGGCTACCCACAGTTTGTGAACACTTGAGTCTCAATTACATGTGCAACAGTATTGGTGCACCCAATTAAGACCTTGGGATTGATACTTATCGTATGTGATTGTCAATTACATGATTCTCTATGAAAATGGAGCACAAAATGCAGATTTTTGTTCTCTCCATAACAAACTACACCCGTACTGTATTTACCGGACCCGTTTCACCTTGTAACTTTTATCAGGTTTGAACTGCTGAAACTTATTGATGGAAAAATTCCACTTTTGGATATTATTAAAATAAACTGACTAATAATTCTGGCACTTGTGCAAATAAGGGTTTGCACAGGTATCACAATTTAACCAGGCATTAATTAACAAAACCTTCGAAGAAATTATGCCAAACCTTTAGGTGGGTTATTGACATGAAAAAGTCCATCATGGTATGATTAGAGTTTTGCATTGGGATGCAGGCCCTGATTCCCAGCCTGGAGAACAATGTCCATTACAGAGGAAACAGTAATTTGCACAAGAATCAGAATTCCAAGTTGTGCAATAATTATTTCACTGCTTCCCTGACGTATTTATTGGGATAATAAGCACAATAAAAAAGAAAATCATGCTGCTTTTGCTATGATAGATACCAAATCTGCATTTTATGCCTCACTTCCCAGACCAAAACTTAGATTAGGAGATATTTATTGTTCTATGCGAATACTTCACACAGAGTTATTAGTATTTACCATGCGTGGTAAATGCCACCCCATATCCCAACATACTCAGAATCCAAGGCTTGGTCTAAATGTCAGCTCTTTATGAGAGGTCATTAGAAAGGCAAATTAGGAATTTTGCACTTTCATTAAAAACAAACAGCCCTACACTATTGCCCACTTTGAGGACTTTGACTGCTTTCAAAAGCAGCAACCAGGTTCAACTATGGTGATGAATTAGACTGTTAATGACTTACATTTTAAATACATTGTCCTCCACCTACCTTTTTAACTAACCCTAATGTTCCATAAGGCAAGCACCTATATTTCATCCAGAAGTGTGATCGTTTGTGGTACCTGGTATAACATTTTATGAATTTCTGACAAAGTCTATTATGTTTTTCATTTATTAAGTTGATTTGAAGTCTGTTGTGCTCTGTCTAAAACCCCCAATGCCTCTAGGAGAGATAAAGCCCATAGCATGGTAAAGCTATCACATGGCATTCCAGGGGTACCCTAGGAAACATTGGTTTATCTCTGTGTATGATAAGGTGTGTGAAGGTACCATGGGAATTGAAATATTACTCCCTCTCACCTCTGACAAGAGACTGGGATCTTCACACTAATATTGATGCGTGCAAGATTTACAAATGTTTATGCATGATAGGCATAGGTCAATCTGGCAACCTGGGCAAATTTTGCCACACATAAATGGCACACTGTAAGAATAAGCATGCCTTCATGGTAACACTCATAGCTTGTGAAGCCTGTAGGATTTTTAAATGACCCTAGTCATGAGCTAGTACCTCATAATATGTTGCTGCAATGGCCAAATAAGAAGACAAGACAACCAAATGTGTCAGTATCATCATCAGCAGACAAAGTGAGTTTGATGATGTCAAACAGCCCCCTCCCACACACACACAGCAGAAGTATAGAACCCTAAGGAAGTACAAGCTACAAGTGCCGGGAAAGATGTGAGATCATAATGATGACCTGTACTGTAAATGTATAGCCTCCAACACTTTTCCACCAACCTTTGCAATATTCTAAGGCAAATGTGAAATCATCTTTGCTTATCAGAGTCCCTTTACATGCTTCTGTAGTACCAAAGAGGCGCAAATAGTACCTTAATGATCAAGACTGTTGTTTTTATAACAAGAAAGGTACAATAATGTTATAGTCAATATAACCAGTTTTAATAAAGTATGTGTGTACTATGAGATGTGTTTGTTTCTTTTGTCAAGAAATACCAATCCCTCTACCCACTGCCATGAGCAACCCATAAATGTTGCAAGCCTGTATAATGTGGACATCACAGCATTTTGCACACACTAGTACTGCAAAATATAGATCAACATGTGTGATATAAAATTATACAAAATGCAAACTATGTAAAATTTCCCAAAGTAACAAAAATGTCATTTGGGGAGAAACAAAGGCAGTGTCAAAGCATTTGAGTCTATACCTTCAAAATCAACTCTCAGGCTTTGCCCTTCGTGCAGTGTTCCATTGCTTGATAACTAGTTAGTCCTTTACAAAATACCTTTGCACACATACTGGCAATTGAACATAAGTTACAGTGAGGTTGCCAATAAAGCAGGCTGAGCAATTAGGGGTGGCTGGCTGAGGTCAAAGGATTTACCTTCTGACTTAGGCCCTCATTACGACTTTGGCAGTCTTTTCCCACAACCGCCAAAGCCATGGGCGCCAGAAGACCGACAGTGCTGGCGGTCTTCCGGCCATCATATCACAAGTACTGAAGGATTTCTGCCACATTTTGGGTGGAAATCCTCCAGTAGTCATGCTGGCTGTCGGAGGTGCAGGGGTGGTCCACCACTGGCCCCGCCAAAAGAACTCCATCAGCCATACTACAACCTGTAATATGGCCTGGCAGTGTCCTGATGGCGGGTGCTGCCAGCAGTGGAAGCACCCGTTCCCTGCCGGATGACCTCCTCACTGGACAAGGTGGGTGGGTGGGGGTGTTGTGTGTGCGTATGTTAATGTAAGTGTGTATGTGTGTTTGTATGCATGTGTGTATGCATGTGTGTATGCATGTTTGTATGTGTGTGTGTATGGGTGTTTGTATGCATGTTTTTTATGTGTGTGTGTATGGGTGTTTGTATGCATGTGTGTATGCATGTGTGCATGTGTGTGTGTATGGGTGTGTGTGTATGCGTGCTTGAATGCGTGTATGAATGTTGAAGTGAATGCGTGTATGAATGTTGAAGTGAGTGCGTGTATGAATTTTGAAGTGAGTGCATGTATGAATGTTGAAGTGAATAAGTGTATGGAAGCATGTTTGTGAACACGTGTATGGATGCTTGTGAGTGAATGCTTGCATGTCAGTGTTGGTGAATGAGTGTATCCGGGGTGCGTGAATGAGTATATGCGGGGTGTGTGTGGGTGTCTGTGTGCATGTGCGTGTATGCGGGGGTGAGGGTGCTGTTCTGGTTGGAGGTGCTGTTCTGGTAGAGGGGTGGGGGGGTTGTAGGTTCTGGTATGGAGGGGGTATTGGGCTTGCAGGGGGGAGAGTTGTCGGCCCGTGGCAGGAAAGAAATTTCCTGTCACCGGTAGCCTTTCCACCAGGGTTTTCCTGGCAGTGCTACAAACATGGAAACCCTGGTGGGAAGCCGACTCTTAATACCGCCGGCAGTCTTCATTGGTCCTCTGGGTCAGAGATGGTAATCTCAGGCTCGGTGGATCAAACCGCCCTGGCCGAACAGGCAGGGATGTGGTGGGTTGGCAGAGGCCAAACCGCCACACTCATAATGTGACGGCCTTCACCACCAGCCCGTCAGCAGTGAAACCGTCACTGTGGCCCTGGGGTCCAGAAGACCGCCACGGTTATAATGAGGGCCATAGTCTCTTTTAATTATGGGCCTTGAAAACATCCAGCAGTATAACACTGGAAGCTGTACCAGGCCATTTTCACCGATGCTGAATAAACCTCAGCTATGAGACTCCACTGATGCCTTCTATCAGGTGGAATAAAGCTCAGACCAGGACCAACGTAATTTTTTAGCTTGCTGAGGTTGCACCTTAGGTGAATAGACCCTGTGCTCCAAAGGTCAAAAATGTTCTATGTCCCAAATTTGTCTTCTCCTTGTGACCGCTTCTAAGGCTCCCTGGACCTCAGGGAAAAGACTTAGAGCCCAGGATTTACTCCATCAGCGGTCAGCACCACTGTCCAGGCAAGGTCCACTTGCCACGGTGCAACTGGTCACTCTAGAAAAAGGCTTCGTTCATGGCCCTGTAGCCACACCGGCAGTCAGCCAACTGACCCATGAAGTAGTCCTTAACCCTGAAAACAAGTGGGAGTAGAGCCAGTCATTCAGTACATCAAACAGGTCACATACAGCACACTTATTCCTCTTCTGATATTTCACAGGTTCAGATATGTCCTGAAAAGCTATGGGCGAGATGGCACTTTTATACAGCCCACTAGCCAGGGGATAGAGATGACATCTGGACACTCCCTAAACAATGGGTAAAAGGTGCTCACAGACAAACCTTTTCCCTTTTTCAGCAGGCACTGTTTGCCCACTGCAAAATATCCCTCAATGCACCTTTCTCAGAGAACATCAGTATTGCAGAAATGTTCTCCCCCTAACATCAGCCTGTGGTCCACCCAAAGGGTTTCACAAACCAGTTCACCCTCACCTTTTCTCACCCTTGTGTCTTTCAAGTTAATGAAGTTCCTGGACCCTCCTAAATTACCCTTCCTGTGATAAGCTGAGCAGTATACTTTATACCCCGGCAATCCTACTGAAAGGCTCTCTGCTCTGACACTAAGAATAGTTTCATACCCCTTCAGGAGGTGAAGCACTGGCTGAGAGAGCAGTTGCAGGCAAGCTAATGCCAAAAACTAAATAGTCTATTTGCTTTTCCCATGGAAAAGGTATAACTTTGTAAAAGCCGCTCTTCCTGTATAATTATCAAACATCTAACTTCATCATTGGTTTGTAAATATTATAAAAGCAGTGGTTGAACGGACTCTGTAGCTTATTCCAAACAAAAGTGACAAAACAAAACTTTAATAGGAAGTTAGTAAAAGCACAACACCTTTGCAGCATAGATAGTGCTTGAGGGCTAGTCAATGTAGGAACATGTCAATCTTACATTCTTACATGTTGCACTTGTAAATACTAGGCACCCTACCTTGTGGATTGCAAGACCTTCTTAAGGGTGACTTACTTAACATTTAAAAGTAGGTTTCCCTCTTGTCAAAAAGGGTTATTTTGGCAGGTCTGCCTGCAGGTTTAAAAGGTCCAGCAGTCAGGCTACACATGTACACTTGAAGCCATGTTTTCCTAGTCTATCTACTGGATGGTGTAATATGTGAGGCAATCCACAGGCGACCTTTCACTTCCATGCCATAAGTGAATTTCGTGCCTCAAATACATTGGCCTCACCTAAAAGTTAAATACACCAGTTTGAACATGTTTGAGGGGTCAAAGCACATACACCGGGGACTGAACATGAGTGCCTAGTGTGTGAAGCTTAAAACCAGCAGCATCAGTTCAACAAAATGCAGTAACAATGCAAAATGAGACATTTTCTCTGTAACCAGCATTGGAGAGATGCGATTTTGACATGAAATGCAGCTCAGAAAGTGAGCAGCTGTGTCTGGAACAAACTGTTGGAGTTTCAGGAGGTTATCTGATAGATTTAAATGACAAGCGTTTTCGTAGACAAAGCAAGGTTGCAGAAACGCTAGGACTACAGTAATGTGGTGGTTATTGGCCATGAAAGCAGAATTTTTCAGTAATCCAGGTTTCCAAAAATAAGCATGTGCCACTGTGGCAGACTCGGACAAAGTTTAATCATGTTGTGTAAATTGCATAATTTCTGGAATTTTGCATTACATTTGTTATGCGAAGTTCCTAAAATGTTATTATTACACCACGCTGTATAATTATCAGTTGCTTGCAGAAAATGTTTACATTGCACATGCAGGAATAACACAAATGAACCAAAGATGAGCCGCTGTTGCTCATGCCACTTGTGTTTTTGCGTTTTTTTGGGTGTAAAATGGGTCCTTGCATTAAAAATCGATGCAAGGGTGTATTTTGTGCTAAAATATAGTGTTAAATGAGAGATTTAGATTTTGCATAATTACATATAATTTTACAGAATTTGTATGAAATTTCAGGTAACAAAAGCAAATTACGTGAATTTTGCACACTCCTTCGTAATTCCAATATCTATTTAAACCTCTGTTTGCACAAGGATCTAAATTAGTCCTGAACTTGTAATCAGTGCCATAATGGGTTAATATAGAGCCAAAAATAAAATAACTAATATATTTTTGGTATTTGGTGACAAAAGAAGTAGAATGCCTTCATTTTGCAAAGCAGGTAAATGAAGTAGATGTAATTATTCACTCTTTGACATAGAGGCAGATACAGTGATCAAAATGTCACCAATGTTTTCACCCATTGTACTCTAGCTAAAGACTGGGATTGAACATAATCACTTTTTAGTCTAAAAAATGCAGTTTATTTTAAGAGAAGAATAGAAAAAAAACAATAACAGGAATACTTTTACAATATGGATTATAACTAAAAAAGCAAAGTTTAATCAATCACACATGTACATGTATTACTATACACCGTTATTGTAATACTACCGAGTATAATACATTAGAAAATTACATTAGAAAATTACAGTCACATAAATACATTACTATCCACATAAATATATCAAATAGGAAGTAGAAACATCATCAAGAGGGGACAGATTATAATAGAATACAAGTATTGGCAAAGCTAATTTGTCTCTCTTTGTCAATGCTTGTTGAATTACAAAAACTGGCTGCCCACAGCAGCCCATAGCCTAAAGCTATTGACTTTGCCAATACATGTACAATTCCTGTGCTACCACTGGTGAAGCCATGAGTGTTGGAATGCCGTCCTCGAATGGTATGTTTATGTATACTTTGCTATTGCTATAACTTTTCAAGCTCGCCCTCACCTTATGTCTTAGTCGTGTGTCTGGATTCAAATAGACAAGTTACTGCTATGGTTAGGGTAAGATTATGGCTGCTGCTTGAGTTGAGGTTACACCTGGATGAAACTGTCATCGAAATTCGCTAAATATCAAAATGTAATGTTATGTGAACCTTTTTCAAAATGATCTAAGAAGTAAATTCACTTACTTTTTCCCCAGCAGTAGACTTGATTGCACCGAAAATATCTGACGAGGCACATCCTGTGCCTGACCCAGCCCCTTTCTCGTATCTCATTTGACTTTTTTATGAGAAGTATTCTATCACGCAAAAAAAGTCATGAGTGTTAACAGAAAACTACATTTCTCACTAAAAGCGTAACACTAGGCAACTCCATGAAATTTTCACAACAAATCGTGAAACATCAAGGTAAAGTTATAAGCACATTCCTGAAGGTGAAGCTTGAACGACCAAGATTTAGGTTTCATAGAAAAATAGATTAAAATGTGATCATCTTATGTGTGAATCAGCAAATCAGAGTAAACCTCTGACAAAAAGTCAATTTAAGGCCGCCCTGCTACATTTATCTGTTCAGTATGAATAAATCTCTTAAATACTAAAATTAACAAACCTTAAACTAAGATATTGAACAAATAAGCACACATCACACAGAGACGTCCCCACTGTGTAGTTATAGTTCGGACCTACTTGCCAAAGGAAATTGATTTTTTGGTTTGTGTTGGACCTGGCTTTTTGACAGGGACATCCCCAAACTTTTTGCCTCCTTCCTCCTATTTTTTCTGACCTGTTGTTGTTGGCTTTTGACCTCTGAGCACTTTACCACTGCTAACCAGTGCTAAAGTGCATATGCTCTCTGTGTAAATTGTACTATTGATTGGTTTATCCATGATTGACTATTTAATTTACCTGTAAGTCCCTATTAGAGTGCACTACATGTGCCTAGGGCATGTAGATTAAATGCTACTAGTGGGCCTGCAGCACTGGTTGTGCCACCCACCTCAGTAGCCCCTTAACCTTGTCTCAGGCCTGCCATTGCAAGGCCTGTGTGTGCAGTTTCACTGCCACTTCGACTTGGCATTTAAAAGTACTTGCCAAGCCTAGAACTCTCCTTTTTCTACATATAAGTCATCCCTAATGTGTGCCCTAGGTAACCCCTAGAGCAGGGTGCTGTGTAGGTAAAAGGCAGGACATGTACCTGTGTAGTTATATGTCCTGGTAGTGTAAAACTCCTAAATTCGTTTTTACACTACTGTGAGGCCTGCTCCCTTCATAGGCTAACATTGGGGCTGCCCTCATACACTGTTGAAGTGGCAGCTGCTGATCTGAAAGGAGCAGGAAGGTCATATTTAGTATGGCCAGAGTGGTAATCTAAAATCCTGCTGACTGGTGAAGTCGGATTTAATATTACTATTCTAGAAATGCCACTTTTAGAAAGTGAGCATTTCTTTGCACTAAAAACTTGTTGTGCCCTTCAATCCACGTCTGGCTAGGTTTAGTTGACAGCTCCTTGTGCATTCACTCAGACACACCCCAAACACAGGGTACTCAGCCTCACTTGCATACATCTGCATTTTGAATGGGTCTTCCTGGGCTGGGAGGGTGGAGGGCTTGCCCTCACACAAAGGACTGCCACACCCCCTACTGGGACTCGGGCAGACAGGATTGAGCTGAAAGGGAACTTGGTGCATTTCTTAGAGACTCTTTGAAATCACCCCCACTTCAAAGGCACAACTTAGTATAAAACAGGGCCTCTGCCCTACCTCATCAGACACTTGCTGGAGAAGAAACCTGAACCAGAAACTACATCCTGCCAAGAAGAACTGCCTGGCTGCTCAAAGGACTCACCTGTCTGCTTTCTCCAAAGGACTGCTGTCTTGCTGTTGCCCTGCTGCCTTGCTGAACTCTTGTCTGGCTGTGAAAGTGCTCTCCAAGGGCTTGGATAGAGCTTGCCTCCTGTTCCTTGAAGTCTCAGGACCAAAAAGACTTCTTCCTTTCACGTGGACGCTCCGTGCGCCGAAAATTTCGACGCACAGCTTGTTTCGCGGCGAGAAAAAAAACGCCGCACACCGACGCTGATCAACGCGACGCCCTCGGGACGATCGAGACTTCGACGCACAACCTCGCAAGGACAAAGCCGCCCGACTTCCAAGGAGAAATCGACGCGACGCCTACCGTGAGTGCGAAACTTTGACGCACGGCCTCGCAAGGACAACGCCGCCCGACTTCCAAGGAGAAATCGACGCGACGCCTGCCGTGAGACCAAAATTTCGACGCACGGCCTCGCAAGGACAACGCCGCCCGACTTCCAAGGAGAAATCGACGCGACGCCTACCGTGAGATCGAAACTTCGACGCGCAGCCCCGCAGAACGACGCGCAGCCGGAAAATAAGCAGGAGAATCCACGCACAGACCCGGGACATCTGGTAATCCCCGCGATCCACAAAAAAGAGACTGTCTGCGCGCCGGAAAACGACGCCCGACTTCCCCGCGTGGAAAAGAACGACGCAAGTCTGTGTGTGCTGAGCGGAAAACGACGCACACACCCCTTTTTCCACGCATCTCTTCTCCTGTGGCCCTCTGAGGAGATTTCCCACCAGAAACCAGGTACTCTGTGCTTGAAAGACACTTTATTGCTTTTTAAAGACTTAAAGACTCTTAATATCACTTTTCAGTGATATCTTTACAAATTCGTATTGCAACTTTGATCGTTTTGACCTACAATTATCCAGATAAATATTCTATATTTTTCTAAACACTGTGTGGTGTATTTTTGTGGTGTTATACTATGGTGTTGTATGATTTATTGCACAAATGCTTTACACATTGCCTTCTAAGTTAAGCCTGACTGCTCGTGCCAAGCTACCGGAGGGTGAGCACAGGCTGATTTTGGATTGTGTGTGACTTACCCTGACTAGAGTGAGGGTTCTTGCTTGGACAGAGGACAACCTATCTGCCAACCAAAAAACCCCATTTCTAACATTGGTGATCAGCGGTGAGGATAGGACTTGTGTTTGTGCAGTGACATACAGTAGCTAAGTATTTCACTACCTACCCACAGTTGAAGGTCAACTTGATTTTTTATCTCTTTTTTGACTTTTGGTCTCTGATGTCCTCCTGGATATACTATTGATATTTTGGACTTTGGATTTTGGTTTTTGCTGGTAAGATCCTATCAGAATGGGATCGCTTACCTACTTATTCTTTTTGCCTACTGACCACCTCACTAAGGCTGACCTAAGGAAGCTTTGCAGAGAATGTGGCCTTCCTGTAGCAAAGAGATCTACTAAAGCAGAGATGCTACATGCCTACATAGTCTGGGAGGAAGACAGATGGGCAGAGAGAGAGGCAGCAAGAAACCAAATGACTAAGTACCCCTCAGAGGAGGAGGAGGACGACTCAGATGAGGAAAGAGACCCAGTGAAAAAAGAATGGCTCATGGCTCAAGCACGGTGGATGGAAGAGCTAGATGAGTTTATTGAAAGGGCTGAGGCAGCAAGTCTCTTAGCCCTGGAAGAAGAAAAGAGTGCAGCTCAAGAGCTGAGCTGTAAAGAGCTGAAACTGGAGGCCGGAAGGGCTGAGTCCAGTTCAGATGGTGGCAGCAAAAATCTTGCATCTAGTACTGCTGTAGAAGGGCACAAGCCCAGAGATGTGGTACCCAACTTGAAGAAGAGAGTTGACACACCCCAGGCGGTTCAAGGGTATGAGGTAGTTCCCGTTATGCACAGGGTCCCTGAGAAGGATTGGGGAACTGGCACAGGGAGTCATATTCCTACTGGGGAGAGGGACACTTTACTGACTCTAGCAGAGAGTGACAGAGAAAAGGGTTCCCCCCTGGTGGACGTCCTGGATATAGAGTGTAGAGACATCCCAGAAGAGTTGGGGTTGAGTGTCAGGGACAGACAGAAACTGTCTCACCAGTCTCAAGAGGGTGATGTAGAGTGCTTTTCCAAGGCTGAGTTACTAGGTGGTTGGGTGAAGGGTACTGTGGTTAATACATGTGAAGGGCAGAGTGATGTAATTGCTGGAGAGCATATGTCTGGTCCTTATTTTCCAGAGCTACGCCAACACCAGGTGGAGTGTGAGTTCTCTGACCCCAGGGAACTTACAGTGGAGGCAGACTTTTGGGTGAGTACCAGAGAGTCTGAAGAGGCATTTGGGGGTGCTCCTGAAGGGAGTGGTCTAGGTGGTTCCCGACCAAGTGAGGTGGGAGAGGATTGTAGTGTACCAGGTAGGTCTCAGAGCCTAACCTGTACCGTAGGGCCACCTTTTGAGGGAAGCCCCGCAGTGTCAGAAGAACTTGGAGGGATGACTGTAGACAGCATCCCAACAGTTCTGGTGTCTGGCAGTACCACTCCTAGTGAGGGGGTGCAGAAGTCCAGACATAGGGTTGAGAGGGGGTGGCAGACCCCAGTGGAGGATCTTGAAAGTCAGGGGTCAGCTCTGAGAGCAGAGCCCCCCAGGAATGACCCAGGTGAGACCGTTTCTGGTTTGGGGGAAACCCAGACTCTGCCGGATGGGCAGAGGTCGGGAGACCTGCGCCAACCAGACTCTTGTGTGGCCCTTGGGGACGGCGTGTCCCTTGTGGGGGGTGAGAGTGCCCCCCAGGAAGTCCTGGCATGCCAGGCAAAGATTCAACCTCAGGGTGGTGACTCTGGGTTGGATAACCGGGTTCAGAGGTTACACTTTGACCTGGTGGGGGGTAGATGTGCCCCCCAGAAAGTCCTGGAATGCCAGGCAATGGCTCAACCTCAGGGTGGTGACTCTGGGTTGGCTTACCAGGTGAAGAGGTCAAACTCTGACCTGGTGGGGGGGTAGGTGTGCCCCCCAGAAAGTCCTGGCGTGCCAGGCAGTTGTCCAACCTCAGGGTGTCGACTCTGGGTTGGATGGCCAGGTTCAGAGGTTAAACTCTGACCTGGTGGGAGGTAGGTGTGCCTCCCAGAAAGTCCTGGAGTGCCAGGCAATTGCCCAACCTCAGGGTGGTGACTCTGGGTTGGCTAACCCGGTTCAGAGGTCAAACTCTGACCTGGTGGGGGGTAGGTGTGCCCCCCAGAAAGTCCTGGTATACCAGGCAATGGTTCAACCTCAGGGTGGTGACCCTGGGTTGGAGAACCAGGCTCAGAGGTTAAACTCTGACCTGGTGGGAGGTAGGTGTGCCTCCCTGAAAGTCCTGGCCTGCCAGGCAATGGTTCAACCTCAGGGTGGTGACTCTGGGTTGGATATCCAGGTTCAGAGGTTAACCTCTGACCTGGTGGGGGGTAGGTGTGCCCCCCAGAAAGCCCTGGTGTACCAGGCAGTTGTCCAACCTCAGGATGGTGACCCTAGGTTGGAGAACCAGGTTCAGAGTTTAAACTCTGACCTGGTGGAGGGTCAGTGTACCCTCCAGGAAGTCCTGGCGTGCCAGGCGATTGTTCTACTTCAGGGTGGTAACTCTGAGTTGAATGGCCCAGTTCAGAGGTTAAACTCTGACCTGGTGGAGGGTCAGTGTGCCCTCCAGAAAGTCCTGGCGGGCCAGGCAATTGTTCAACCTCAGAGTGCTGACTCTGGGTTGGATACCCAGGTTCAGAGGTTAAACTCTGACCTGGTGGGAGGTAGGTGTGCCTCCCAAGAAGCCCTGCTGTGCCAGGCAATTGTCCAACCACAGGGTGATGACTCTGAGTTGAATGGTCAGGTGCAGAGGTTAAACTCTGACCTGGTGGAGGGTCAGTGTGCCCTCCAGGAAGTCCTGGTGTGCCAGGCAATTGTTCAACTTCAGGGTGGTGACTCTGAGTTGAATGGTCAGGTGCAGAGGTTAAACTCTGACCTGGTGGAGGGTCAGTGTGCCCTCCAGGAAGTCCTGGCGTGACAGGCAATTGTTCAACTTCAGGGTGGTGACTCTGAGTTGAATGGGCAGGTGCAGAGGTTAAACTCTGACCTGGTGGGGGGTAGGTGTGCCTCCCAGGAAGTCCTGGTTTGCCAGGCGGTGATCCAGTCTGAGGGTACAGACCCTGGGCTGGAAGACCAGGTTCAGGGTGTCCCCCCGGACCTGGAGGGAGGGGCTACTGATAACAGTGCCCCTACCATGTTGTCTTCTGAGGAGGCCACTCCTAGTTGGAGGGTGCTGGACCCCAGAAGGGAGGGCAGGGGGAGGGAAGCCTCACCCCGGGCCCTAGTCCAACCTGAAGGTACAGACCCCAGGTTGGAGGGCCAGTGGCAGGTTAATAGCCCTGCACTGGTGGAGGAATGGTACAGGGCGACTTCTGTAAGCCCCCTGGCCATGTTGGACTCTGGGGGTACCGCTCCAGGAGGGAGGGTACAAAGCCCCAGAGGGGAGGACCAGGTTCAGGCTGTCATCCCTGACCTGGTGGAAGGGAGAGTGGTTAAAGGGTGCCCAGCACCTGGGGCTACCGCCCCCCACTCTCCACAGCCACAGTGGTTGGAGAGCTTTGAGAGGCCTGGGGCCTGGCTCTCATCCCTGGCAGCTGTCAGTAATCACTGTGGCTTGCTGTCCGGGTGGACAGAGTTATCCCTGGGGAGGGGACAAGTGTCACACCCCAGGGGTAGAGTGGGCAACACCACTATGTTGGTCATGGGGGTACTATCCTGCTCCTGGGATACATCTGTGAGCAAAGTAAGGTTAGGTGCTGCACAGATGGGATCCGCAGGAAAGGAGAAAGGTTCCCCATGGATGGGCTTAGTGGGCCCTGAGAGTATGGACAGAGGGATCCAAGGGGAGTCAGGAAGGCGAAGAACTGGAGCATGCCCCTGCTGTTGTGGGCCTGGGTCCTTGTTCTGTCGCCTCAAACAGGGAAGTACATCAGGATAGTGATTGTTCTCCCCTGGCTTTAGGCTGGTGGGGGGTCATGTTGGACCTGGCTTTTTGACAGGGACATCCCCAAACTTTTTGCCTCCTTCCTCCTATTTTTTCTGACCTGTTGTTGTTGGCTTTTGACCTCTGAGCACTTTACCACTGCTAACCAGTGCTAAAGTGCATATGCTCTCTGTGTAAATTGTACTATTGATTGGTTTATCCATGATTGACTATTTAATTTACCTGTAAGTCCCTATTAGAGTGCACTACATGTGCCTAGGGCATGTAGATTAAATGCTACTAGTGGGCCTGCAGCACTGGTTGTGCCACCCACCTCAGTAGCCCCTTAACCTTGTCTCAGGCCTGCCATTGCAAGGCCTGTGTGTGCAGTTTCACTGCCACTTCGACTTGGCATTTAAAAGTACTTGCCAAGCCTAGAACTCTCCTTTTTCTACATATAAGTCATCCCTAATGTGTGCCCTAGGTAACCCCTAGAGCAGGGTGCTGTGTAGGTAAAAGGCAGGACATGTACCTGTGTAGTTATATGTCCTGGTAGTGTAAAACTCCTAAATTCGTTTTTACACTACTGTGAGGCCTGCTCCCTTCATAGGCTAACATTGGGGCTGCCCTCATACACTGTTGAAGTGGCAGCTGCTGATCTGAAAGGAGCAGGAAGGTCATATTTAGTATGGCCAGAGTGGTAATCTAAAATCCTGCTGACTGGTGAAGTCGGATTTAATATTACTATTCTAGAAATGCCACTTTTAGAAAGTGAGCATTTCTTTGCACTAAAAACTTGTTGTGCCCTTCAATCCACGTCTGGCTAGGTTTAGTTGACAGCTCCTTGTGCATTCACTCAGACACACCCCAAACACAGGGTACTCAGCCTCACTTGCATACATCTGCATTTTGAATGGGTCTTCCTGGGCTGGGAGGGTGGAGGGCCTGCCCTCACACAAAGGACTGCCACACCCCCTACTGGGACTCGGGCAGACAGGATTGAGCTGAAAGGGAACTTGGTGCATTTCTTAGAGACTCTTTGAAATCACCCCCACTTCAAAGGCACAACTTAGTATAAAACAGGGCCTCTGCCCTACCTCATCAGACACTTGCTGGAGAAGAAACCTGAACCAGAAACTACATCCTGCCAAGAAGAACTGCCTGGCTGCTCAAAGGACTCACCTGTCTGCTTTCTCCAAAGGACTGCTGTCTTGCTGTTGCCCTGCTGCCTTGCTGAACTCTTGTCTGGCTGTGAAAGTGCTCTCCAAGGGCTTGGATAGAGCTTGCCTCCTGTTCCTTGAAGTCTCAGGACCAAAAAGACTTCTTCCTTTCACGTGGACGCTCCGTGCGCCGAAAATTTCGACGCACAGCTTGTTTCGCGGCGAGAAAAAAAACGCCGCACACCGACGCTGATCAACGCGACGCCCTCGGGACGATCGAGACTTCGGCGCACAACCTCGCAAGGACAAAGCCGCCCGACTTCCAAGGAGAAATCGACGCGACGCCTACCGTGAGTGCGAAACTTTGACGCACGGCCTCGCAAGGACAACGCCGCCCGACTTCCAAGGAGAAATCGACGCGACGCCTGCCGTGAGACCAAAATTTCGACGCACGGCCTCGCAAGGACAACGCCGCCCGACTTCCAAGGAGAAATCGACGCGACGCCTACCGTGAGATCGAAACTTCGACGCGCAGCCCCGCAGAACGACGCGCAGCCGGAAAATAAGCAGGAGAATCCAAGCACAGACCCGGGACATCTGGTAATCCCCGCGATCCACAAAAAAGAGACTGTCTGCGCGCCGGAAAACGACGCCCGACTTCCCCGCGTGGAAAAGAACGACGCAAGTCTGTGTGTGCTGAGCGGAAAACGACGCACACACCCCTTTTTCCACGCATCTCTTCTCCTGTGGCCCTCTGAGGAGATTTCCCACCAGAAACCAGGTACTCTGTGCTTGAAAGACACTTTATTGCTTTTTAAAGACTTAAAGACTCTTAATATCACTTTTCAGTGATATCTTTACAAATTCGTATTGCAACTTTGATCGTTTTGACCTACAATTATCCAGATAAATATTCTATATTTTTCTAAACACTGTGTGGTGTATTTTTGTGGTGTTATACTATGGTGTTGTATGATTTATTGCACAAATGCTTTACACATTGCCTTCTAAGTTAAGCCTGACTGCTCGTGCCAAGCTACCGGAGGGTGAGCACAGGCTGATTTTGGATTGTGTGTGACTTACCCTGACTAGAGTGAGGGTTCTTGCTTGGACAGAGGACAACCTATCTGCCAACCAAAAAACCCCATTTCTAACAGTTTGCTAATAACTTTGCCACTGTTTCATATATATTTGCAAAACTTGAAAAAAAAATCATCCACCTCAGATCGTTCCTTAAAAGTTTCACAGAGATCAATCAAGCAAGGCCGAGATAGAAGTGGGTTTCCAAAGCACAATTTCCCATGCAATTTGCATCGCAAGTTTTAGACACCATTACAGGCACACACAAAAAAAAATACAACATTTGGCAGAAAGCTAGATCTTTGCTCAGTGAGTGTGCTTTTTGTAATTTGGTGTCATTCTTCTTCATCAGTTTTTGAGAAATTAAAGTTCAAAATTTAGAGATATCTGAACAGTTGGGCTAAAATAAAAACAATCAGGCTTTCTAATTTGCTGAGGGAGCTTTCTCAGAGCAAGCACTCTGACCAGCTGGATGCCACATGAAAAGAAATATTGTGGCAGCAATTACAGGACTTGAGGACGTGGTCCCATGTCCTGTAAATATTTGTTTTTAAATAACATAAGGACCGAGGGCAGAGACTCCCTGCCTCCCTAGCCCTTGTGGCTTGTGGAGGTGGAGGCTGACTCCCAAAGGGATCCCATGGGCTAAAAGTTAAAAATAAGGATTTTTTTTACCACAATCCTGCAATTCTCCTAAGGATTGCAGTAACAAAATGGTGCCTGGTTCTATTTGATGTAAAAAAAAAAACTGGGTGGTCTAGGGCCTTAGGGTGTCAGCATTTAATAAACATTTATTGGGAAGGGGGAGTGGAGCACCCACCCCAAGCCATGTAATGGCCCCAGGGACCTTATCCCCAGGGGATTATTGAGAACTGGTATCTCAAGGACCCCATTCCCAGGTACACAAAGTTGCTGGCATGTTAAACACCCCCCACCCATGTCTGCAGCAGGTCAGTCACACCAGCTGCACAGTTGCCTGTCCACCCTCAACACGGAGAGAGCAGGCAGGTAAACACTGTTTTTCTCTCACCTGCAGGAACAAAAGGAAAAAGGTCCTCCCTTCCAGCTGGAGCAGAAACAGAATGCCCACTGCTATGCCCCAGATGACAGGGGCTGCATGAGGGGAGCTGGCAGGGCTGCAAGAGTCCTGAAGCTCCCGCTGAAACCCCCAACAAAAAACAATCTCTGGGTTTTCCTGGGTGGGACTGAGACACTTAAAAATGCAGCGCAAGGCTGCTAAAATCAGCAATAAGTGGGCGGCTGGAGCTCCTTCTTTATTATTTACTGCTCCTGCGAGCACCCCATAATGCTCTTTAGAAGCTAATCTCCTTATTTTCCTTTGGTTTGGTGGTTGCCCAGTCTTGGCAGAGCCACCACTAACTAATATATTTTATAAGTGTTGTGGGAGCATTGCACAGAGTGCAACCGCATTCCAGTATTATTTTTAAGTATCGTGTTTCCTGGGGTCTATAGAACATGGCCCAAGGACATTTTTTTACTATTTACACGGAATCTCAGACCTGGAACTTTTGCTCTTCAGTTCACGATTACAGGGACCCCCTGTAGTTAGTGTTAGGACTAGGAGTGCATTATGTGCCCTGAGGAATGTAAAAGAAAGTCCCTAACACGTGTGCCCTACTGTTTGTAATAATATTTTATTTAAAGGTTTTTACATTCATATTAGGATACTTGTCAATAATAATGAAAGTCTCTGAAGGTTATATTCTAACATGAGTGACCCCTTGACAAACCCAAGAGGCTAGCCTTGAATGCTGATATCTTAACAAAGGGCTAATGCCCTATGGCTTAAAAAACTAGAAATTCACTGAAGAAACAAAGGTGAAAGTGACATTATAGTTAGGTAACACATACTTTTATGCTAAAATACACACTAAAATCCGTCAGTGTATAGCTAACTGAAGCAATTATAACTTGTGTCCTAGCCATGCACTGTGGATGATATCATATCACTCATGGCATGTTCTATGACATCATTGAGACCATCATTGCAACGTTTGCAATAGCACCATTGATGAGAACACTGCATGGTTACTTCAGTTAACTATACCTGGCAAATTTCAGTTTTTTAGATTAAATGTTATGCTATCTAGCTATAACGCCACTTTAACCTTTTTCACGAATACGTTACTTATATATAAATCCATGTAGCTGAAAAAGGCATTTCTAGCGGTGACCCAAAGAAAGGGAAGGCAGGGTGCGCCCTAGTTTTTAAAACAAATTCAATCGAACTCTGAATTACAGATGTCCTACAAACCTAGGATAACGAAGAAGTATTCACTTGTCCAGCAAGTGGAATAAAACCAGAACAAAAGGGGAATCCAAACACTGCTATGCTATTTTCTCATTGAAAAGAACAGCCACAAACGCCATGTCAACTGTTTGGCTGAGATTTGTTTTAGAAAGAAGTAATCACAGCCTTTTGTCTGCATGTCTGCAGTAGGCACTGTTACCTTTTGCATGGCTGTCCTGGATGGATGCACTGACGGCAATCTAAGTGGAGTATCCTGACTGAATATGAACAACGAATTTGTCAGTGTGTGACAGGCTGACAGCACAGCTCCCAGCTGCTTGTCCGCTGTTGTTAAATCAGTACCTTGTCTAAGTGTTCTGCAAGAGGCAATCTGCTCTTTCCATTCGCGGAGGCAGGTTGCCAGTTAAAAAACAAGCACTAGCTTTAGGCAGCACTGCCATAATGCATTGAAAAGATGCAGTCTAAACATTTGTGTTCACCTAAGGCCACACGTAAAAGCACTTGCAAGTGCAGGATTCAAGCTGAGCCTAAATAAGACAAAGGCTCACCACAGGCAATGCTCACAAGCTTGAATTAATTTGAACGTGGCTTAATGGAGTGCACTGCCACCAACCAGGAGCAATTTTAATTGTGGGAGAGGGGGGCAGTACGGAGATGAGAACGTTTAGCCACCCTCCTAAATTGATGTTCATGTTTAATGCAAACCTTATGTTTATGAACAGTAAACAGCATAATGCATTTTTAGAACGGTATGCTTGTTGCCAAACCGGTTATTTCATATTATTTTGGAAGGGAAAAATTGGACAGAGTTGTTTTACAAAGGAAAAAAATCATGACACTGTTATTGCTACTGTCTATTATTTCACGCGGTACTGTATTCCTCTGTTGCTTTTAGATCTACCCCACCTACTTTCCATCCAGCTCAAGGATAGCCCTCCCCGCCACCCTCTCGGCTTCATTGAGAATCAGTCCGTGGAGAAGCGGAAAGACAGTGGAGGTTCTTGCAATAGGCTGAGAAGCATGGGGGCAAGTAATGCTTTCCAGCCTTCCTTCCTTCTGTGCCATTAGTTGCCCAACCCAAGCATCTACCAAAAGTAGGTAGGCAATTCAGTGCCACTGCTACCAAGCTATTTTAGAATTGTGGTTATTGATGATTACCAAAATTGCAATTGTTCCTGACAATAACAAACTATACTCCTCACAATGTAGTTTATTCACTACAGCATTTGGCAACAGTACTAATGAGACGAGAGAAACAGTGTGCGTATACATTTTTAAATACCATTTGTTTTGTAATAATAGAAGCGTTCGATGTAATTTTTTGCACTGTGATCATTTGTTCGAGCACATTTCTAAATTGAGGGGCTTTTTTTAATCAAGAGGTTGCCCCAGCTTTGCATCACATAGTGCAACACAGGGCCTGCGCAAACAATAATATTTTTTAAAATGACACATCTGGACTAATGCATTGTTTTTTAAGGATTGCATGGGGCAAAATCTGTGCTGAATCCAGCTGTGTCAAGCAGGAATTCATATATGCAATATAGGCATTCCTGGGCAAAATCCAATGCAACCTTCAGACAGTGGTATTTATGGGTGTAGCACAGCCTCATGCATTGTGGAGTAGAGCAACACATTGCTAGAAATGTGCCAGAATTGCTGCACATGGGCAACCAAGATGCAGGAAATCTACAGTGGCCATCATACGATCTCTGAACCATCGCAGTACACTCTGGCAAGCTCAACTACACCATAGAGGTTGTTATACTGCAACTGGGAGTAGGCAGGAGACCACCATGCAGGCAGAGAAGGAGGAAGGAGAGTGATTTACAGCAGTGCATATCCCTAAAGAGGGAAATACTGGAGACTATTGGGCCAAGTCTCCAGCCAGCCAGCAAGTGGAAGGACCAATACCATCCCAGCACATGTAGAATTGATGGCTGTGTTCCATATTTTGGCATCAGGATTGTTCCTAATCTCATAAACCAGATGGGCTGGTACTTCTGAGAGTGCATTTTCTGCTTTTATGCCATCTGTTTTGGGTGCCATAACAAAACTGACCCCACGTTACCTTCTATTCCCAAAAACTAACAAACAGCGATTGGCTACCAAGCAAGGGTTCTACAACGTTACAGGATTCCTCCATGGGATTGGTGCCATTGATTGCACACATGTGCAATTTATGCCTACTGCAGACACTGCGCACCTTCACAGGAACCACAAACATAATTATTCCATAAATGTCTAGACAGTAGTGGACTATCAAGGACTGTACAGAAATATCTTAGCGAAATAGCCTAGAAGTGCCCATGATGCCTACATTTTCCACCACAATTCCATCAATGAGAGGTTTGAGAATGGCAGATATGGGAATGCCCTACTAATTGGTAAGGGAAGCAGAATTATCTAAAATTTGAATAACATATAAGGAATGACTGAATACCCTTCTCTGTGTTTGTGTATGGATTGTGTGTGATGTGTTACTAGTGGTAGCATTTCACTCAAACATGTATCCAATTATGGCCCATTGAGTGATTCCCTCACAGATTCTGCAATGGAAGTAGGATAAACCACAGTGCTAAGTACTTTATCAGGTCATACTGTGTGAACGGTCAGAATCTCAATTTGCTCAAATTCATTTACAGAAAATCATGTACTCCACATGCTTTTTTAAGGAACAACCTCCAAAATGTTTGAGATGTTTGAATATTTGGTAATTCCCTTAATTTCAAATTGTTGTTGCTGAAAACTTGTTATCCTAAGTATATGTTTCACACATGGCAGTCGATCTGTAGGCTGATTAATTTGCTAGGACTCCAAATGGGAAAAGAACATCAAATACCTATGACTGTCATACACTGAAAGTGTAGGATCAAATATTGTAACAAATATTTATTCTAGGTACATATGTGATACTAAAAGAGCAAATGGTAGGTATTTACCGGCCATTACAATATTCAAAGCCTAATCATACACATACATAATAAGGCACATTGACATTCTTCATTTCATTTCATTTTCTCATCTGTATTCAATTATTAAAAGAATAATCATAAAAGAACAAAACATCAGGAGGCAACATACATTTGTTGAAACAATAAACAAAATCCACTGGACAAGATTACAAATTCACAAGGTTACACCAAAGTAATGCATTAAAAAAAATATTTAAAAAACAACATTAGAACTTACAGCAGGGTCAGCAACTTTACAGAGGTAATAGAAAGCGGGCCTACATTGCCGGAACCCCCAAGACTTAAAGAAGACGTAATAAAAATCTGCGTCTAAATGGTTCATAATATTTACAAAAGAGGGTAAAGTGCATCAGGGTTTGGAGGGAGGAATCATCACAAGAACACACCAAAATACATTCAGTATCATACTGTCCTTGGAGAAAACAGAGACTGTGTCTGATAGAGTCTAGCTGTAAACTAGTTCAAAGTGTTCTCTACCAAATGCTATCCACTTGATGGAGATATGGTTCAATACCCTGACACATCTTGAACAATATATAGGTTCTCAAGGAGGGTTTTCAAGTTCCCTCGTCTCTCTAGCTGCAGATACTAATCTAATAAATTCCTGTTTAACCCAGCCAGCCTTCCTTTTATTGCAGGAATGTGGAAATAAAAAAAGTTCCAGTCTTCCCAATCTGTTGGCAATACACCTAATATCTATCAGCTATGGGATTTAGGTGGTCATTCCAACCGCGGCGGGCGGCGGTAGCCGCCCACCTGGCGGGAACCGCTGAATGACCGCACCGCGGTCAAAAGACCGCGGCGGCCATTCTGGCTTTCCCGCTGGGCCGGCGGGCGACCGCCAAAAGGCCGCCCGCCGGCCCAGCGGGAAAGACCCAGCAACGATGAAGCCGGCTCCGAATGGAGCCGGCGGAGTTGCTGGGGTGCGACGGGTGCAGTGGCACCCGTCGCGATTTTCAGTGTCTGCAAAGCAGACACTGAAAATCATTATGGGGCCCTGTTAGGGGGCCCCTGCACTGCCCATGCCGGTGGCATGGGCAGTGCAGGGGCCCCCAGGGGCCCCACGACACCCGTTCCCGCCATCCTGTTCCTGGCGGTAACAACCGCCAGGAACAGGGTGGCGGGTAGGGGGTCGGAATCCCCATGGCGGCGCTGCAAGCAGCGCCGCCATGGAGGATTCCCTGGGCCAGGGGAAAACCGGCGGGAAACTGCCGGTTCCCCTTTTCTGACCGCGGCTTTACCGCCGCGGTCAGAATGGCCCAGGAAGCACCGCCAGCCTGTTGGCGGTGCTTCCGCGGTCGTTGGCCCTGGCGGTCGGTGACCGCCAGGGTCAGAATGACCCCCTTAGTGGCCAAAGTCACATGCCAGACAGAAATCACATCGCTGTTAAATTTGGTGTGTGTATTGCCCCAGAACCACAGTAACAATGGTGTAAACTTGATGTTCCACGAAACCTACACCAAGTTCTTCATGTAAAAAAAAACTGTGGAATTCCAGACCCCATACCAAGCAGTTGCTGACAAAATTGGATCTCCTCCTGCTTTAGACCATGGCAATCCCGATACCCCCATGTGGATGCCCCAAAGGTTAAAATGGGTATACATTTGAGTTTAAACATCTCTAATAATGGCGGAATTGGTTTATTATCAACTCCTGAAGCCAACTTGAAAAAAGTCCCCACCTAAACTGTAAAGCAAGATCACCGGTTCGAGAGACACGGTAGCCAACTGCCTTAGGAGTCAAAAGTTATCCCCAAATATGAAAACTCATTGACCCGGCTGATAGACTGCCTCTTTATCACCATGGGCCCAATTGTCCCCTGGGGACTTACCACATACCATGTAATGTGTTTTCGATATATTGAATTGGAGGGCTAGGTCACCCATATATTTGACAAAAGTATTAATAAGACACCGTAAACCACTGGGAGTCTGAGAAAGTGAAACCGTGTCATCAGCGTATAGTAGGCATATCACCTGTTTACCATTCGCTGCTGGGAACTCCTGGCCCGGGGGGGCTAAAAAGGGATGCAGACCATTATATATAAAAGAAATCAAATTGAGGCCAAAACACACCTTTTGTCGCACATCCATAAAAAGATTTAAAGAATCAGTGTATTCACCTTCCATACCATACCTGACAAATGTGTTAACCCCCTCATGTAGAGCCAGTAAAAATTCAACAATCAAGTGGGGCAGACCAACTTCAAGAGTATTCCCCAAAGTTTAGAATGAGTGACCCAATCAAAGGTGCTACTGAGGTTCATAAAAGCGAGGTATAGGGTTCCTTTTTTGTCAATCATATATTTCCCAGTGATCAGATGCAAGTTTATGCACTGCTCTTGGGTCCCAAAGCCTTCGAAGAACTCATACTATGCAAAACTGAGAATATTGTTTTCTTGGGCCAAGTTCTCAATTTTAATTAGGATAATACACCCCAATATCTTGACTATGGATTCCAATAAAAATATGGGTCTATAACATTTGAGGCCCTACTGTTTCCTTTCTTGAAAATAGGTACTATACATGCAGATTGCAATAAGGTGAGTATTTCCTCGGAGGTGTCAGCATTAAGAACATTAGTGATAACGGGGACACACATATCGATGTTCTCTTTATAGAGGTCCCGTGGCACCCCATGAAGACCTAGCGCCTTTTTAGATGGGCTCGCCTCAATAGCCACTACCACCTCTTCCAAATGAAATCTAATATCCAAAGGGAAGCGAAAGATGAAATTGCTCCCACCCTTCCCTGAGTGGACCCCATAGGAATCAATCTGACTGAAGTGGTCGTGCCAGCATTCAGGGGAAATATTGGATCCTAAACCCTCCGAGGTTGCTCCACTAAGGTTCCCTTTATTCACAATGCTCCAAAAACCCATGGCATCCTTCAGTTTACAAGCCTCCACAAGGTTCTCACATATTTTCCTCTTAATCCCCTGTTTCCTGTCTTTAATAGCTTGTTTATAATCATGCTTAGCAGCTGCCACCAGTATTTCGTCTCTAAGTTCCTTGCTAAGGGCCAGGCAAGCTTCTTGTTCACAGATTTACATGAACTGTCAAACCATATAGGATAGAGGTTCTGTTCAAGTTTCTGGCTGCTCTGAATCAAGTCCCTTACTGAGCTGTTCAGTTTTCCAAAAGGCAGAAGGGTTTCAGATGGGGAGGGATTATTTGCCAATAAGGTATCCAGAATTGGGCCATGATTAGATTTTACCATTGTGATCAATATGGATAGAGTGTGAGTCTTTGCCAGCTGATCCTGAGCCTATTATCCTTGATGACCAAACCTTTTGGTCCTATTAAATCACAAGGGCATCTGTAAACAGGTACATCAAGAACCATTACTATGGGGTGTGGTCAATATTCTTATGCTGTTTGACACCCCCAGCCGTAACAAGCCTGCTCAGGTCCTCAGTAACAAAGATGTAATCAATCACTGACCCTTGGCCCCAGCCTACAAATGTGGCCATCTGCACAAATAAATCACTCACCTTCTCAATTACATTAATCAGCCCCAAACCTAAGACTGCCTCAAGGAGTCCCACCTCCTCCTCCTGCTATCCATGGTCTCATTATGTGAATAAGTATCGCTTATCACAAAAGGATTAAGTAGAGTTGTGTTAGCGCATATTTTGGCTATAAAATCTTCACCTATTGTAACTTGAAATTAATTATGCATACGGATAAACCTCTGCTTAAGAGTAGCTAAGACGGAGAATAAAATGGCAATCTGACATCCTAGTTCACGTGCAGGGTTATAAAAATTTATCAAAAATAAATTACATTTGCTAGAAAGAACAATCCATACAATTAAATTCCCCTGATGCTTACATACCACTGGAATAGCCTTAGCAACCTTTGCAATTTGAATTAGGATCACCAATACCACCAAGGCCCTCAATGGTGGGAACAGAAAAGCTGACAAAGCCATTCCAAATTATGTGCTCAGAGGATCATGTTTCCTGCATTATTACAATGCCTAAATTAGAAAGGTATTTAAACCAATTCTCATCACCAAGATTAGAATGGTACTCCACAATGTTCCAGCACACAAGATGGAAAGGGGAATCTGCTCTAGCTTCTGTCCTGAAAGAGGCATCTGTGGATGCAGAGTTAGCATTTTTTTGGCTACTATGGCCAAGAGTCTTTCACCAGCTGGAGATTTACCAGTATTTCCGAGTCAATCAGTGTCCTCTAGACCTGACAGGGGAGAGAACCTGTTACTGGTTGCAATGGGAAGCATGTTACATTCTTCATTAATATAATAGATTATTACATTTGTGCCGCAAGTTGCCTACATTTGCTGCATCTCACATAATCAAAGTAATTTTCACAAGAAGATTAAATAGGCCTTGGCAGAAGTCTCACACTAGGAACAAACCTAAGTCATACTGCAACCAGAGTAAGGTATCACTGTGTAGTTACCCTCAAAAATTGAACATTCACATGATAAAGAAATGGGGTAAGAAGCACCGAATCACAGACATAGACAAGTTCACATGCATACATTTCTTGACAGAAAGTGGATGGTACAGGTCTGTTGGACCAAGTCAGTTTTCCAAACATAGTTTGGTTTCATACAGAAAAGGGCTCCATTTCAATTCCAATGTGGTTCCAATTAAGTTCATCAAGCCAACTTGCCATGGCAAAAACTATACCTGAAGGATGATTGATCCAAAGTTAAATATCAATGGCATATGTTAATATAATGGAAACTTTTAACAAGCAACTATACATGCAAACTCATGTCTAACTATAGAAGACTGTGCAATACCAATTAGGTAAGCAAGAACATCATAGCTGTAAATATGACAAATGTATATGTGAGTGTAAAACTTACTGTCACTATTCCAATCTATATATAGGTAAATGTCTGCAAGAGAGTCTAATATTGGACACATTTGAACACATATAGCGTCCAATTCACAAGGAGCTTATACAAACAGTTCAACTCGCTTATCATATCAACCTTCTGTCTAAACACGATAATCCTCATGCTGAGATGTTGTGTCCCTTACATGTTGTACAATATGTACAATTAACAACAATTTAAAAACAAACCTGTAGAGCAATGTGCAACAATACCTAAGAGCTATCAGTGTGAAATAAAATGAAAGGTGTTTGATATTGCCTGCATACAAATGAAATATAGGTAGTCATGTAGAAGTCACCAATATTACAATCATTGACTTTTGATGTTTTGTCTTTCCAGGTGACCAGGGGTATGGTTTACAGCCATGGCTGATGACCCATTCACAAATCCCCAGACGGATGGGCAGAAGAAGTTCAATACAGCTCCGTCCAAATCATGCAATGCGGAGGAGTATATGTTTGGGGTACTAAAGTCCCACTTCAGATGCCTGGACAAATCACTACTGTATTCACAGATACAGGCAAACTACTCTATGCACCTACCGTGGTCTGATAAATCACACTAGTCTGTGCAATATTACATAATATCTGTCTAAGGACAAATGCCCATGGGACCGGGAAAAGGATGAAGAATCTGAGGGAGAGATTGTCCACACTATGGCTAGTCATCAGGGATGGGATAAAATATTTACCACTTATCCATGAGTTGTTACTCCACAAAAAAAAAATAATTATTTTATTGACAACACATATAGGCCCTCATTAAAACCCTGGCAGTCGGTGTTAAAGCGGCGGTAATACCTCCAACAGGCCGGCGGTAAAAAAAAAATGGGATCACGACCACAGCAGAAACCGCCAACACAGCCAGCCACTTTAACACTCAGACCGCAACGGTGGTAGCAACAAAGACCACGGCGGTAACCGCCAACAGACAGGCAGAAGTCAATGTACCGCCCACCCCATCACAACCCGCCCATCTGCCAGCTTTTCCGGGGTGGTACCAACGCCATCAAAAACACGGCTGAAACAGTACTTGGAAGGGAAACCACTCACCTCTCGACACTCAAGGAAGAACCAGGATGCCATGGAGCCCGAGCTGCAGGTCCTGCCCATGCTAGTCTACCTCCTCATCTACCAGGAGTACAAACGGCAGCGGCGACGACCACGGTGAGTACTGCACCTAGTACACAGGGAAGGGGGGAGGAAAAAGAGAGTGACATACACAAGCAACACCCTCACCCCCACCCACACCGATAACACCATACACACAAACACATGCATCAACATTACATTTACACCCTGTAACCCCTGGAAGAACGCAAGGACAAAAGGAATAGAGTCAAATCAGTGATATTTTAGAAATAGTCAGATGTACGTAATAATTTAAAAAACAGTATTTACAAAAATATACAAGATATACATAAGGCGGTACATTGCCCACTCAAAATGTCCGTGGGCCACTGGGCCAAAACTCATAGGCCAAGCCCAAACTTGACTCCTGCCTCAATACGGAGAGAACACTGCAGGGGCATCAGGTCAAAAACACACAGGCACCTGAGGGGCACGGGGGAGAGGGGCACCTCAGCCAGAAGATGGAATAACACCACTGCTCCTGGAGGGGGCTCCATGCCCACAGCGATGTCCTGGGGAGTGCAAGGCCACAGTCTCACAAGTGGGTGGTTTGCCCACTGCTTGGTCCTGGGGAGTGCAAAGCCACAGTCTCTCAAGTGGGTGGTCTGCCCACTGCTTGCTCCTAGGGAGTGTAAAGCCACAGTCTTTCAAATGGGTGGTCTGCCCACTGGTTCTGGAGGGGGCCTGGTGCCCAGTGTGCTTCATCCTGCCAAGGATAGGGTGAGTGGATGCCTTTCTCCACTGGTTCTGGAGGGGGCTTTGTGCCCAGTGTGCTTCATCCTGCCAAGGATAGGGTGAGTGGATGCACATCTTCACTGGCTCTGGAGGGGGCTTGGTGCCCAGTGTGCTTCATCCTGCCAGGGATAGGGTGAGTGGATGCCTTTCTCCACTGGTTCTGGGGGGGGGTTGTGCCCAGTGTGCTTCATCCTGCCAAGGATAGGGTGAGTGAATGCCTTTCTCCACTGGTTCTGGAGGGGGCCTTGTGCCCAATGTGCTTCATCCTGCTAAGGATAGGGTGAGTGGATGCATATCTCCACTGGTTCTGGATGGGGCTTTGTGCCCAGTGTGCTTCATCCTGCCAAGGATAGGGTGAGTGGATGCCTTTCTCTAATGGTTCTGGAGGGGGCCTTGTGCCCAGTGTGCTTAATCCTGCCAAGGACAGGGTGAGTGGATGCATATCTCCACTGGTTTTGCAGGGGGCTTGGTGCCCAGTGATGCAACACTTGGGGTGTGGCAGTTCACAGTCCCTCACATGGGTGTCTGAGGCACGAGATTTGCAGGGACCAGGTTGCATGATAATCCATGGAGGCAAAGGTAGACTCCATCCTGCGGGGGCTAAGGCTGCAAACTGGTGGTAGTGCTGGTGCTGGTGGGGGTGCTGCCAGTGGTCGTAGGAGGCTCCAGCCGTTCTCCTGCAGTCTCGGATGGTTGCCCACTGGGGCTGCTGGTAGTGGTGCTACTGTCAGCGGTGCTGGTCGCGGTGCTTGCCGCAATGCCTGCGGCGGTGCTAGCGGAGTTGCAGGTGGCGGTGCTGCCCGTGGTGCAGGTGCTGGTGCTGCCAGTGGTGGTGAGAGGCCCCAGCCCTTCTCCTGCAGCCTCGGACGGCTGCTCACTGGGGCTGCTGCTGCTGACAGTAGTGGTGCTTGCGGCGGTGCAGGCTGCTGAGTTTGGGTGCAGGTGCATTGGCTGGATGCTGTTTTGAGGTGGATGGTTGTGGGTGGGTGCTTGCGTTTGTGTACTTTGGGAAGAGGGTTCACAGACACAGTGGGAGAGGACACAGGGGATGTGTGCATGGATGTGCGGGTGGTGACTGCCAGTGAGGGGTGTGTTGTGATGGGCGTGCTGGTGATGGAGGTAGTGGATGAGGATGTAGTGCATGCAGGTTTTTTGTTGGACATTGTACATGGCAGCCTGATTTCCCTATGTCTATGGTCACTTACTGTACCCTTTGACATCTCTATTTTCAGATCTCTGTGGCCCACTTTGGCACCTGGTATGTTTACTGCTGCCCGCTAAAGGTCATTCAAATGTAAATATAACTGCACATATGACTTGCAATGCTTTGATAATGTTGTACTATTACATATTTGAATCATTTGACAGACTCCGGATTGTATTTGTTCCAAGGGTGTTTATTTAAGTGCTCATAAGTAGAGGGGGATGTGCAATGGGCTGGGGTGATGGTGGAGGAATGTCCAGTTAGAGTCCAGTCTTTTGGTATCACAGGTGCATTGTCCAAGGGGGCATAGGAAGGGGGGCAATGGCAGTTCAAGGTGGACAGGGAGACAGAGTGGGACAGAAGGGTGACAATCAGGAGAGTCTTATTTCCTGGCGGGGGTCTTGGCAATGTTCTCTGGCTTCTGCCTGGATCTCAGGGACCATTTGCAGGGTGGTTCTCCTTCTGCAGGGGGTGGGGTGCAGGTGGCCTGTCCACTAGCGCCGGCGGAGGTGGAGGGCTGTTCTTCGAGGTGGCTAGTGTCCGGAGCCCGTTGGTGTGCCACTGCCTCCCTCATGGTGTTGGCCATGTCAGCCAGCACCCCTTCAATGGTGACCAGGATGGTGTAGATGTGTTTGAGGTCCTCCCTGATCCCCAGGTACTGTCCCTCCTGCAGCCACTGGGTCTCCTCCAACTTGGCTAGTATCTGGCCCATCGTCTCCTGGGAATGGTGGTATGCTCCCAGGATGTTGGTGTGTGCCTCCTGGAAAGTGGGTTCCCTGGGCCTGTCCTCCCCCTGTCACACAGCAGTCCTTCCATCTTTCCTGTTGTCCTGTGCCTCTGTCCCCTGAACCGTGTGCCCACTGCCACTGACCCCAGATCCCTGATCGTCCTGGGTTTGTGGGGTTGCCTGGGGTCCCTGTAGTGGTGGACACACTGCTGATTGATGTGTTCTGGGGACAGTGGCATGGGCCCGCTGGGTGGGTGCTGTGGTGGTGTTTCCTGAGGGGGGAGGCTCTGTGGTGGATTGGGGCTGTGGCAGGGTAACCGACTGTCCAGAGGTGCCTGATGGGCCAGGTTGGTCATCGTGATCTAGGCGTGCAGAGATGCTGTCGTCACTGTGGGCCTCTTCTGGGGGGGACTGGATGTAGCTGGCAAGTCCTCTCCGGTGACGTTGAGTAGGGGTCCTGTGGAGATACCAATGCAGTGTTATTGTATCTGCGTGTACCATCTTGTGCATGGGTGTGTTTCCCTGTATGGTTGTGATTTCCCTGTCAGCTTTGCCTTGTCTGCGTGGTGATTTTGTGGGCTAGGTGATTCTCTCTACTGGGCATGCTGAGGAGATGGGTGTCCATGCAGGTCTGTGATGCGGGTCCATGGATTGTTGTGGGATGCAGGGCTTGGTATTGGAATGGGTGGGTTGTGATAGTGGGGTATGTTTGAGGTGGTGGAGTGATGGGAGTGAGGGTGAGGGTGGGGGTATGTGATGGCATGCAGGTTGGGGGGTGATAGTAGTAAAGGTTTGACTTACCAGAGCCCAGTCCTCCTGCTACTCCTGCGAGGCCCTCAGGATGCATTATTTCCAAGACGTGCTCCTCCCATGTTGTTAGTTGTGAGGGAGGAGGTGGGGGTCCACCGCCAGTCCTCTGTACTCCTATCTGGTGTCTTTCAATTACGCAACGCACCTTTCCCCGTAGTTCGTTCCACCGCTTCATGATGTCATCCCTTGTTCTTGGGTGCTGTCCCACAGCATTGACCCTGTCCACGATTCTCCGCCATAGTTCCGTCTTCCTAGCAATGGACGTCTGCTGCACCTGTGATCCGAATAGCTGTGGCTCTACCCGGATGATTTCCTCCACCATGACCCTTAGCTCCTCCTCTGAAAACCTGGGGTGTCTTTGTGGTGCCATGGATGTGGTGTGAGTGATATGTGTGAGGGTGTGTGGGGTTATGTGTTGGGGTGTGTGGTGTGAGGTGTGTGGATGGTGTATGGGTGATGATGTTTTGTGGCTCTGAGTGGGTGTTCCTGGCTTGTCTCTATCTTTTTTGTTGTTGTAAGGGGTTGTGGGTAATGTGGGTGTGTGTTTTATATTGGATTGGGTGTGTGGGTCTGGTGTGTGTATGTGTGTCAGGTGTGTGTAGTTTGAATTGTCCACTGTGGTGTAGTTTTGTAAGTGTGTATTTTGAGCGCAGCGGTGTGTGTCGCCAATGGTTTACTGTGGTTGAAAGACCGCCGCAATGATTCATGAGTCGTGCTACTATGGGCGTATTCCTGTGGGCGTAACGGTGTGGGTTTGCTATCGCCAATTTATCACTGACCTTTGGTCTGGCAGACTTGTGTGGGTGTCTGTATTTTGGCGGATTTCTCAGTGTGGGTCATAATACCCGTAGCGAAATACCGCTGCGGTCACGGTATGTTGGCGGCCGTCAGCACGGCAGTAGGTGGCATTTACCACCAGGGTTGTAATGAGGGCCATAATCTTCTCCTCTGTATCATTTAAATCATTTTGCAAATGTTTAGCTAATCACTGTGACACTCATCCAAAATACCTGAAGACATATCTGACAGACATGTGACATACCAGGTTATCTTCTACAACCAAAATCTGTAAGTGATGAAGTTGGTAGATGTGACTTCAACTACCCAATACTCAAATATTGTTTAAAAAAGGCCAAATATATGTGCCAAAGATAAAACCTCACCCTCAATGTATGGATCGCATGAAGTATAATTGTCATGGATTTCATGACCACACAAGCAGTATGCCCTACTGGGAGCTTGCATTAATCACCAATTTCATAAGTGGCCCCTCTCGTCGTTGTGATGGTATCATGTTAATGTACTCTTTTGATATCGTTATTTCTGTTATCACTGTTCTCTGGCGGCAGTGGTAGGTATGTACTCCATTGTACTGTTAACTGTATATGCAGTTTCCCTGCTGGTATTGGCAGGCTCTAAGATGACAAACAGTATTAGTATTGAGTTCTGACACACCCTGTTCCCTAGTAGCAGTGGAGAACATGTGCCAAGCAATCTACACTTTTGGCATGTGCAAACTGCTCTATTTGTTTCCGTGTGCGTGGCTGGCTCCCTGCTGGAAAACCATTACCGCGTAACATGCTGGCTTACACCTGCTCATTAAGCGGGAATTTAAACTGCCCCAGAACAGAAATCCATGCTTAGTCTCATTGGAGAATCATCATTTACCTGCTCCAGAGACTCGGAGATTCCCATCCCTGGCTCCGGTTCCCCACTCTGCTTCCGCCACGCACAATCTAAATTCCAAGGCCCCAAGGCTCCAGAAACTTGCCGATTCTCGTCCCCGGCTCCAGTTCTTCACTCTCCTGATGTACACCGTCTGCATTTCGAGGCCTCAATGCTTCCTGCAAGAGAATAGAAAATGAACTCAGCAATAGGTAGCTAGACTCTGAGAGAGTCATACATCGAGCACAACAACAGAGCAAGGTAAAGTGTGCAATTTAGGCTTTAATAAAGAAAATGAGTAGCTTGTTGTCTCAAAACGGAAAAACTCTACAAAAACAAAGAGACAGTTTGTGATAAGCAGTAAGATGTCAAATGACTTGCGGGCAATGTTTGGAACTCTGCATGATATTAATGTGTTGAACTCTGAAAGCTGCACAGTAATACATTTTCTGTTAAATCCTGCATGTGTGTTGTCAGCACAGAGTCAATTGAACTCTTTAATTCTCCCTGCAATATTACAAATGTGATGTTAAAACTACAAGATTAATGCACAGCATATGGCGTAATATGTTGTGATAATTGTTCAGAAAGAACTGTGCACCCTTAATTCATGGTATGAAACAATACATGAACCACACAGTATCTAAAGTCCTGTTTTATAATCCTGCATGCTAAACCCAGTTGGTAAGCCTTGTCTATCCATTACAGGTATTACTGTACCCCTGAATATTGATACTTTGAGCTGTTGCAACCCAGACAGCAGTCCCTCTATAGCCTGGTGGCACAGAGAAGATCCTTAAAAGCACCTGTATTCTTTTACTTTCCCATCCAACCCTCCTTCCCTTTGGGGACTACTGATGGTGTGGTCTCAATCTGAAACTGCTAACCCATTTAGCCCCCAGGAGGATTTGGGGAATATCATCACCCCATCGAAACCACCTGGCGTTCGAGTGAGTGGCTTGCAACAATAATCTCATCACATCACCATGTTGGCTCATTTTTTATTGCTTCAACATACAAGTACCATTTGCATCATTGAACTTCACAATGCTAAGTAACTGTGTAATGTCTAAAACTTTCCCATAGGGTTACAAGTGGTGCAATATCACCCAATGAGAAATGTAGGTGTGTATGCATCCTTCTGTGCATATCCATGTTGAAGATTAAAATGTTATGGCTAGCACACTAAGGTATGAGGGCAATGTATAATGCAAAATCTAAACTAGTGGGGGAGCACTTACAACATTTACTTTAAAGGTACAAAGTACCACTACAGCTGTATCATTCAAATACACAATTCATAAGTGAATTACAAAGACATCAAACATGCTGGTGTACAAAGCTAGACAAACAGGATTTTGTGCATACCAAATGACACTAAATCAGTGGTAAGTGTACGCTTGTGATCACGCGGAACTAAAAAAGTTATTACACAAGGAGTGGTATGACATGCAATCAGAGTGAAGACAAAGTGTGGGAACTCAGAAGAACACACCCAAAACATTTCAGTCTCTGCTCTGCCATCAAGTGATGTTTGTCGAACCCTATATATTCCACAGGGCAGTTACATCATCAGCAGTATGACCAGTTATCACAAACAGTCAGGAATCATATGTGAGTGCAAAGGAGTCAGATGTGAAATGGGTGAAGCTATCTAAGTCAATTATGGCAATCTTCACACATCCTTATCTAATTATATGGCTCACAGAAGAAAACATAAATGTAAGTTGTGTTATTCCATAGTCTTCAGTTTAACTATACATTTAGACATGTTAATGTCACACAATTCATGATGTACAGTTGTAATATATTCCTGGACAATACACGTGAGCAAGTGATTTATCTGTGAGACCTCAACATTCAAAGGTTGGTATTTGTGGATGTTGTAAGGTCCACTTGTTTCTTTGCGAGGTGAAAGAGAATAATGCCACCCTTACAGCGAACAAGAACCATACTCCCATGTGTCAATGTACAAGCCTAGTGAAAGGTGAACCCACACATTTGGACATATCCTTAAACCCTGAGTCACAAAGTCCTTCCAAAGTGGTAACTGTATATGGATTGTGAGATGCTACACATAAACACACATTGTCAGAATAGCATGTGTAATACCAGAAACCTTTGTAAACCATAAAATGGTCAGGTATATGAATACCTGTGAATGATACATACATTTGTGCACAAAGCATGGCAACACTTTGACCCAGGTTCATTAGGTTTTGTGTTGCATGTATGCATAAAACATATTGGTCTTTGTGAGCATTACTGTGCAGGCACACATGGCCATCTGCAATATGAATCCATACACACATATATGCTACAGCTTTCATACACTGCTGCTAAACCATAATGCAGAAAAGCATATATGCATTTTATTGTTTCGTTAATGTGCTGGACCTGCTGGGTTTGGATGTTGGAGGCCCTGTACATATATATTGATGATGTACCCTATCACAAAATGTAGCTGCAATGTGTGGATGCCTTGTGACACACTAGGCAAGAGTGAGTGGCACCAGATGGCAGATATATCAAACTGTCACACAAAGTGGCACATCTGGAATAAATGCTGTGATGGGTTACAGAGAGATAGCACTATTGACACAAAGTGATGCAAAGCAGCCCTCTCCCCAATTGTGGGTTATTATTTAGCAAAATCTAGCACTGATGAAGGTTTTTGCTTGCCAATGTAATAGGATTCATAATGTATTGTTGTTTTCCCTCACTCATGTGACACAAACACTGCAGAATATGTGGTTTTCTCTGCTCCTATGGCTAGATTCACAATATATCAGTATCCATACTGCACATGGTATAAGGCATGTATATAAGGCAAGGCTAGTATGTATGCACCAAGGGACACATTTCTTATTACTTCATCCAGCAGAACAGCACGTAACTTTGCTGCGCCAAAGTGAAAGGGCAGGAATGTGTCATATTTAACAGATTACGGTGCATTCCTGTCCTTTTCTAGCACTGGAACACCTTTGGCTGCCTAGTGCCAATGCTTGCACCCTTGTGTCATGGTGCAAGTCGACCTGTGATGAATCTGGCCAGTAGTTCTTACAACATCACATGCACGGAGCTTGATTCTTGCATGCGATGTGAGACATCTCTGGCCTTTCACCTCCAGCCAGTACAGCCCAGCAAGGTGGCTAGAAGTTCTCCATGTTCTGAAAATATATACATATGTGTGTAAGGGTATTGAAATGTCCCATTCCACTGGTATGTCATAGTGCTAATTTAGAATTAGAACTGTGTGTATTGCACTAATAATGTCAGGGATCCTGATGTGGAAATTAAGGGGGTCATTCTGACTCCCGCTGGGCGCGGTCACTGCGCGCCCGGCGGGAGCCGCCAAAATACCGTACCGCGGTCGGAAGACCGCAGCGGGTATTTTGAGTTTTCCCCTGGGCTGGCGGGCGGCCTCCAAAAGGACGCCCGCCAGCCCAGGGGAAAACGACCTTCCCACCATGAAACCGGCTCGTAATCGAGCCGGCGGAGTGGGAAGGTGCGACGGGTGCTACTGCACCCGTCGCGTATTTCACTGTCTGCTATGCAGACAGTGAAATACAAGCGGGGCCCTCTTACGGGGGCCCCTGCCGTGGGGCCCCCAGGGGCCCCGCGGCACCCCCTACCGCCATCCTGTTCCTGGCGGGCGAACCGCCAGGAACAGGATGGCAGTAGGGGGTGTCAGAATCCCCCATGGCGGCGCAGCAAGCTGCGCCGCCATGGGGGATTCTAAGGGCAGCGGTAAACCGGCGGGAGACCGCCGGTTTACCCTTTCTGACCGCGGCCAAACCGCCGCGGTCAGAATGCCCTGCGGGGCACCGCCGGTCTGTCGGCGGTGCTCCCGCCGACCCTGGCCCCGGCGGTCTGAGACCGCCGGGGTTAGAATGATGGCCTAAGTGTCATGAGTAAATAGCTGTAGCTCTGTGCCAAGCATGTGTGCTCCATGATAATAGTAACAGTGTGGTGTGTATTGGGAGGTATTCATCACCAGGCAACAAATCACATTCATTGAGCAAACACAACAGCACATGTCCACAGATTCTTTTTGAATTGACAAGGAGAAATGTTGATGTTAATGTAGTGTCAATATAGGTATGGGTAAGTGGCCATGCAGTACCCCACTTGAAATATGGGGATGTCCTACCTGTAACAGTACCTGTGTGTCAGACCTAAACCCAATTTGCGTAGACAATCACAACAGTGTCACCATTTTAGTCATTGCATTGCAAACACTGCATAACAGATAGATGCTGAAAATGTGTCACTTACTTCACAAATTTTGGAGAATCTTTAAAACAACCCATGAAAAGGTACAATTAACAACTCAACATATGTTCCTGCAGGGGTGTGACTAATGTGTATGATGTCTGGACATCTCATCAGTATGAACACTTACCTGAGGTATAGCTGTTGTAATCCTGCCTAAAGAGTGACTGAGCCTCCTTCAGAGGTGTCCATGTCAGACCTATGTAGAATGGAGTGGCAGTGAATCCATTGCACTGATGCCTTGGAGGCTGCATGGATTTAAGGCAGCTCATGTATTGATCCAAGATTTCATTCAAAACAATAGCTCTCAGCCTGTCTAATGCACATTGTGAGGGTAGATGTCCACATGGCAGGGGCCTTGTTCTGAGGCCTAGCAGCTGTAACATGGATGGCATATCTCAGTCATATGTGTATTTGTAGAGCACAGAGAGGGAGTCTCACTTTTATAAAATGTATGCAGCTCCAGTGTGCCTCACTGCCTGGATGCATTATCACTGGCTTAAGTGTGGCAAGAAGGACATATGTAGTAGATTTACCATGGATTTTCATATCAATGTCAGCCTGATGGCCCGTATCTCGCTGGATTTGGTTTATTTTTTAAAAGAACTTCATTGGGGATATTATTCTGTTTGTGAAATAATATTGTGATTCAATGTGGCTAAAGGTATAACCAACAGGGTGTTTTATAATATCTTTTTAAATGTATTTTTTTGAATTGTTCAATGGGAAATATATTATTTTCTAACTCTTTCTGAATCACGAGCACTTGATCTGATTTGCACTTGGTTCTGTCCTGTTTTTTCTTTATTTTGGTGATACGATGGGGGACTGTACAAATTGTATTTATATGAAAAAAATATATATGTTGTATTTGTAATAAATAATGTTTTTTGGAATGATTGAATGGTAATGCTGCATGTGTGGGTATGAGGGGTGAGGGTACTGTGGTCACAATTAGTTCCCAGGGGTTTCATGTTGTTTTTGTGATCAGGTTAGAGAAAGAGCAGGCCAGCATTCGCAAAATTCTGCTTATATGTCAGAAGGCACTGGAATGGATTGCCATCTAAATCTGACTCTCCCTTTGGACACTCTCTTCCCTGTTTTTTATTACTTGCAATTGTTATTTTTAGTAGGCGTAGTAATAGTTAGTTAAAAAAAAAACATAAAAGTGGAGCAAAGAATATTTAAATACCTTTGTTACCATCCTAATTCAAGTCCTTTTATGTATCCATTAATATACCAATGCTATATTTGAGTTATTGCAATAATCCAAACACATTACCACATAAAACCCCTTCAGACATTCTGGTATATTGTATATATTCCTTTACTAGAACCCAACAATACAGGAACATTTCACATCACATATTTATTATGAATTCCATTATTTGTCCGTATTCTGGTTACATATACAATTATTTGATAAATGTGCTGATGCTACTTTTTAAAAATATAAACCCAGTTATTTTAATGAAAGTACATAGATATGTTGTAGTTGATTCCTCCTGAAAAGGCTTAGCGGACACGTGTTTCATCCTTAAGAGGACTTCCTCAATAATATATTGATGTGAAAATGTTTCACCAAAGAATGATGAAGTACTTGTGTTCAATTGAGAGTATGGAGAAGCATTTCCGGTCAAGTAAGTTTAGGCAAGAAATTCAGGAATTTCAAATGAAAAATACATTATGAAGTCCATGTTTGTAGGAGGCTGGCCTGGCTTGTAGTGGGTACCAGAGGTACTTACACCTTGCGCCAGGTCCAGTTATCCCTTATTAGTGTAGAAGAGGTGTTTCTAGCAGCTTAGGCTGATAGAAGGTAGCTATAGCAGAGCAGCTTAGGCTGAACTAGGAGACATGCAAAGCTCCTACTATACCACTGGTGTCATATGCACAATATCATAAGAAAACACAATACACAGATATACTAAAAATAAAGGTACTTTATTTTTATGACAATATGCCAAAAGTATCTCAGTGAGTACCCTCAGTATGAGGATGCCAAATATACACAAGATATATGTACACAATACCAAAAATATGCAGTAATAGCAAAAGGAAGTAATGCAAGCAATGTAAAGTTACAGTAGATTGCAATAGGAGCACATAGGTATAGGGGCAACACAAACCACATACTCCAAAAGTGGAATGCGAACCACGAATGGACCCCAAACCTATGTAAGCTTGCAGAGGGTCGCTGGGACTGTAAGAAAACAGTGAGGGTTAGAAAAATAGCCCACCCCAAGACCCTGAAAAGTAGGTGTAAAGTGCTCCTATAATCCCTAGAGAGCACAGAAGTCGTGATAGGGGGATTCTGCAAGAAAGACCAACACCAGCAATGCAACAACAGTGGATTTCCGGACCGGAGTACCTGTGAAACAAGGGGACCAAGTCCAAGAGTCGCGACAATGTTGAGAGAGGGCAGATGCCCAGGAAATGCCAGCTGAGGGTGCAAAGAAGAAGCTTGCAGAGGTGTTCCCACGCAGAAAGACCGCAAACAAGCCTTGCTAGCTGCAAGGGTCGCGGTTAGGGTTTTTGGGTGCTGCTGTGGCCCAGGAGGGACCAGGATGTCGCCACTTGGATGAGGAGACAGAGGGGGCGCCCAGCAAGTCAGGGAACCCTCACAGAAGCAGGCAGCATCCGCATTAGTACCGGATCAGGCACTTAGAAGAGGAGTGAACCGGAGTCCACCCGAAGTCAGAAAAGGGAGTCCCACAACGCCGGAGGACAACTCAGAAGGTTGTGCACTGCAGGTTAGAGTGTCGGGGACCCAGGCTTGGCTGTGCACGAAGGAAATCCTGGAAGAGTGCACAGGAGCCGGAGCAGCTGCAAATCACGCGGTACCCAGCAATGCAGTCTAGCGTGGTGAGGCAAGGACTTACCTCCACCAAACTTGGACTGAAGAGTCACTGGACTGTGGGAGTCACTTGGACAGAGTTGCTGAGTTCCAGGGACCACGCTCGTCATGCTGAGAGGGGACCCAGAGGACCGGTGATGCAGTCTTTTGTTGGCTGCGGTTGCAGGGGGAAGATTCTGTCGACCCACTGAAGATTTCTTCAGAGCTCCTTGTGCAAAAAGGAGGCAGGCTACCCCCAGAGCATGCACCACCAGGAAACAGGCGAGAAAGCCAGCAGGATGAAGCGATACAAGGTTGCAGTAGTCGTCTTTGCTACTTTGTTGCGGTTTTGCAGGCGTCCTGAGCAGTCAGCGGTCAATCCTTTGGCAGAAGGTGAAGAGAGAAGTGCAGAGGAACTCTGGTGAGCTCTTGCATTCGGTATCTCAAGAATTCCCCAAAGCAGAGACCCTAAATAGCCAGAAAAGGAGGTTTGGCTACCTAGGAAGGAGGATAGGCTAGTAACACAGGTAAGAGCCTATCAGAAGGAGTCTCTGAAGTCACCTGCTGGCCCTGGCCACTCAGAGCAGTCCAGTGTGCCAGCACACCTCTGAATCCAAGATGGCAGATGTCTGGGGCACGCTGGAGGAGCTCTGGGCACCTCCCCTGGGAGGTGCAGGTCAGGGAAGTGGTCACTCCCCTTTCCTTTGTCCAGTTTCGCGCCAGAGCAGGGCTGGGGGATCCCTGAACCGGTGTAGACTGGCTTATGCAGAGATGGGCACCATCTGTGCCCATCAAAGCATTTCCAGAGGCTGGGGGAGGCTACTCCTCCCCAGCCCTGACACCTTTTTCCAAAGGGAGAGGGTGTAACACCCTCTCTCTGAGGAAGTCCTTTGTTCTGCCTTCCTGGGCCAGGCCTGGCTGGACCCCAGGAGGGCAGAAACCTGTCTGAGGGGTTGGCAGCAGCTGCAGTGAAACCCCGGGAAAGGCAGTTTGGCAGTACCCGGGTCTGTGACAATTCCATGATCTTAGACATGTTACATGGCCATGTTCGGAGTTACCATTGTGACGCTATACATAGGTAGTGACCTATGTATAGTGCACGCGTGTAATGGTGTCCCCGCACTCACAAAGTCCGGGGAATTTGCCCTGAACAATGTGGGGGCATCTTGGCTAGTGCCAGGGTGCCCACACACTAAGTAACTTAGCACCCAACCTTCACCAGGTGAAGGTTAGACATATAGGTGACTTATAAGTTACTTAAGTGCAGTGGTAAATGGCTGTGAAATAACGTGGACGTTATTTCACTCAGGCTGCAGTGGCAGGCCCGTGTAAGAATTGTCAGAGCTCCCTATGGGTGGCAAAAGAAATGCTGCAGCCCATAGGGATCTCCTGGAACCCCAATACCCTGGGTACCTCAGTACCATATACTAGGGAATTATAAGGGTGTTCCAGTATGCCAATGTGAATTGGTGAAATTGGTCACTAGCCTGTTAGTGACAATTTAGAAAGCAGAGAGAGCATAACCACTGAGGTTCTGGTTAGCAGAGCCTCAGTGAGACAGTTAGTCATCACACAGGGAACACATACAGGGCACACTTATGAGCACTGGGGCCCTGCCTGGCAGGGTCCCAGTGACACATACACTAAAACAACATATATACAGTGAAATGTGGGGGTAACATGCCAGGCAAGATGGTACTTTCCTACAATGTGTCAAATCCTCTCGAGGTGATGCATTGGAAGGTAAAGTGATGCGTTGATTTCTCTGGCGCGGCTGAGTTGATGCTTCAGTTCCTTCCTCATTGGCAAGGTTATGTGTCAATTTCGAGGTGTGCAGTCTTGGCTCCCTACTATAGTGCACAGATATTTTGATGCCCAGGGATGATGCGTGGAAAATCCAAAATATGCTAGGAGGATGAAACAGGAACTGTGTCTATCCGGTAGGCAATGCAGCAATTTTTCAGCTGCAAGACAGGTGCTGTATCGAATTTTACAGGCGTTGCATCAATTTTCCAACACAGTGGATTTTCTCTCTCTGGTGAAGTCATTGATGGTCCTGAGACTTCTTAACAGGAGGTAAGCTCAGTCGAAGCCCTTGGATATCATTTGTGGGGGAAGGCAGAGTCCTTCCAGCAGAGTCAGGGAGCAGCAAGCAGCAGGGCAACAAGCAGGAGTGAAGTCCTTCCAGAAAAGCAGTCCAGATGAGTCATTTGAGCAGCATGGAAGAGTCCCTCTGGCAGAGTCCAGTTGTAGGTCCAGACGTTTCTGATTTCAGGAGGTCTCTGACCCACTACATACACCCAAATGTGATTTGGAGAGGAGGTGACTTCACAGAGTGGTTTTCAAGTACACCAGTTCCCCTTTCAACCCAGTCCTGTCTGCCAGGAGATCTGTGAGGGGGTGGGAGGGTTATACGTTCTTTGTGTGGGGTCAGGCCCCTGTGTAAGTGTAAGTGTAAAGTGTATGTGAGAGCCCCTCCACCCTTCCTGCCCAGGAAGACCCATCAGTATGCAGATGAATGCAGATGCAGCTAAGTGTCCTTTGTTTATGGCTGCCTGGGTGGAATGCACAATGGGACCTGTCACCCAGCACAGAACAGATGTGGATTGGAGATGGGCTACAAGGCACAGAGAGCAGTAGGTACAGAAAAATGCCTACTTTCTATAAGTGGCATTTCTAAAATAGTAATGTTAAATCCAACTTTGCCTGTAAGTAGGATTTCTCACTACCATTCCAACCATACTAAACATGAAAATGCAATTTCCAGACCAGAAATTACAACTTAAAAGTATATTAGGGAAATTCCAATGCAGGTCTATGAGAGGAACGGGCTTCACATTAGTGAAAAATGACTTTGGGTGTTTTTCGCTACCAGGACATGTAAAACGTACAAGAGGATTTTCTGCCTTTTACTTACATAGCACCCTGCCCTATGGGCTACTGAGGGACCACCTCAGGGGTGACATCTATGTGAGAAAAGGGGAGTTTAAGGCTTGGTAAGAGGTTTTGGATGCCAAGTCAGGCAAGCAGTGAGACTGTACCCACACACTCTGCAGTGGCAGACCTGAGACATGCTTACAGAGCTACTTAAGTGGGTGGGCCAATCAGTCCTGCAGGCCCACTAGTAGCATTTCATTTACAGGCCCTAGGTATATGATATACCACTCTACAGCGGACCTACAGGTAAATTAAATATTCCAATTGTGGATACACCAATGTTGCCATGTTTTAGGGGAGAAGCACATGCACTTTAGCACTGATTAGCAGTGGTAAAGTACTCAGAGTCCTAAGGCCAACAAAAAGATACAGCAAAAAACAGGAGATAAAGGCAAAAAGTCTGGGGTAAGGCCACCCTAAGGATGACAGATCTAACAGTGTAGGTGCAGGAATAGTTTTGGTTAGTTTTAGGTATCTAAGACGTTTTTATGTAGTAGTTTGTTAGTGAGTTTTTATTAATGCAGGCTTTTTAAGTGGGGGCAATAATATTTTGTGTTTATAAAAAAAAACAATGTAGAAGTATATATGTGCTTAGGCTTCTATGTGTAGTTAGCATATGTTTAGGATTTATTTGATGTTTGTATAATACTGAGCTATGTGTATGAAGGGTGGTGGGGGTTGATGTTTAACTTGTCATGTGTCAATAGTGGTTAAGACAGGTTAAGTTTTAGATTAGGTACTATAGGCTAGTGTTAATGTTAGTTAGATTGCGTTAGTTAGGGTTAGTTAGTGTTCTTAGCTATCAGTTTTGGCTTTTAAATAAATTGATCATTGTTTTCTAGTTTCATATTATTCATTTGTCATACGTTGGTACTATTGTGTTAGGTGAGTACTTGATGTTCGATTTGTCCTGACTACATTGTAAGAATATGTTATTGTGGCAGGGCACAAGAACGAGAGCAGCCCAGCCCGATGTTTGGGTCCCCCAGGGGGATTTCGCCGAGAACACGGGATGCATGCACGGAAGAGCGTGCCTGCGTCATCTGTAAAGATCCGTCGCTGGAGGAAGCGAGGAGAAAAGAAAGAACAGCCAAACCAGAAGAGGAAGACGTGAGCAGAACAAAAGCCGGAGAGGAAGAAGGAGGCGACCAAAGAGGAGAAACTAGCGTGGACGGAGGCGTGAGGGAACATCGCCAACCGGGTCCCAGACCAGCAAAGAAGAGCCAAGGAGCCGCAGTGTGTGGAAAGTGGGGAAGCAAGCCACGTCCCTCAAGGGACGTGGCTATACCAGCTTTGTGACCGCTTGCACGGCCAGCTTATGAGGCTGGTAGGGAAGGTTGGGAGGAAGCGGGGAGGAACGAAAGGTGGGCGGAAACCTACAAATAACCATGGGCACTAAACTTTAAACTGCACTCATCAGGGGCACTCAACTTTAAACCGCACTACGCAGGGGAAAAATAATTAAATGAAAAAAAACAAGAAAAATATACAGAACAAAAGAGAAGAGAAACTAAAACCACCCTCCATCAAACCACAGTTTCTACCACCTTATTACTTGTTTTTTTCTATTTTTTTCAGATGTGTAGCACTCACTTCAGTGAATGCTTTATTCCTAACCCATAGAAGGAATCCCCTCACTACCCTACCCCTAAGTGCATGCAAACAACAACAAGGAAAACACTTACCTGACAACAGCTTGGTCTTTTGTTCTCCCCTTCTCTCGCTGGCTACCTGAGTCCTGGACAATGAAGAAACCCGACGACCTAAGGAGACAAAGGAATAAAAGAAACTGTCAGGCGAAGGAGAAGAGAAAAAATTGGGCTTACAGAGATATGCCACAGACAATATTGACTGAGCAGAGAAAAACCAAATAAAAGCCATTTTGATCATCCTCCCAGCTTGAGCCATTACTCTGAGTAAAGGAGAAAGCTTGGTGACCTCCCTGGAGAAGCCCTATCACAGTTATATTGTTAGAGTCCTCTGGACAACTGAAGGTTTTCCTCATATTAGAGTTATGTATGTAACCATATCCATACTTTAGACACAGTAAGTGGGTCTCAGTATTTTATTATATACACAGCACGGCACAGGTAGTGACCTTCCTGTAGCTCCCTGTGTTTATAAGGAGAGGGCAGGTAAGTGATGGATTTCACATTTTACCACAGCGTGCTGCTCCCTGCCTGTGTGGGGACAGAAACTGATGCCTATCCCCCTTGAACCATTGTGTAAGGGGGTCTGTGTTGTTGACTGGTTTGTAATTGTGCAGGAAGTCACTCCTGCCTGGACAACATCCATCATCATTGGCATCATTGGCCACATCATGCAGCTCACTTAGAAAAAGGTAACAAAGATAATGTTTGACCATATATCTCCCATTTTCCCCTCCCCTGGGGAGGTGTAGCATTTGTAAAGGTTCACTGCTCTACCACTAATGCTAAATTGTAGGTACAATTGATGTTATGTTTAGATGCTGTTAAAAATGGGGTCTTTGGTTGGTAGTCAGGTTACCCCCTGTCCAAGCAAGGACCCTCACTCTGGTCAGGGCAAAGGAGAAACACACTTAGATAACACTGACTTACCCCCTTGGTAGCTTGGCACAAGCAGTCAGGCTTATCTGAGAAGCAATGTGTAAAGTATTTATACCAACACACACAGTAATACAGTGAAAACACTACAAAATGGACACCACACCAGTTTAGAAAAATATGCAATATTTATCTAAATCAAACAAGACCAAAACTACACAAATCCAGCATATACAAGTCAAGATACAAAATTTCAAAACAATAAGATTCTTACTCCATAGAAAACAATGGAAACGTTGATTTTACACAAAGTACCTGGTTTACATCAAAAATAAAGCCGCACGGGCGGCCATGCATCAGAAAAGTCAGCAGTGCTTTGATTCCTTACTCCCAAGTGAGGCCATGTGTTGTTTCTTCTCCAGTTGGGTAGGCGATCTGTTGTTTTTCTCCCTCGAAAGAGAGTGATGTGTCAATTTCTGACAGGGCACCTCGGACCGGTGCTGATTCACAATGACTTTAATGCCCAGAAACGATGCGTGAGAAATCCGGTTGCACGGTATTAGAAAACCGGGCTGCGTGGGGTTTGCATCATTATCAGCAGCTGCAAGCGGGTGTTTTGTCGTTTCTCCAGCCGCAATGCATCGATCTCCCATTCGGGATGCAGGTGGAGCATCGATTTTAGCCAGGAAGCAGTTGGAACGACGTTTATCAGGTGCGTTGCAGATGGTGCATCCAAAATTACTTGCACGGCGTTCTCTGCATGGATTTCAGCTCTTGTTCTGCCAACTTCACCTTTCAAGGGCCCAGGGACTGGATAGGGCATCACTTGGAAGGGAAGAAGTCTCAGCAGAGAGTCCAGGTGCTGGCAGAGGAAGTCTTTGATGGCCCTGAGACTTCAAAACAGGAGGCAAGCTCAGTCCAAACCCTTGGAGATTCTTCTCAAGTAGGAATGCACAACAAAGTCCAGTCTTTGTCCCCTTTCACAGGCAGAAGCAGCAACTGCAGGATAGCCCAACAAAGTAGACAAACTTCAAAGGGGAGTCTCTGTTGTTGTTCACAGGATCCTGTCTTGTCCAGGCCAGGCCCCAGACACACACCAGGGGGTTGGAGACTGCATTGTGTGAGGGCAGGCACAGCCCATTCAGGTGTAAGGGACCACTCCTCCCTCCACTCCAGCTCAGATGGCTCATCAGGATATGCCGACTACACCCCAGCTCCCTTTGTGTCACTGTCTAGAGGAGATTCACAAACATCCCAAATGGCAGTCTGACTCAGACAGGGAATCCACAAACAGGCAGGGTCACAGAATTGTTAAAGCAAGAAAATGCCTACTTTCTAAAAGTGGCATTTTCAAATCTAAAATCCAACTTTTAACAGATGTATTTTTAAATTGTGAGTTCAGAGACCCCAAACTCCACATTTCTAAGTGCTCTCAAAGGGAAACTGCACTTTAAGGATATTTAAATTTAAAGGCAGCCCCCATGTTAACCTGTGAGGGAGATAGGCCTTGCAACAGTGAAAACTTAATTTAGCAGTATTTCACTGTTAGGACATGTAACACACATAAGTACATGTTCCACCTTTAACATACAGTGCACACTGCCCATGGGGCTACCTAGGGCCTACCTTAGGGGTGCTTTACATGTATCAAAAGGGAAGGTTTAGGCCTTGCAAGTAGGTACACTTGCCAAGTCAAATTGGCAGTTTAAAACCGCACACACAGACACTGCAGTGGCAGATTTACAGGGCTACTGATGTGGGCGGCACAACCAGTGCTGCAGGCCCACTAATAGCATTTGATTTACAGGCCCTGGGCACCTCTAGTACACTTTACTAGGGACTTACTAGTAAATCAAATACACCAGCCATGGAAAAGCCATTTACACATACACTTTACACAGGAGCACTTGCACTTTAGCACTGGTCAGCAGTGGTAAAGTGCCCAGAGTATCAAAAACAGCAAAAACAGAGTCCAGCACACAGTCAAAACATGGGAAGCAGAGGCAAAAAAGACAGGGGAGACCATGACAAGGATGCCAGGTCTAACAGATGCACTCACATTCAACAAATGAGACCACTTTGGGGCAGAGAAACATAAGTCAGCTATTTTGGCCTGTGTGTCATTACTCAACATTTATCAGTATAAATGGCAAGGCCAAGTGCACTTGCATGTCATTCATGGTATTAGGTTGCCGTTGTGCATCCTTGTACGGCAGAAGTACAATGAAAATCCATGAGTAATATGGGCATGAGTGTCTTTCTAGTATTAGTATAACCATCCAGTTATGTATTGTTGCTTGTTGTTTGTGTGAGCAGTGAGGTGTTCACATTATGTAATGATGTTGTCATCTATTATTTGCAAAATGCATGTGGATCATTGTAACAGTGTTTTGGCTGGCCTCACATCACACATCCCATGTATAGGTGGTACGATTTGTATACTTTGCAAAACGTTCTCACTGTGTGTCTATCAAGAAAATGCAGCTTGTTGATACACTCTGACTTAAATTGATAAACTATGCATTGTTCATCATACCATTGCAATGAATGTAATTGGTGTAGGTGCACATACAAAGACAGCATGAGTAATTATCTTGAGCTCACTCTTCTTCATCTTCAAAAAAATGACGTCAGGTGCTATAGTTACATTATGGCGGTCATTACAACATTGGCTGTAAAAAACGCTTACAGCTGTGCAGAAGACCACCAACACACCGCCGTGGCCGCGGAAATCCGCCACAGCTATTATGACCCACAGCACGGAATACGCCAAAATTCAGACACCCACACAAGTCCGCCACACCAAAGGTCAGTGATAAGCTGGCGATAACAAATCCTCCACCGTCACGCCAACAGAAATACGCCCACACTATCACAACACACGAATCCACGCGGCGGTCTTTCAACCACTGTATTCCATTGGCGGTACACACCGCCGCGCTCAAGATACACACACTCTTAGAAAACACAGCCACATTGGACAATTCCAAATACACACACCTAGTACACATACACACACCACTTCCACACGCCCAATACAATATAAAACACACACCCACATCACCCACAAACCCCTACGACCAGAATCACTGAGAGAAGGCCAGAGAGAGACACTACAAACTACTACCAAGCATCCACAGGCAAACAATACCATCACCCATAGAACTTCCACGCACCTCACACAACACACCACTACATGTCAGCATACTTATCACCACACACACCACCCCACACATCACCCACACCACCCCATGGCACGGCAAAGACACCCCAGGTTCTCTGAGGAGGAGCTCAGGGTCATGGTGGAGGAAATCGTCCGGGTAGAGCCACAGCTATTCGGAGCACAGGTGCAGCACACCTCCATAGCTAGGAAGATGGAGCTATGGCGAAGAATAGTGGACAGGGTCAACGCAGTGGGACAGCACCCAAGAAATCGGGATGACATCAGGAAGAGGTGGAACGACCTACGGGGGAAGGTGCGTTCCGTGGACTCAAGACACCACCTTGCGGTTCAGCGGACTGGCGGTGGACCCCCACCTCCTCCCCCACAACTAACAACATGGGAGGAGCAGGTCTTGGCGATTCTGCATCCTGAGGGCCTCGCAGGAGTAGATGGAGGAATGGTCTCTGGTAAGTCAAAGCTTTACTATTACATCCCCCACCGTACCTGCATGCCATTACATACCCCCACCCTCACCCTCACCCCCATCACTCCAACTCCTCACAAATGTCCCAATATCACAAACCACCCATCCCAACACCAAGCCCTGCATGCAACAACAAAGCATGGACACCCATCACCAAAGCATGGCCACTGCACATACCCATATTCCCCCCTAAACCACCATCACACAAGGTCCCACACAGGAATGCAAGCTCTGGGGTACACGGTCACCCACCTATTGCACACCATGACACACACAGATGTAATAAACATCCTTTTATACCCCTGCAGGACCCCTACCCAACGTCACTGGGCAGGAGGGTCCACACATGTCCACACCACCAACAGAAGAAGCCCACAGTGATGACAGCACCTCTGTCCAACTGGATCTAGATGACCAGCCCGGCCCATCGGGGACCTCTGGACAGTCGGTTCCCCTCACACAGTCACAGGCCACTACAGAGCTTCCTCCCTCTGGAAACACCAGCACAGCACCCACCCAGCGGGCCCATACCTCTGTCCCCAGGACACGTCAAGCAGCAGTGTGTCCACCACTACAGGGAACCCAGGCTAACCCACCACCCCAACAACAACAGGGACCAGGGGGCAGTGGTAGTGGGCACACGGTCCAGGGGACGGAGGCCCAGGAACACAGGGGAACTGGGAGGGCTGCTGTGCGACATGGGGAGGACAGGCCAAGGGAACCCACTCTCCACGAGGCCCTCTCCTCCATCATGGGAGCCTACCACCACTCCCAGGAGACGATGGCAACGCTACTGGCCAAGTTTCAGGAGACCCAGCGTCTGCAGGAGGAACAGTATTTGGGCTTCAGGGAGGAACTCAAATCCATCAATTCCACCCTGGGCACCATTGTAGGGGTGCTGAAGGAAGTACTCAACACCAGGAGGGACACTGTGGCACAACAAGGGGCCCCTGACACTAGCATGGACGATGAACTGCCCACCACCTCCGCCGGCGCTAGTGGACAGGACGCCCCGCCACAGGACCACCACACCAGCACCCCAACCCCTGCAGAGGGAGAACCACCCGACAAACGGTCCCTGAGATCCAGGACAAAGACAGAGAACGATGCCAAGACCCCTGCCAAGAAATGAGACCACCCTGAATGTCATCTTTCTGTCCCACTTTGTCACCCTGTCCATTCTCAAACTGCCCCAGCTCCACTTCCTATGCCCATTTGGGCAATGCACCTGTGAGACGAATAGACTGGACTCTGCCATGGACATTCCTCCACAATCCCATCTCACCATTTTACAACCCCCTCCAATATTGAGCACTTAAATAAACACCCTTGAAGCACAAAACAATCTGGAGTCAGTCTGTGATTTCGAAATAGTGTATTAGCAATTACAGTGACAAAATGCTCTTTCAAATGTAATGTCAACATACCTATGTCACACAGCTCTAGTCCATGAGGAAACAAAGCAGATGTCACACAGTGGGACCCACATCTGTGAAATCGTAAGGGAAAGTGACAACTCAGTAACCATACACTGGGTGAAAACGACAGACAGTAGAGAGGTAGTAGTGTTAAAGTACATGTAGTAGGCAGCTCTGTATTCTTACCTGTGTCTCACTGGAAATATTGCAGGATCACCCAGTTCCTGTTGTCCATGTCCTCTTCTTCTGCTTCCTCGTCTTCACTGTCCACAGGCTCCACAGCTGCAACAACACCGCTGTCTGGACCATCCTCCTGCAGAAAAGGAACCTGTCATTGCAAAGCTAAGTTGTGAAGCATACAGCAGGCCACGATGATCTGGCAAACCTTCTTTGGTGAGTAGAATAGGGATCCACCTGTCATATGGAGGCACCGGAACCTGGCCTTCAGGAGGCCGAAGGTCCGCTCTATAATCCGCCGAGTTCGCCCATGGGCCTCATTTTAGCGTTCCTCTGCCCTTGTCCTGGGATTCCTCACTGGGGTCAGTAGCCATGACAGGTTGGGGTAACCAGAGTCACCTGCAAATGGCGAGGGACAACTGTTAGACACACACTAACCTGTAGGGATATCCCCAGACCCAGACAACCATTCCCACTATCTTGTTCCCAGGTGCTCACCTAATAGCCACACACGGTGCCTCTGGAGTTGACCCATCACAGAAGGGATGTTGCTATTCCGCAGGATGTAGGCGTCATGCACTGAGCCATGGAACTTGGCATTCACATGGGGGATGTACTGGTCTGTCAAACACACCATCTGCACTTTCATGGAATGATAACTCTTCTGGTTTCTGTACACCTGTTCACTCCTGCGGGGGGGTAACAAAGCCACATGTGTCCAATCAATGGCACCTATTATGTTGGGGATATGTCCCAGGGCATAGAAATCACCTTTCACTGTAGGCAAATCCTCCACCTGAGGGAAAACGATGTAGCTACGCATGTGTTTCAGCAGGGCAGACAACACTCTGGACAACACGTTGGAAAACATAGGCTGGGACATCCCTGATGCTATGGCCACTGTTGTTTGAAATGACCCACTTGCAAGGAAATGGAGTACTGACAGCACCTGCACTTGGGGGATTCCTGTGGGATGGCGGATAGCTGACATCAGGTCTGGCTCCAGCTGGGTACACAGTTCCTGGATTGTGGCACGGTCATGCCTGTACGTGATGATCACATGTCTTTCCTCCATTGTCGACAGGTCCACCAGCGGTCTGTACACCGGAGGATGCCGCCATCTCCTCACATGTCCCAGCGGACGGTGCCTATGAAGGACAACAGCGAGCACAGGGTCGAACAACTCAGAGGTACGTACCCACAGCTTACACAGAACACGACTCATAATCCGAAAAGTGGCCTGTATGTGTGCTGAGGCTAGGCCTAGGTATGTGTGACGCAGTTAAAAATTAAGCCATGTGGGCCCCTGAAATGGCGGCTGCCTGACCTGTAAAGTGGGACAATGGGATGTGAGGTAACTGCGCTGGTGTTGTACACCGTCGCAGTAGGCGGTCGAAGACCGCGGCGCAATGCTGCATTGGTTAACATTGGACCCTATGGGTCCCAGGAGCCAATGACGATGTACGCCGGCAGTGACGGTACGCACTGCCGCGGACGTGACCGCCATTTTCTATCTGTTCAATCACTCGATACCTGATCTTCGACAGGAGAGGACCTACACTGCAAGCGCTGCTGTGACCTCGGTCTGGAAGAGACAATGGCTCGAGTGTCTGGGGAAAGGGCCCCTGCCTTCACATCGGAGGAGTTTGAGAAACTCGTGGATGGGGTCCTCCCCCAGTACACGCTACTCTACGGTCCTCCAGACAAACAGGTAAGTAAACTGGGAGCAGGAGCATGCTGTATGGCCTATGCCTGTGTGGAGTTGGGGGGTGAAAGATGGGGGGGAAGATTAAGGCGTGCATGAAACGACGATGAGTACATGTGCCACATGGCAAGGGTAGGGATGGGGCCAATGACTGTGACGGTGCAGTTGGAAATAACTTTTCTTTTCCCCCTGTACAATTCATGTAGGTCAGCGCCCACCAGAAAAAAAGATATTTGGCATGCCATCGCCAAGGACGTCCGGACCCTTGGGGTCTACCACAGACAGAGCACCCATAAGCCGGAAACGATGGGAGGACATTCGCCGCTGGAGCAAGAAGACGGCGGAGGCTCAGCTGGGGATGGCCTCCCAACGTGGGAGGGGTGCCCGTCGCACCATGACCCCCCTGATGTTCAGGATCCTGTCGGTGGCATACCCGGAGTTGGATGGGCGCTTGGGGGCATCACAGTAGCCACAAGGGGGTGAGTACACTCTCATCCTGCTGATTTTGCGCGCAGTGGAGGTGTCTGGGTGGGGGAGTTGGGCTGTGGGTTTCCCTAGGCCAGGGCGAGTTTAGTAGGGAAGGTCCCTCTGTAAGGCAGGCCATGTGGCACCCCACCCCACCTCTGTAGAGTGCCAAGTACACCTAGTCATGCTCCTGTGTCATCCATGTGTGCAGATGTCGTCCATAACCTTGTAGGCCATGTCCCAGGGATTGAACAGTGGAGCCCAAGAGCGCGGCGTAGTGCAGGGGGCTTCTGTGTCTGTTGTGTCCGCCAACGGTAGTGGTAATGCATGCACTCAACATGTCTTTCTTCTGTCGTCCCCCCCTTTTTGTGGTCTCCCTGTTCTTGTGTGCATTAGCATCATCAGGCGGAGGAGCAGTGGCACCGGAGCTGGAGGGAGCTGCATCCCACATGGCCCTGGAGGGCGACACTACGGAGTCTGATTTCACCAGTGGGACGGAGGGCGAAGGGAGCTCCACGGCGGGGACAGGAGCTGACACCAGTGACACGGACTCGTCCTCTGATGGGAGCTCCCTTGTGGTGGCGGCAACATCTGTGCCCCCCACATCTACAGGTACAGCCGCCACCCCCCCTACCAGCACCGCCCTCCCAGCAGCCCCTCAGCCTTTGCCCCGTGCCCGCTCACCCAGGAGGGTGGGCATCAGCTTCGCCCCAGGCACTTCAGGCCCTGCCCCAGTCACCCCTGCTGCCCTCAGTGAGGAGGCCAGTGACCTCCTCAGGTCCCTCACTGTTGGGCAGTCTACCACTTTGAATGCCATCCAGGGTGTAGAAAGGCAGTTGCAACAAACAAATGCATTCCTGGAGGGCATTTATTCTGGTCAGGCAGCCCTTCAGCGAGCTTTTCAGACTCTGGCCTCAGCAATGATGGCAGCCATTGTCCCTGTCTCTAGCCTCCCCCCTCCAACTTCCTCCACCCAGACCCAATCCCCTCTACCTCAGCCTATCCCAAGCACACCTTCAGACAAGCATGCACACACGTCAACACACAAGGGAAGCTCAGGCAAACATAAGCACCACACATCCCACAGGCACTCACGCAAGCATCAGACACATGCAGGCACACCAACATCCACTGCCTCCACTGTATCCCCCTCCTCCCCCTCCTCCCTCCCAGTCTCGTCTACACTCACACCTGCATGCACTACATCTACAGCCACTACTGCCATCACCAGCACACACACCACCACACCCCGCTCACGTGCACTCACCACCCCACTACCATTCACACATCCCCTGTGTCCTCTCCCAGTGTGTCTGTGATGCCCCCTCCCAAGGTACACAAATGCAGGCACACACCCACCCAACAGCCATCCACCTCACGACAGCCTCGAGCGCATGCACCTTCACCCAAAGTTACCAAACAAACACCTCCTACAACCACAACCTCTTCCTCCACTCCCAAACCCCCTCCAGCTACCCGTCCCAGTGTCTCCCAAAAACTTTTCCTGGCCAACCTTGACCTCTTTCCCACACCTCCCCACCCCGTCTGTCTCCTAGGGTCCGACTCTCCAGGTCCCAACCTAGCACCTCAGCCACAACATCTCTGGGACCAGTGGTGCCTGTAGTCACCAGAATCTGGAGTGCACCGGCCACCAGGGCAGCCAGTGTGGCAGGGAGCCACAGCACGGACAGTCCCCCACCTGTGAAGCATCAAAAGTTGGCCAGTGCCCGGTGGGAGAGGGGGAAGACTCCAGCCACCAAAGCCGCTGCCAGGGGTCCAGGTGGGAGTGTGGAGTTAGCTGCAACACCTTCCAAGGTGGTGGAAGGGCCACAAGAAAGTCAGCAGGTCCAGGAAGAGCAGCACAGCGGAGAAGACCACCATCATCCCCGCTGCCCAGGAGGCCACTGCCATCATCCCCGTTGCCCAGCAGGCCACCGCCATCATCCCCGCTACCCAGGAGGCCAGCACCTGCCCTGCTGCCCAAGAGGCCACCGCCATCATCCCCACTGGCCAGGAGGCCACCGCCAGCATAAGCCCCGCTGGGCTAGAGAGGACCGCCAGCACAAGCCCCGCTAGGCTAGTTAGGACCGCCAGCACAAGCCCCCCTGGGCTAGAGAGGACCGCCAGCACAAGCACTGCTGGGCTAGAGAGGACCACCAGCACAAGCCCCGCTGGGCCAGAGAGGACTGCCAGCAGGTGAGTCACTGCAAAGGAGCCCGCTGCTACAAGCACCGCTGAACAGGGCACCGCCACCACAAGCACCGCTACCAAGGACACCGCCGCTACAAGCATCGCTGAACAGGGCACCGCCGCCACAAGCACCGCTGCCAAGGACACCGCCACTACAAGCCCCGCTGAACAGGGCACCGCTGCTACAGGCACCGCTGAACAGGGCACCGCCGCTAGAAGCAGCGCTGAACAGGGCACCGCCGCTACTACCAACGCTGAACAGGGCACCGCCGCTACAAGCACCACAGGCCCATTAGCGCCAAAAGCTCTGATGCTACTGAGGCCACCACGAGCAGGATGAAGCACTCTGGGCACAAAGCCCCCTCCAGAACCAGTGGAGATTGACATCCACTACCTCAGTCCTTGGCAGGATGAAGCACTCTGGGCACAAGGCCCCCTCCAGAACCAGTGGAGAGATACATCCACTACCTCAGTCCTTGGCAGGATGAAGCACTCTGGGCACAAGGCCCCCTCCAGAACCAGTGGAGATTGACATCCACTACCTCAGTCCTTGGCAGGATGAAGCACTCTGGGCACAAGGCCCCCTCCAGAACCAGTGGAGAGATACATCCACTACGTCAGTCCTTGGCAGGATGAAGCACTCTGGGCACAAGGCCCCCTCCAGAACCAGTGGAGAGATACATCCACTACCTCAGTCCTTGGCAGGATGAAGCACTCTGGGCACAAAGCCCCCTCCAGAACCAGTGGAGACTGTTATCCACTTGAGAGACTGTGGCTTTGCACTCCCCAGGATGGAACAGTGGGCAACCCACCCACTGTAGGGACTTGAGAGACTGTGGCTTTGCACTATCCAGGATGGAACAGTGGGCAACCCACCCACTGTAGAGACTTGAGAGACTGTGGCTTTGCACTCCCCAGGATGGAACAGTGGGCAACCCACCCACTGTAGAGACTTGTGAGGCTGTGGCTTTGCACTCCCCCGGATTGAACAGTGGGCATGTGGCGCCCTCGTGGATTTGGCGTCGTGCACTCAACCGGCTGAGGTGCCCCCCCTTTCCCACCCCCTGAGGTGCCTATTTTATTGGTATCTGATGCCCCTGCAGTGTTCTCTCCGTCATGGTCGGGGTTCTTGTGTGGGCCTCGCTCATACCGTGTGGGCCCAGTGTTCCACAGACTTCAATGGAGCACTATAATCACTAAAGGTGTGGGGTAGTAGGGAACCGAAAGTAAGACTGGGTCAGTCTTAAATCGTTGTTGGTTAGGTCGCTTTGGATCCTAACGCGAGAGAATCTTTGTTGGAGAATATCCAGACAGGGGGGGGTTTTGTTGCTGTGTAGTCCCACAGGGGAAGGGGGAGTCTCCCTTACGGACTAGGTGGTCTCACACACATAATAGTGTCATGCTTCATCATATGGCCACCTAGCCCCACCCAAGCAAGATGATACTGCTTGGGCGGACTCAACCTCTTGGTTAAAAGAACCAGAGGGAGTACTGAAATTAAACTTACTGGATAGTTACTTAGATCCAGATGAGGTGAGTAATAAAATTACCAAGCATGTCACTGATAGTTGCTGCTAGTTTTAATATAGGTGCATGCTGGTAAGACTAAAAGCAAGGGGAAGAGGCTCGTTGGAGGGTAATGTCTCCTGGAGTCTAAAATCAAAAGTGGATGACCAACATGTTTCTGCCCTCACTAGGTGCTGGTAGGTCAGGGGCATTCGTCAGGGTCGGAGCACACGCAAAAAGTGGGGTGCTCAAAGTGGATAATGAATGGCCTACCTGAACGGGTAGTTCACGGTGGGGTAGGTCTGTGATAGGAAATAGATAGACCACAGTTATTCAGAACATATTTAGAGTGAGAAAAACCGTGGCAAACCACTGCAAAGCACACAGCACAAGGTGAAAAAATGTAAACGGCAATCACACACGCATGCAGATGTGACTTACCAGGGGGCGATATGCCTCTGGTCTGGCAAATGCCGGGGAGGGGTTTTCCCTTGTAGTCACACTCTGAGGAGATTAGGCGTTTAGGTAGAATGGGAGAAGAAGATAAAAAATGTGTAGAGAAAGGGCAGAACAAAAGGGCGCGAGGAAGACCTAGATAGGGAAGACAGGAAAGACAGGGAAAGCAAAAACAGGGAAAAAAAAAGGGGGGGGAGGGAAAAGGGGAAAAAAAAGGGGGAAAAAAAGGGAGTAAAGAACAGGGGGGGGGAGGAAGGGGTTTCTGGGGTTAGCGGTTGGTGACAGAGAAAGGAAGAAAGGAAAAAAGAAGAGGAGGAGAAAAGAAGAAAACAAGGGAGACGGGACAAAGAGAGAAGAGAAGAAAGAGACAAACAGGAAAAAAGGAAAAAGAAGAAAAAAAAGAAAAAGGGGGGAAGGAACGGGGTAGGAGCTAGGCAGAATGAGGAAAAGAAAGGTGAAAGAAAATATCCAAGGGGCCAGGGAGGCCAACACTTACCACTCGAAAGGGAATACCATGGGGGGTACCTACATGCCGGAGCCAGGCCGCTCTGGTACTGACTGAAGGGTTGATCTGCAATTTATGTCGATCCACAACCAATAGGCAAGAGGCTGGGAGGCCTGGGGGCGGGGTCCGGAGTGAGGATTAGCAGGTGTGTCGGGCGTGTTGCCTAAAAACAAAAACCCCGATACTCGAGGAGTAATTCTGCCACGCCTATAGACCGGCCGCACCCCCCATACGGGGTGCGCCGGTGCTTCAATGCGGAATCCACCCGCGGGACCTCTAAGGAAACGGGGCCCGCGGTAGACGAGTTAGAAGATGTGATGAGGATGTGTTGCGGCTGGCAGGCGCGGAAAGCGTCCTGCCGAGATGCGTCGCGGGAGGCGCAGCGCGTCATCTGCGCCCGCGGGACTCTGGGAAATGGAGTCCCGTGGAGCGCGCCTGGTAGTCCATGTAGGACGCCCAGGCCGAGTCAGGAGAAGAGAGAAGGGGCGGGGGCGGGCGGGGGGAGCCGGGTGAACAGAGAGGGAAGAGAGAAAAGGGGGGATGGGGGGGGGAAGGGGAAGGGAAAGGAGGGAAGGGGGAAGGGAAGGAAAAGGGGAAAAAAGGGGATACAGGAGGAAAGACTAAAGAAGGAGGTGGGGGGGTGGGGGGAGGGGGTTTGGTGTGGGGATAAAGAGGGAGAGGAGGAGGCGGGGGGAAGAAGACAAGAAGAAAGAAGAAAGACAGGAAAAGGGATAAGAAGGGATGAAAGGGAAGGCTAAAAAGGGGGGGGAAAGGGTGAGGAAAAGAGGAGAGCACAGAGGGTAAAAACATGAAGGGGGGCGAGTGGGAAAGAGAGGAAAAGAAAGAAGAAAGACAAAGGAAAGTTGAGGAAGGAGCACAAGGGTCGGGGAGAGGAGACAGACGGGATGGATGCGGAAAGGGGAGGGTATCAAAGAGAGAGAGCGACAAGGGGGGGAAAAAGAAAAAGAGGAAGGAACGGGGAAAGAGGAGGGAAAAGAAGACAGAGAACGGGTGAAAAGAGGGGTAAGTACAGGAGGGAAAAGGAACAAGATGAGAGAGAGAGAGAGAAAAAAAGAAAAAATGAAAAAATGAGCGACAATAGCTCTGATGGCAGGAGAGGGGGGACTAATCTGGTTAATAGGGGTACAACCCTGGTCAAAAGTAAAAACACAAAAATGAAAAATAAATACACAAGCGAGAGGGTGATTTAACCCACAATAGGGCATTATAAGGCCCCAGGGGGGGATCTCAGGTGGCGGGGGAATCGTAAAGATATCTAGTCATCAACCTAAAGATGACCACTGGATATTGTCATTCAATCCTCTAGTGTCTGTTTGCAGCCTCCATATCCACCTCTGTTCATATAGTAGTAGTCTATGTTTGGCATTGGTTGTTGTTGATTTCAATTGGTCCAACACCACCCATTGCATGTGGTCAGGATGGTGATTGTTGGAGATATAATGCTCAGTGAGTCTTGTGGCATCTCTTTTACAACGGATGGTGCTCCTATGTTCGACGATGCGTGTGCCCACTTTTCTCGTTGTCATCCCAATGTATCTCTTGTCACAGGGGCATGTGATCATATATACCACGTTTTTGCTGTTGCAGTTCGTTAATTGTCTCAGTTCCCAGGGCGTCCGTAGTCCTAAATCAAGTGTAAGGGTTTTCTTGGTGAATGCGCACACGCTGCAGCTACCGCAGGGAAAGTGTCCTTTGGGGGGAGGAAGGTCCCAGAGGGTCCTTTGTCTAATTGTGGTAAGATTTACCCGTGGGCGTGTATGTATGATCATATCCCGAATACTTTTTGCTTTTTTGTAGGCATTCATTGGGATCTGAAAGGGGAGACCACCAGAAGTGAGGATTTTCCAGTTTTCATTTAGTATCTTTTTGATCATATTAGACGCTGGGTTAAATGTAGTCACACAGATCAATGGTTCTCCCTTACTGGCTCTGCTGCTAGGATGTAGTAGAGTGTCCCTCGGGCTCACACGAGCACGTTTCTCGGCTCTTCTCAGTAGGTGGTCCGGGTATCCTCTTGCTTGGAGTTTCTTAGTGAGCTGCTGCGCATGTTTTTTATAATCCGTTAGTTCGGTACAGTTCCGCCGAAGACGTAGAAATTGGCCCACTGGCAGGTTTTCCTTGAGGGAGCGTGGATGGAAGCTCTGAAACTGAAGGAGAGTGTTTCGATCAGTCGGTTTGTAGAATACTTCTGTTGCCAGTGAGCCATTTCTTTCTGTGATTAATAAGTCAAGGAAGGAGACCGCTGGGTCACCCCGTGTGGCTGTGAATCTCAGAAAGGGATTCAGGGTATTTAGCCAAGTGACAAAAATAGTTGCTTCTTCCCTTGTGCCTCTCCAGATGACCAGGATGTCATCGATGTATCTCTTCCACAGCCTGATATGATTGACATATGGGTTCTCTTCAGTGAGGACCATTTCTTTCTCGAAGTGATCCACATATAGACATGCCAGGCTTGGAGCGAAGGTGCTACCCATGGAGGTGCCCTGGATCTGTAAGAAAAAGTTCTTATCGAACTCAAAGAAGTTTCTAGTAAGGGCCAGATGAGCTAAGTCCAGGATAAATTCTGGGGGGGTAATGTATTTCCAGGTACCCCTATTTAGTAGGTCACTGATCACTTCCAGAGTTGCTTCCTGTGGAATGTTGGTATATAATGATTCCACATCTAGTGTTATGAGATGTTCTTTGTCTTTATCAAATTCCAGGGTATCTAGAAGGGAGAGCACATCTGTTGTGTCTTTGAGGTATGTGGGAATTTGTTTCACGAGTGGTTGGAGGAACCAGTCGCAAAATTGGGACAATGGTTCTAATATAGAGCCAATTCCGGAAACTATTGGTCTTCCCGGGGGTGGGTGTTTATTTTTGTGAATTTTGGGCAGGATGTAGAAGTACGGGGTTTTGGGGTCAGATTGGTTGAGGAAGGCGGCCTCATGTTTAGTGATCCACCCGTTGTTCATACCCTTGTCAATCAGGAAAGTGATTTCTTCCCTGACCTCTTCTGTCGGGTCCCTAGAAAGTTTCTTATAGTGATGGTTGTTGTTCAGTAGGCGTAGACATTCAGTATCGTACATCACTGTGGGCATTATCACTATGGCCCCGCCCTTGTCGGATGGTTTAATAGTGATGGAGGAGTCATTGCTAAGGTTCTGGAGGGCTGAGAGTTCTTCGGTACTGATATTGTGGAAGATCTCCCTTTGTGTATTCTGTAAGTTGTCGATCCTCCTACTCACTGATTTCTCAAACGCCAAGACTTCTGGTGGCATCAAGTGAGGGGAGGGGGTGAACTTGGATTTGGGACGTAGCCCGGTGTTCCTTTCTTGTTCTATATTAGATTCGGGGTTCATAAGAAAAAAGGTTCTCAGTCTGATCTTGCGAAATAACTCTGCTAGTTCTATCCTTAGTTTGAAGATATCAAGTTTTGGCGTAGGGACAAAACCCAGACCTTTCTCTAGGGCTTGGAGCTCGTTGGTGTTTAATACTTTTGGGCTCAGGTTGACAACGGTGGTGGATCCCTTACTTATACTCTGCTTGTACTGGGGGATTCTTCGTCTGTTAATCCCTCCTTTAGGTTCCAACTTACTCCTTTTTTCCTGCCCCTTCCCCGTCCGGGGCCTCTCCCAAAAAAAGGAACATTGGGATAGGACCAGGTCGCTTGTGGCTGGGGATACAACGGGGCTTGGAATTGGTTTGGTGGCCCATAGGGGGAGGGCCAAACCCAGGGGGGCATGTTGAGCAACGGGGGTGGGTGGGGGTTGGGGGGTGGGTGGCCTGTAAATGGAGTGGGCCAATTGTTCCGGGTATTCCCCCTCCTGCCCCGCCTTGGCCGTGTAGGTTGTGTGCGGCTGGCGTGGGAGTCTGAGCTCGAGTAACCCCCGGACGATGTGTCGGAGGGTAAAGAGGATTGAGCTGTAAAGTCTTCCCTGGAGTAGGGATGTACTTTCTCCAGAGAGAACCTGTCCAGATCTTTCTGGAATTTGGTAATTTTTTGGTGAGTCAAGTAGTCTTTGAACTCGCCGATTGTTTTGTTAGTTTCTTCTAATTTCTTCTTGAATGCTGTGACTGTAAGTCCAGTCTTTAGGTTACTTTCTGCCGTTTTAATTTGAAGCACTAGAGCCTCTGATAGTCTGGTGGCTGTACTAATGATTAGGATTAGCCAATCACGTGTGCATTTCCAGGCTATCAGTGACCAGTCCTTCCTAAATTCTTTGTCCTCTAAAAAGATACGTGGTTCGGTGGTGATAATCAAACCATTTGGTGCTACGTTATTTCTTAAGTATTCAGTTAGGACAGCCCCGTGTAATATTGTTTTCACCTGTGTCCTTTTAAGTTCAATCAGAGTGTCCCAGTCCCCTAATTGAGCTATTGTCTTGGAAAGAGAAGCATCTCCTAAAAGTGAGGGTGCAGCGAGGATGGCTTGAAGCTCCTCCTCGCTGAAGGCAAGCCCTTCAGCCATGATAGGGGAAGGGGAAGGGAAGTGAGGGTATCCAAGAGTCCTGTGCGTATGTCACAGGTATTGAGAAATATGTAACAAGGCTCTCACAGCTAGCTGCTGTGCTCACTACAAATACACAAAAGGAGAGCACTGGGAGTGTTGCTAGCCCACACCGCCTCCCTAAAGAAATCTATAATCACTAAAGGTGTGGGGTAGTAGGGAACCGAAAGTAAGACTGGGTCAGTCTTAAATCGGTGTTGGTTAGGTCGCTTTGGATCCTAACGCGAGGGAATCATTGTTGGAGAATATCCAGACAGGGGGGGGTTTTGTTGCTGTGTAGTCCCACAGGGGAAGGGGGAGTCTCCCTTACGGACTAGGTGGTCTCACACACATAATAGTGTCATGCTTCATCATATGGCCACCTAGCCCCACCCAAGCAAGATGATACTGCTTGGGCGGACTCAACCTCTTGGTTAAAAGAACCAGAGGGAGTACTGAAATTAAACTTACTGGATAGTTACTTAGATCCAGATGAGGTGAGTAATAAAATTACCAAGCATGTCACTGATAGTTGCTGCTAGTTTTAATATAGGTGCATGCTGGTAAGACTAAAAGCAAGGGGAAGAGGCTCGTTGGAGGGTAATGTCTCCTGGAGTCTAAAATCAAAAGTGGATGACCAACATGTTTCTGCCCTCACTAGGTGCTGGTAGGTCAGGGGCATTCGTCAGGGTCGGAGCACACGCAAAACGTGGGGTGCTCAAAGTGGATAATGAATGGCCTACCTGAACGGGTAGTTCACGGTGGGGTAGGTCTGTGATAGGAAATAGATAGACCACAGTTATTCAGAACATATTTAGAGTGAGAAAAACCGTGGCAAACCACTGCAAAGCACACAGCACAAGGTGAAAAAATGTAAACGGCAATCACACACGCATGCAGATGTGACTTACCAGGGGGTAGGGGGCGATATGCCTCTGGTCTGGCAAATGCCGGGGAGGGGTTTTCCCTTGTAGTCACACTCTGAGGAGATTAGGCGTTTAGGTAGAATGGGAGAAGAAGATAAAAAATGTGTAGAGAAAGGGCAGAACAAAAGGGCGCGAGGAAGACCTAGATAGGGAAGGCAGGAAAGACAGGGAAAGCAAAAACAGGGAAAAAAAAGGGGGGGAGGGAAAAGGGGAAAAAAAGGGAGTAAAGAAGAGGGGGGGGGAAGGAAGGGGTTGCTGGGGTTAGCGGTTGGTGACAGAGAAAGGAAGAAAGGAAAAAAGAAGAGGAGGAGAAAAGAAGAAAACAAGGGAGACGGGACAAAGAGAGAAGAGAAGAAAGAGACAAACAGGAAAAAAGGAAAAAGAAGAAAAAAAAGAAAAAGGGGGGAAGGAACGGGGTAGGAGCTAGGCAGAATGAGGAAAAGAAAGGTGAAAGAAAATATCCAAGGGGCCAGGGAGGCCAACACTTACCACTCCAAAGGGAATACCATGGGGGGTACCTACATGCCGGAGCCAGGCCGCTCTGGTACTGACTGAAGGGTTGATCTGCAATTTATGTCAATCCACAACCAATAGGCAAGAGGCTGGGAGGCCTGGGGGCGGGGTCCGGAGTGAGGATTAGCAGGTGTGTCGGGCGTGTTGCCTAAAAAAAACCCCCGATACTCGAGGAGTAATTCTGCCACGCCTATAGACCGGCCGCACCCCCCATACGGGGTGCGCCGGTGCTTCAATGCGGAATCCACCCGCGGGACCTCTAAGGAAACGGGGCCCGCGGTAGACGAGTTAGAAGATGTGATGAGGATGTGTTTTGGCTGGCAGGCGCGGAAAGCGTCCTGCCGAGATGCGTTGCGGGAGGCGCGGCGCGTCATCTGCGCCCGCGGGACTCTGGGAAATGGAGTCCCGTGGAGCGCGCCTGGTAGTCCATGTAGGACGCCCAGGCCGAGTCAGGAGAAGAGAGAAGGGGCGGGGGCGGGCGGGGGGAGCCGGGTGAACAGAGAGGGAAGAGAGAAAAGGGGGGATGGTGGAGGGGGAAAGGGGAAGGGAAAGGAGGGAAGGGGGAAGGGAAGGAAAAGGGGGGAAAAAGGGGATACAGGAGGAAAGACTAAAGAAGGGGGTGGGGGGTGCGGGGAGGGGGTTTGGTGTGGGGATAAAGAGGGAGAGGAGGAGGAGGGGGGAAGAAGACAAGAAGAAAGAAGAAAGACAGGAAAAGGGATAAGAAGGGATGAAAGGGAAGGCTAAAAAGGGGGGGGGGAAAAGGGTGAGGAAAAGAGGAGAGCACAGAGGGTAAAAACATGAAGGGGGGCGAGTGGGAAAGAGAGGAAAAGAAAGAAGAAAGACAAAGGAAAGTTGAGGAAGGAGCACAAGGGTCGGGGAAAGGAGACAGACGAGATGGATGCGGAAAGGGGAGGGTATCAAAGAGAGAGAGCGACAAGGGGGGGAAAAGAAAAAGAGGAAGGAACGGGGAAGAGGAGGGAAAAGAAGACAGAGAACGGGTGAAAAGAGGGGTAAGTACAGGAGGGAAAAGGAACAAGATGAGAGAGAGAGAGAGAAAAAAAGAAAAAATGAAAAAATGAGCGACAATAGCTCTGATGGCAGGAAAGGGGGGCTAATCTGGTTAATAGGGGTACAACCCTGGTCAAAAGTAAAAACACAAAAATGAAAAATAAATACACAAGCGAGAGGGTGATTTAACCCACAGTAGGGCATTATAAGGCCCCAGGGGGGGATCTCAGGTGGCGGGGGAATCGTAAAGATATCTAGTCATCAACCTAAAGATGACCACTGGATATTGTCATTCAATCCTCTAGAGTCTGTTTGCAGCCTCCATATCCACCTCTGTTCATATAGTAGTAGTCTATGTTTGGCATTGGTTGTTGTTGATTTCAATTGGTCCAACACCACCCATTGCATGTGGTCAGGATGGTGATTGTTGGAGATATAATGCTCAGTGAGTCTTGTGGCATCTCTTTTACAACGGATGGTGCTCCTATGTTCGACGATGCGTGTGCCCACTTTTCTCGTTGTCATCCCAAAGTATCTCTTGTCACAGGGACATGTGATCATATATACCACGTTTTTGCTGTTGCAGTTCGTTAATTGTCTCAGTTCCCAGGGCGTCCGTAGTCCTAAATCAAGTGTAAGGGTTTTCTTGGTGAATGCGCACACGCTGCAGCTACTGCAGGGAAAGTGTCCTTTGGGGGGAGGAAGGTCCCAGAGGGTCCTTTGTCTAATTGTGGTAGGATTTACCCGTGGGCGTGTATGTATGATCATATCCCAAATACTTTTTGCTTTTTTGTAGGCATTCATTGGGATCTGAAAGGGGAGACCACCAGAAGTGAGGATTTTCCAGTTTTCATTTAGTATCTTTTTGATCATATTAGACGCTGGGTTAAATGTAGTCACACAGATCAATGGTTCTCCCTTACTGGCTCTGCTGCTAGGATGTAGTAGAGTGTCCCTCAGGCTCACACGAGCACGTTTCTCGGCTCTTCTCAGTAGGTGGTCCGGGTATCCTCTTGCTTGGAGTTTCTTAGTGAGCTGCTGCGCATGTTTTTTATAATCCGTTAGTTCGGTACAGTTCCGCCGAAGACGTAGAAATTGGCCCACTGGCAGGTTTTCCTTGAGGGAGCGTGGATGGAAGCTCTGAAACTGAAGGAGAGTGTTTCGATCAGTCGGTTTGTAGAATACTTCTGTTGCCAGTGAGCCATTTCTTTCTGTGATTAATAAGTCAAGGAAGGAGACCGCTGGGTCACCCAGTGTGGCTGTGAATCTCAGAAAGGGATTCAGGGTATTTAGCCAAGTGACAAAAATATTTGCTTCTTCCCTTGTGCCTCTCCAGATGACCAGGATGTCATCGATGTATCTCTTCCACAGCCTGATATGATTGACATATGGGTTCTCTTCAGTGAGGACCATTTCTTTCTCGAAGTGATCCACATATAGACATGCCAGGCTTGGAGCGAAGGTGCTACCCATGGAGGTGCCCTGGATCTGTAAGAAAAAGTTCTTATCGAACTCAAAGAAGTTTCTAGTAAGGGCCAGATGAGCTAAGTCCAGGATAAATTCTGGGGGGGTAATGTAGTTCCAGGTACCCCTATTTAGTAGGTCACTGATCACTTCCAGAGTTGCTTCCTGTGGAATGTTGGTATATAATGATTCCACATCTAGTGTTATGAGATGTTCTTTGTCTTTATCAAATTCCAGGGTATCTAGAAGGGAGAGCACATCTGTTGTGTCTTTGAGGTATGTGGGAATTTGTTTCACGAGTGGTTGGAGGAACCAGTCGCAAAATTGGGACAATGGTTCTAATATAGAGCCAATTCCGGAAACTATTGGTCTTCCCGGGGGTGGGTGTTTATTTTTGTGAATTTTGGGCAGGATGTAGAAGTACGGGGTGTGGGGTCAGATTGGTTGAGGAAGGCGGCCTCATGTTTAGTGATCCACCCGTTGTTCATACCCTTGTCAATCAGGAAAGTGATTTCTTCCCTGACCTCTTCTGTCGGGTCCCTAGAAAGTTTCTTATAGTGATGGTTGTTGTTCAGTAGGCGTAGACATTCAGTATCGTACATCACTGTGGGCATTATCACTATGGCCCCGCCCTTGTCGGCTGGTTTAATAGTGATGGAGGAGTCATTGCTAAGGTTCTGGAGGGCTGAGAGTTCTTCGGTACTGATATTGTGGAAGATCTCCCTTTGTGTATTCTGTAAGTTGTCGATCCTCCTACTCACTGATTTCTCAAACGCCAAGACTTCTGGTGGCATCAAGTGAAGGGAGGGGGTGAACTTGGATTTGGGACGTAGCCCGGTGTTCCTTTCTTGTTCTATATTAGATTCGGGGTTTATAAGAAAAAAGGTTCTCAGTCTGATCTTGCGAAAGAACTCTGCTAGTTCTATCCTTAGTTTGAAGATATCAAGTTTTGGCGTAGGGACAAAACCCAGACCTTTCTCTAGGGCTTGGAGCTCGTTGGTGTTTAATACTTTTGGGCTCAGGTTGACAACGGTGGTGGATCCCTTACTTATACTCTGCTTGTACTGGGGGATTCGTCGTCTGTTAATCCCTCCTTTAGGTTCCAACTTACTCCTTTTTTCCTGCCCCTTCCCCGTCCGGGGCCTCTCCCAAAAAAAGGAACATTGGGATAGGACCAGGTCGCTTGTGGCTGGGGATACAACGGGGCTTGGAATTGGTTTGGTGGCCCATAGGGGGAGGGCCAAACCCAGGGGGGCATGTTGAGCAACGGGGGTGGGTGGGGGTTGGGGGGTGGGTGGCCTGTAAATGGAGTGGGCCAATTGTTCCGGGTATTCCCCCTCCTGCCCCGCCTTGGCCGTGTAGGTTGTGTGCGGCTGGCGTGGGAGTCTGAGCTCGAGTAACCCCCGGACGATGTGTCGGAGGGTAAAGAGGATTGAGCTGTAAAGTCTTCCCTGGAGTAGGGATGTACTTTCTCCAGGGAGAACCTGTCCAGATCTTTCTGGAATTTGGTAATTTTTCGGTGAGTCAAGTAGTCTTTGAACTCGCCGATTGTTTTGTTAGTTTCTTCTAATTTCTTCTTGAATGCTGTGACTGTAAGTCCAGTCTTTAGGTTACTTTCTGCCGTTTTAATTTGAAGCACTAGAGCCTCTGATAGTCTGGTGGCTGTCCTAATGATTAGGATTAGCCAATCACGTGTGCATTTCCAGGCTATCAGTCACCAGTCCTTCCTAAATTCTTTGTCCTCTAAAAAGATACGTGGTTCGGTGGTGATAATCAAACCATTTGGTGCTACGTTATTTCTTAAGTATTCAGTTAGGACAGCCCTGTGTAATATTGTTTTCACCTGTGTCCTTTTAAGTTCAATCAGAGTGTCCCAGTCCCCTAATTGAGCTATTGTCTTGGAAAGAGAAGCATCTCCTAAAAGTGAGGGTGCAGAGAGGATGGCTTGAAGCTCCTCCTCGCTGAAGGCAAGCCCTTCAGCCATGATAGGGGAAGGGGAAGGGAAGTGAGGGTATCCAAGAGTCCTGTGCGTATGTCACAGGTATTGAGAAATATGTAACAAGGCTCTCACAGCTAGCTGCTGTGCTCACTACAAATACACAAAAGGAGAGCACTGGGAGTGTTGCTAGCCAACACCGCCTCCCTAAAGAAATTTATAATCACTAAAGGTGTGGGGTAGTAGGGAACCGAAAGTAAGACTGGGTCAGTCTTAAATCGGTGTTGGTTAGGTCGCTTTGGATCCTAACGCGAGGGAATCATTGTTGGAGAATATCCAGACAGGGGGGGGTTTTGTTGCTGTGTAGTCCCACAGGGGAAGGGGGAGTCTCCCTTACGGACTAGGTGGTCTCACACACATAATAGTGTCATGCTTCATCATATGGCCACCTAGCCCCACCCAAGCAAGATGATACTGCTTGGGCGGACTCAACCTCTTGGTTAAAAGAACCAGAGGGAGTACTGAAATTAAACTTACTGGATAGTTACTTAGATCCAGATGAGGTGAGTAATAAAATTACCAAGCATGTCACTGATAGTTGCTGCTAGTTTTAATATAGGTGCATGCTGGTAAGACTAAAAGCAAGGGGAAGAGGCTCGTTGGAGGGTAATGTCTCCTGGAGTCTAAAATCAAAAGTGGATGACCAACATGTTTCTGCCCTCACTAGGTGCTGGTAGGTCAGGGGCATTCGTCAGGGTCGGAGCACACACAAAAAGTGGGGTGCTCAAAGTGGATAATGAATGGCCTACCTGAACGGGTAGTTCACGGTGTGGTAGGTCTGTGATAGGAAATAGATAGACCACAGTTATTCAGAACATATTTAGAGTGAGAAAAACCGTGGCAAACCACTGCAAAGCACACAGCACAAGGTGAAAAAATGTAAACGGCAATCACACACGCATGCAGATGTGACTTACCAGGGGGTAGGGGGCGATATGCCTCTGGTCTGGCAAATGCCGGGGAGGGGTTTTCCCTTGTAGTCACACTCTGAGGAGATTAGGCGTTTAGGTAGAATGGGAGAAGAAGATAAAAAATGTGTAGAGAAAGGGCAGAACAAAAGGGCGCGAGGAAGACCTAGATAGGGAAGACAGGAAAGACAGGGAAAGCAAAAACAGGGGAAAAAAAGGGGGGGAGGGAAAAGGGGAAAAAAAGGGAGTAAAGAACAGGGGGGGGGAGGAAGGGGTTGCTGGGGTTAGCGGTTGGTGACAGAGAAAGGAAGAAAGGAATAAAGAAGAGGAGGAGAAAAGAAGAAAACAAGGGAGACGGGACAAAGAGAGAAGAGAAGAAAGAGACAAACAGGAAAAAAGGAAAAAGAAGAAAAAAAGAAAAAGGGGGGAAGGAACGGGGTAGGAGCTAGGCAGAATGAGGAAAAGAAAGGTGAAAGAAAATATCCAAGGGGCCAGGGAGGCCAACACTTACCACTCCAAAGGGAATACCATGGGGGGTACCTACATGCCGGAGCCAGGCCGCTCTGGTACTGACTGAAGGGTTGATCTGCAATTTATGTCGATCCACAACCAATAGGCAAGAGGCTGGGAGGCCTGGGGGCGGGGTCCGGAGTGAGGATTAGCAGGTGTGTCGGGCGTGTTGCCTAAAAAAAAACCCCGATACTCGAGGAGTAATTCTGCCACGCCTATAGACCGGCCGCACCCCCCATACGGGGTGCGCCGGTGCTTCACTGCGGAATCCACCCGCGGGACCTCTAAGGAAACGGGGCCCGCGGTAGACGAGTTAGAAGATGTGATGAGGATGTGTTGTGGCTGGCAGGCGCGGAAAGCGTCCTGCCGAAATGCGTCGCGGGAGGCGCGGCGCGTCATCTGCGCCCGCGGGACTCTGGGAAATGGAGTCCCGTGGAGAGCGCCTGGTAGTCCATGTAGAACGCCCAGGCCGAGTCAGGAGAAGAGAGAAGGGGCGGGGGCGGGTGGGGGGGGGCCGGGTGAACAGAGAGGGAAGAGAGAAAAGGGGGGATGGAGGGGGAAGGGGAAGGGAAAGGAGGGAAGGGGGAAGGGAAGGAAAAGGGGAAAAAAAGGGGATACAGGAGGAAAGACTAAATAGGGGGGTAGGGGGAATGGGGGGAGGGGGTTTGGTGTGGGGATAAAGAGGGAGAGGAGGAGGCGGGGGGAAGAAGACAAGAAGAAAGAAGAAAGACAGGAAAAGGGATAAGAAGGGATGAAAGGGAAGGCTAAAAAGGGGGGGGGAAAGGGTGAGGAAAAGAGAAGAGCACAGAGGGTAAAAACATGAAGGGGGCGAGTGGGAAAGAGAGGAAAAGAAAGAAGAAAGACAAAGGAAAGTTGAGGAAGGAGCACAAGGGTCGGGGAGAGGAGACAGACGGGATGGATGCGGAAAGGGGAGGGTATCAAAGAGAGAGAGCGACAAGGGGGGGAAAAAGAAAAAGAGGAAGGAACGGGGAAAGAGGAGGGAAAAGAAGACAGAGAACGGTTGAAAAGAGGGGTAAGTACAGGAGGGAAAAGGAACAAGATGAGAGAGAGAGAGAGAAAAAAAGAAAAAATGAAAAAATGAGCGACAATAGCTCTGATGGCAGGAGAGGGGGGACTAATCTGGTTAATAGGGGTACAACCCTGGTCAAAAGTAAAAACACAAAAATGAAAAATAAATACACAAGCGAGAGGGTGATTTAACTCACAATAGGGCATTATAAGGCCCCAGGGGGGGAACTCAGGTGGCGGGTGAATCGTAAAGATATCTAGTCATCAACCTAAAGATGACCACTGGATATTGTCATTCAATCCTCTAGTGTCTGTTTGCAGCCTCCATATCCTTTTTTTGGGAGAGGCCCCGGACGGGGAAGGGGCAGGAAAAAAGGAGTAAGTTGGAACCTAAAGAAGGGATTAACAGACGACGAATCCCCCAGTACAAGCAGAGTATAAGTAAGGGATCCACCACCGTTGTCAACCTGAGCCCAAAAGTATTAAACACCAACGAGCTCCAAGCCCTAGAGAAAGGTCTGGGTTTTGTCCCTACGCCAAAACTTGATATCTTCAAACTAAGGATAGAACTAGCAGAGTTCTTTTGCAAGATCAGACTGAGAACCTTTTTTCTTATGAACCCCGAATCTAATATAGAACAAGAAAGGAACACCGGGCTACGTCCCAAATCCAAGTTCACCCCCTCCCCTCACTTGATGCCACCAGAAGTCTTGGCGTTTGAGAAATCAGTGAGTAGGAGGATCGACAACTTACAGAATACACTAAGGGAGATCTTCCACAATATCAGTACCGAAGAACTCTCAGCCCTCCAGAACCTTAGCAATGACTCCTCCATCACTATTAAACCATCCGACAAGGGCGGGGCCATAGTGATAATGCCCACAGTGATGTACGATACTGAATGTCTACGCCTACTGAACAACAACCATCACTATAAGAAACTTTCTAGGGACCCGACAGAAGAGGTCAGGGAAGAAATCACTTTCCTGATTGACAAGGGTATGAACAACGGGTGGATCACTAAACATGAGGCCGCCTTCCTCAACCAATCTGACCCCAAAACCCCGTACTTCTACATCCTGCCCAAAATTCACAAAAATAAACACCCACCCCCGGGAAGACCAATAGTTTCCGGAATTGGCTCTATATTAGAACCATTGTCCCAATTTTGCGACTGGTTCCTCCAGCCACTCGTGAAACAAATTCCCACATACCTCAAAGACACAACAGATGTGCTCTCCCTTCTAGATACCCTGGAATTTGATAAAGACAAAGAACATCTCATAACACTAGATGTGGAATCATTATATACCAACATTCCACAGGAAGCAACTCTGGAAGTGATCAGTGACCTACTAAATAGGGGTACCTGGAACTACATTACCCCCCCAGAATTTATCCTGGACTTAGCTCATCTGGCCCTTACTAGAAACTTCTTTGAGTTCGATAAGAACTTTTTCTTACAGATCCAGGGCACCTCCATGGGTAGCACCTTCGCTCCAAGCCTGGCATGTCTATATGTGGATCACTTCGAGAAAGAAATGGTCCTCACTGAAGAGAACCCATATGTCAATCATATCAGGCTGTGGAAGAGATACATCGATGACATCCTGGTCATCTGGAGAGGCACAAGGGAAGAAGCAAATATTTTTGTCACTTGGCTAAATACCCTGAATCCCTTTCTGAGATTCACAGCCACACTGGGTGACCCAGCGGTCTCCTTCCTTGACTTATTAATCACAGAAAGAAATGGCTCACTGGCAACAAAAGTATTCTACAAACCGACTGATCGAAACACTCTCCTTCAGTTTCAGAGCTTCCATCCACGCTCCCTCAAGGAAAACCTGCCAGTGGGCCAATTTCTACGTCTTCGGCGGAACTGTACCGAACTAACGGATTATAAAAAACATGCGCAGCAGCTCACTAAGAAACTCCAAGCAAGAGGATACCCGGACCACCTACTGAGAAGAGCCGAGAAACGTGCTCGTGTGAGCCCGAGGGACACTCTACTACATCCTAGCAGCAGAGCCAGTAAGGGAGAACCATTGATCTGTGTGACTACATTTAACCCAGCGTCTAATATGATCAAAAAGATACTAAATGAAAACTGGAAAATCCTCACTTCTGGTGGTCTCCCCTTTCAGATCCCAATGAATGCCTACAAAAAAGCAAAAAGTATTCGGGATATGATCATACATACACGCCCACGGGTAAATCCTACCACAATTAGACAAAGGACCCTCTGGGACCTTCCTCCCCCCAAAGGACACTTTCCCTGCGGTAGCTGCAGCGTGTGCGCATTCACCAAGAAAACCCTTACACTTGATTTAGGACTACGGACGCCCTGGGAACTGAGACAATTAACGAACTGCAACAGCAAAAACGTGGTATATATGATCACATGCCCCTGTGACAAGAGATACATTGGGATGACAACGAGAAAAGTGGGCACACGCATCGTCGAACATAGGAGCACCATCCGTTGTAAAAGAGATGCCACAAGACTCACTGAGCATTATATCTCCAACAATCACCATCCTGACCACATGCAATGGGTGGTGTTAGACCAATTGAAATCAACAACAACCAATGCCAAACATAGACTACTACTATATGAACAGAGGTGGATATGGAGGCTGCAAACAGACACTAGAGGATTGAATGACAATATCCAGTGGTCATCTTTAGGTTGATGACTAGATATCTTTACGATTCCCCCGCCACCTGAGATCCCCCCCTGGGGCCTTATAATGCCCTATTGTGGGTTAAATCACCCTCTCGCTTGTGTATTTATTTTTCATTTTTGTGTTTTTACTTTTGACCAGGGTTGTACCCCTATTAACCAGATAAGTCCCCCCTCTCCTGCCATCAGAGCTATTGTCGCTCATTTTTTCATTTTTTCTTTTTTTCTCTCTCTCTCTCTCATCTAGTTCCTTTTCGCTCCTGTACTTACCCCTCTTTTCACCCGTTCTCTGTCTTCTTTTCCCTCCTCTTTCCCCGTTCCTTCCTCTTTTTCTTTTTCCCCCCCCTTGTCGCTCTCTCTCTTTGATACCCTCCCCTTTCCGCATCCATCCCGTCTGTCTCCTCTCCCCGACCCTTGTGCTCCTTCCTCAACTTTCCTTTGTCTTTCTTCTTTCTTTTCCTCTCTTTCCCACTCGCCCCCCTTCATGTTTTTACCCTCTGTGCTCTCCTCTTTTCCTCACCCTTTTTCACCCCCCCCTTTTAGCCTTCCCTTTCATCCCTTCTTATCCCTTTTCCTGTCTTTCTTCTTTCTTCTTGTCTTCTTCCCCCCGCCTCCTCCTCTCCCTCTTTATCCCCACACCAAACCCCCTCCCCCCACCCACCCCACCCCCTTCTTTAGTCTTTCCTCCTGTATCCCTTTTTTTCCCCCTTTTCCTTCCCTTCCCCCTTCCCTCCTTTCCCTTCCCCTTTCCCCCCCCCTATCCCCCCTTTTCTCTCTTCCCTCTCTGTTCACCCGGCTCCCCCCGCCCGCCCCCGCCCCTTCTCTCTTCTCCTGACTCGGCCTGGGCGTCCTACATGGACTACCAGGCGCGCTCCACGGGACTCCATTGCCCAGAGTCCCGCGGGCGCAGATGACGCGCCGCGCCTCCCGCGACGCATCTCGGCAGGACGCTTTCCGCGCCTGCCAGCCGCAACACATCCTCATCACATCTTCTAACTCGTCTACCGCGGGCCCCGTTTCCTTAGAGGTCCCGCGGGTGGATTCCGCATTGAAGCACCGGCGCACCCCGTATGGGGGGTGCGGCCGGTCTATAGGCGTGGCAGAATTACTCCTCGAGTATCGGGGTTTTTTTTTTAGGCAACATGCCCGACACACCTGCTAATCCTCACTCCGGACCCCGCCCCCAGGCCTCCCAGCCTCTTGCCTATTGGTTGTGGATCGACATAAATTGCAGATCAACCCTTCAGTCAGTACCAGAGCGGCCTGGCTCCGGCATGTAGGTACCCCCCATGGTATTCCCTTTGGAGTGGTAAGTGTTGGCCTCCCTGGCCCCTTGGATATTTTCTTTCACCTTTCTTTTCCTCATTCTGCCTAGCTCCTACCCCGTTCCTTCCCCCCTTTTTCTTTTTTTTCTTCTTTTTCCTTTTTTCCTGTTTGTCTCTTTCTTCTCTTCTCTCTTTGTCCCGTCTCCCTTGTTTTCTTCTTTTCTCCTCCTCTTCTTTTTTCCTTTCTTCCTTTCTCTGTCACCAACCGCTAACCCCAGCAACCCCTTCCTCCCCCCCCCCTGTTCTTTACTCCCTTTTTTCCCCTTTTCCCTCCCCCCTTTTTTTTTTCCCTGTTTTTGCTTTCCCTGTCTTTCCTGTCTTCCCTATCTAGGTCTTCCTCGCGCCCTTTTGTTCTGCCCTTTCTCTACACATTTTTTATCTTCTTCTCCCATTCTACCTAAACGCCTAATCTCCTCAGAGTGTGACTACAAGGGAAAACCCCTCCCCGGCATTTGCCAGACCAGAGGCATATCGCCCCCTACCCCCTGGTAAGTCACATCTGCATGCGTGTGTGATTGCCGTTTACATTTTTTCACCTTGTGCTGTGTGCTTTGCAGTGGTTTGCCACGGTTTTTCTCACTCTAAATATGTTCTGAATAACTGTGGTCTATCTATTTCCTATCACAGACCTACCCCACCGTGAACTACCCGTTCAGGTAGGCCATTCATTATCCACTTTGAGCACCCCACTTTTTGCGTGTGCTCCGACCCTGACGAATGCCCCTGACCTACCAGCACCTAGTGAGGGCAGAAACATGTTGGTCATCCACTTTTGATTTTAGACTCCAGGAGACATTACCCTCCAACGAGCCTCTTCCCCTTGCTTTTAGTCTTACCAGCATGCACCTATATTAAAACTAGCAGCAACTATCAGTGACATGCTTGGTAATTTTATTACTCACCTCATCTGGATCTAAGTAACTATCCAGTAAGTTTAATTTCAGTACTCCCTCTGGTTCTTTTAACCAAGAGGTTGAGTCCGCCCAAGCAGTATCATCTTGCTTGGGTGGGGCTAGGTGGCCATATGATGAAGCATGACACTATTATGTGTGTGAGACCACCTAGTCCGTAAGGGAGACTCCCCCTTCCCCTGTGGGACTACACAGCAACAAAACCCCCCCCTGTCTGGATATTCTCCAACAATGATTCCCTCGCGTTAGGATCCAAAGCGACCTAACCAACACCGATTTAAGACTGACCCAGTCTTACTTTCGGTTCCCTACTACCCCACACCTTTAGTGATTATAGATTTCTTTAGGGAGGCGGTGTGGGCTAGCAACACTCCCAGTGCTCTCCTTTAGTGTATTTGTAGTGAGCACAGCAGCTAGCTGTGAGAGCCTTGTTACATATTTCTCAATACCTGTGACATACGCACAGGACTCTTGGATACCCTCACTTCCCTTCCCCTTCCCCTATCATGGCTGAAGGGCTTGCCTTCAGCGAGGAGGAGCTTCAAGCCATCCTCGCTGCACCCTCACTTTTAGGAGATGCTTCTCTTTCCAAGACAATAGCTCAATTAGGGGACTGGGACACTCTGATTGAACTTAAATGGACACAGGTGAAAACAATATTACACGGAGCTGTCCTAACTGAATACTTAAGAAATAACGTAGCACCAAATGGTTTGATTATCACCACCGAACCACGTATCTTTTTAGAGGACAAAGAATTTAGGAAGTACTGGTCACTGATAGCCTGGAAATGCACACGTGATTGGCTAATCCTAATCATTAGGACAGCCACCAGACTATCAGAGGCTCTAGTGCTTCAAATTAAAACGGCAGAAAGTAACCTAAAGACTGGACTTACAGTCACAGCATTCAAGAAGAAATTAGAAGAAACTAACAAAACAATCGGCGAGTTCAAAGACTACTTGACTCACCGAAAAATTACCAAATTCCAGAAAGATCTGGACAGGTTCTCCCTGGAGAAAGTACATCCCTACTCCAGGGAAGACTTTACAGCTCAATCCTCTTTACCCTCCGACACATCGTCCGGGGGTTACTCGAGCTCAGACTCCGACGCCAGCCGCACACAACCTACACGGCCAAGGCGGGGCAGGAGGGGGAATACCCGGAACAATTGGCCCACTCCATTTACAGACCACCCACCCCCGTTGCTCAACATGCCCCCCTGGGTTTGGCCCTCCCCCTATGGGCCACCAAACCAATTCCAAGCCCCGTTGTATCCCCAGCCACAAGCGATCTGGTCCTATCCCAATGTTCCTTTTTTTGGGAGAGGCCCCGGACGGGGAAGGGGCAGGAAAAAAGGAGTAAGTTGGAACCTAAAGGAGGGATTAACAGACGACGAATCCCCCAGTACAAGCAGAGTATAAGTAAGGGATCCACCACCGTTGTCAACCTGAGCCCAAAAGTATTAAACACCAACGAGCTCCAAGCCCTAGAAAAAGGTCTGGGTTTTGTCCCTACGCCAAAACTTGATATCTTCAAACTAAGGATAGAACTAGCAGAGTTCTTTCGCAAGATCAGACTGAGAACCTTTTTTCTTATGAACCCCGAATCTAATATAGAACAAGAAAGGAACACCGGGCTACGTCCCAAATCCAAGTTCACCCCCTCCCCTCACTTGATGCCACCAGAAGTCTTGGCGTTTGAGAAATCAGTGAGTAGGAGGATCGACAACTTACAGAATACACAAAGGGAGATCTTCCACAATATCAGTACCGAAGAACTCTCAGCCCTCCAGAACCTTAGCAATGACTCCTCCATCACTATTAAACCAGCCGACAAGGGCGGGGCCATAGTGATAATGCCCACAGTGATGTACGATACTGAATGTCTACGCCTACTGAACAACAACCATCACTATAAGAAACTTTCTAGGGACCCGACAGAAGAGGTCAGGGAAGAAATCACTTTCCTGATTGACAAGGGTATGAACAACGGGTGGATCACTAAACATGAGGCCGCCTTCCTCAACCAATCTGACCCCAAAACCCCGTACTTCTACATCCTGCCCAAAATTCACAAAAATAAACACCCACCCCCGGGAAGACCAATAGTTTCCGGAATTGGCTCTATATTAGAACCATTGTCCCAATTTTGCGACTGGTTCCTCCAACCACTCGTGAAACAAATTCCCACATACCTCAAAGACACAACAGATGTGCTCTCCCTTCTAGATACCCTGGAATTTGATAAAGACAAAGAACATCTCATAACACTAGATGTGGAATCATTATATACCAACATTCCACAGGAAGCAACTCTGGAAGTGATCAGTGACCTACTAAATAGGGGTACCTGGAACTACATTACCCCCCCAGAATTTATCCTGGACTTAGCTCATCTGGCCCTTACTAGAAACTTCTTTGAGTTCGATAAGAACTTTTTCTTACAGATCCAGGGCACCTCCATGGGTAGCACCTTCGCTCCAAGCCTGGCATGTCTATATGTGGATCACTTCGAGAAAGAAATGGTCCTCACTGAAGAGAACCCATATGTCAATCATATCAGGCTGTGGAAGAGATACATCGATGACATCCTGGTCATCTGGAGAGGCACAAGGGAAGAAGCAAATATTTTTGTCACTTGGCTAAATACCCTGAATCCCTTTCTGAGATTCACAGCCACACTGGGTGACCCAGCGGTCTCCTTCCTTGACTTATTAATCACAGAAAGAAATGGCTCACTGGCAACAGAAGTATTCTACAAACCGACTGATCGAAACACTCTCCTTCAGTTTCAGAGCTTCCATCCACGCTCCCTCACGGAAAACCTGCCAGTGGGCCAATTTCTACGTCTTCGGCGGAACTGTACCGAACTAACGGATTATAAAAAACATGCGCAGCAGCTCACTAAGAAACTCCAAGCAAGAGGATACCCGGACCACCTACTGAGAAGAGCCGAGAAACGTGCTCGTGTGAGCCTGAGGGACACTCTACTACATCCTAGCAGCAGAGCCAGTAAGGGAGAACCATTGATCTGTGTGACTACATTTAACCCAGCGTCTAATATGATCAAAAAGATACTAAATGAAAACTGGAAAATCCTCACTTCTGGTGGTTTCCCCTTTCAGATCCCAATGAATGCCTACAAAAAAGCAAAAAGTATTCGGGATATGATCATACATACACGCCCACGGGTAAATCCTACCACAATTAGACAAAGGACCCTCTGGGACCTTCCGCCTCCCAAAGGACACTTTCCCTGCGGTAGCTGCAGCGTGTGCGCATTCACCAAGAAAACCCTTACACTTGATTTAGGACTACGGACGCCCTGGGAACTGAGACAATTAACGAACTGCAACAGCAAAAACGTGGTATATATGATCACATGCCCCTGTGACAAGAGATACATTGGGATGACAACGAGAAAAGTGGGCACACGCATCGTCGATTATAGGAGCACCATCGGTTGTAAAAGAGATGCCACAAGACTCACTGAGCATTATATCTCCAACAATCACCATCCTGACCACATGCAATGGGTGGTGTTGGACCAATTGAAATCAACAACAACCAATGCCAAACATAGACTACTACTATATGAACAGAGGTGGATATGGAGGCTGCAAACAGACACTAGAGGATTGAATGACAATATCCAGTGGTCATCTTTAGGTTCATGACTAGATATCTTTACGATTCCCCCGCCACCTGAGATCCCCCCCTGGGGCCTTATAATGCCCTATTGTGGGTTAAATCACCCTCTCGCTTGTGTATTTATTTTTCATTTTTGTGTTTTTACTTTTGACCAGGGTTGTACCCCTATTAACCAGATTAGTTCCCCCTCTCCTGCCATCAGAGCTATTGTCGCTCATTTTTTCATTTTTTCTTTTTTTCTCTCTCTCTCTCTCATCTTGTTCCTTTTCCCTCCTGTACTTACCCCTCTTTTCACCCGTTCTCTGTCTTCTTTTCCCTCCTCTTTCCCCGTTCCTTCCTCTTTTTCTTTTTCCCCCCCTTGTCGCTCTCTCTCTTTGATACCCTCCCCTTTCCGCATCCATCCCGTCTGTCTCCTCTCCCCGACCCTTGTGCTCCTTCCTCAACTTTCCTTTGTCTTTCTTCTTTCTTTTCCTCTCTTTCCCACTCGCCCCCCTTCATGTTTTTACCCTCTGTGCTCTCCTCTTTTCCTCACCCTTTCCCCCCCCTTTTTAGCCTTCCCTTTCATCCCTTCTTATCCCTTTTCCTGTCTTTCTTCTTTCTTCTTGTCTTCTTTCCCCCCGCCTCCTCCTCTCCCTCTTTATCCCCACACCAAACCCCCACCCCCCCACCCCTTCTTTAGTCTTTCCTCCTGTATCCCCTTTTTTTCCCCTTTTCCTTCCCTTCCCCCTTCCCTCCTTTCCCTTCCCCTTTCCCCCCCCCACCACCCCTTTTCTCTCTTCCCTCTCTGTTCACCCGGCTCCCCCCGCCCGCCCCCGCCCCTTCTCTCTTCTCCTGACTCGGCCTGGGCGTCCTACATGGACTACCAGGCGCGCTCCACGGGACTCCATTTCCCAGAGTCCCGCGGGCGCAGATGACGCGCCGCGCCTCCCGCGACGCATCTCGGCAGGACGCTTTCCGCGCCTGCCAGCCGCAACACATCCTCATCACATCTTCTAACTCGTCTACCGCGGGCCCCGTTTCCTTAGAGGTCCCGCGGGTGGATTCCGCATTGAAGCACCGGCGCACCCCGTATGGGGGGTGCGGCCGGTCTATAGGCGTGGCAGAATTACTCCTCGAGTATCGGGGGTTTTTTTTAGGCAACACGCCCGACACACCTGCTAATCCTCACTCCGGACCCCGCCCCCAGGCCTCCCAGCCTCTTGCCTATTGGTTGTGGATCGACATAAATTGCAGATCAACCCTTCAGTCAGTACCAGAGCGGCCTGGCTCCGGCATGTAGGTACCCCCCATGGTATTCCCTTTGGAGTGGTAAGTGTTGGCCTCCCTGGCCCCTTGGATATTTTCTTTCACCTTTCTTTTCCTCATTCTGCCTAGCTCCTACCCCGTTCCTTCCCCCCTTTTTCTTTTTTTTCTTCTTTTTCCTTTTTTCCTGTTTGTCTCTTTCTTCTCTTCTCTCTTTGTCCCGTCTCCCTTGTTTTCTTCTTTTCTCCTCCTCTTCTTTTTTCCTTTCTTCCTTTCTCTGTCACCAACCGCTAACCCCAGCAACCCCTTCCTCCCCCCCCCTGTTCTTTACTCCCTTTTTTTCCCCTTTTCCCTCCCCCCCTTTTTTTTCCCTGTTTTTGCTTTCCCTGTCTTTCCTGTCTTCCCTATCTAGGTCTTCCTCGCGCCCTTTTGTTCTGCCCTTTCTCTACACATTTTTTATCTTCTTCTCCCATTCTACCTAAACGCCTAATCTCCTCAGAGTGTGACTACAAGGGAAAACCCCTCCCCGGCATTTGCCAGACCAGAGGCATATCGCCCCCTACCCCCTGGTAAGTCACATCTGCATGCGTGTGTGATTGCCGTTTACATTTTTTCACCTTGTGCTGTGTGCTTTGCAGTGGTTTGCCACGGTTTTTCTCACTCTAAATATGTTCTGAATAACTGTGGTCTATCTATTTCCTATCACAGACCTACCCCACCGTGAACTACCCGTTCAGGTAGGCCATTCATTATCCACTTTGAGCACCCCACTTTTTGCGTGTGCTCCGACCCTGACGAATGCCCCTGACCTACCAGCACCTAGTGAGGGCAGAAACATGTTGGTCATCCACTTTTGATTTTAGACTCCAGGAGACATTACCCTCCAACGAGCCTCTTCCCCTTGCTTTTAGTCTTACCAGCATGCACCTATATTAAAACTAGCAGCAACTATCAGTGACATGCTTGGTAATTTTATTACTCACCTCATCTGGATCTAAGTAACTATCCAGTAAGTTTAATTTCAGTACTCCCTCTGGTTCTTTTAACCAAGAGGTTGAGTCCGCCCAAGCAGTATCATCTTGCTTGGGTGGGGCTAGGTGGCCATATGATGAAGCATGACACTATTATGTGTGTGAGACCACCTAGTCCGTAAGGGAGACTCCCCCTTCCCCTGTGGGACTACACAGCAACAAAACCCCCCCCTGTCTGGATATTCTCCAACAATGATTCCCTCGCGTTAGGATCCAAAGCGACCTAACCAACACCGATTTAAGACTGACCCAGTCTTACTTTCGGTTCCCTACTACCCCACACCTTTAGTGATTATAGATTTCTTTAGGGAGGCGGTGTGGGCTAGCAACACTCCCAGTGCTCTCCTTTTGTGTATTTTCAATGGAGCATTACCTGGACTACTATTGTTGGTGTATATATTTGTTTATAGTGTGTATATATATTTTTGCGTACTGGATTTTAATATATTACAATGGTTACACTCATTTCCTTTGGTCTTTGCATTATTCTGGGGGGTTTGGGGGGTGGAACTGTGATGTATCAATATGTATTAGTGTGTGTGTTGTGGTGGGTGAGGGTGGGGGTGGGGGTGTTGCGTGTGTGTGTCCCTGTTTTTCCCTCCCCCCTCCCCTGTGTCGTAGGTGCAGTACTCACCGTTGTCTTCGCCGCGGGCGTTCGTGCTCCTGGTAGAGGAGCAAGAAGATAAGGGCTGGCGGGATCTGCAGCTCTGGTTCCATGGCGTCCTGATTCCTTGTGGGGTGTGTAGGGCTGAGCGTTTTCCCTTTGAAGTCCTGTTTCCGCCATGTTTTTGTCCGCGGTGAATCCGCCCCGGAAAAGGTGGCGGATCGGCCTGTGGGCAGTACATTGTCCTCCGCCTGTCTGTTGGCGGTGACCGCCGCGCTGTTTGCTTGTACCGCTGTGGCGGTCGGAGTCTTAAAGTGGCTGTCTTTGTTGGCGGTTTCCGCCATGGTCGTAATTCCCTTTTTTTTACCGCCGGCCTGGGTTGTAATGACCACCTATGTATCTAGACGTTTGAGGAACAACCATCCAAATCTCATAATGGCTTCTAAAATATTTTATGTGTTATTCCAGGGGTTCATATTCTCACATTACAACATGGGAGTAGTGGATTTCTTTGGGAAAACACGTACGGCAAATTATCATGCATTGTGCCTCAAAATACATTTGGTTACACATGTGAATTTGAATTTACATGTGTGTAGTGAGATCAGTGAGGAGAAACACATTGCCATTATCAAGTGTAGCATATTATATAGGACCACAAGTAGACAAAATAAATTACTGCACAAGCAAAGAGTACTGTACTGGGTTCCAAAAGCAGGTATCATGAAGTCTACACAAGACTAATAGGAAAACTGGCCAGGGGGCATACATAAATATTTATTGGGACATTTTTCATCTGAACTGTACATCTTCCTGCTCTAATGTGTGTTCAACCTCCCCTGGAAAGTGTCGTGTTGGAATGAGAAGCCGCTGAGAAATGTTACTAAGCTCAGGCACACACACATCAGAGGTAGAATAGGTAAATCCCATGTTCTCAACAAAATTTGTGAATGCCAGTAAGCCAGCATGGTAGTCCCTGGCCAGGGTTTGCTGATTAGCCAGCAAAGCAACCACGTTGCTGTTGAGGGCACTCGTTCATGCTATGAAGGAGTCAAACTTGTCCTCCAGGGACTGGATAGTTTGTATTGATGGCTCCCAACTGTCTGACAACTTCAATGGTGTCACATGTAGAAAGCTGTTGTAGTTTTTCCTTCTGCATCATGACACCAGCAATGTCAGTTAGTGATTCATAAATCCCATGGAGCATGATTAGCCTTGTGATTGCCTTAGTCAAACCCTTATTAGGGTTAAGACACCTTTGGACTCCTTCAAGAGTGCCCACGATGGTCTCCATACTCAACTGGACTTCTTCAGCCTTTTGCTGCTTGACTCCTGCCACTCCCCTTTGGAAAGTAACTTGGGGGTCCTAAAAGTCCTCAGCTGTTACGTGAATGGCTGATGGTCCATGTCCAGTTTCTGTTGGATCATCTGGAAACCCAACAATGTCATCTTACCTTACCAGTGGCAGAGGAGATGTTTGAATACTGTCTACGAGCTGTTGGAAGATGTCTTCGTCTATGGGGAACAGGATGATGTCCTCAACAGGGCGGGTATCACAGACAGGCTGATCTCCAGGAGATGTTGTTTGACCCTCTGGAAAGAAATAGAAATGGTCACCAAGATTACATGATTGAATATGACATAAGTGATTTTTGTTACATTTGGAGAGTATTTAACTTCAATTTCAATGAAATTGGGATATGTGGACCATATGTCTCTTGCAACATCATTCAGGACCAGGGACTTTACATCATTGCTTACACTGATGAGGATCAGTTCATACAGTAACTCTCAGCAGACAACAACACCAAAATGTGTTTCATTATGCCATTGCCCAACATGGCCAACACTATGTGAGATTAGTTGCTCATACTCAACCTGACAAGATAGAATTGATGATATTCTGCAACATAAATTTACCCTGCTTGCCCAGAGAAGTCAGCCCAGACCCCTCCCGCTACAAGCACACCAGAAACCTGAACATCATCCTGGACAGCATACTCAAAACGAAGCTTCAATATTACCACTATTATCTCCACCTGCTTTCACATATTTGGCATGCTCAGACATTTCTTCCTATGACTCCCTCCTAACACCTGTGAGGCCATCACTCAGGACATCATCACATGTAGACTGTACTACACCAATGCCCTCTACTACATCATCTCTGCACACCTGCTACATAAGAGGTAAGCTATCCAACACACAATTGCCAAACTATTTCTCAACCTACCTTGCAGCATGTACATCACACCTCACCTCAGAAAATTACAATGCCTCCCCATTCAGACACACTGCCAGTAGTAAATGCTCAGCCACACCTACAAGGCACTACACTACCAGGGACCTACCTCGATCACTATACTTCCACCAACCAATCATGAACCTCTACTATGCATTACTTGCACTCTCCCCCACCACCATTATCCATATGAGCAAGACAGCGGATAGGGTGTTCTCTTCCGTGGCAGGCTACACCTGGCACAACCACACCCAGCATATCAGGACAGCTGTGTCAAATATGGATTTGCGACAGTAACTGTAAACTGGCTTGCCAAATTATCCTACTTGCAGAGCATGCACCTAATCAATACCTGGGTACGCATCTTGGGTGACAAGTTGACCCTCTACAAGTCCATAATAACTGATTTTTCATTACATTTCACTTTTGGCTTTCTATCCCCAACACAAGTACACTTGGGTCATTGTGCAAGGGGGCCTGCATTGGCATTGGAATATCTGCCAAGTTTCCAAGGTCCATGCATGATGTGCTGCTCCAGTTCAGGTTGTTAATTTTGTATTCTGAGACATTTAGTTGTACTCTAAAATGTTATGCATTACATTATAAGACCCAGTATTCAAATGAAAAACCTAGACTGATTCAGCACAATGCACATGGACATGGGAAATTTGGCAGGGATGGACTGGAATTTTTTTTACTACCCAAGGAAAGGACAGTTATGTGATGGATGAGTTAACATGTGGCATTCCTGCCCTTTCACACAACCCAGCACAGCTTTGCAAAATGTCTTGCTGGTTGCACTGCATGACAGTTTGAATATGGCAATATAGTTCCTTTTTTCACTCACCCTGTAGCTCTTGCTGGGTCTCTACCTCAGCACTGTCAGGACATTCCACTCCGGCTACTAACTCTGTTGGGATGAGGGATGCCACCTGCTCCTCCAATGGGTTAAACTCCTCCTGGATATCGGGTCCTCCTCTGGTCCTCATGGCTGCCTTAAGGGTCTTGGTCAGCTTTTCTTTGGTCCTATGCTTGTAACCATGCCACCTCTTCTTATACTCCAGGATTGTCCTCTTTGTTTGTGCAATGTTATAATGTGTTGTGCCTTTATGAAGAGAACCTTTGAGTGTTGTTATGGGAACCGTGAAATTCTGCCTCCGACGGTTGTAAGGAACTGGCTGAGGTAGAGGTCACATCTATTTCCTGAGCTTAATAAACCATCTATTTGACTAAGATGCAGCATTGGTGCGTCCTTCACAACATAATTTTGGCGACGACTTGAAGCCAGCCTCTATCGTGAAGGAGCGGTGTGACCTTTACCAGAAGGAAATCTGTGTTGGGCAACTGGCGAGCAGTGAAGACCTTGTGTTTCTAAACGTGATAAAGGCCAGGGAGTTCGCAGGATCATTTGCTGCTGACTGACAAGGTTCAAGGATGATTTTCTGCTGGCTTGATTTATGATGGTGAACACTGCTAAACTACACTGACAGTGACAGCATCAGTGACAGTGTTGGCTCTCAGCGTACTTCAGGTACTAGGGGCTGTATACTGTTTTGGATTGCGACTCAAGCAGGTCAAGCAGGATATTTCACACCAATTCCAGGTCTGATGTGGGTATCGTGGTGTGAGCTCCACTAGTGCGTGTGAAAGTTTGTTTCAGCACAAGCCTTTGAATTCGAACTGCCTTCAGTTACGGGCGCACGTAGAGCAAACTTCAACACAAGTGGAATTTGTGTGGAATTTGAACGCAGGGTCAACGCGTGTAAGGCTAAATAAGCAGCAACATGTGATATACAATCCATATACATACGGCGAGCGAGCTCATTACCTTTCAACTCCGCAGAGGGATCTTGTCTGCTATCGGAGCTTCATGGTGGAATAAGGAACTGCTTCGGGTATACTGTCATCGATTAGAGGAAAAGCCCTTCCGAGGAGCAGGAGCAAACTGGGACTGTGCATCATCAGACCTACTGGAACAGGTGCTGAGACGAGGAAACGCGTCTGTGTGCACGCTTGTTGCTGAGAAGTAAAGTGTTTTTTTTTTTCAGTGCACTGCAGGAGCAAACAGGGTACAGTGGTTTGTTGGGACTGTGAGCTGGTTTTCAACTAAGAAACATTGGGGGTCATTCTGACCCTGGCGGTCAGTGTTAAAGCGGCGGCCAACCCGCCAACAGGCTGGCGGTCAAAAAAATGGAATTCTGACCCTGGCGGGAACCGCCAACACAGGCCGCCGCTTTAACACTCCGACCGCCACGGCGGCACAAACAAACAGCGCGGCGGTCACCGCCAACAGCCAGGCGGCAGACAATGTACCGCCCACCCTATCACGACTCACCAATCCGCCACCTTTTCCGGGGCGGGAGCCCCGCCGATAAAAACACGGCGGAAACAGACATTTCCAATGGAAAACGCTCACCTCGACACACTCCACGCGGAATCGGGACAGCATGGAACCGGAACTCCACATCCTCCCAGCCATTGCCTTCCTGCTCTTCTTCCAGGATCACGAACGTCGCCGCAGACGACAACGGTGAGTACTGCACCTACGACACAGGGGAGGGAGGAGGAGGAAAGGTTACGGGCACACACATACGCCACACACCCACCCTCACCCCCACCGAAATACCTACACACCAATGCAGATTAAAAAGTCAGAGTGACACCCCCAAATCCCCAAAACAAAAATGCAAAGACAAAAGGCAATGATTGTAAAAATAGAACTATATTATAGCAATAATTAAGTATAGCGAACTTAGCAATATATAAAGAATTATTACACATCTAGAACTATATATATAAAAGTAGCAAAAGTCCGGCACAGTTTTGCAAAGTTCAAATGTCCGTGGGCCAATGTGCAGCAACACATGGGCAAAGCCCACACACGAGATCGAGTCCATTGGAGAGAACACTGCTGGGGCATCACAAAAATAAAATACTGGCACCTCAGGGGGAAGGGAAGGGGGGGCACCTCAGCCACATGAGTCCACGACGCCAGATCCACGAAGGGCCTCCATGCCCACTGTGCCATCCTGGGGAGTGCAAAGCCACAGTCTCTCAAGTCTTTACAGTGGGTGGATTGCCCACTGTGCCATCCTGGGGAGTGCAAAGCCACAGTCTCTCAAGTCTCTACAGTGGGTGGATTGCCCACTGTGCCATCCTGGGGAGTGCAAAGCCACAGTCTCTCAAGTCTCTACAGTGGGTGGATTGCCCACTGTGCCATCCTGGGGGGTGCAAAGCCACAGTCCATCAGGTGGATTACAGAGTCCACTGGTCATGGAGGAGGCATGGTGGGCAGAGTGCCTCGTGAAGCCCTGCCCGACACAGAACCGGGCCTGCCAATGGGCCAGCGGCGCTTTACAGGAGGGCCCAGCAGAGCGGTGCTTGAGATGAGGGCCCAGCGGAGCGGTGCTTGACAGGAGGGCCCAGCAGAGCGGTGCTTGAGATGAGGGCCCAGCGGAGCGGTGCTTGACAGGAGGGCCCAGCGGAGCGGTGCTTGAGATGAGGGCCCAGCGGAGCGGTGCTTGACAGGAGGGCCCTGTTCAGCAGTGCCTGTCTTGGCGGGGCCCTGTTCAGCGGTGCTTCTCACGGCGGGGCCCTGTTCAGCGATGCTCCTCATGGCGGGGCCCTGTTCAGCGGTGCCTGTCTTGGCGGGGCCCTGTTCAGCGGTGCTTCTCACGGCGGGGCCCTGTTCAGCGGTGCCTGTCTTGGCGGGGCCCTGTTCAGCGGTGCTTCTCACGGCGGGCCCTGTTCAGCAGTGCTCCTCACGGCAGGGCCCTGTTCAGCGGTGCCTGTCTTGGCGGGCCCTGTTCAGCGGTGCTTCTCACGGCGGGGCCCTGTTCAGCGGTGCCTGTCTTGGCGGGGCCCTGTTCAGCGGTGCTTCTCACGGCGGGGCCCTGTTCAGCGGTGCTCCTCAAGGCGGGGCGCTGTTCAGCGGTGCCTGTCTTGTGTTTCGAGTGAACCACACCTGGCCAATACTTCCCTCTCAGTCAGCATCGGACCTTTCCGTTGCGGGGCCCTCCTGTGATGGAGTCCTGGGGCCCTGGGTCTCCTCCGATACCCCCGGAATGGGGCTGGTGGGGCCCTCATGGCCAGGTCGGCTGCTCCCTGCCTTTTGCGCTTTGCTGTCCTTGCCCTCCTTGGCAGACTCTCCGTGGCCCTTGGCTCCCTTACCCGATGTGGCAGGTGACGGTGCAAGGCTACCCTCCTTGGGGGCAGGCGTATCAGGCCTGTCGCGCCTGCCCTTCAGTTTTTTGCTCCTCTTCCCAGGGGGGGGCTGGCTGTGCCTTTGCTTCTGGCCGAGATCCCTGCCCAAGGAAAGGGCGGACTCCAAAAACCAGGCACGACGTTCTTGGGAGTTGCTGGGCTGGTGGTGGCTGAGGTGTTTTTGGAACTCTTACGAGATGGAGGGGGTGGGTCAGGTGAGGAAAAGAGGTCCAGTTTAGAGAGGAATAGTTTTTTAGGAGCAATGGGAAGGGTAGCTGGAGTGGGTATGGGAGTGGAGGAATAGGATGTGGTTGTAGGAGAGTCAAGTCTGGTGTCTTTGGGTGCAGGTGCTTGGGCTGGAGGCTGACGTGAGGTGGATGGCTGTTGGTTGGGTGCCTGCCTGCGTTTGTGTGGTTTGGAAGCGGGGTGACAGACACACTGGGAGTGGACACAGGGGACGTGTACATGGCAATGGGGGTGGTGACTGCACGTGTGCGGACTGGTCTGGAGGGTGTGCTGGTGATGTGTGTACTGGCTGATGGTGGTGTGCATGCAGGTGTGAGTGTAGACGTCACAGGGAGGGAGGAGGGAGACGAGGAGGTGGGGGACACAGAGGAGGTAGTGGCTGTTGGCATGTCTGCAATGTATGTTGCTTGTGTGAATGCTTGTGTGTTCTGTGGTGCTTATGTCTGGATGAGCTTCCCTTGGGTGTTGAGGTGTGTGCAGGCTGGTCTGTAGGTGTGGATGGGATAGGCAGAGGAACAGGGGAGTGGGACTGGGTGGAGGGAGTTAGAAGAGGGAGGCTGGAGACAGGGACAATCGCTGCCGTCAGTGCTGAGGCCAGAGCGTTGAACGATCGCTGCTGGGCAGCCTGACCCGAATGAAGGCCCTCCAGGTATGCATTGCTTTGATGCACCTCCCTCTCCACACCCTGGATGGCATTCAAAAGGGTAGACTGCCCAACAATGATGGTCCTCAGGAGGTCAATGACCTCCTCACTGAGGGCAGCAGGGGTGACTGGGGCAGGGCCTGAGGTGCCTGGGGCGAAGGAGATGGCCGCCTTCCTGGCCGTGCGGGCACGGGCCGAAGGCCGAGGGGCTGCTGGGAGGGCGGAGCTGGTGCGCTGGGTGGCGACTGTACCTGTAGTATCGGTGGGCACGGATGTTGCCGCCACCGCAAGGGAGCTCCCATCCGAGGACGTGTCGGTGTCACTGACGTCTGCACGGGTCCCGGTGGTGGAGCCCCCTTTGCCTTCCGTCTCACTGGTCATGTCGGAGTCCGTTGCATGGCCCTCTGGGGCCATGTGAGATGCAGCTCCCTCTTGCGCCGATGCCACTTCTCCTCCGCCTGATGATGCTAATGCACACATTCACAGAAAAACAAAGAAAATGGGGGGGGGTGGTGGAGAAATAAAGACAAGTTGAGTGCATGCATTGGGGACACCGTTGGCGGAGAGGACAGACACAGAAGCCCCCTGCACTACGCTGCGCACTTGGGGTACACTACTCATTCACTGGGGCATGCCCTACAAGCCTATGGGCGACAACTGCCCACTCAGAATACACCGGTCCATGAATAGCGTTACTAGGCACCCTACAGAGGTGGGGGGCGGGGGCACAGGACCATATCTCACGGAGGGGCCTAGCCTACAGAAATCGCCCTGGCCTAGGGATACCCACAGCCCTCCTCCCCCACCCAGGCACCTCCACTGCACGCAAATATAGCTGAATGTGCTGGTACTCACCCCCTTGTGTCTGCTGTGATGTCCTCAAGTGCCCATCTAGATCGGGGTAGGCCACAGCCAGGATCCGGGACATCAGGGGGGTCAAGGTACGACTGGCACCCCTCCTAGGTTGGGAGGCCATCCCCAGCAGAGCCTCGGCGGTCTTCCTGCTCCCGCGGCGGATGTCCTCCCACCTCTTGCAGCAGTGGGTGCCCCGTCTGTTGTGGACCCCCAGGGCCCGGACGTCCTTGGCGATGGCACGCCAAATATCGATCTTCTGATGGGCGCTGACCTATGTGACATGTACAGGGGGGAAAAGAAACATCATCACTTTTCTGCATGCTCGATGTGAGTGGCCCCCCCTCCCCAAACTTGCCATGTGGCACATGCTCTCATCTGTCGTGCCATGCATTCTTAATTCGCTCCCCTCCCTTCCATCGTACATCCACCCCACTCATCACAGGCATTGCCCACTATGCATTGGCCCCCGTGTACTCACCTGTTGGTCTGGAGGACCGTAGAGTAGCGCATACTGGGGGAGGACCCCGTCCACGAGCTTCTCCAACTCTTCGGAACTGAAGGCGGGGGCCCTTTCCCCAGTCGCAGCAGCCATTGTCACTTCCAGACCGAGGTCACAGCAGCACTTGCAGTATAGGTCCTCTCCTGTGGATGCTCAGGTCTCGTGTGATTAAGCAGAGAGAAAATGGCGGTCACGCCCGCGGCGGTGCGTACCGCGACCGCCGGCGCACATCGTCATTGGCTCCTGAAACCCATAGGGTTCAATGTTAACCAATGCTGCTTTGCGCCGCGGTCTTCGACCGCCTACCGCCACGGAGTGCCACGCCAGCGCAATGACCTCACTTCACATTGTCACACTTCACAGGTCAGGCAGCCGCCATTTCAAGGGCCCACATGGCTTAATTCCTACTGCGTCACACATGGCTAGGCCTTGCATCGACACTCATACAAGCCATTCAATCCAGAGAGATTCGTGTACTGTGCAGGCTGTGGGAACTTACCTGTGGGTTGATTGACTCTGTGCTCCTTGTTGTCCTTCCTAGGCACCGTCCGCTGGGACTTGCGAGGAGACGGAGGAATGTTCCCGTGTACAGACCGCTGGTGGACCTGTCGACAATGGAAGAACGACATGTCATACTCACCTACAGACTCAACAGTGCCACTATACAGGAACTGTGTGCCCAGCTGGAGCCAGACCTGATGTCACCCATCCGCCAACCCACAGGGATTCCGCCTCTAGTGCAGGTGCTGTCAGTACTCCATTTTTTGGCTAGTGGATCATTTCAAACTACAGTGGCCATTTCATCTGGGATGTCTCAGCCTATGTTTTCAAGGGTATTGTCCAGAGTGTTGTCTGCCCTGATGAAATACATGCGGAGCTACATCATTTTCCCTGAGGTGGGTGACTTGCCTACAGTGAAGGGTGATTTCTATGCCCTTGGACACATTCCCAATATCATTGGTGCCATTGATGGTACCCATGTGGCTTTGGTCCCCCCAAAAGACAATGAACAGGTGTACAGGAACCGAAAAAGTTATCATTCGATGAATGTCCAGGTGGTCTGTTTGGCTGACCAGTACATCTCCCATTTAAATGCCAAGTTCCCAGGGTCAGTGCATGACGCGTACGTCATGCGAAATAGCAGCATCCCTTATGTGATGGAACAGCTACAGAGACAGCGTGTGTGGCTAATTGGTGACTCTGATTACCCCAACCTGCCTTGGCTATTGACCCCAGTGAGGAATCCCAGGACAAGGGCAGAGGAACGGTACAATGAGGCCCATGGGCGTACTAGGAGGGTGATCGAGCGGACCTTCGGCCTCCTGAAGGCCAGGTTTAGGTGCCTGCATATGACAGGTGGATCCCTAATGTACTCACCAAAGAAGGTGTGTCACATCATCGTGGCCTGCTGCATGCTTCACAACCTGGCTTTGCGACGCCAGGTGCCTTTCCTGCAGGAGGATGGTCCAGATGGTGGTGTTGTGGCCGCTGTGGAGCCTGCGGAGAGTGAAGAGGAGGAAGACAAAGAGGACGACACAGACAACAGGGACAGAGTGATACTGCAGTATTTCCAGTAACACACAGGTAAGAATCTACTCCTGCATTTTATTATATCTGTAACAGTACTGGCTCTCTACTGTCTGACCTTTCACCCCAATGTATGGTAACTTAGTTGTGAATTTGCCTTCCTATTTCAGTGATCTGGTCCCCACGGAGTTCCCTCTGGTTTATTTCCCCATGGACTACCGCTGTGTGACACTGGTATGTTGTCATCACAATGTAATTGGACATTTTTGGTTGGTTATATCGAATACATTTGGTTTAAAAAAATAAATAGCAGACTCCAGATAGTTTTTGTGCAATAATTGTGTTTATTGAAGTGCAAAAATTGGTGTATAGTTCAAAAAGGGTGATGGGTGATGGTGGAGGCATGTCCATGGCAGAGTCCAGACTCTTGTTCGCACAGGTGCATTGTCCATATGCCTGTGGAAGGTGGAGCAGGGGCAGTTCAAGGTTGGACAGGGTGAACAAGTGGGACAGTGGGATGACATCCGGGGGGATCCGTGCATGGCGGGGGTCTTGACATCCTACTCTGTCTTTTTCCTAGATCTCAGGCCTTTCTTGCGGGGTGGTTCATGTTCTGCAGGGGGTGGGGTCCGGGTGGCCCGTTGCTGTTGTGTCGGGGCCTCCTGACCACTAGCGCCGGCGGAGGTGGTGGGCTGTTCTTCCTCCATGCTAGTGGCAGGGGCCCTTTGGGGGGCCACATGGTCCCGCAATGTGGTGACAATCTGGTTGAGTGCCACCACGATTGTACCCATTGCGGAACTGATGCTGCGCAGTTCTTCCCGGAACCCCATGTACTGGCCCTCCTGCATGGCCTGGATCTCCTGGAACCTGGCCAGGACCGTCGCCATCGTCTCTTGGGAGTGGTGGTACGCTCCCATGATGGTGGTGAGGGCCTCTTGGACAGTGGGTTCCCTAGGCCTGTCCTCCCTCTGTAGCACAGCAGCCCTCCCAGTTCCCCTTTGTTCCTGGGCCTCTGTCCCCTGGACGGTGTGCCCACTACCACTGCCCCCAGGTCCCTGTTGTTGTTGGGGTGGTGGGTTGCCCTGGGTGCCCTGTAGTGGTAGACACACCGCTGCTTGACCTGTCCTGGAGACTGAGGCATGGGCCCGCTGGGTGGGTGCTGTGCTGGGGTTTCCAGAGGGGGGTAGGTCTGCTGTGGCCTGTGGCTGCCTGAGGGGAACCGTCTGTCTAGAGGTCCCCGATGGTCCGGGCTGGTCATCAGGTTCTAGGTCGACAGAGCTGCTGTCATCACTGGGGGCCTGTTCTGGGGGTGGGATGGAAATTTCTGGACCCTCCGGGCCGGTGTGTTGGCGTTCGGGCCCTGCAGGGGTAAAAGAGTATGGTTATTGCTTCTGTGTGTGCCATGGCGTGCGATTTGTGGGTGCCCTTGTCCCCCAGTGCTGGCATTCCCTTGTGGGAGGAGTTGTGAGGGTGGTTTGGGGGGGGGATGGGTATGTGCAGTGGTTATGCTTAGGTGATGGGTGTCCATGGTTTGTGTTGGCATTCAGGGGTTGGTGTTGGTTTGGGTGGGTTGTGCTGGTGAGACATTAGCAGGGAGGATATGTGCTGGGGGGTTGGGGGTGAGGGTGGGGGTGTGGGTTGGCATGCTGGTGGTTGGGGGGGTGAAGTAGTTGAGATTAGACTTACCAGAGTCCATTCCTCCGCCTACTCCAGCGAGGCCCTCAGGATGCAGGATGTTCAAGACCTCTTGCTCCCATGCTGTGAATTCGGGTGGAGTGGGTGGGGGTCCACCGCCAGTCTTCTGCACAGCGATGTTGTGTCTTGACACCATCGTCCGCACCTTCCCCCGTTGGTCGTTCCAGCGCTTTCGGATGTCTTCCCGATTTCTGGGATGCTGTCCCACAGCGTTGACCCTGTCGACGATCCTTTGCCATAGCTCCGCCTTCCTGGCTATTGTGGTGTGCTGCACCTGTGTGCCGAAGAGCTGGGGCTCTACCCTAATTATTTCCTCCACCATGACCCTGAGTTCTTGGTCCGAGAACCTGGGGTGTCTTTGGGGTGCCATGGGGTGATGTGGATGAGGTGTTGGGTGGTGTTTGTGGTGATGAGTGTAGTGGTGTGTGGTGTTTTGTGCGTAGATGTAGTGTGGGGGATGATGTTGGGTTCCTGTGTGTGTTGTGGTTTGCGTTCCCTGTGCTCTCTCTCTGTGTATTGCGCCTTGTCTCTGAATTTCGATTTGTGGGGGTTTGTGGGTGATGTGGGTGTGTGTTTTATATCGTATTGATTGTGTGGGAGTGGTGTTTGTATGTGTATCAGGTGTGTGTATTTGTAATTGTCCAATGTGGCAGTGTTTTGTAGATGTGTGTGTATTTTGAGTGCAGCGGTGTGTACCGCCAATGGGATACTGCGGTTGAAAGACCGCCGCGTGGATTCGTGGGTCGTAATGGCATGGGCGTATTTCTGTTGGCGTGACGGTGGAGGTTTGGTCATCTTCAGTTTATCGCTGACCGCTGATGTGGCGGCCTTCAGTGGAGGTCGGGTTTTTGGCGGTTTGGCAGTTGTGGGTCAGAATGACCCTGGCGGGTTACCGCGGCCGCGGCGGTGTTATGGCGGTCTTCTGACCGGCGGTATCTGCCTTTTACCGCCAGGGTCAGAATGACCCCCATTGTGTTGTATTCACCTATTGGGGTTTGGAGTTCGTGGGAACAAATCTGAAGTTATTTTTTCTGGGTTTTTGTACTAATATTATTTTATTGCATAGACCATTGACAACATGGATTTACATTCCATTGCAGCACCACCTCCATTCTTATCTCAAACGGGTGAGCCGTCACTTGAATGGGAGGAATGGATGGACTTATTTGATAATTATCTGGAGGCGGTATATGGTCATAATTTTTCTCATGGTCGGAAAAAAGCAATTTTGCTGAATGCTTTGGGAAAGGAAGGGCATCATATTTTTAAGTACCTACCTGCATTACCCATTCAGGAAGGTCAACCTGATGTAGATGTTTATACTGAGGCTCGGAAGAAATTGGAAATTAGATTCACAAAGGGTCGGAATATAGTAATAAGGCATCATAAATTCAATACCCAGCCACAACGGCCAGGAGAGACAATTGATGATTTTGTAATAGATTGAGAGAATTATTGTTAAAATGTCAGTTTGGTTCTATGACTGAGGAGATGATCCGTGACCAGCTAATTGTGCAGTGCAGCAGTCGTAAAATTCCAGAGAGATTGTGGGCTGTGAAGAATCCTACTCTAAGAGATGCCATTGAGATTGCCAAAGTAATAGAGGAATATGAATACTGTACGAGGGAGATGGATAAGAGGGAAGAAAAAAATGGTGTGACGGTTGTTGAACAGCATGCAGATAGAGAGAGTTTTAGTAACAAATGTGGGACAGGTGTGAACAAAGGGAGCAAAAGTGGTCAGTATGTGAGGGTGATTAATAGGATGTGTAACAGCTGTGGCAGCTATAGTCACAGTACGGGAGCGAGAAACTGTTTCGCAAGAGGAAAGGACTGTAGGAAGTGTGGTCAGAAAGGACATTTTGCAAGGATGTGTCAGGGTATAGCAAAAACGAAAGTGGCAGTGTTGTCAGAAGAATCAAATGAACCTTTGGGTTTAAGTGCAGATAGAGTGTTAATGGTAGGGCATCAGGAGAACTGATGGCAAAGACCAATAGCTGAATTTCTCATAAGGGGGAAGGAGATTCATCTTATGGTTGATTCCGGGTCTTTATACACCATTAAACAAAAATAAGTTTTTACGACTAATTGGGCAGATGTCAGGTTATTGTCAAAAGATATCAACCCGGGTGGCTACCAGGGTGAGGAAATCGACATCATAGGATACATGGTTGCTGACATCACGCTTGGAAAAAGGAAGATAAAGGGGAAAGTATATATTGCAGAGGCAGGTCCACCGATTCTGGGGTGGGTCCATCAACATTATTTACATGTAGTGATAAATCCACGTGCTAAAATCTTCTTATGGTAGTACAGGAAGTGAAGATAGAGGATATTATCAGAAGTGCAGATAAGGTGTTTCGTGATGAGATGGGAGAGCTCAAGGAATACTCGCACAAAATCAGGTTGAAACAAGGGGCAATTCCAATTCAACACAGAGTTAGAAGAATACCAATTATGGTTAGAGAGGAGGTCAACAAAAAGTTGCAAGAGATGTTGAAGAGTGGTGCAATCGAACCAATAGAGACTTTAGATTGGATATCTCTAGTAGTTATTACTCGTAATGCTGATAACACATTGAGATTTTGTGTTGACTTGAGAAGTTTGAATCAATGCGTGGTCGCGGACAATTTTCCACTCCCAACATAAATGAGCTTTTGACTATATTGAGGGGTGGGAAGTTTTTGAGGAAGTTGGATTTGAAACACGCATATCACCAAATCAAGTTGCATGAGGATTCCAAACCTCTCACAGCGTTCATAAGCATGGAGGGTACGTTTCAATTTACCAGAATGCCTTCTGGGTTATGTTCAGCTACCAGTGTTTTCCAGAGAGTAATGACAGATGTCTTCCGGGATTTAAAAAATGTCATTTATTTCCAGGATGATATTTTGCTTTTTGGAGACACAGTGGTGAACCACAACTTTATATTGAAAGAAGTGTTGGGCAGGATTTCAAACACTGGGTTCACATTGAGAAAGGAGAAATGTGTGTTTTTAATCAGAGAGATTGAATATCTTGGTCATACTGTCAGGGGAAAGTATCAAACCTAAAAATAACGGGTTAGATGCCATAAAGCTAGCTTCACCACCTCAGGACAAGGATCAACTGAGGTCTTTTTAGGAATGATTGAATATTATTCAAAATTTGTGAAGAACTTTGCCTCTAAAACAGAGAATCTCAAAGTATTGTTGAGGAAAGGTGTAAGATTCTTGTGGTCCAGTATACAACAAAGGTATTTTGAAGATATTAAGGAGGAAGTGTGTGATGCAGTCATATTAACCTCTTTTGATATGGGAAAGAAATCAGTAATTACAGTGAATGCATGTGCATGTGGGATAGGAGCAGTGCTTGCGCAAATTCATCCAACTGGTGGAAAAACGTTTGCATTTGCTTTGCGTTCTTTGACTAATACTGAGCTCAATTATTCTGTCATCGAGAGAGAAGCGTTGGCTGCTGCATGGGGTATGGAGTACTTTAGAGTTTACATATGGGGAACTCAGGTGACATTGCGTTCTGACCACAAATCTTTGATGAAGATCTTATCTTCTGGTGGGGCTAGCAAGGTTTCAGCAAGACCAGCTCAGTTAGCGGCTAGGTTGCAAGAATTTAACTATGTTTTGGAATACATACCTAGTTGGAAGAATGTTCAGGCAGACTGTCTATCACGCCTACCTCTAGATTGGAAGTCAGTTGATGATGAGGCTGTATTAAGGTATGAGAGTGAAGGAGCAGTTGCAAGTGTTTGTGATGTGGCTCACTGGACGTTGGGGGCTGTGAGTAAAGAAGAGTGGGAAGATGAAGTGTTGAAAGAGGCATTCAAGATGATCTTGGAAGTAGGAAGGAGGGAGAGTATGTTACCTGCAGCTCTTAGGACATTTGGGAAGGTGTTGGATGAATTGTCTATTTTGGGTGATAAGGTTTTGGTACAGGGCGAAAGGTTGATAACACCGGTAGGTGTCAGGAAAAAATAATTCCATATTGCTCATGAAGGCCATTTAGGACAGACGATGTCTAAGAAACGTCTTAGAGCTGAGTTTTGGTGGTCAGGAATGGACGATGATGTAGTAAACTGGGTGGAAAGGTGTTCCGAGTGCATTGAAAGTGAGAAAAGGTTGAAGGTGGGCAAGCAAGCCTTGTGTAGGATCATACAGGATCCAGGTAGAGCATGGCACACGGTCTGTGGCGACTTTATCGGTCCGATTGCAGGTGTGAATTACAATCAGAGATTTGCTTTTATCTTGGTTGATGTCATTATCAAGTGGTTGGTTGTGAAGTTTATGGCGGAAGTGATGACTACATCCACAATAAAGATCTTGTCTGAAATCTTTAGTGAGGATATCCGGATTGCCTTGTGACTGACAATGGTACTCAACTTACGTCGCATTGGATGAGACCATTTTTAAGCGAGTGTGGAGTAAAACATTCACGCACTTCTCTTTACAATTCCCAAGGGAATGGTGCTGTAGAAAGGGCCAATAGAATGATTAAGGGAGCCATTCAACTGGCTTTGGCGAATAGGCTGTGTGTGAGAAAGGTTGTGAGTGATTTGGTGTGGGCGTATCGGACCACCGAGAACAATACGCTGTCGTCTTCACCTTTTGAGTTGATGCGTGGTCGAAAGCTTAGTACTAAGTTGACACCGTTTTGGTTGAAAGCTTTGTTCGAAGGGAATGGCGGTGTACAGGAATGTCAAGTGGAGACAGGGAAACACAATAATAAGATTGTGCCTGGTGATTGGGTAAAAATAAAGTCTGGACGAAGTACTGGAGGATTAAACAAGTTTCGAGGACCTTTTCAAGTTAAGGAAGTTTGTAAATGGCACGTCATATTACAAAATGGCGAAAGATGGAACTTTAGAAGGATAGCCAGATTTGGTACGCAGGGATCTAGGTCCAGCACACAGAAGGATGGATGTGGTGGGTTTGTGATGCCTGAGGATGAAGGTGTGGTCTCAGCTTTTCGGAGTCCTGACCAAGATGTAGTGTCAGCTTCTCAAACATCTGAGGTTGAGAGCGCTCAACCCATTCCTGGAGCTGCTCAAAGTTTGGGTGAAGGTGTGGTCTCAGCCTCTCGGAGACCTGACAAAGAGGTAGTGTCAGCCTCTCAAACACCTGAGGTTGAGAGCGCTCGACCCATTTCTGAGGCTGCTCAAAGTCTGGATGATGGTTGCTATTCAGAAAAGGGTCAGAGACAAAGATGTCCTGCCTTGTATCTCCGAGATTATGTAAGATAGTTATGTTTATGAACTATATGAAATTCTAATCTAGCATTGTTTATGTTTATGTTTATGTTGTATTATGTTTTTTTTCATAATTTGTTGTGTCTTTATGAAGGGAACCTTTGAGTGTGTGCATATTATTGTATAAGAGAAGAAGGATATGTTATAATGTGTTGTGCCTTTATGAAGAGAACCTTTGAGTGTTGTTATGGGAACTGTGACATTCTGCCTCCTATGGTTGTAAGTTGCTGGCTGAGGTCGAGGTCATATCTATTTCCTGAGCTTAATAAACCATCTATTTGACTAAGATGCAGTGTTGGTGCGTCCTTCACAACATGCAACTCAGTTTGTCTTGTCCACTATGGTTTGCCATATTGATTCCTTCCTTGATGATGGCAATTGTGAGATAAAAAATAACAGGTATCCATCACACTGATTAGTAACATATTCTCCTCCTCACTGAAGTTGGTCTTCCTCTTCCACTCCCCAGGGCTAATGGCAAGTCTTCTGGGTTGGGGTTTCCACCCTCCTAGATCCCTGGGGCTCATTTCATGCTTCTCTGTCTTGAGGAGTATTGATGTGTAGATTGTGTCACTTTTTGCAGCGCTCTTGTGTGGTTAGGCAGTTCTACATTACACAATGCTGATTTGCATCACGTATAGGTGCTTTATGGTACGCAAATCTACTTTGCGTCAGGTAGGTAGTACTTGCGTTACAGCACTTTGCACCATTAGCAACACCGTTGTTTCGAAATTCTTAACACATCTCTGGTCCTTGCATCATGGTGCACTATACCATAAATACGCTGCATACCTGGTGCAGGAGTATGCCACAAAAGAGTGCAAACATTTGTGATGCAACTCTGTGCAGCGCTGCGTCAGTAATGATAAATGTGCCCCTTAAGATTTAGTGAAACTTTGTTCAGCTACCTTGAGCATTTTAGGCATTCAAATTTTGAATCTATAATTTCCTGTAGTACATATAGTTGGTTACATAGGCTCCATTAGAAGTAGTACTTTATTGTTAACCTTCTGTCTTCCATTTAGTTGTATACAAACCTGCAATTTCTTCATCTAAGCTCCACCTATTTTGTGAACCACACGGGTGGCTGGTGAACCTTCAAACTGGGCATTTGTTCTCGAGTGGGTAAAGAGGAAAGAAAGTAATCCATCTGTAGTCAGTTTGGCAGGAAATTGGATCAGCAGTCTGGTCTCCAACAAGGTCACAAGATTTTCCATGTATAGAGTAGAGCAATGTACAGAAATGACATTGTCTGGCGGAAGGGAACTCTGCTGGCCAAACCTCCTTTGCAATGGTGGTACCGATAACCCCACACAGTGAGGGGCTTGGCGTCACGGATTACGCCACACCCATGAGGCAGAACCTTAGTGGAGGTTTTAAGACAAGGCCCGAATGTTTCTAGTTGAAATTGTGTCATCAGTTTTGTAGAAACAAAACAAACAAGTGTTTTACTGACCTACTCTGACTATTTTGCATTTTGTGAACATAGTAATGCTAGAATGTCAATCGGACCGATATGCAAAAAGAAAGTTTTCTCCCAGCATAGTATGTACCTGCTATAGGTTTGTAGGTTGTGCACGGGTAAACTGCACTTGATTCACAAATAAAATGGAAACTCAATTTAACTGCGTAGGTATGAGCTGAATTCCCTTAGTGTATGCTAAAGACTCATCCGCAAAGGTTCACATTTATTTGATTAGCATATTCCTTGTATAAAGTACTCCTCTGTGTAATGTCCCATTCCCTCTCCACTGTAAACACCTATTCTTGTCGCGGCATTCCTGCCCTCTTACATTCTCACACTTCTTTTGCACTACATATTGTGAACCCGCCTTCTGTGCAGCAGTTAAAAGTTTGGTGACTATATAGTAGGCCACATACACAGATAATACATACTCAGGTTTTGCTAATTTACTTGTTAGCACGGATATGTTTTTATTACTTGGCTGTTTTTAAACTAGAGCCATGTGTAACTGGGAAGAAAGAAAGACCAAGGCCCGTATTTATACTTTTTTTAGCGCCGCATTTGCGTCGTTTTTTGACGCAAAAACGGCGCAAACTTGCAAAATACCATTGTATTTTGTAGGTTTGCGCCGTTAGCCGTCAAAAAGCGGCGCAAATGCGGCGCTAAAAAAAGTATAAATACGGGCCTTGTCGAAGCCTGGGTCTGGAAACAATAAAGTAAATAGAAACTGTTGGCAACTTTCAGAAATGTTAAATACAAAGAAATTAAAATTAAAAAGAATCATTAAAAAGTTTGTGGAAAAAATAAAAAACTACGTACGCGGTAGTATTTGGTTTACTTTTATAATGACAGGAGCTGCAGCAGCATGAAGGAACACATGAGGACACTGGACAGGTAGGGGAATGGGCACAGTGGCACAGAAAAATGAAGCAATAAATGATCAAAGTGGTGATGAATGAAAAGAAATGAGCCATACAACTAAAATAAGCTTCTAGAAAGAATTATAGAGCGTGAGCCTGCGGACTAAGGGAGTGAAAATGTAGAATGAAAGAAAAGGGTCGAGGAAACAGAAACAGAGGTCGTGGGGCAGGAGGTGCAGTACGTCTTCCTCAGGAAGACTGGGGTGGAGAATGGAAGAAAAGGTGTGGCGCAGGATCCCTCTGTAAATAACGACATGGAAGGAATCTGTCGAAAGGGATTAGTGGGGAAAGGATTCAATGAGCTTTGTTGAAAAAAATGCAGGGAAAAGAAATAAAGGAAAACACTTGGCCTGCCAGGTTTCATCAAGCTTTCCTTTTTTCAGATTTTCAACCATAATACAGGTCATTCAAAGATGCTCTCCTGTTTATTTTTTATTCAGAGTAGACAATATAAGTACGGACATGAAAAATAGTTAAATTCCATGACAAGACAGCTTGTGATAGAAAATGTGAGAGTGTAGGTTTAATAGAGTGATATACTCAGTTCGGCTGTCATAATTGTAGAGTTATAATCGGATTTTGTGGCAACTCGTACTTGTGTACTTGTTCTGAAATGCAACCAAAGACAAAAGGCGGGAAGGGCTTCTGGTGTGGGAGTTGGAAAAAGTGGAGGTCTTAAAAGGTATTAGTGCAGTGTGGAAAACCTCCAAGCAGTCAGGTGGACCTGTTGAGCCATGGGCCTGCATTTCCCTTAATTTCCTCTTAAGCCTACCACTCAAAAATCAAGCAAAAGGTTTGAGGGCAAGAATATTATTTTTTACAAGGGATGTAAACAGTAGTGTGGCAGAACGTAGATCTAAACCTATGCCTAGTAAGTCATTTGGGATTCCCCATACTCCATAACTGCATTGGGGTGTTAGAAGCATTGCAGTGATGATAAAAGAAAAGATGATAAAGGAAGGACTGTGACAGTCATATTTAGATGGAGCCCATAGAGATGGCATTCTCTAATATACCTCGCTTTGCTTTTTAAGACCATGATTTGTAAACTAGTGAGACAGCCTAAAAGTCTCTTCAAAAGGTCCTATAAACTTTCAGATCGAAAACCTAGAATAACAGAGCATACCATGAGATTCCATTATTTAATTAGAGTATACATATTGACCATATGTGTTTCAGATCCTGGCACCAGTGCTTACTTGTAACAACCGCTATTCTATGCCAAACCAGACTGTTATCTCTGATATCTTTCTTGGATCCTAATGTGAACTTTTTTGAATGGCCTGGTGATCATCACATTTTGCCTATCTTTGATAAATTCTGGGACTCTGCTTACTTAATTTAAAACGCCTGGTTTCAACATCTGAAAGTCCTCTTTGATTGCGTATTTCTCCATCTGAGTAAATTGAGCCTGTTAATTATTCTATCTGAATATATTTTAAAGACAATGATATATTATTTGTAGGCAGTGGAGCCTTGTAGTATTTGCGTCATTCTATCAGGATTACCTGTATAGCTTCAGCCTATTTAGGACTTCATATGCATTTTATGATTCATTTACCTGTCTGAGTATCATGATTTATTAGTGCCTAGCTGCAATTATTATTAGTATCATCAAGTTATGAGGTTTGCTCAGTTTGTTGTGTTTTTAATCCATTTCATCTATTTTCGTCCAGTCCAGTTCAGTATCCCATTCCTGATTCCCTTACCTTCTACTTCATAAAGAATGTCAATACTTGGGGGCCTGGCTACGCCAAGAACATGATGGTAGCTCTGTGATAGAGCTCTGCCACCCATGCAGACCATTTGCTAATTACTGCCGCTTCCTGGGGACGTTGTGCAGGGTCGAGCACGCTGGTAATTGCCATTCGGGGAGCCCCGTCGGCTGGCAGCCAGTCGGCAGGCAAAGTCGCTTCAGCAGCAGCTACAGGAGCGGAGAGAGGCTAGAGAGTGGCCGGCCCTGGGAAGAGACGATGGGCTGCCTAAGACCAGCCACTGCACCAGGAGGGCCTTGAGTGTCGTCTGGGGACCCCCAATGTAAAAGAAACCTGGTAGGCCTTAAGGCCTCAGGTGCCTAAGCGCCCGTGGAGAAAACAGGAGCAATGCACGGCAGCAAACATCGTGTGGCTGAAAGAACACTGAGCAGTACAAACAGAGGCAGATTTGTGGTGACTGTGGCCCACAGAACTATAGACAGCCTGCATAAGCCTGTTTGCTGGAGATTCCTCCTCCTGCTCATTCTCAAACAGATATTGTCCTAAGGGTTATAGATCATCGAGGAGAAGGGAGGAGGAATTCTAAAGGAGAGGGGGAATGCTTAGTGCACCCCCAAAGACTTGGAAAGTGATACAGGGTGCTCCCCTGGGGGACTGATCCTTGTTGGTGGTGGTGGGCACCTCTCCAGGTGGCTTCTTTGGAGACTGGGGGCCCACGGACATGCAGCGGGAATCTGGGGAACACTTAATGCGTGTGCTTCCCCCCCTCTAAGATCTTCTCATTTGTACATTGACGCAACATTGGAGATACTCTGGATCCTGTTTTGCACTGGTCCTGCGACACATTAGCAGAGGAAACCACTGGGGGTCTGGATGAGAGCACATAGTTGTGGTGGGTCCCAGTGCTGCTTGTGGAGCCTCACACTACAATCAGACATGACACTTCATATTGAGCTTCCTTCCATTCGGGACACACGCCTCCACGGTCCTGGTGAGTTTCCCTTGGAAAGGGTCTGGGAGCCCTAGAGGGGCTCCCCTGTCTTCAGTGCTGTCATCGGACAGCGTCTTGCTTGCAGACTTCATCACAATTTTGTGATCTGCTAGTGCAGTACCGAGAGTAAAGCCTCTGGGCACTCTGTCATATTTCTATATGGTTATGGCTGACTGCAGGTGCACAGATTTTAAAGGCATTGTGCAAGCTAACGCAATACCGGCCTGTCCTGATTGTGAGACTTTTCTTGTTTTGCACGGATATTTAAGGCATTGTGTAGGCTACAGTCAGACCGGCCTGTCCTGATTGCAAGACTTGGCTTGTGCTTCTACTTTGCTGATACTTATTTCCCAATTTATATATTCCCTGTTGGGAGACCTTGATCCTATGACTATTGTGGCACTACGATCCTACAAACTAGTGGTTAAAAGTGTCACAGTAAAGAAAAACCTTTGAGGAGCTATTTTGACTTCATGAACACTTCCATTAGTGTGTCGTGGCACGGTTGTGTGCATGTTCGTGTGACTTCCTTTATCACAGCACTTAAACCCTTTAGGGTTATTTCAGTGGTCTATTGCTAACACTATATGACTCTTAACAGGGATTTCCTCATGTAAAGCCTGGCTCCTATCAGTTGAGGATTCTGTGCTTTGGGTCACTAGATGTCCTGGATCAGTGAAGGAATTCTGACACAACAGTAAGGTATTTCTGACCTTACAGATAGGGTCAGGTAACTGTGCTGTGTCTTTACATCAAACCAGGAACCACGGCCAAACTACAGAAAAGACTCCAACGCATCCAGAACGCCTCCGCACGCCTCATCCTTGACATCCCCCGTCACAGCCACATCTCCGGACACCTGAGAGACTTGCACTGGCTCCCCGTCAGCAAGAGAATCACATTCCGTCTCCTCACCCTCGCACACAAGGCCCTCCACGACCTGGGCCCCAGGTACCTCAACAACCGCCTGACCTTCTACACTCCCACCCGCCAGCTACGATCGACCAGCCTCGCCGCCGTGCCACGCATTAGAAAAGCCACCATGGGAGGAAGATCCTTTTCCTACCTGGCAGCCAAGACTTGGAACTCCCTCCCCATCCACCTCCGCCTGACCCAAGACCACCTCTCCTTCAGGAAGCAACTCAAGACCTGGCTGTTCGAGCAGTAGCGGTCCCCCCTCCCCAGCGCCTTGAGACCCTCCGGGTGAGTAGCGCGCTATACAAATTTCTTGATTGATTGATTGATTGATTGAGGTTGCTGTGTTGATATTTGAGTTACCCATCCTGCTATGCCATATATCTCCTTCAGCGCCACCAGTGGCATCCTATATATATTCCATTTTGGCAAACTACTCTCCTTTTATCATTTGATGAACCCTTCCATCGGGGTTTTTTGTTTTGTTTTGTTTGTCTATTGTTTGTTCCCAAAACCCCTTCCCTTGGGAGTATCATTTGGCACCCAGTTTCTCCTATCTGTTGGCCATTCAATGCTTTCTGGGGATTCCGGGACCATGCTGCCTCTGTGACAGAATGCATTAAGAAGAACGCGTTCCACACAGACCGGTTCTGACAATTACAAGCTATCCAGGATCTTAACGTAACCATGGAGGGCAAGATGGGGGAATTAAAAGTTGACTTAGCATTGATCCAGCAAGAACTTCGCAATATCACCCATAGAGTCACTAAAGTGGAAAACCGACTCTCTGAAACAGAAGATATCGTCAAGGTCCAAGGGTAGCACCTGGCAATGTTGCAGTGAATGGTGAGTCAGCTGGAGGCCAAGGCTGAGGGTGCGGAAGGGAGGTCGAGGCTGAATAGCCCGAGAGTAGTGGCATTCCAGAAGGCGTGGATGGGTCTACACCCACCAAGTTCATGTGGGACTGGCTTGTAAGTTGGGTTCCCAAAGAAGATGTGTCAGTGTGCTTTATCATTGAATGTGCTCACAGGGCCCTAATTGCAAAATCCCTGGTGGGGCACCACCTACACCAACTATGCTCACAGAGACGCAATACTGAAAGCGGCACAGAAGCCTGATCCGGTGATATAACAATCCACTCCAGTGCTGATTTTTCCAGACTACATCTTGAAAGTGCAACAACAGCGGTGCACCTTTCAAGAGGTCAAGAAGAAGCTTAAGGACATGAACTTGACCTACATGCTCTTGTTTCTGGCCCCTTTGAAGGTCAGTTTCCAGGGTAAATCCTACTTCTTCAACTCTCCAGAGGATGCCTGGCACTGGATCATGGAAAGACCCCTCTGTTGCTCTCCTCCACCATCCGAACAGAGAAATACGCAGGGCGGAATGGGAAGGGTGAGGAGGGGCACAGTGAGAATGGCACACAGCTGTGTGCAGGAAGTCAAGGTGCAGAGAGAAAAGGGGATGGTCAATGGAGTCCGGGCTCTACAGAAGAAAGAAAGATATGGCTACATCCCCGGCTGGGTCTCGACTGTTAGGCGATGGGGTGCCAGACCAACATACTGTGTAACTCCTGGGTGATCCACCTCTTCAGCTATTGCTTTATCTGCAGGGGGAGTTTGCTGTCAAAAAGAACTGATTGCCATGTTTTTCTTCATGTTTGGGTTGTTGTTTTATTGGGAAGGGAGGCTAGGCACTGAGAGTGATAATTATCAAGAGATAGCCCTGTTGGCTATGTCCCTAGATGCACCACAACAGGTATTTCCAGATCATAAAGTATGGGGGGGTGGGACAGGGGTGGGTGTGGAAATTGGTGGTTTGTTTTCCTTTCTTCCTCCTGGTGAGGGTATGCACTACGGATGCATTGCATGCATGAACAGGTGGTGGACACATTATTCTGACATACCCTTTCTATGGTGGAGCCTGCCCTCTTAGGTACTGCAGATGATACTTCTATAGGCCCAGTCAATTTTAGAATAGTGTCATAGAATGTGAACGGAATATTGGATAAGATCAAGAGAGGGGCAGTCCTCAGGGCTGTTAGGAGGACGGAGGTGGACATACTCCTTCTACAGGAAACTAATCTTCTGGGCAATAAGTGCCCCTTCAGGTTTTTCTCAAGTTTATCATGCAGGCTTACCCAGGGGTTCAAGGGGCACAGCTATACTGATTAGGAAACACACCGCACTGGTGATTTCTAATGTGTGGCAGAAATAATTAGGCTAATATGTGGCAATAACAGGGACTCTACGGGGTCTCCCTCATGTGTCAATGCTCCATCTCCACTCACCACAGCCTTCTTAGCCATACTTGGAGACATGGTGAGGGAGCTGCCAGAGGCCCCGTGGGTTCTGGGTGGGGACCTTAATGGGGTTTGTGATGTGAGTTTAGACCGATCTAAGACCAGGGAGAGAGGAGGGGGACGACCAACAGCTCTGGCGACCTTTATGTGCAGTCTTCACCTGGTTGATGTATGGAGGGAGCATCACCAACAGTTTGAGGATATACTTTCTGTTCTGGGGCCCATCAGTCTCTTCACAGACTAGACTATTTTCTCATTGCAGATTGGGAATGTCACAGGGTGCTGGAGATGATGCATCTCACACAGGGACTATCTGATCACTCCCCTGTGAAGAATGGCTGTGGCATGGGACAAGTTGAGACAGCAGGAGACCTGGAGGTTGGAGAGATGGTACCTACAGCAAAATGATTTGAGAGATATGTCTCAGGACCAGGTGCAACTGTTTGTTGTCTAGGGCTCAATGGCCTCGGTAGGAGCAATATTGAGGGGGCACATCTTTAGTTGTATTAAGAGCCATAAGAAAAAAGGTAGGCAGAACGTCAGGGACCTGGAGGAATGCATCTCAGATTCGGACTGCTCCTATGCCAGCTCAGGTCAAGAAGAGCACCTGAGAGACTCACTACACATGCAGACTTTGCTCCGAAAGGAGCTCACACAAGAGGTGTGGACAGCCATTCACAGCAGAATCTATCAGTGGGGGATAAGGCTAGCAACACCGTACATTGGCTTTGTACTCCTAGACTGGTGACAGCCCCTGTAGTATATCTACAAGCACAGGATGGTTTGCAAGTGGTGGGGAGCGCACCAATAGCTCAGACCTTCGCTGACTATTACAGGAACCTATATCAGGCGGACCGGTTGAGTCGCGGGACAAAGTTTGTGCTGGATCTGCTGATGCTAACTCTGTCCTGAGAGGACAGGAAAAACATGGAAGCTGAAATAACTGGCAAAGAGTTGACAGTGGCCTCGTCACAGTGCAACTGGGGTAGACACCTGGACCTTATGAGTTCCCACCTGAATATTGGCACTTAGTGTGGCCACAGACAGGTAAGGCAATGATAGGAATGTTCCAGGAAGTGCATGAGAGGGGTGAACTACCTTCTGACCTTTGGGACAGCAGACATTGTGGTACTCCCGAAACCCAACACAGAAGGTACAAGATGCAAGGACTACCGGCCCATTTTACTCTTTATTTTTTATTTTTTTAAATCTGTTTATTAAACTTAATACAAAACAAAATGCAAAAGTATCAGTACATTACGTATATATTGTAGGGAGAGTATCCAGTACTTCTCCATTTGTATCTTTTTTAGTTTTTGACATTTGTACATTATACTGCACAACAAAGCTGTATCTGAGTGTACTGATTTTCATAAACATTATATAACTAATAACACATTACATGAGGATTACTGTTCTAAAATATATGTATATTGGCGTCAATTATTATAGTGAAAGCAGGGTTCTGTATAGGTCGTAGATACTCCTTTTTTTTTCTTTTTTTTTTTTTTTGTGTATGTACATTGGTATCAGAGAGTCGCATTAACAAAGTGTAGCCGCTTAGCAGATTTATAATGGGTTAGACCTGATATTACATTGGCATAAGGTAATTTACGGCAATCTCGACTGCTATGGATGGCTTTTAGTATTAACGTATCTTTAGAATTTTAAAGAGATTGCTTCAAGGTGGGTACTTGTCGTTTTTGGATTCAATTCCAACTATAAAGAGGTCCCAACTGTCAATCCCGCTCTGTGCCCGACCTCTGTGCTGTAATTGCCTTAATGTTCGAGATTCCGCCAGTGCATAATCATATAAGTCTCGTATCCAGAGGGACTGGGAGGGGGCGTTTGGGGCCTTCCAATGTATAGCTATCAGACGTTTATATGTCATGAATGCTAAATCTATGAACCTATGCTTATGTTTATCATTTTTTGTACGATGCCGCACATTAAGCAGACAGGATTCTGGAGTAGGGGACAGTGGATGGCCTACTATGTCTGCGGATGTGGCGACTATTTGATTCCAGCCAGTATGGATCACGTGACATTCCCAAACCATATGGTAAAAGGTGGCTGCAGGGGTAGCACATCTTGGGCATATGGAATTAGCTCCTGGATATATTTTATGAATACGAGCAGGGGAAAGATATGCATGATGCACATAATTAAATTGCGTGTATCTTAGTCTGAAGTTGCGGGATACGGATTTGATCGAGGTGAGGGCCGTGTCCCAGGATTTTTGCGTCATTGGTGCGGGGAGAGCAGAGTCCCATCGATGCTTGGCCTGGGTTAGAGCTTTACAGCTCTTTGTTAAGAGTATTTTGTATAGTTTAGTAACAGCGTGCTTCGCTGTGCCCATAGAAAGCATTGTTGTAAGTAGTGGGGATTCGTTTGGCTCATTTTGTCCACAGCCCCATATGTTACGTATGAGGTTAGATATAGCACTGAACGTCAGGAAGGTTCGTGGTTGCATAACCCCCGAAGTCACCAAATCTGCAAATTTGATTGCACTAGCGTCGCTGTATAGGTCCCCTATGTTCAGAGTATTAATCGCCCGCACATCGTGATGTGAGGAAAGTGCATGGATACCCGGCAATTGTGAAATTGGGATTAGGGGAGAATAGGGGAGAGGTTGCATTTTGCCTTGTACATATCTCTTCCAACAAAATCTGGCCGAGTCAAGCAGGGGAGTATTACATAATAGATGAGGGAGACCTGTTAATAACCATGTCAGTATCATTGTTGGGGATGTATAGGCCATTGTTGCTGTAGACTCTATATTGGCCGGCTCATTTAGCCATTTAGTGACCCATTGAAGTTGGGCTGCTGCATAATACAGCTCAAGATTTGGCATGCCTAGGCCCCCCTCCTCTTGTAAGTATTGTGTAGTGGTTAGGGCCACTCTACGTCTGTCTCTGCCCCATAACAAGTCTGTTAATAGAGAGTGCACCTTGTGATAAAAAGAGCGTGGTATGTTCAGCGGGAGTGCAGAGAAGTAGTATAAGAACCTTGGTAAAATTAGCATTTTGACTAATGTAGTTCGACCCATAGGCGATAAGGGTAAAGAGCTCCAAAATGACAAGGAGCCGCGGGTAGAGCGGAGCAGCCTATCTAAATTACCTTCTCTAATGTCTGACATAGAATGATATACCTGAACCCCTAAATATTTGAAGGTTTGGTGCGACCATGGCAGTTGGTGCATGGGGAGTGATGCACGTTGTTCAGAGGTCAGGCAGGTCAAGGGGAAAATACAGGACTTAGACCAATTCACGTGTAAGCCAGACACAAGAGCGAACCTGTTCAATACTTGCATTATTTCAGGTAGGGAGACAGAGTGATTCCGCAGATATATCAAGGCGTCGTCAGCGTACAAGGATACTATGTGATATGTGTCGAACTCCTTTATGCCCCACTTATGTGCAAAGCTCCTAAGCTTAATTGCAAGTGGTTCCATGGCTATAGCGAACAGCAATGGCGAAAGTGGGCAGCCCTGTCTAGTTCCTCTGTTCACAAGGAAGGCTTCCGAAACCACCTGACCAGTTTTAACTCGGGCTATTGGTTTGGAATATAATGTAGTGATCCAGTTAATGAAGCCTCTCTGGAATCCGAACGCCTTGAGGGTACTGAATAAATATTCCCAGCCCAGCATATCAAACGCCTTCTCTATGTCCAGTGACACAGTTACACTATCTGGGTCCTTGGTGGCGTGCATGACACGGATTAGACGTCTAATATTAGAAAAAGTAGTTCTTTCCGGAATAAATCCCGACTGATCGGGATGTATTAAGTTCGACATATGGGGGAGCAGTCTATTTGCTAGGATTTTCCCCAGAAGTTTGCAGTCAGTATTCAGAAGAGAGAGTGGCCTATATGATCTGACATCTAGTGGGTCACACCCTGGTTTTGGTAGGACCACTATCAATGCTTCCCTCATAGAATCTGGCAATTGTTTCCTATTGCGTGCTTCATTAAACACTTCTAGTAGGGGCCGTAACAAGTGGATGCTGTGTGAATTGTAATATTCTGGCGGTAGGCCATCTGTGCCAGGGGTCTTACCACGTGCCATTTGAGAGAGGGCCAGACGAAGCTCCTCCATAGTAATGGGACCGTCTAAGCTATCAGCATTATTAACGATGTTCGAATTTTGAGGAATCTGAACTAAGAATTCGGCCAATTGTTGTTCTATAGGAGGAGTAGAGGATTGGTATAGCGTGTGATAATAATTGTAGAAAGCCTTATTAATATCAGCTTGAGTGTTAACCTCTATACCTGTTTGTAATTTAATAGCTCCTATTGGTGATGATTGTGGGGTCTGTCGCACCAGCCACGCCAGCATCTTGCCCGATCTGTCCCCCTCAGCATGTTGTCTCGTTTTGAAGTGTCTATAGTCATGTCTGCTAAGGCTGTCATCCGTTTCTCTATATTTTGCTTTCAGTGATATCAGAGTTTCTTGTGAGGTATTGTTTGTTGAGACTTCATTCTCCTCCCTATGTATTTTGGTTTCTAACTTTAGTAACTCCGTGGTAAGCATTTTCTTAATGCCCACAGATGCTGCCAAGCAGTGCCCCCTGATTACTACTTTATGGACATCCCACTCAGTAGCACGATTCGATGCTGTGTTTTTATTTAATAAAAAATAGGTCGTCAAGCATGTGGCCAGTTCGGAGTTAAATGGGGGGTCAGTCAAGGCATCTGGCTGCAAGCGCCATGTAGGAATGCGGGAATGTATGTATCCCCATAGTAATACGGAATAGTGTGGGTTGTGGTCTGATATAGTGCGGGCTAGATAGCCACATGTAGTTACCTTTGGGATTATGTTTTATGTAGTGAAGAGCATATCCAACCTAGTGTAAAGTTTATGCACTGGTGAGTAAAACGAATACTCGCGCGATGTGGGATGGGAAGTTCTCCACATTTCGCTCAGTCCGTTATTCGACGCCCAATCTATCAGGTCTAGCGACGCACGTTTAGCTGGAGTGTGCTCCAGTGGAGGAGTAGAGCGGTCTTTTAAAATATCTAGAACGCAATTGAAATCCCCCCCCCATATGGCATCCATTGCAGGATCGCTGAGCATACTGCTGCCTAGTGACACCAGGAAGTCGCGTTGGTTTATGTTAGGCGCGTATACTGTTATCAGTGCTAAGGGACTTCCATCCAGAGTACCCTCTAGTATTGCGTATCGCCCGTTGGTATCGTATTGAGTGCGGGACGTAATGTATGGGATACCAGGGGCTATCCAGATTACTGTGCCTCTCGCGAATGTCGAAAAAGTGGTACCATACAATTGACCTTTCCATTTTGTTTTCGTGTGTGCTAACGAGGATTCGTCTAAGTGGGTTTCCCGTAGCATTGCTATATGTATCTGGTGTCTTCTGAGGTATGTATAAATCCGTTGCCTTTTGTTTACAGATGCCATACCCTTTACATTCCATGTGAGGATTTTGTAATGTGTAATATAGCGCTTATTTTGGGTCGCCATGGAGTTTGAGTGAGGTGATGTGGAGGAATGCAGCTTGTGTCTGCAGAAGCCCAATTATCCTTGCTATTTGACCCTCTTTCGTAATATCTAGCCGTTTGGTTATTAATATAGGAGCCCAGCCTTTAAGGTTTACATTGTGATGTGACGCCCTACAAATGATATGTGTCATTACTTGTAACAATAAAACATATTGTTCAACTACTACAATAACATCCACTATATATAGCAACAATAGTAGTTGAGATAGCGACAGGGGAGTGACGGAACTTGTCAACTTAGGGTAACAGTCCTTACGGATCGGAGGGTAGTCCATGGCTATGGGTAGTTAAGCGCCTTAGACCCGGCCTATTTTGCATATGTTGGTGCCCGTATCAAGCAGTGTCGGCAGCAACCCGAGCATTTTAGGATTGTGCAGACCCAAACGATAAAAATCTCCAGACAGGGACAGCGGTCAGGATGTACTCTAGTACTTAGAGACAGGTATCTAACATATATCAAATGTCATCCGCTGATCTAGGTGTGAGGGTAGGACCCCGATCAATTTCCGTTGAGTCGGAATTTAACTCTGGGTCAAGGTCTGCATCTGATTGCCCAGATATGGATGTCGGCGACGTCTTGGCAAAGCGCGACGTAGATTGCAACAATAGTGAACGTTCGACACGTGACTGTTCAGGGGAAGGTTTGTTGTTTTGCTTGTTGCGAGGTCTCCGTTTATTCCTCGGAGGGAGACTTTTATCGGTAAGGGATAGTTGATCCGCCAGACCTTTTGCATGGAGCCATGTCCATGCATCTTCAGGGGTAGTGAAAAAAAGAGTACGGGTATTGTCTTGTACACGGAGTTTAGCAGGGAACAACAGAGAATATTTAATATTGTGCCCTCTTAGATGCTCTTTGATCCGGTAGAATGAGTTTCGTTTTTTTTTAACTTCAGTTGTAAAATCCGGATAGGCTGATATTTGTGCGCCCTCAAAGTATATTGGGCCAATTTTCCGGAATAGCTGTAATATGAGGTCTCTATCGCGGTAGTTTAGTAGTTTTGCTATGAGGGGACGTGGATAAGCACCCGGAGGTGGGGGTCTGCCCGGAACCCTGTGGGCGCGCTCTATTGAAAAAAACTTTGGAACATTATCTTTCAGCACCGTTTCAATTAGCCATTTTTCGATAAAAAGTTCCGTATTGGGACATTCAACGCGTTCCGGAAATCCCACGAACCGGATGTTATTCCGTCGCGATCTGCCTTCGGTTTCCTCGGCCCTACGTTTGAGTGTCTCGATTTCTGCATTTATAGCGCTCAATTGGGATTTAACTTCCAACATGGATGGTGTGAGGTGTGACGTATCCTTTTCGAGCTCAGATACCTTTTCAGCTAGTAACTGATGGTCTACACGGAGTAGATTCACCTCTTCCGTGAGTGATCCCATTTTCGCTTCTAGCGTTGTTCTAGTATCAAGGATGGCTTGCAGCACCCTTTCGAATTGTGTTGAGTGCGCTTGTAATGTCTCTTCCATTTTCTGGAGGGTCTGGAGTGTGTCCACAGGAGTGGGTGTTAAAGGCGACTTAGTAGAATCCATGGTGTCTGGAGGTGCACGCGAAGTTTTTGGTTTTCCCATCGGGAGATTTCCGTGCAATATTTTTATTTATCTCTGGGTTCAGCGTTGTATTGCTTGGTTTTATCTCAGTGGGTGAGCATTACATCGGCAATGACGCGTCGAATGCGGCAAATAGCAATCCGGCTGTGACACGATGCTTGAGGATCCCAGACAGTGCTCCCCCTCGCTCCCTACGCACTCGTCTATAAGTGCTATCTTAGCCAATTGCTTCTGCGGCTCATTTACGTCTTCATGTTAATTAATTCTGCGTTGACATGTCCTATGTTTTTCATCCACCCCCAGATCGGGTACTACGTTTCTTTGCTAGGCCACTCTGTGAATATACAGCGCGCACACACTTGGCCTCGTCCCGTTATGGCTGACTTGCATTACTTTGTACTCTTTGGGAACTATTCTTTTTAGGAATTGTCAGCCTTTCAGGTTTTTTCTGTTCAGGGACCTATGCGTACTTCAGTGCTTCGCATGGGGTTCTTTGAAAGGTCTATTGAGCCCACTTGAGACTTCCGGGCCTACCCTTTTTCAGTGCCCGCAGGTTCGGCTTACCGCACATGAAATGCATCACCCTCTACTGTAGTCACGACTCCAGACACCCCCTTTTTTCCATGGCGGCCGCAATCGGGTGTCCCCCAATGTAATCGCGCTTCTGTAAGGGATGCCGCTACCATCCCGTGCGTCAAACGCCCCCCAGGTGTCCCGGGCAGTTCCTACGGCCCGCTACTCGCCGTTATTTCCTATTTGTTTATATCCTGCTTAGTAGGAGAGGGTGCATGCACGCGTCTCTCCCGCCGATCTCGGTTCCAGATGTCTCGTTTTTCTTTTTTCAGCGGAGGCCGCTTTTGGAACAGTCCCAGCGTGATCATGCCATTAGGAAGGGCGCCTCAATCGACACGCGAGCCAAACGGGTGCTGGCCGTCCCGAGCAGCTCCCACGCTCCGCCGCTCGTCTTCTCTTCCGCCCCACCTGCGCCTTGATCGGAAGGTGAGGATTCCTATCTCCGTCGCCCTTTGAAATCTCGCCTCCTATTATCCTGACATTTTCCTGGTTGCCGCGTCCAGGTAACTCCCTGCGCGATCTCGCTGCGGGAGAAATCGTCTCCGGTGCCCCGTGATGCGAGTGCGCTCCGAGCCTCCCTGATAGTTCTCCCGGCCCGGCACTCTTAAACTTTCCCCGATCAATCAGCGTCCTTGTTGGGAGGACAGGGATCTCACCTCCGCCGCTCCTTATGATCGCGGCTCCCGGCGCCTCGATCTTCCGCTGGTGGCCCCCTTCCGGCGTCTCCCAACGCAGTAGCGCTGCGTGAAATGGTGCCCCAGTCGTCTCGTGATTCGGGCGCTCGTCAAGCGCCACAAGCAACTCCCTCGGTCGGTCGCTCGACGTCGCCTCCGTCCCGTTTGTGTTCCGGACAAATGGAGAGGTTTCAAACCTCCACAGCAGGGCGAAGCGTCTTTAATTTCAGGATTCTTATAATAGGCCGGGTCGGAGCTACGCCTTATGCGTCCGACCCGGTCGCCATCTTGGACACGCCCCCGGCCCATTTTACTCTTAAATACCGAGGTAAAGGTGTGGGCCAAAGTTCTGGCTTACCAGCTGGGAAAAGTCATTAAACATCTACTTCACCCTGACCAGTCAGGGTTTATGCCGTGGAGGGCCACAAGACACAATTTGAGACGGGTGCATAACACGATCGCATTAAGAAATTTGGTGGAGAAACATAGATCTTTAAGGTCAATAGATTTTCAGAAAGACTTCGATTCAGTTGATTGGGTTTATATGTTCACTCATCTTGCCCGTGTGGGCTGCGCCCCTAGATTCATCAGTAATGTTTGCCTTCTGTATAGTAATCTCCCAGCGAGGGTTTGGGTGGGGGATGTGGCCTCCATCTGGTTTCCAGATGTGAGAGGTACTCACTATTGGTGCCCTTTGTCCCCCTTATTATTTGCAATGGTGATTGAACCCTGACATCCATATGGTACAAATAGATGCACTGTATAGAGGATTTCCATGGTATAACATGTTAAGCGACCGAATATCTCTATAGGTCAATGATGTCTTTTTGTATTTGCGAAAACCCGGCAGTCTCAGGGCCTAGGGCAATACAGATGCTAGAAATATTTAGCAAGTATTTGGGTCTTCGTATTGGCCCCTTTAAATCAGCAGTCTATCCTATAACACCATGCCTGGTGTATTTGCCATGGGAATTGGGAATACCTATTCAAGTCTCAGGATTCTGGTACTTGGGGGTTTTAATTACTGGGATTGTAAAAAGAGTTCTGGAGTATGCTTCCATTATCCTTGATAGGACACTCACCACCTTCAAGATGGTTGAGCTACCGCGGCTCTTATACCAATTGCAAAATCACCCCTTTCCAATTGCCCCCTTCTTCTTTACAAAAGTTAATGCACAGTTGCGGATGCTGCTTTGGATGGTGAGCACGGGACCCATGTCCGGGCATACCCAGTGCACTTGGACTGTGCATACTGTGCATCTCACTGGAAAAGTGTTGCAGACCAGTGTTTGAAGGAGGAGTGGCCACACTGGATATTAATTTGTATTATTGGGCAGCCCACCTTCTTATTATCAATGATTGGTGATTCAGGGGATGCGTGGGCCTGGGTTACACGCTTGAAGGGAAGGTTATGGGTACACAGGGTCTCCCCACAACCTATAGGGGGGGAGGTTTCTGAGTCGCTTCCACTGGCCACTAGGGTGGTGATGGGAGCTTGGGTGGTGGCCAAGAAAGCTACTGGCTGCACTGGGAGGCTAACATTCGAGACAGCGCTATAGTGAGGACCATACCTTCTGCAGGTCATGGCCCTGCGCAGCTTTGTGACACGTGATACTATTGGTATTTCGACTTTCAGGGATGTTCTACACAATGGGGTACTGAAATCCTTCCAGGAACTACAGGGGGAATATGCTTTACATTGCTCACAGTTTTTCAGATAGTTGCAACCTCAACATGTGCTAACACCATTCCTCCAGGCCACAACCAAGATACTACAGTTCTCCTCAATGGAGGCTAAACTTTTTCTTACAAACATAAAAGAACATAAGCTATCCCAGACATATAAGATCATGCTGAAGAATGTACTGGACCCTATGGTGGCAGTACGCAGTGCATGGGAACAAGAGCTAGGAGACCTTGATGATGATGATGATTGGAGGGAGGCACAAGACGCTTCTAGAGAGGCAGTTATAGCTTCACAGATTAGACACATACAGCTTAGACTGTTCCAATGTATATTATACTAGGGCCAAGCTCTGCCGCATAAGATTGATATTGGATGGAGGGTGCTTAAGGTGCAGGAGTACCCCGGGGAACTTATAAGTTCTGGCACTGCTCTCTTCTTTCTCCCTTCTGGGAAGGGGTCTTGAGGACTCTGAAGAGAGTGTTAGGTGTGGGAATACTGAGGGACCCCAGACTGGTGCTACTCCATGTGACAGATGAGCTGGGGGGGGGGCACACGCTCCCAGGGGGCACTCTTATGGCTGGGCCTCATAGTAGCCAAGAGACATATAGCAAGGGCTTGGAAGGAGGTGACCACCTCATCAGTTGGGGTCTGGGATAAAGGCATAGATTTCTGCAAGGGCATGGATCGCCCCATATACAAAGCAAGAGGTTGCCCCAAAAACACATAAGATTTGGAAAGGATGGACGGTGGCTAGGGGCACACACCTTTGAAACCTGTCCGGACACATGGGCGGTCATTCTGACCGCGGCGGTCGGCGGTCGCCGCCCGCCAAGCGGTTCCCGCCGAAAGACCGCACCGCGGTCAAAAGACCGCGGCAGTCATTCCGGCTTTCCCGCTGGGCTGGCGGGCGACCGTCAGAAGACCGCCGGCCGGCCCGGCGGGACAGCCCCTTCAACAATGAAGCCGGCTCGGAATGGACCCAGCGGAGTTGAAGGGGTGCGACGGGTGCAGTGGCACCCGTCGCGATTTTCACTGTCTGCCAAGCAGACAGTGAAAATCTTTGTGGGGCCCCCAGGGGCCCCATGGCACCCGTTCCCGCCATCCTGGTTCCGGCGGTGGACACCGCCAGAGACAGGCTGGCGGTAAGGGGGTTGGAATCCCCATGGCGGTGCTGCAAGCAGCGCCGCCATGGCGGGTTCCCTGGGCCAGCGGGAAACTGGCGGGAAACCGCCGGCTCCCCTTTTCCGACCGCAGCTTTACCGCCGCGGTCAGAATCGCCAAGGAAGCACCGCCAGCCTGTTGGCGGTGCTTCCGCCGCACTCCGCCATGGCGGTCATGGACCGCCAAGGTCAGAATGACCCCCATGGTCTAATAAAAGGCATGGGAAGTCAACAGGGAAGGGAAGGGCTGGGTGAGGGACTAAGAAGATTGGCTAATGCAGCCATGGACTTCATAAGTATTTCAGTCCCTCCTATGGTGATGGGGATGATTATGGTTAAAATATCGCTGTGCAGTGTTATAATGGTTAAGGATGCAAACAATGCTTCTATTGAGTGATATTGAATCACCATGGTTAAAAATACATCAATAAAAACTTTGTCAAAAAAAATAAATGTCAACTCCGTGTGATAGACTGTCACTACCAACCACCCAGTTGTGCAAATTTCCATTGTTCAACAAATTTTCACCATCTTGAGCCAAAAACAAAGGCATCTTTAGCATCCATTTACTAGTACAATCCAGCAATGCTCCTTCAGGAACAGACTAGAAAGCACCACATGATTCAGAACAGGGTGTCCCTGAGAACCTCTGGATTGTAGCCTTCATGAGAAGAAATTAGTTGGCCTGATTAACATTACTGGGCTAGTTAAAGTCAGACATCCACTCCCCTAGGTTTACTTCCATACTCGGAGCTGATTAAAGCATTTGTGGTAGTCAAAAAGACTCTCAGAATTACTATGGGAAATCTATAAGTTATAAACTTGCAGTGGTACTCCTAGTGAAAAAAGAAGGCTTACCTGGAGCACATAATCGTGTGGACGTGAATATTTGCATTTCACTTTTTTGTCCAGAAAGAAAATATGTTGGGCTTTGAAGAAACGTCTATCTGTACACTACCATGAAGTATACCGGTGATGTCCTGTCCTTCCCATCCTGGAACCAAGTTATTCCTGCCTTTTACATGATTAGTTATACATTAATTTCCGAGATGCGAAACTACCAGCAAAGTGTTTGTGTACAACTGCAAATGTAGATATTACTGGCTACTCACTGCATTTTAAGTGCCATTCGTTTTCTACCAACTAAATTGATGGTGTAAAATCTGCCATACCTCAAAAGTTATACTTTGAAAATGGTCTTTTGAATATTCCTCTAATCTGGCTTCTGCGAATCTGAAGGTAAAAATTCTAAGCACAGGTTGCACATTTGTGAACATCATTTACACTTAGGGGCAGGAAACCGTAATTGAGAGTGGTACTTAACTATATTGAAAATTTTGCCAGGAGACACAATGGGATCAGAGACACCATTTTGCAGACTAGTTTTTGTTTCTACAAATCTTTAAATGTCTTCAATTGCAGCTCCCAGAAAGAAATGGTTTGTTCAGGAATGGAACCTCATCAACCTGATGACATGGAGTCATCTGCTCACCTTTGTTACTGGCATTTACCTTTCTATTTTCAGTTTCCTCAAGCACTTCTATTTTTAACACCCTCATTAACACCCTGTTTGGATGTCAATCACGTTATCAATGTATTTTATTGACTATTGCCCTATCATTTCGGTGGGTTTGCCTTCATTAACACATGTATGTGCTATGCATAAGGACGCTTGCAGCTCCGCAGTTCCTTGCATTTGTAGCTTAGATATATTTCACTTTGTGAATCACTGGTACATCACACATTTCTGATTTATAATTTATTGCATATGTTCCATACATAATTCTAAAACAATGTGGACAATTTTGCACTAAAAAACATTGTTACGGATTGAAATAACCTGATGCACTAAAGTTAGAGGTAAAAATTGCATTTTTTAATTCATGCATTTAGTTGATTGTTTTTCTATTAAAATTCAACGCGTGATCAAGATTCAAATGGCATTGCCATTTTTCATTGCTTTAAGATGTTTAGTGTGCAGGAATTAAGGTTAATTAAAAATCACTACATTTTGCACAGGAGCATATAACCAAAGTTATTTATCCAGGCATAATGGGCCTCATTACAGGAAGAGCGGAGGAATACTGCCTGCGGCGTTTGGTAATTCCCGCCAGCACTAAATACAGCTCACTAAACTCTGCTGGGTTTCAGCTGGTGGGTAACTTCACAGCCAGCGGTCACTGGTCCAGGAGCGTTTTGTCCTGCAGAGGCCCCATCCCAGCTCCGGAAACGAGCATACATATTTTGTCTCAACGAATTTTTTTCGTAGCGTTATAATGTAATGTTTATGGCATTTTTTACGGCACCACTATTCAGTTAGCTTGTAATGCATGGAAATGTGTGTTCGAGCATTTGTATTTTCAGCTGCCTGGAGGCAACTGGGATTTATATCTGGTGCAAATTTCAGACTGCTGACAGTAATACCACGCAAAATAGGATTAATTTATGACCTGTGATAGTTTTAATGAATGCATACCTTTAGTTCTACATGGAAATAACCATCCATTTGGATTAGCCAGATATCAGATTGGTCTATTTTTTTACAATGTAACGCTCTTTTAATTTATGGCAACAGGTGTGAGCAAGAGAATGCAGATGACATGAGTGGAGAAGGAACATTTGCAGATGGATTGCCGGCTGCATTTGGCAACACTCCCATAGAGTTAGGTGCAGGCCATTTACTGAGAAACCAGTTAATGCAATAAACTTCAAAGAGGATATCGCCTTTATTTTCAATTGGCTGTCACAAATCACTGCTTATTTAGTTGGCTTTTACATGGTGGAAGGTCAGTGTCAAGACCACAAAATTGTACAAAGATCTTATATAGCATAATGCTTGATTTCTCTGCTTTTCATAATGGCTTTTTGCCAGTTAACTTTACTGTCAATATTCTAACAGCCTACATTTTAAGCTGATTTTGTGTGAGTTCAATGTTATGTATCCTATTTAAGTATGCTAAAGAGCTCTCATTTACTGCTAAGTGGAAGAGGAAAAGACAAAATTGTCTTTGCAGATGTTGAGAAGAAATTCATTGCAGGCAATCATCATTTAATATCCAGCGCTGACTTTTTGAACAAGTGCTTTTTGTAAATGATAAATCAAATGAGTTGGCACTAACAATAATCTCACGGAATGCGAATGAGGAAAGCAGGAATATTAAAACAATAGAAACATTAGCATAAAAAGGGCCCTTACCTTGAATTTATGATTAGCTAAGTCTATTTCCTATAATAATACCCAGTAAATCATTGTATGAAGAATGGTTATTCTCCACTGCATGCAAGAGCTCCTCATCATAAACTTAAAACAACTCTGTTTAAACAATCCTTTCAGGCAATTCTACCTCACATACTCAGATGCGTGTGGGTTGGAGAGACACCTTAATATGTATCAGAAATAGCTAGGTCTGCTTGACTAAAAAAACAACTAATATGCATAAACAGATATGCAATTGATTTTCAAGGCTATAGTGACAAAAATAAATCACAAATCGTAACAGTCATGAGAAAAAAATGATCACGTGCAAACAGGTACTTCCGAGCTCTGCATTTTCATCCTGTTAACGTTTTATGTACAGAGACACAGATTAACTAAGGGCCAGATGTACGAAAGGATTTTACCCATTCTGTGTCTATGGGAAAAAGCTTTCGTACATATGGCCCTAAGTTTTACACCAGGGCTAGCATGATGCAAGTAAAGCAAATTGGTGATGTAAAAGATGTTTTGTGCTTGAAAAATGTGCTATACACCATGCAAGGCATGTATTGCACTAAGGGTATTTTAATGGTGCGGATCAGCACAAACACCCATAGGTTTTCACGAAAACACAATTTACTACAATAGTGTTTAAAAAATACCAACGATTTGAAGCGGATGCAAACATGGAGAAATGTGCCATTTCTCAAAAAAAGGGATGCATTGTATGTGTGCTGCAGTTCACAGCACACACTCAATGCAAGACCCCTGGCTCTGATGGATTGCCGGTGGAATTTTATGCCACATACGCCATTCACCTGCTTCCCCATCTAGAGAAATTATATAAGAGGTCTCTCAAGGAAGGAATGCTTCCAGTTACAACTCAAGAAGGAGTGGTGACTTCGCTTCCTAAACCAGATAGACCTCCTTCACAGATGTCCTCTTATGGACCCCTGTCTATTCTAAATACAGAATATAAACTCCTCAGTTAAGTATTAGTGCTCAGACTACTCCCACTACTCCCGCGTCTACTACACACAGACCAATGCGGACTTGTTCCACGCCGTGGTACATCGATGAATATTCACCACATATTTCAGTTGATAGATGAGACGAAACACCAATATCCACATGCTGGCTGCATCTCCTTAGATATGCCGCAAGCATTCAATACCCTCAGCTGGCAATATATGTTGGGATCTCTGGAAGCCTATGGCATACCCCCAGATGTTATACGGTGGGTGAAGCTCTTGTACACAGCTTTGACTGCCAGGACCAAGACGGGAGCGCATATATCCACCTCTTACCCCATTTACCGTGGAACTAGGCAGGGTTGTCCTCTGTCTCCCCTCTTGTTTGTATTGGTATTGGAAGCCCTGGCACAAAACCTTTGCCACACCGTGAATGACTGGGAAATTGTGCTCAATCCAACTACCCATGTTTGCTCCTTATATGCAGATGATGTGATACTTTATTGTAGGGATTTGAGGTAAGGCACAGAGAGGACAGCACATATTTTTCTCAATTTGCACTCCTTTCAGGGCTCCACATTAATAAGATAAATCATATGCACATTCCTTCCAGGGCACCTTTTCGGAACCTGCAGTCCAATTGTGACCCATGTCCAATAGCACCTGTCTCTTTCCGGTATCTTGGTATTCGCATATACCGGGACCAAGCGGATTTGCTAGAAGGTAATTTAAGCCGGACGATTACATCGCTCCGATCCCAAGTTGACTTCTGGATCACTCTACCACTTTTGATAGCCGGGAGGGTAGCACTGGTGAAAATGGTAATGTTACCTCGTGTCTTATACCATTTTGTGAACTTGCACCCTGCATATTACAAACATTGAACTCCTTACTGATTGATTTATTATGGGGGAGGGGTTGCAGCCGAGTGGGCCTGACGAAACTACAGCTATCCCCAGAAATGGGTGGCTTGGGAGCTCCAGACTTCAAGGCCTACTGTATAGCGGGCCAACTTCAATGGCTGTCCTACTGGCTAGCCGGCCATAATCTTGAATAGATCAATTGTACAGCTGCGATGTGGAAGAAGGGCATCATTCATCGCTTGCTCTGTCCTCGGTCCCCAAAATTACCCCTCAGGGCTACCTTGCAATTGCGTACAGCGTAGGCTTACTGGAAACTAACTACACATTACACAGCTTCAGCAACCCCCTATGCACCTAACATGCCATTATGTGGGCTCCCTACCCCCTCAGGAACTATCACAGCAGCCATGCTCTGAGTTTGGGAACAGCGGAGTCCACGAAGTTTAGCAGACTTGTTTGAAGATGGCATGTTAATGTCGCACACAGACTTTGTGCAAATACATGGTTTATCAGAGACTCTCTTTTTAACCCATGCTAAAATACGATCATATTACACAATCATTGGGCACCACAGGGTACTGAACCAGTAACACAGGAAGCCCTTCAGACTCTTCACACAATGGGGCATGGCAGGCATCTTATTAGATGGCTATATCGTCGGGTCCGAACACATCTCCACACATCCTTGAATACACTGAAAGCTACGTGAGCAACTGATATAGGTAGAAACATTACTCCTAAATAGTGGACTTTTCTATTACAATATTCTAAAAAAGTGTCTCACAACACTAGATTTAAGCTGATACAGTTTTACCTTTTTCATCAAGCGTACCTCACTCCGCATAGGCTCAATAGGACCTTTCACACTACAATGGCGCAATGTCCTCGGTGTCAGACCATTGATGCTGACCTTCTCCATATGATCTGGGCATGTCCATCCCTCTTACAATACTGGACAACAATAGGAGCCACTTTGACAGAAATCGCAGAGGTGACAGTGGAACTGACGCCCACTTTTTTCCTCCTGGGACTATACTCTAGAAAACGTAGCTCTAAGGTACCTTCACGCTTCATGGGCTTGGCTATGCTCTTGGCAAAACGACAGCAGACGAGGCACTGGAATCTCCCCATGCCCCATCTCTCTTCTCCTGGAGGGAAAAAGTATTACGCTGGAGCCAGGCTGAATTTTAGGCTCTCAGAAGAGAAGAATTTAGAGGGCTGAGAAGAAAGCCAATATCTCTAGAGTGGGACACACTAGTGGAAGTGTTTAGGGCCTGAGGCTTAAGCATATTTCGACTTAAGTGGTTTTCATCCTTCCCTTCCCCGCATATGACTTGCTAGGAATGGTATTGTTTTTAAGAAGATTACATACATCGGCGCTCCCTACAAGGAGAAGTACTCCAGAGAAGCTCAATATTGATTGCAACCCACATGACTTAACTCATATAATTAATTGATGGAAGCGGTTTAGGATGGAGGGTAGGGAGAGGGTTTTGTTGTTCATCATCAATGTTCAATAATACAAGAATTCTCGGACACATCTGTAAGTCTGGAAAGCAGACTGCTTGTTTACAATTCTGTTATGCATGCAGAGCTACTTGATCTATACACTGTATGTTGAAACAATTTAAGGCTGAAAACCAATAAAATGTTGTTTAAAAAAAAGGAAAATCCCTCTTATGTTAACAGCAGAAGGATTTCCTGAGATGGAACAGTTCTATCCTCCGCACATGACCACCATGGCTGAGGGCACAACTGCTCCATCATCAGCACAGAAGGGGTTAACAGTCCTTCTAGACACCTCTGCTCTGCTGGTCTCTAACTAGCACACACCCCATGAATACACAAAAGCAGAGCATGGAGCTGTGCCTCCTTATTCCTGCCCCCTAAAGCCAGGAATGTCCTCCTATATCATCAGAGACTATTCCTTTCTTCTTGACTTTTGCAAGAAGCTGAAAACTTGGCTTGCCCAGTAAGCCCCCTGGGCTGTCCTTAAACACCTGCTAGAGAGCACCTCCATAACCTCATAGGTGATTAAAACATAACATAATATAACATAACAGAACCGAACATGATAGAACATAACAGAAGAAAGAGATGCCATACAGGGGGATGCTAAGCCCCTGCATCACCACGGAGACCAGGGGCGGGGCCAGGCTATCCTCGCGTGCTACAAAGCGCTGCCTGACACCCCGCACCGCGGGAGAGAGACGCCATACAGGGGGACGCTAAGCCCCTGCGTCACCAAGGAGACTGGGGCGGGGCCAGGCTTTCCTCGCGCACTACAAAGTGCTGCCTGACTCCCAGCACCGAGGGACGCGTTTGGGCCACACCCGGGCCAAGGGCGGGCCCATCCTTCGCCCGTCACCATATGGAAGAGGTTGGGCTGGGACACCCCCCTGAAAGACAAGAGATAAGCTGATTGAGGGTGCCCCCCCCCTCCATCTCTTTACCCTGGGAAAAGGACTAATCGCCCAGTCATATTTTGGTTTCTCAGGGCGTGTGTTTGTCACTGCCTGTTATGGGTAAAAGGAAAATTAACCTGCAAAAAGGGGATGGTGCCCAGGGCCCGTTAACTCAATCAACTCAACCAACAATTACCAGTTATTTATCTTCTGTTATTGGGGCCATAGAATCTGAAATTGTACAGGTGGAAGAAAAAATGGGGGTTGCCCATAAATTGACACAGAGACTACCCCTTGAGCCCACTGTTCGTACTGAGTCTCAACAAGGGGATGAGGGCCCTCTGACAGTTTCCAACCCTGACACTCCTCACCTTGTATCAGGAGATCCCCGCACGTAAGCTATAAGTTAACCCAACATTCATTGCTCCCCGTGGTACCCCCGCTACTGAAAAAGAGAAAAGCGGGTGCCCGTCTCAAAATTACAAAACGAGACCCAGGGACCAAGAGGAAATTCTATACTCATCTGGAACACCCTGTTTGTCATTTGGCAGCTCCTGATTTGTCATCTGATAATTTTAAATGTAATAACAGAGAGAAGGGAGCATTACGGGATGATCCCATACACATAATTGACTCTATTCTTAAACCATTCTGTGCTGCCTTGGAGGAGAAACGTGTTACCTTAATATCTAAAAAATGTGAACACTTTCACACCAATATGATCAGGATGATTTCCCAAACAACTTTAACACTACCTGATTCGGGTAATCTCTATATACAGGAGGTACTGCCTGAAAATGGAGAAGCACTGCAAAATCTTCCACCTAACAATCTTGGTTCACTCCTTGATCATCCCACAGCCAGTCTTGGACCTTTATCTATGGAGCCCAACCCCACTCTGGAGAGCAGTAAGGTAGCCCACCCAGGTTGCTCAACCACTCCTCACAATAATTCCACCAACACTCGAGTAGAGCCGCCATTGCATCTCCAACCTGATTGCACCCCGTATGTTTTGGTTCTAGTGAATGTGCCTCCTTTAGACCCCTGTCATAATGAAGACACCCAGGCATTAATTAGGAAATGTGCTCATTGGTTAAGGACTAAATCCAGCTACCAAAGAGATTTTAATAACAAGATACTTATGGCACATAAAGTGAAATGGGTTGGACCTTCAAAGAAAGTACATGAGGGTGACTGTGTTGTGATTAACTTTGCTAATCCCGGTCTAGTCAAGTGTTTGTTGGCTGATCTGGTTTATCGTGCCAGGAAGGAAGAAGGGCTACAAATGTATCCACTAAGTTACTTTTATGAACCAACTCTTTTACATCCTTGCTCTAAAGCTGTTCAACGCGATTACAAAGCAGGGTCAGCCACTACCTATTCCCGGTCTAACATCTTTACCACCAGCTGCCACCAGGACTTGATTCCCCTAGTTGAGAATGATTGACAAGCGGTCAAGGGCTGGCTCACAAGAGGGGCTCTGGAGGTGTCAGTGGAGGGCGATGGGTATGATATTCCTGTTCCACAGATTGGGCTTTATGAGACAGATATCCCCCCTTATGCCTTATAGCTGTTACTACTGGCGAGGAAATGGCGGTAGGGCCGGGCTCCAAATCCTTAACATTAATTTGTTGGAATGTTGCGGGCTCCAGTCAAAGGTTAAGAGCTTAGCGTGGTGGGTTTTTATTTCCACTATGATGTCATTTGACTGCAGGAGACCTGGTCAGTGCACCCTTTCCATTTGGATGGTTATTTTTCCATATATCAACCTGCAATCCCCTCCTCAGCGGGGAGGGCAAGTGGGGGGTCTTCTGGTTCTTGTTTCATTACAATTACCTAAAATGGAGGCATCTCTAATCTGGTCTTCATCATATTTTATGATAATTTTATTACTGATTGAGGGGAGTAAGGGTTTTATAACAATATCCTATGCGATCTTCTGAAGGGAAGTTTTGAGCATTTTCTTGATTCTTTTGATAAGCTCCAGGATAATGAGTTAATTATTATATGGGCAGGAGATTTTAACATGCCACTGTGCAACCAGGAAGTTCCACATTTGTGCAGTAACTCCATAGAGGGAAGAGAGCTGTCAACCCATTTTATTCACACAAATCAAGGCGAAGTTTTAAATACTTTTATCTATAAATTTGATCTTGTATACGCAAGGGAGAAGGCTGCCGCATATACCCAAAAAATACCTACATTCATGGGGAACTCCAAAGGGAGTATTATCGACTTTATTCTGATCAGCTCTTCTGACTTTCATTTAATAACTGGTTTTAAGATAATACCACATTGTGCCAGTGATCACAATCCCCTATGTATTAATCTTGCTTTTAATAGTAAACCAGCTTCAAGTATTAGAGAGAACCCTGTTTTTTTAAAAGAATCTGGTTTTCGCATGAAATGGAAAAGGGTAGATCCAAAGACATTCAATCAGAAAATAATTAAACAAAAATTGGAGACCATTAATTTATGTCTGTCACAACAACCATCCCATGTTTGCCTAGTATCAGAATTTGAACAATTAAATTATGCTGTTTCTGAGGCATTAGTGAGTGACAGGATTCCCCAGGGCCCTGAGGCCTGCCGATGGTTTAACTCCGCCTATACTACTGCCTATAAAGAATTTAAAAAAGCTCTTAGATCTATACCCCTTTCCCGTGACCTAGTTAGAACGGCAAGGGAACATTATATGGCAGCCCTGGCAGAGAGGAAATCTGAAATCAGAACTAGAGCATGGGAAGAGCTTTTGGCAGCAGCTCAATTTTGGAGGGTGGTAAATCACCCTTACTTCATGGAACATTTCAATAAAGAATATGACTGCATGATGCCAGAAGAGGTTTGGGTGAACCATTTCACAAGTGTTTTTCAGTGTGGAAGCAACTTCTCACCTGAATGTAGTGACCAGAGCCCTGCAGAATCTAATCTGAATATAACTGACTTATCCTTTGAGTTACATGAGGCAATCACAGCAATTAATCGACTAAGACAAGGGAAAGCACCTGGCCCGGATGGGGTCCCCACCGATCTCTTTAAGTCCATGCCGGATCTTTGGGGCCCTTTAGTTACAAATGTACTAAGAAGTGTAGTAAAAAGCAACATTCCCTCTTCTTGGACACTGGCCATAATTATTCCCATTTTTAAAAAGGGTAAGAGGCAAGATCCAACTTGCTATAGGCCAATATCTCTTATAGATTCTACTGGGAGTGTGATTTTGACACGGTTGGAGGAATGGGTCGTGGAGGCAGAGATCCTCTCCCCAATCCAATACGGTTTTAGACCTAGTGTAGGTACAGTCGAACAAGCATTAAATTTGCACCTTATTCTTAGCAAATATGTTATTGTTAGGAAAGAATCTATTCACCTGGCTTTTATTGATTGATGAAGTGCTTTTGATTTGGTGAATACAGGGAAGCTCTGGCAAATTATGGAATCTCTGGGGGTCGATTGGAACTTGCTGGAGCTAATCAAACGTTTATATACTGACCTAACGGTTTCGGTGCAGTATGGGCGGCACGGCGACAGGTGCTCCCCCTTTACATCAATGCGAGGGGTCAGACAAGGTTGCATTTTAGCACCTTTTTTGTTTCTGTTATTTATTAATGGACTTTATTTATTTTAGTAAACAATGGAAAGGATTTCCCTAGGATGGGTTTGAGACAGCTCCCGGTCCTTCTGTATGCCGATAACTCGGTTTTAATTGCCCGTACAGCCAATGGTCTGCAAAGTTTGTTGGACCTTTTTTAATCTTTATGCAAGATTTAGATTTGAGAGTAAATTTTATGAGGTCGTATGCTATGACATGTGGCCCCCGAAATACAAGATCTAAATGATTCATTATGGGAGGGAACATCATAAATAAAGTAAAAGATTTTTGTTACTTAGGTTTGCATGTAAGCTCTTCTATGTCATGTCACCTTACTGTCAAGACCCAACAAATGGTAAGAAACCTGGAAGCGATATTTTGCTTTGCTTGTAAATTAGGCGATAGACCAGTTCATCAGATTGTTATGCTCTATAGTACTAAATGCGTACCAGCAGCCACATATGGGGCGGGTTTGTGGGGTCAGACCAAAGCAGACTCGCTCCAATGTGTTGAGAACAAATGTGTGCACAGATTATTGATGGTACCCAAGAATGTAGCAAACATCATCTGTCATGAGGAATTGTGATTACAGCACATTGAGGATTTAATCGGTATTGCCCCACTCTTGTTATGGTTGAAAATCTGGTCAATTCCGGCGGCCAGTTTGGTACAAGATTGCATGACCAATTGTATACAACTGGCCAATTCTAATAGAATTCCGTGGCTTACATTTTCACAAACGTCTTTTCGGAACTTAGCTTTGGAGAATATGTTTACTCACCCAGAGTGCTTGCCTACTAATGCAAAGGTACTGGTTAAAAAAAACAATATTTTGAGTACATCTAGAATTTTAAATTCCATTGGGCTACGACTCTAATAACCTTTGATCCCTATGTCCAGATTTCAAGCACGAGCTTAATAGAACCTTATTTAACCTGGTTACCGTGTTCCTCATCTTACTCGCTCCTTGTCTTATTTAGACTAAATTTGATACATTTCAAAGTGGCTTTCCCAAACCAATGCATCTGGCAAAAAGTGCTCCCGAATTGTCCTTTTGATGTTTCTTCTAAGCAAAATACTTCCCACTTTTTTTTATTTTGCCCACTTTACTCTTGTCCTAGACATATTTTTATACTTCCCCTTTTACACAAATTACGAGTTACTTCTCATAAGGATGCACTGTTTTATGTTCAAAAACTGGCATCTATACAAACCTGTTATTTTGTCTTAAATTTTATCAGATCCGCTATTGCCATTAGGAAACGATACGAACTGGTGGAAACAGTCGTAGATTAATTTAAGCTGGAACAGTACAAGATTTTAACATTGTTTTTGCATCGCTGATTTTACGTTATCTTTGTAATTTTTCTGTAGTTCATTCGTGTTTTTTTTTATATATCATTCTGGTTTCTTTTAGGTACAATCATGGATAAGCTGATTTTAGCTATTACATTCAGCTATGCATATCGGTCACATGAATAATGTTCTGTTATTATCGTTTTACATTTCTGCTTTTTAATTTTATGTGTAATGATTTTGTACTTTTATGGCATTCTGCTGAATAAAGGAATTTTGACTGACTGACATAACAGAACAGAATATAATATTAGGAAATGCTCATTACTAGGTTAAAGACCATACCAAAGCATGGGGCTCGTGTATATTTACAATGCCTAGTAGCTACAGATTCAACGTCAAAGGCTGCCATAGAACGCCTTCCATCTCTTTAATACCCCAAATGTTTTGCTGACTGCACCTAATTGTTTGCTGGAACAACTCCAGTCGAAGTTCTTTACTATGTTGAAATGTTGCTACATGTGAGAAGTGTAAGTATGTCATTTATTGCTGTGTACTGCACACTGAAAATTTCCGGTTAAGCAGGTCACCATAAAAATAAAAAAATAAACAAATACAATTGATGCTCAAACATTGCATAACTACACATCAAAGTAATGAAGGATTGGTGCAAGAGGTGTAAACTCTTTGAGTAAATTTAGAAATGCTTTGCGCCCCAAATGAAGGCTTGTTATTTAGTGGAATATTGCAATTTGTGTTAGCAGGGTAGAGTGGCATAGAGCAGCACATTCAGGTATTATTCGTTTCTTGATGGCCTCCTTGTTTTTAGGCCACACTCATCTAACTGATTCACATTTGAAAAATATGACCAAAGGTAGAAACAATGACCCGCTTTTTAATGTGAAATAAACCATACATGGGTAGGAATTAAATGTATCTGCATTGTCTATTAAGGGAGTTGTCAATACATGACTTGCTTTCAAAGTTCTGAGCTGATAAAACCAAATGTCTTGATGAGTGCATTTTTGTTGTTACACACAGTCATGTTCATTAACCGTGGTTTTCACTTACTAATCAACACAAGTTTAATTGAACCTCTTGAAAAACATTCTAAAGAGAGCCTGGATACATAACTCACCAGACACAGGCTGCCTTTACTACAGAAGAACGCCCTCAAACATCCGCCCCCCACAAACCACCACGAGAAACATTCTGCTGGAACTCTGGAACAAGGCAGGGATATACACAACAGACAACCCTGAAATCCATTGCAGATCTGACTGTAGAGTATGACATTCCTCCTGTCAAGTCTGGAGGTATAGTCAGATTGCCCACTATCTTCAAAAGCAAATTGGGCCACAGATCCATAGAACTGCACACCCCATTCCCGATTATATGGAGGCCTCTCTGATATGGGCATGCAAGGCAAGATTGAGCAAGTTTGGTTGGTAGACTATTAATCACAGCTTATTCCAGCTCCAGCACACATGGGGTCGGTGATTCAAATTAAAGGACGCTGATTCAAACTGGTATTTTCACTTTGGTTGTTTTTTCTGGATGCTTTGCTTCAAAACTTGAGCCCAAATTTATTAAGGACCTGTGTTGTCCTTGAGTGATGCAAATTGTCACAAGGCAAGGCAAGTCCTTAAATGGGATTTATAAATTCACGCAAGGGGCTATATTCACTGGTGTGCATGGCTTTGTAAAGAAATGTAACACAGCACAGTGGTTTGAGACAATTAATTGTGGTAGGTGTTCCATGGGAGGAGCTCAGGCCTTCCAATTGATTCACCCAAACTTTTACGCAATTCCTGATTACTAAAGTTAGTAAACCTGAGGTTGCGCCAAAGTGGTGCACCTATCACAGAGAGGCGTAATGAAGAATAATATGTTTATTTCTCCTTGTTAGTTCTTTTTATGTGTGATGCATTCTGCTGCTAAACAGTAGTGAAGTGCCCCCGGCCCCCCCAAAAAAATTGCTTTAGATTGGAACTCCTTGTTTAGCCTCCTTTTTAACTTCCATATAAGACTATTGTAAATGGTGCCTAAATGTATTGAGCAATCATTAGGTATCTGGGAACCGTTGGTAGAACAGAAGGCAGCTTAGAAGGCAACTGTTGCACTACCTTTATGTCTTAGAGATGCCAGGGAGTACTCTTCTCATTCATTCACAGGACCCTCCCAGAGAGCCAGGCTCAAACTAGAGATGCCAGGGAGTACTCTTCTCATTCATTCACAGGACCGTCCCAGACAGCCAGGCTCAAACTACAGTAGGAGAGAGAACCAGTTATGGTCCTCTCAGATGGGAGAAGAGCTTATTTGAAAAGAACAGTGACTAAGGAGTTAGAAACATGCCTGTGTGGCGATAGATGAATCTGTCATCTTGAACCTGGGGATTTGGGTAATTTTACAGTAAGACAAGAAGAAGTACTGCAAAAGGAGGTGGGAAGTGTGAGAAAATAGGATTGGGTGATAGCCATTTCTCCAATTACTGGCTAGTGCACAGGACAAATCTGACACCTCAATCAACACCTCCTCAAAACATTCCTGGACCTGGGAAGATTCCACCTGAAGAAGACTCCTCCTGGAAGAAGAGGACTCATTCAAGAACTTGAGAACTCCCAGATCCTACTGGCACCCAGGGACTGAAACTGGTCTCCAAGGGTCAAGTGGTTTGTCTGCCTGCTTCAAAGACACAAAACGCAGAATGTCCTCTGACTCCAAGAGACCTCAACTGACTGCAAAGGTTTTGTCCAAAAGGGAATGTGCTTGAAGAGAGACCTGGTGACTAGAAGTCTCCACTGAAGAGCTAGCGGCTGCATGATTGACCAGGAATAGTGGTTCCATTATTTAGAAAAACTTGGGATTTTTTTTCCAGTTCTAGAGAACTGGGACGAAATGCTGAGGCTTGCACTGGAAGTTACATGCTAGTTGGGCATGAAAACCAGATTTGTCTCACTCAGCTTTTTGCTATACTGAAAACTGGTTCACTGAGACCCCGAGGCAAAGGTATCCATGCATGCAACATCTTCCAGCCAAGCCTCATAAGAGGATTTTGAGTCCCAATAAAGTGACTAAGTCAAAAGGTAAATCTTTGCCCCAAGGTGAGGCAGTAAATCTATACCACGGGTGAGGTGACCTCAGCAACTAAGAAATTCAGATTTGTCCTGCTTGGAGCTTTTGGTATCAAAACCAAGGGCTTTACGTGGATCTCAATGACAACATATGTGACTTTGAGATGCACTAGCCAGTGACAGCCTTGAACATTTTCCTGCTGGAAGAGCTTGACTACCATTTCAGAGATTATTCAGAGTGGGTTTATTAAAATGGAAGGGGGGGTCTCCTTCCAAATTGATAACCCCATTACTGATACAGACCTTTTGGCTTAATGAGTGCCTGCTTTATGTGCATGTATGCCAAACTGAAAGAGCAATGGTAATCTAATTAAACTTCAGCATTGATGTAGTTTCAGTTGATGCTTAGAATTACCAGAATTAAATAAAAGGAAATACTATAATGAGGTGTTCTTTTAGATAATTTGGTCCATTTAAGCTCCATATTTAAATGTCTGACATCAGGCTACTTGGTAACACAGTATCCATGGTACCCCACTTACATCTACAATAAAATTCGCTATTAGGCCCATATTTATACTTTTTTAGCACTGCATTTGCGCCGCTTTTTGATGCAAAAGCGGCGCAAACTTACAAAATAGAATGGTATTTTGCAAGTATGTGCTGCTTTTGCGTCAAAAAATGACTTAAATGTGGCACTAAAAAAGTATAAATATGGGCCTTAGTGTCAGATATTTCATGGAAATGCAGAATCAGTAAAATTATGAAACGGTGCACGTTGAGATACTCATATTTCATTTGGCAGAATTATGGACTAAAACACTGATTAAATCAAGCTCTTATGCCAACTCCAATTCTTCATCCGAAGTTCAATAACCAAGGAAAAAGTTTAAATAGTGTGATATCACCTATTGCCATCCAACTTCACAAAAATCAAAGATCTGCAAGTGAGAGATTGGTATTAACATAAAATCCATGTAAACAAAAGTTAATCATAAAGCCAATATTTTATAATATGCATGAGGAAAAGCCAAAGTTATTTGAAGGATTCTAGCACATACATCGACTGACAGAAAAGCATATGTTCACAGGGAGAGGCGCACAGATCACAGCATATTGGTATCAAGTAAAGCTGCTTTTGTTTCCTCTCATGAAGCTATCTCCCTTTTTTCTGACACGTTGAAAATGAAGGAAGGTTCATAAGCCACACCACATGCTTAAAAGGCAACTATTCCCCATTGGATGAAGTCATGAGGGCATGAAGGCATCGCCAGTACCTTATTAACCCACATGCAGCTCACGTCTCTATTTATAGTGAATGGTACATTGCCCTTGAAGCGCCTGTTTAAAATTGAATGGATCCTGCTCCTTACATTAAGAAAGCAGCAGTGAGTATTTAATCAGTCATACCATTGGCATTTATGAAAATGGTCAAAAAGAGGAAGGACTGGAATTTACTGCAAGTGGGGCTAGAACGAGGGCCATATCCGGAAAGAATTTCTCGTATGTCATTGGATGCAGCCACCCTACACGCTGCCAGTTCTACTAACATCTAAGGGTAGTTTGGAACAGGCTTAAAACCATCAATAGTGCTTTGTAATAGCACAGAGGTTAAAAGACTTGTGAAATGCAAGTACAGCACCACAGAGTATGGACCTGATTTAGTATTTGTGTCAGTGGGGTGAAAATTATTACCAGCTGCATACTGACGGACTACTGTCCGGAAAATGTAGAGATGAATGCTGGCCCAGAGGTCACCTCTGTGCATTGAAAGGAGAACAGTCACAGTGGGTTGTTTGGATGTACAAAAATTTGGGGGAGCAGTTGCCATCAGTTTCAGTGCCCATTGGCCAAACTTTTGCAGTTTTTGTTTTTCAGAAACAAATTCCAAAACTGGTAGTTTTCTCTCATTTTTGCGTCATTATTTCTATTCTTGTCCCTCACTGGTGATGACGACACCACTCTAAATAGGTCAGGTGGTGTAATGTTTTTCCTCCTGAGACCCCTACTTTGATGGGACATTGGTGAAAGTTTTCAATCGAGACAGCCAACAGGGACAAAAAAGGTAAGTCTGAACATCTCTAGGTCTTCTGTCAGCGGTATCTTCTCCATGTGCTTGGAGGCGAAAACAGCAACAATACCAACAAAAGTTACATCACTGAGATTAAAAAAACTATGGTATTTCTGCCCATGAAGTACTACATATGTATTAAGAAGCATGTTAGACTCATAAACAGATTCTGACGTGTGAAATGGGTCATTTTTAACAATTCTGCTTAAATTAGTTTCTTGAAGATCTACAACGAACATGCAGGGGCAGAAGGAATTTAATAGCCCATGGCTATGCGAATTAAATCTGCTGCGAGCTCTGAAAATATCATGCCTGGGGCAATGGCAATACCTTTGAGGAGGGGCGTTTACTCCAGTCCTGGTTCCAATAGTAATTAAAACTGCTGTGCATTGAAAACGTCTAGCGCACGGCAGAAGGAAACAGAGGCAACGAGGGTGGAAAAGAGTGCGCTCGCAACCCAGTCAGGTGGGGTAAAGGGAAATGGATCAGCTGCAGTGGCTGGGAAATTATTTTGAGGTCATGGACTTTTCTATTATCATCATAATTAACGTAATTTATGAAGTAAATACAAGCCCCTATGGCGAATGTGAGCACTGTAGGACAAAAACACCTCGAAAGTAGGTGACAAGAAAAAGCAGTATTATTTCAGAAAGTGTGATGGCTCACTATTTCTCTGAATCTGGGGAAAACAAACAACGGGATGCGCTGGGGCTAAATGGTGGTCCTTACGCTTGACAGTAATTTTGGAGTATAGTGACCTGTGATCAGCATGATCGTAATGTTGTAATCTGGGAAACAGGGCCCGTACACATTAAGGACAAGGAATGCAGCAGCCTTATGGCTCCACCACGAGGGGACACGAAAGGGCCTCAGATTCCCACAAAAGTAGCTTTGTTGCTAGGAGAGGGGAAGTGCCCAAATTGCAAACTGCATTTTTCTCTAGGGCCTGAAAAGTCCAGCGGAGTTGCTGGCAGTGGAATATTCTGGGAATTTTTCTCCTGCACAAGCTGAGAGTCCCCCTTTGGCTCAAATTAGTTTGGTCAAAATAAGAAGGACTTCTACTCCTCTCTAAGCAACTTAAACTAAACCTTGCAAAATATGGACAAAATATGATCAATATATGGTGGAGTATGTATAGGAAGCTGGGTTCTGGGTGCAGTACCCCCATCACTTATTGCCTTGGTTTTCATGCAACTTTGACTGAAGTACACTGGGTTCCTGCTAACCCGGTGCCAGTGTTCTTCCCCCAAAACAAGACACCTGGTCACTTGATCTCAAAGTGACCAGGCCAGTTAGCACCTCTGTAAGTCCTTAGTAAATGGTACCTAGGGCATGGGTACTGAAGAGGCTCCAAAGAGCGGCAGCACAACTTGTGCCACTCTAAGGGACCCAGCACCAACCTCATTCAGACTGCTGTTGTAGGCTGCATGAGGTGCTTCCAAAAAGTGAAAATACGACATGGCACGTCCCCTAAACACTGCATGTAATATTTGTAAGTCACACTGGTCAATGCGAGTTCCCCAGCTACATAATGGCTTACTGAAAATAGGGATCTCGTATTAATAAACCTTCACTGACTTATGATGGATTTATTAATACATGCACCCAGAGGGCACCTTAGAGGTGCCCCCTGAAAGCCTACTAACTGCTGGTGGGCTCACTGACTAGTTCTAGCCAGCCTGCCACGAACAGATGAAGCCTTGCTCTCTGGAGGTCAGAAACAAAGCCTGCTCTGGCAGGGGTGTTAACATAGACCTCCCAACAAGATGACCTGCAAATCTGCATTCCAAGGTAGGAAGCTTCAAAGAAGCCCACTGCCTTTGGTATGCCTTTGGTATGCAGATATGGCTTTCCTCAGAGGAAGATGCCAACCCCGCAACCCCAGGGCCCATCTGACACCTGGACAGGTGGAAAATTAGCTTTGCAGGAGGCATGCTGCATTTGCAAGATGGACTCACCTCTAGGGTGACCACCCTGCAATGAACACAGCCTTAGAAAATCTGCCATATTGTGTCTGGTGGAATTTGGAATTCTGGGACAGGTTGATACCCACACCCCAACTGAAGTGGTCATCTACAGGGGCGTAGTGAATCTAAGGATAAGTAGCCCATTAGCGACTACCCTGTACCTCCTAAATTGAGTATTACCAGGGTCTCAGATCTTTGCTGGACACAAAAGACGGAGTGGACAAGAACCCTGCTGAACCCGAGAACCAAGGAGCACAATGGACATGGCACCAACCCTGCCAGTCTGCCTACTACACCCGACCCTTGAGGAGCAACATCCAAGAAACCAGGAAAGCTGCCATTGCTTCATAAATCACCTAGAACTCCCTTGGAGCAGAGGAGCTGATTCCTTGCTTTTGCAGGCAACCCAAGGAAGAACTGGGAGGACCAGGACTGCCCAAAACCCAACATCAGACATCACCACTGCACCCGTGCCGCCTAGCCCGAGCTGAAGTGGGCCAACAGTGTCAGCGTGATTCCCATGCCCTCCAAAGACAAAGCTCACCTTGAGTTCACCCACTGTGGACTGCCCATCCGTGCCTCCACCCTCTTTCTGAAGACCACCCTTCACTGTGACAGCCTCCTGTGACAGAGACCTCGATGGTCCACTGCACCTCTGCACCCGAATTACCGAGACTGAGGAGAAGAGGACAACTGGTGTTCCTACATCCCCAGGCCCTTGAGACCCGAGCCCACTTGTTGGTTCGGCCGGACTGGACCCTCGGTCCATGCATGCAGCCTGTTTCTGTGGGCCCCTCCCACCACGACCGCCCCCAGTGATGGTAAACCCGATGGTCCAAGCCACCTCTGCACCCGCATAACCCAGACTGAGGGAAACAGGACCACTTGGGTCCCTACGTCCCGAAGAACCACAAGACTTGAACCCCCTTGCTGGTTCGCCCAGACTGGACTCACAGTCCACCCCTGCAGCAACTTTCTGACCCACAGATTTACATGGGGCGCCTGATTCTGAACTGCACCTGGCGCCTCAGTGCCGCCCGAGGTGACCTACTGATGTGGCCTTGGACCTTGCCCTCTACTTACCTTAAATCAAGAACATTGGTCCCTGAAGTCACTGTACTATACCTGTATGCAGTGCTTCTTCTTCCTTTGTAGGATAACATTGCAGCTTCTGAAAAATGCACTTTCAACTTTTGCAAACTTAAAAAATTCATAACTCGAAAAGTACTCACCTGATTCCGGTGATCTTGGTATCTAAATTTAAGTATGTGTTGTTTTTTATAAATTGGTGTTTGATTTCTTTATTGTGTATCTCACTTACTGTCTATGTGTGTGTCTTACATGCTTAGAACTACCCTCCTTTATGCCTAACTACTTGCCCACAGTGCCACAAACGAGAGCATTTGGGATGTCATTTGTGCCTCTCTGCTAACTTTGAGGTTTGTTTGGACTCTTTGCACAGTGTACCTCTTTTTGGCCCTCTAAATAAAGAGCCAGCTTCCTACCATATAGGAAAACAAAACACAAACATTTTTGGAGGTACAACCTGAATATGTCTGTACCAATTACAATAAAACCTCACCCAAATCACCTAGTTGTCTGGGGGGAGCAGCCCCGCAGACCTATCTTTGACAAGTGTCAAATTGGTGCTGTTTCATTCTGCAGTACCACAGAATGGCATCAATTAAATCATTGAAATGCAGGTTGCAGAGCAGCAAATACTGCTGCATGCCACAAGAAATGGATCATGCATTCATATACCAATTACAAAATTAAATCATCTTTATTTTTACATTGTTACTGCATGCCCTGTTCCAAAATATTGTTCTCAATGAGACTTCCATGTCTTATCTCACAGATCGTCTCTCCTCAAGGTAGAAATGAGCTATACTAAAAATCTCACATCCTCTAGGATTTCTAGATGTATGAAAGATAGTTTCCATTCTTGAGGTAGTCATGCCCTGTTCTGAAGAACCGTCATTCTCTAGTGAATCATGTCATTTTTGAGTAATTACTAAAAGGCCTCCTGTTCTCAAGTTCGTTTTGTCCTGAGCTGCAGAGTTATCCTTGTCAGGAATGATCAAAACCAATAAACGTAATCGCACATTTGATAGAGAGTGCTGTATAGACAGTATTATCTTCAACGCAAGCATGCTCTACACTAATAACAAACTAATTTGAGAGTTATTCCTTGCAGTAAATATAACAATTCCTGGTGTAGTTGTGCACTATATAAAAGATATTTCCTTCTTGAGGAAGTGATACTTATTGTTAAGATAAAGAACCTGTTTAATTAGGTTAGTAAGATCATGCACACAAGATATTACCCGCTTAGTGCAGTAATGTCTTTCAGTAGAGACCTAGCCTCATCACCCACACTTAGGACTTAGAACCTGATTTAGATCTTGGTGGTAATGGTCCCACCGTCGACTTTTGACTAAAAACCCATCCGCTGCTGTGTTGATCCTCCTGCTGCATTTAGATGTTGGTAGTCCCATAGATGAAAGCCCATATTTGGACAGCAGTCTCTTCCAAGAAATACCATCTCATCGACGGTGGGAAAGGGAAATGGGGATGTCGGTGGGACCCCAGCCACCATGCAGATTTCGATATGCCTTACTGCCAAGAAAAAAGTGGTGGTCCAACCTCCATGTCTGAGTTGGGAGATTGGGGGGGGGGGGTGGGATGAAAACTCACCTTTTTTCCTGATTCCACCCCCGTCTTTGACTGGACACAACTGGACAACACCTGCCGTCACTGTTGCCACCAACCCACGGAGAAAACACAGCCCACCCCATCACCAGACTTGAAGGTAGGGACGCCGCATTGCCAGGGTACATTGGGTGGGCATGCAAGATAGGTTAGGACCACTGCAGACATATACATGTCAGAGTAATGTTTTAACGTTACTGTGACATGCATATGTCGGGGACACAAGTGGGTCAGACACAGATGGGGACACACTATTAGATAAAACACATCAAACACATACACAACAGTCATTATGGTACCACTATTCATTGGCAAACGAATGCTGCCACAACAATGATGGTACATTTACACCTGTCAACTGTGTCCATGTGTACACATTGCCAGAGTACCTGTACCTGTCATGTTGTCCTGTGAGGTGTGTGAGTCAGTACAAGTATGTGTGTATGCGTTGTGATTGGCTGGGTGAGGGGAAGGGAACTGGAGTGGATGCTGTGGTTGTGTCAGTACGTGTTCCGCATGGCTGTGATGTTGTTGTGTATGTTGTGTGGTGTTGCTGCAGGCAGCATTCAAGTGAGTGGTGTTGTGTGATTGTTGTTTTCATGATGCATGTAGTTGTGCCTCTTTGTGAGTGTGTTTGTGTAGCTGAGTGTGTAGTTGTGTTAGCTGTTCTGGTTGTGTCGTGTTTAGGTGCAGTGTCAGTGGTGAATGTATGTTGTGTTGTGGATGTCTGTCAATGTTTTTTTGCGGCATGTACGTGTTGTGGTGGAACGGCAATGGATACCGGTGTGTATGTGGTGTGTTGTGTCATGTCTTGTGCAAGGGGACTGTAGGAGGCTGGCCTGGCTTGTAGTGGGTACCAGGGGTACTTACACCTTGTGCCAGGTCCAGTTATCCCTTATTAGTGTAGAAGAGGTGTATCTAGCAGCTTAGGCTGATAGAAGGTAGCTATGGCAAAGCAGCTTGGGCTGAACTAGGAGACATGTAAAGCTCCTACTATACCACTGGTGTCATATGCACAATATCACAAGAAAACACAATACGCAGAAGTACTATAAATAAAGGTACTTTATTTTTATGACAATATGCCAAAAGTATCTCAGTGAGTACCCTCAGTATGAGGATAAGATATATACACAAGATATATGTACACAAACCACAATTATGCAGGTAATTGCAAGAAAAGTAATGCAAGCAGTGTAAAATTACAGTAGATTGCAATAGGAGCACATAGGTATAGGGGCAACACAAACCATATACTCCAAAAGTGGAATGCGAACCACGAATGGACCCCAAACCTATGTGAGCTTGCAGAGGGTCACTGAGACTGTAAGAAAATAGTGAGGGTTAAAAAAATAGCCCATCCCAAGACCCTTAAAGGTAGGTGTAAAGTGCACATACTACCCCCAGAGAGCACAGAAGTCGTGATGGGGAGTTCTGCAGGAAGAAAAAACACCAGCAATGCAAGAACAGTGGATTTCCAGACCTGAGTACCTGTAAGACAAGGGGACCAAGTCCAATAGTTGCGACAGTGTCGAGAGTAGGCAGGAGCCCAGGAAATGCTAGTTGAGGGTGCAAGGAAGCTGCCACCGGATAGAAGAAGCTTAGAGTTCTGCAAGAAAGAAGAGAGCTAGGGACTTTTCCTTTGGAAGACGGATGTCCACGTCGCGATGATGCTTGCAGAGGTGTTCCCACGCAGAAAGATCGCAAACAAGCCTTTCTAGCTGCAAGGGTCGCAGGAGAGGTTTTTGGGTGCTGCTGTGGCCCAGGAGGGACCAGGATGTCACCACTTGGAGGAGGAGACAGAGGGGGTGCCCAGCAAGTCAGGAAGCCCTCACAGAAGCAGGCAGCACCGCAGAAGTACCTGAACAGGCACTTGGAAGAAGAGTGAACCGGAGTCCACGTGAACTCACAAAAGGGAGTCCCACGACGCCGGAGGACAACTCAGAAGGTTGTGCACTGCAGGTTAGAGTGTCGGGGACCCAGGCTTGGCTGTGCACAAAGGAAATCCTGGAACAGTGCATAGGAGCCGGAGCAGCTGCAAATCACGCTGTACCCAGCAATGCAGTCTAGCGTGGGGCGGCAAGGAGTTACCTCCACCAAACTTGGACTGAAGAGTCACTGGACTGTGGGAGTCACTTGGGCAGAGTTGCTGAGTTCCAGGGACCACGCTCTTTGTGCTGAGAGGGGACCCAGAGGACCAGTGATGCAGTCTTTTGGTGCCTGCGGTTGCAGGGGGAAGATTCCGTCGACCCACGGGAGATTTCTTCAGTGCTCCTGGTGCAGAGAGGAGGCAGGCTACCCCCAGAGCATGCACCACCTGGAAACAGTCGAGAAAGCCGGCAAGATGAAGTGATACAAGGTTGCTAGTAGTCGTCTTGCTACTTTGTTGCAGTTTTGCAGGCGTACTGAGCAGTCAGCGGTCAATCCTTTGGCAGAAGGTGAAGAGGGAGATGCAGAGGAACTCTGTTGAGCTCTTGCATTCGTTATCTGCTGAGATCCCCAAAGCAGAGACCCTAAATAGCCAGAAAAGGAGGTTTGGCTACCTAGGAAGGAGGATTGGCTACCAAGAGAGGTAAGAGCCTATCAGAAAGAGCCTCTGACGTCACCTGCTGCCACTGGCCACTCAGAGCAGTCCAGTGTGCTACAAACACCTCTGTTTCCAAGATGGAGAGGTCTGGGACACACTGGAGGAGCTCTGGGCACCTCCCCTGGGAGGTGCAGGTCAGGGGAGTGGTCACTCCCCTTTACTTTGTTCAGTTTCGGGCCAGAGCAGGGCTGGGCGTTCCCTGAACCAGTGTAGACTGGCTTATGCAGAGATGGGCACCACCTGTGCCCATCAAAGCATTTCCAGAGGCTGGGGGAGGCTACTCCTCCCCAGCCTTCACACCCATTTCCAAAGGGAGAGGGTGTTACACCCTCTCTCAGAGGAAGTCCTTTGTTCTGCCTTCCTAGGCCAGGGCTGCCTGGACCCCAGGGGGGCAGAAACCTGTCTGAGGGGTTGGCAGCAGCAGCAGCTGCAGTGGAGAACCCGGAAAGGCAGTTTGGCAGTACCCGGGTTCTGTGCTAGAGACCCGGGGGATCATGGAATTGTCCCCTCAATGCCAGAATGCGCATTGGGGTGACAATTCCATGATCTTAGACATGTTACATGGCCATGTTCGGAGTTACCATTGTGACGCTGTACATAGGTAGAGACCTATGTACAGTGCACGCGTGTAATGGTGTCCTTGCACTAACAAAGTCCGGGGAATTTGCCCTGAACGATGTGGGGGCACCTTGGCTAGTGCCAGGGTGCCCACACTCTAAGTAACATTGCACCCAACCTTCACCAGGTGAAGGTTAGACATATAGGTGACTTATAAGTTACTTAAGTGCAGTGGTAAATGGCTGTGAAATAACGTGGACGTTATTTCACGCAGGCTGCAATGGCAGGCCTGTGTAAGAATTGTCAGAGCTCCCTATGGGTGGCAAAAGAAATGCTCCAGCCCATAGGGATTTCCTGGAACCCCAATACCCTGGGTACCTCAGTACCATATACTAGGGAATTATATGGGTGTACCAGTATGCCAATGTGAATTGGTAAATTTACTCACTAGCCTGTTAGTGACAAATTTGGAAAGCAGAGAGAGCATAACCACTGAGGTTCTGGTTAGCAGAGCCTCAGTGAGACAGTTAGGCATCACACAGGGAACACATACATATAGGTCACAAACGTATGAGCACTGGGGTCCTGGCTGGCAGGATCCCAGTGACACATAACAACCACACTTACAACATAGGGTTTTCAATATGAGCACTGGGCCCTGGCTAGCAGTATTCCAGTGAGAAAGTGAAAACACCATGACATATACTCATATACAGGCCAAAAGTGGGGGTAACAAGGCTAGAAAGAAGCTACTTTCTCACACAACCCCCCCCCCCAAACGAAGGAAAATAAGGCTAACCTTTGACAGTTGAGTCTTTATTGTCTAAGTGGTGATAAGTGGAGAGTAGCTCTGCAATAGACTGGTTACTCCCTTTATCATCCACTATATGGTTACTTCCCTGTGGGGATGTAAACCACCCTGTTTGAAATTTTTTAGCTAACGAACAATGTGAAGATATATTCTCAGAGTTCCTATCAGTAAGTTTTAGTTTAGAACAGTGGGAATTGTCCACTGGACCTATTTCTAGTGATGAGAATGCCAGACAGGGATGCTGTCTCAGTAAAGCCATAGCTGGGCAAAAACTTTGTCCATATGGCTGGAAGAGAGAACAGGGATGCTGTTTCTCTTGTTTTGGATCAGGACAGGGATACTGTCCTATGAGCTCCACACTAGGGCAGGGCTGCTGTCCTAAGTGTTTTGAGGCAGTGCAGGGTTGCTGCACTAAAGTTTCTCTGGGAGGGTTGGAGGAATGCTCCATGTTAACTACAATGGTGGACTTTTTCTCACCAATATTAGTTATCCCACAGAGAGGTACTTCCCCCTCAGGGAGTACAGCTGTGCCAGCTGATGGTTCCCTTGGTACAGGTGCCACCCCAGGAGAGGTTCCTCCTACCACAGGAATGGTATCCTGAATGGCAGGGTGGGTAGGGGATACTGTGATGCCCTTTTTACCTGTTGTTGGAGAAGGATCCTGAGTTTTCAGGCCAGTTCCTCTCCTTTGCTTTTTCATTTCAGTAGAAATGAGAGGAAGCAATTCCTCAGGGATACCCAGCATGGCTGCATAGGTATAAAACTCTACCTCAGCCCAACCTGAGGTCTCTAGGTCATTACCTAAGAGACAGTCTACAGGTAAGCTAGGTGACACTACCGGCTGCTTAGGGCCAGTAACTCCACCCCAACTAAGGTGAACTATAGCTATGGACATCAATAATCTTATACTGTTGTCCAATGATGTGTTGTTCAGGAGGCACTAGGTTTTCAGTCACCAAAGTGATACTGGCACCTGTGTCCTTGTAGGCCTGGGCCTCAACACCATTTATTGAAACTGTCTTCCTGTACTTATCCATTGTAAGGGGACAAGCAGCCAGTGTGGCAACGCCAATGCCACTAGGTGTGACAGAAACTGTCTTGGGACTGACTACCCCAGTTTCTATGATGGACCCATAAGTGAACCCAACTACATCCTTACTTTGACTGTTTCCAGCAGTCCCACCACTATTAACACTACTGCTAGGGGCACTAGAGTTTGATGTATTAGTGGTGGTTGGCTCAGGGGGTTTACCTGGACAGGACTTATCCCCTTGCCAATGGCCTTTATTTTTACACACATAGCACCAAGGCTTTTTAATGTGTGTATGTTGTGAAGAAGAGGAAGAATTTGATTTATCCCCACCCCCTGAAGAGTGTTTAGGATTTGAAGAAGGATCTTTGGTTTTACCCTTATCCCCATGCTTATCCTGAGATTTTTCACCATCTTTCTTCTTGCCATCCTTGTCACCCCCTGTATGAACATTTCTGTTCACTCTTGTTCTGAACCATTTGTCTGCCTTCTTTCCCAATTCTTGGGGAGAGGTCAGATCTGAGTCCACTAGATATTGGTGTAACAAGTCAGACACACAGTTATTCAGAATATGCTCTCTCAGAATAAGATTATACAGGCTTTCATAGTCAGAAACTTTACTGCCATGTAACCACCCCTCCAAGGCCTTCACTGAACAGTCAACAAAGTATATCCAGTCTTGTGAGGACTCTTTTCTGGTGTCTCTGAACTTAATCCTGTATTGTTCAGTGGTTAAGTCAAATCCATCTAAGAGTGCATCCTTCAGAACTGCAAAATTGTTAGCATCACTTTCTCTAACAGTAAGGAACCTATCCCTACCCTTTCCATTGAAAGATAGCCACAATATAGCAGCCCACTGCCTTTGAGGGCCCCCCTGTACCATACAGGCCCTCTCAAGTGCAGCAAACCACTTGTTGATGTCAATCCCCTCCTTGTAAGGGGGGACTATCTTGTGCAGATTCCTGGAATCATGCTCTCTAACAGGATTACTATCAGGAATACTGCTGCTGCCACCATGGGGTCCTAACCCCAATCTCTGTCTCTCCTTCTCCAGGTCCAAGGATTCCCTATCAAAGGCCAGCTGTTGCTGTTTAAGCTTCAGTCTGGTCTCTTCAACCCGCAACTTTTTGAGTTCCCTTTCTAACATGTTGTCTTCAAGTTGGGTGGGTTGGGAATGCTTGGACACAGAAGATAAATTGGAAACAACAGAGGGGGATCTGTCCCTAATTGACTGAACCCTAGCAACTTGGCCTCCAGGAATAAAGACTCCCCTACTGTGATGGGAACCTCCATTACTACCAACATTACTAGGTGTCCTGCTAGGGGGCAGATCTGGTACAGAACCCTCCTCACCTCCCTCAAGAAGATCTCCTGAGTCAGAATGGGAACCGTCTATTAACCTCTCATTTGAAGTGCCTGCTTGGGACTCATCATCCACAATAAGCATGTTATATAGAAACTCTTTTTTAGGGTTCTTTCCTATCACTAAACCTCTATCTAAGCAGAGACTCCTTAGGCTCTTGTAATTCAAATTGTCATAAGTAGTATTGACCATTTTAAGAGTAGAGTCTTCTACAGACATGATAGTAAAAGGTTTAGAAATAGTGAGAAGGAACAACAAGTTTCAGAACTTTTTAAAGAAGAGAGAAAAAACTTTTTCTAACTTTTTAGAAACTTTTAGAAGTTTAGAGAAACTTTTCCGAACTTTGTAAAAGGTTTAAGAGGAGAAAAGCAAAACGTTTTGGTTAGGTGTACATACACTGAACTGTTTTGTATATTATTCTCTTATGAAAAGTACACTATGACAAAGTGGTAAGTAGTTACAAGTACTTATCCCACCGCTGCACAACCAATGTAGGAGGCTGGCCTGGCTTGTAGTGGGTACCAGGGGTACTTACACCTTGTGCCAGGTCCAGTTATCCCTTATTAGTGTAGAAGAGGTGTTTCTAGCAGCTTAGGCTGATAGAAGGTAGCTATGGCAAAGCAGCTTAGGCTGAACTAGGAGACATGTAAAGCTCCTACTATACCACTGGTGTCATATGCACAATATCACAAGAAAACACAATACACAGAAGTACTAAAAATAAAGGTACTTTATTTTTATGACAATATGCCAAAAGTATCTCAGTGAGTACCCTCAGTATGAGGATAAGGTATATACACAAGATATATGTACACAAACCAAAATTATGCAGGTAATAGCAAGAAAAGTAATGCAAGCAGTGTAAAATTACAGTAGATCGCAATAGGAGCACATAGGTATAGGGGCAACACAAACCATATACTCCAAAAGTGGAATGCGAACCACGAATGGACCCCAAACCTATGTGAGCTTGTAGAGGGTCACTGGGACTGTAAGAAAGCAGTGAGGGTTAGAAAAATAGCCCACCCCAAGACCCTGAAAGGTAGATGTAAAGTGCACCTACTACCCCCAGATAGCACAGAAGTCGTGATAGGGGGATTCTGCAGGAAGAACAAACACCAACAATGCAACAACAGTGGATTTCTGGACCTGAGTACCTGTAAGACAAGGGGACCAAGTCCAATAGTCGCGACAGTGTCGAGAGCCCAGGAAATGCCAGCTGAGGGAGCAAGGAAGCTGCCACCGGATGGAAGAAGCTTGGAGTTCTGCAAGAAAGAAGAGATCTACGGACTTCTCCTTTGGAAGACGGATGTCCCACGTCGCGATGAAGCTTGCAGAGGTGTTCCCACGCAGAAAGAATGCAAACAAGCCTTTCTAGCTGCAAGGGTCACAGGAGAGGTTTTTGGGTGCTGCTGTGGCCCAGGAGGGACCAGGATATCGCCACTTGGAGGAGGAGACAGAGGGGGCGCCCAGCAGGTCAGGAAGCCCTCACAGAAGCAGGTAGCACCCGCAGAAGTACCTGAACAGGCACTTGGAAGAAGAGTGAACCAGAGTCCACGCGAAGTCACAAAAGGGAGTCCCACAACACCGGAGGACAACTCAGAAGGTTGTGCACTGCAGGTTAGAGTGTCGGGGACCCAGGCTTGGCTGTGCACAAAGGAAATCCTGGAAGGGTGCACAGGAGCCGGAGCAGCTGCAAATCACACGGTACCCAGCAATGCAGTCTAGCGTGGGGCGGCAAGGACTTACCTCCACCAAACTTGGACTGAAGAGTCACTGGACTGTGAGAGTCACTTGGGCAGAGTTGCTGAGTTCCAGGGACCACGCTCGTTGTGCTGAGAGGGGACCCAGGGGACCAGTGATGCAGTCTTTTGGTGCCTGCGGTTGCAGGGGGAAGATTCCGTCGACCCACGGGAGATTTCTTCAGAGCTCCTTGTTCAGAGAGGAGGCAGGCTACCCCCAGAGCATGCACCACCTGGAAACAGCCGAGAAAGCCGGCAGGATGAAGCGATACAAGGTTGCTAGTAGTCGTCTTGCTACTTTGTTGTGGTTTTGCAGGCATCCTGAGCAGTCAGCGGTCGATCCTTTGGCAGAAGGTGAAGAGGGAGATGTAGAGGAACTCTGATGAGCTCTTGCATTCGTTATCTGCTGAGATCCCCAAAGCAGAGACCCTAAATAGACAGAAAAGGAGGTTTGGCTACCTAGGATGGAGGATTGACTACCAAGAGAGGTAAGAGCCTATCAGAAGGAGCCTCTGACGTCACCTGCTGGCACTGGCCACTCAGAGCAGTCCAGTGTGCCACAAACACCTCTGTTTACAAGATGGCAGAGGTCTGGGACACACTGGAGGAGCTCTGGGCACCTCCCCTGGGAGGTGCAGGTCAGGGGAGTGGTCACTCCCCTTTCCTTTGTTCAGTTTCTGGCCAGAGCAGGGCTGGGCGTTCCCTGAACCAGTGTAGACTGGCTTATGCAGAGTCAAAGCATTTCCAGAGGCTGGGGGAGGCTACTCCTCCCCAGCCTTCACACCCATTTCCAAAGGGAGAGGGTGTTACACCCTCTCTCAGAGGAAGTCCTTTGTTCTGCCTTCCTGGGCCAGGGCTGCCTGGACCCCAGGGGGCAGAAACCTGTCTGAGAGGTTGGCAGCAGCAGCAGCTGCAGTGGAGACCCCGGAAAGGCAGTTTGGCAGTACCCGGGTTCTGTGTTAGAGACCCGGGGGATCATGGAATTGTCCCCTCAATGCCAGAATGCGCAATGGGGTGACAATTCCATGATCTTAGACATGTTATATGGCCATTTCAGAGTTACCATTGTGACGCTGTACATAGGTAGAGACCTATGTACAGTGCACGCGTGTAATGGTGTCCCCGCACTCACAAAGTCCGGGGAATTTGCCCTGAACGATGTGGGGGGACCTTGGCTAGTGCCAGGGTGCCCACACTCTAAGTAACGTTGCACCCAACCTTCACCAGGTGAAGGTTAGACATATAGGTGACTTATAAGTTACTTAAGTGCAGTGGTAAATGGCTGTGAAATAACGTGGACGTTATTTCACGCAGGCTGCAATGGCAGGCCTGTGTAAGAATTGTCAGAGCTCCCTATGGGTGGCAAAAAAAATGCTCCAGCCCATAGGGATCTCCCGGAACCCCAATACCCTGGGTACCTCAGTACCATATACTAGGGAATTATGGCCCGTATTTATACTTTTTGACGCTAAACTGCGCTAACGCAGTTTAGCGTCAAAAATTTTTGCGCCGGCTAACGCCATTCTGAAGCACCATGCGGGCGCCGTATTTATTGAATGGCGTTAGCCGGCGCAAGCAGACCGGTGCTGCCTGGTGTGCGTGGAAAAAAAACACGTACACCAGGCAGCGCCGGCGTAGGGAAAAATGGCGTTAGGGCGTCTTAAAAATGGTGCAAGTTAGGTTGACGCAAAAAAATCGCCTCCACCCGATTTGCGCCATTTTTAACGACGCCCAGACGCCATTTACATGACTCCTGTCTTAGTAAAGACAGGAGTCATGCCCCCTTGCCCAATGGCCATGCCCAGGGGACTTCTGTCCCCTGGGCATGGTCATTGGGCATTGAGGCATGTAGGGGGGCACAAATCAGGACCCCCTATGCCAAAAAAAAATATATAAAAAAAAATATATATATACTTACCTGAACTTACCTGAATGTCCCTGGGATGGGTCCCTCCATCCTTGGGTGTCCTCCTGGGGTGGGCAAGGGTGGCAGGGGGGGTCCCTGGGGGCATGTGAGGGCAGCTGTGGGCTCATTTTGAGCCCACAGGTCCCTTAACGCCTGCCCTGACCCAGGCGTTAAAAAGAGGCACAAATGCGGGGTTTTTTGGCCCGCCCACTCCCGGGCGTGATTTTTGCCCGGGAGTATAAATACGACGCATTTGCATCGCAGTCAGTTTTTTGGACGGGAACGCCTACCTTGCATCTCATTAACGCAAGGAAGGCGTTCACGCAAAAAAATGACGCTCTTTCCTCATACTTTGGCGCTAGACGCGTCTAACGCCAAAGTATAAATATGGCGTTAGTTTTGCGCCGAATTTGCGTCGAAAAAAACGACGCAAATTTGGCGCAAACGGAGTATAAATATGCCCCTATATGGGTGTACCAGTATGCCAATGTGAATTGGTAAATTTACTCACTAGCCTGTTAGTGACAAATTTGGAAAGCAGAGAGAGCATAACTACTGAGGTTCTGGTTAGCAGAGCCTCAGTGAGACAGTTAGGCATCACACAGGGAACACATACATATGGGTCACAAACTTATGAGCACTGGGGTCCTGGCTAGCAGGATCCCAGTGACACATAACAACCACACTTACAACATAGGGTTTTCACTATGAGCACTGGGCCCTGGCTAGCAGTATTCCAGTGAGACAGTGAAAACACCCTGACATATACTCACAAACAGGCCAAAAGTGGGGGTAACAAGGCTAGAAAGAGGCTACTTTCTCACAGGGACATATATGGAAAAGGTACAGTGTGTGTGTGTAACATACCTCTATTCCACAGCCTCTGCCAGTATCTGCTGTCCATTGGGTCCTGCGATGTACTCCCCCCTTCAGCGAACTGGCTCCAGTCCATCGCTTGCAGAGCTGTAACATCTAAATGCAGCGGGCAGAACGCTGTCTCATTGACAGTCTTGTTGATTCTGCTGCCTACGCGGCTTGGCTGTGAGACCACCAAGATCTAAATCAGGCCCTATGTGCTGTAGTAAAGATCCACCTACCTTAACATTCTCATTCTTATTGCCAATGATGACCCCAATAGTAAATAAAACACAGCCATCCTAAATATTTTCTCTCCCTAAGCTAGTTAAACTCTAAATGAAACATAACACCTCCACAAATAGCTAAGTCCTATGTGAAAGTCTACTATTCAATTCACCAATTCAACTCTCTTCTTTTCCCGGACTCTACTTCTCACCTCTACTTTACTAGATACCTGCACTTCCCGAATCCCCTGTTTTCCTCTACATGTCTGCCTTCTCCTTTCCAATTCCCCATTTTACACCAAATGAAGTAACTGTGCATGTAATTCTGGTACTTCTGCAGTACAGCCTGTTCATCCTCTTCTTCCCAGGTAACCTCTCATAATTTCCCAGTTCACCTTCATGTCCTACTTTATGCTCTCCTCTTTACCATCAGATACCTCTCCGTCCCTCCTCAGCACCCCCCCATTACTATTCAAAAGACATCCATTTTCTACACTCTAACCCCAATCTTTAATCTCAATTATACTAAATTATTTTTTCTCTTATATCAGACCTCATGTAGGAGGCCAGATTCCTCCCTCTTCTCCTCAGACCTTTGTGAAGGTGTCCTATCTGTATAAGTGTGTGAGGGAGTCATGAAGTCATAACGTCTTGACATACGCATTATTCTTTGAAAGTGTATTCAGTCAGGGAGCCAAAAGGTGTTCCTAACCGTGTGCATGGTATGTATCTCAAGTAAGGCATTGTTTTCTACACTAACCGGATAACCACCTGCTGAGTATGTCAGTGTGTGCCTGAAGTGAAAGCCAAGTGAATGTTTTCCTGTCAATGAGTTCCAAACCGGGGTGATCCCTCACATGAAAATGGGAAAACGTGATAGAACACTTGGGGGCTAAATAGTAGGATGATCTTGAGTCATGGGACAGGAGACATTCTGGCACTGTTAGTCCTGGCATCCTTAGGATAGTCTTACCCCAGACCTTTTGCCTTTTTCTTCCTGTTTTTGCTGTATGCTGAGCACTTTACCACTGCTGACCAGTGCTAAAGTTCATGTGGTTCTCACCTTAACATGGTAACATTGGTGTATACACAATTGGCGTATTTCATTTACTCATACATGCCTTGTAATTGGTATACCATATACCCAGGGCCTGTAAATTAAATGCTACTAGTGGGCCTGCAGCACTGATTGTACTACTGACTTAAGTAGCCCTGAAAACATGACACAGGCCTGCGACTGCAGAGACTGTGTGTGCAGTTTCACTGTCTCTTCGATTTTGCATTTAAAACCTCTTGCCAAGCCTTAAACTCCCATTTTATCACATATAGGTCAACCCTAAGGTAGGCCCTAGGTAGCCCATAGAGCAGTGTGCTATGTAAGTAAAAGCCAGGGCATGTACTTTTAAGTTTTACATGTCCTGGTAGTAAAAAACTCCCAAAGTCGTTTTTCACTACTGTGATGCCTACTCCTCTCATAGGCGACCTTAGGGAATTCCTTAATATACTTTTAAGCTGTAATTCCTGATCAGAAAAGAGTAGCTTTGACATGGTAAATATCAATTACTGGTAAAGTCGAATTTAACATTGCTATTTCAGAAATGCCACTTTTAGAAAGTTGGCATTTCTCTGCTCTTATTGCTCTGTGTGCCTTGCAGCCTGTCTCCAATTCATGTCTGAGCTAGGTGACAGCTACACTTTGTGCATTCCCTCTAGAAAGCCACAAACACAGGAAGGGTGGGTGTGACAATGCACTCATCTGCATTCATCTGCATTCGATGGGGCTTCCTGGGCAGGAAGGGTGGAGGGAAGCTGACACTTACACTTGGACAGGGACGTGCCTGTTCCCAGACAAAGGGCTGATCACCCCCTACTGGTAGTCTGGAAGGAGGGCTAGGCAGAAAGGATCTCTGTGCACTTCAAACACCCTTCTTTGAAGTCACCCCCCCTTCAAAGGCATATTTAGGTAGAAGTACTAGGGCTCTGACCCTACAAAATGAGTACACTACTGGACCTGGGAAGAACTCTGCTGTAGTAAAGACTTCTGTGCTGTAAGGATTGCCACGTTACCTGGAATGACTGTTCCAAGGAACTACTCTGCTTTGCTGAGCTGCCCTGCTGCCTGCTGATCTCTCCCCTGCTGAGGACAAGGACTGGATCCATCTCACATGAACCCAGAGTGACTCCAAGGACTTGGTGGCTTGCTCTGTTCTTCTGCGGTCTCAGGAACATCAAAGACTGCCTGCAACTTCCCTGGTGCTGCTGGACTTTGCCATCTGTGATTCCTACTGTTGCCTGAGGTGCCTCTCCAGTCCTGGGCCTCAGAAGTGGGTTTTGCAGCTGCTTTCTGCTAAAATCAGTTGCATTGTCACCACTGCGCTGGTCGGAACCAATGCATCACCCCTTTGATGCTGACGCAGAGGCTGTTCTCAGGCTGTGCGGCCCCCTATGACGAAACTCTACGTGGCTCAATAATGATGCATTGCATGAATTTCTACGGGGCTCAACGCCAATGCGGGACCTGACATCATGAAAAATATCACCACATTGCCTTGGCATTCGCTTCTCAACGTCAACACTTGCTCCATCCAGGGTATTTCCCCAATAGACCCTGTGGGGATATTTGGATTTGCACCAGTCCTTCACTACCTCAAGTAATATTTTGACCGCTAGTGACTACTAAGCACTATTTTTAGTTTGATCTTTAAAAATTAATATTGCAACTTCTACTGTTTGGATTTTTGTAATTTTGGTCTTTTTATGCTCAGATAAATATATACTGTCAACCTTCCTAAAACTGTGTGGAGTCTTTTTGTGGTGTTTTCGTTGTGTTACGGTGTGTGTGTGTGTTGCACAAATACTTTAAACAAGGCCTCTTAAGTTAAACCTGCCTGCTTTGTGCTAAGCTACCGGAGGGTAAGCACAGGTTAATTTAAAGATTGTTTATGACTCGCCCTGGCTATGATTGTGGTCCCTACTTGGACAGGGTGCATACCTCTGCCAACTGGAAACCCAACAGGCCCTAATGTTCCAAAACCTGACTCAACTTTGGCTGTTAATAGAAATCATTGAGTAGACAACTGGAACCTGGACCCACCAGACCACTGACAGAAAGGTATGTGAACAGTAGAAAAAGTATCTTGATCCTTAGTCACAGTCATGTGCCCCATCAGGCCAAACAAGAATAATATCCTAACACCAGCTCTCAACTAGCATCATACCACAGTGCCTACAGATTTGAAACACTAGGGTGACATGAAGAAAGAAGAGTTCTAAAGAGCACATTATTGAGGAAGGATGTGTCTATGTCCATGTGAGAGATGATAGGTTGGTGATGTAGTACCTCATGTAAAAACTGGTGACTATTACAGGCCTGGTGAAAAAAAGAGGAAGAAAATGAGGAACCTGAGCATTGATATTTTGTCACTACACAAATAGTCATGGCAAGTGTGGACCCACTCAAATTCTTATGAATGCCCTTTTTTGTTCCAAGCACGAAGGCCTCTACAACCCCTCTCAGCATCAGAGAGGTGCTTGATTAGCACATACAGGACAGTCAGCCCATCTCTCACCATTTAATTTGTGCCCTTTTTAACTGAGTGGGACTCCTGGCTCTTTACTTTTGGTCTCCCCTGTTCTACTTTACATCAGTTGTATCTCAGTTTTTTTCTTTTAGTGCTTTTTCCAGCATGAACATTTCCTCCCTAACTACTACAACCCCTTACTTTTTGTAAACCCCTCTTTCTCTCCATCCTTCTCTCTTGCCTATTGATTTTCAGCTGAACTCCAGCTCTTCTCAGTTGCTCCTCCTTTCATCACCCCACTTCCTTTGTACTACCTATAGGAAAATAGCTTGTTTTGCACAATAACCCAAGATAATTGTTTTGGGCTGATGCTGCTGATTTTTTTTTATATTGTTTACTGAGACTCTGTTAAAAAGGCCCAGCGTGTGTCCTCTGACCACTAAAACATGCTAAAATTGGCTATCCTGCTAATTGGCATATTTAACTCACCTATAATCCGCTAGTATATGGTATACAATGTACCCAGGGCCTGTAAGTTAAATGTAACTAGTGGATTGCAGCACCCATTGTGCCATCTGCTACAAAGCAAACATGTCTGTAGGCCTATCACTGTAGCCCATCTGTGCAGTTTCAAAATGCAAATTCAACTTGTCAAAATAACCCCTTTTGACAGGCCGAACCCTGCCTTTTAAATATTAATAAGTTGCCACGAAGTAGGCCTTAATGCCCAGAAAGCAGATTGCATGGTACTTAAAAGTAGGACATGTACAATTTTAATGTTAAACGTGTCCTTATAGTAGGAAGGCCCAAACAGCTATTTTCACTGTATCTGGGTTTGCTGTTCAATGAGAAAGCATTGGGATACAATATTACGTTTAATAATGCTATCTTTCAAAGTGCTACAAAGTTTCTTTTGGGACTTTTTAAAACATTTAATACATGCCTAATTCACTTGTACAATTTATTTGCAATAAATATTTAAGAAAAGGTGATTTGAAATGCTATCTTTTCCCCTTCTGCAACCATCTGGGTTGTGCCCAGGAACTTAACTTCAGAGTCCTAATCTGTCACAGGCAAATGTTAGCTGACACATGGGCAGGAGGCCATTTTGTCCACCTAGTCAGATTGGAACCAATCTCAGTGTGAGAGGAGATGTTCCCAGAAATGATTTGAAATGACCACACGGGAGGGGTTGCTTATTTCCCTGGCCACACCTCTGGTCTGAACAGGGGAAGAAAGGTTCTGCCTTCTTGGTTTTAGGTAGTGAGGGACAATGTAGCATTGATTGCAGTAGAGCACACAGGAACTGCTGCAAAATGATTAGGGTTACCCCAGGGAAATGCTTCACCCCACTCACAGGCTACTGCTACACATAAATGTGACACTCCTAAAGACCCGCTTCAGAATATTACTGGACCTGGAAGATGGAAGAAGGACTGCACCTTCTGTTGAGACCTGTGAGACAAACTAAAAGGCTAGACATGTTCTCACTTGTATGCAGGATAAACAAGTGAACTCCAACAATAATTTGGCTGATCTCCTGGTAAGCTAAAGGGACACAAGTAGCTAGAAGCCCTTTTCCACAAGAACCAAAGAGACCACTTCCAGCTGGCCTGCCCTGGGCCCTGCTGGTGGCCTTTGCTGAAGTCTTGACCCACAAGTGCTGTTCCTGAGGTCCTGAGTCCCTTGCCTGGGTCAATGTGTACTCCTCCTAACTTCTTGAGAAACCTGGGAATAAGAAACATTTGGCTTCAAAGATCGCCAGAGGACCGGGACAAACCTGTCAAGTCTCTCTGATAAACGTCTGTTGCAGCCTAGTCAAATATTCAGGTTGCTTCTCCTGTCAGGTTTTCTGCAGCAGCAAATCTATTTCAGTGGGACATTGTCAAGAGGGTATCCGGCCTTGAGGATCTTTCTTTGGCTATAGTTTGCAGCTTTACCCCACTGGAGGAATCTGAGCTCCAAAAAAGTGACTAAATCTGAACGTAGAAGTCTTCACCAGGGCAAAGGCTTTAAAGGTATCTGGCCATCGAAGGGCTTTCCTTGGGCACTAATTTTTAATTTCTCCCACTCTGAGCTTTCTCGCCAAAAGTCAACAGCTTCACAGGACCTCATCTGATGGCTATCCGCCAAAGTCTACTTCCTCACCCCAATGAGGATTTTTTACTTCAATTTTAGAGAGTAAGGGCCTGATATCGATTTCAGTGGACAGGTTACTCCATCACAACAGTGACGGATATCCCGTCCACCAAAATATAAATCCCATAGGAAATCATGGTATCTATATTTCGGCGGATGGAATATCCATCACTGTTGTGGTGGAGTAACCCGTCTGACAAAATCTAAATTAGGTCCTAAGCCAGAAGATAGAATTTCTGGTAAGTCAGAAGGTAGAAATTCTGACTGGGTCAAACCTGGTTTCTGTATCTGACTTATAGTCCATCATGGTCCACCTTAAATCACTCCTAGGTACTGGTGAACTGAGATCAGAACATGCGGTTGGCACTTAATACTTTTTGGTGCTATTTTAATGTAAAACTTAAAAAAATATATCTCTGGTTCGCCTTATTGGATTTTTGTTATTTTGGTGACATTATGTTCATTAAATTATTCTGTATTTTTCTAAACTGGAGAGGGATTTCTCTTATGTTATATGCTTGACATTTTAACTGTGTTGGTACTTATAAATGCTTTACATATTTTCTTAAGTTAAGCCTGTCTGTTCTGTGTCATACCTACCAGGGATTGAGCTCAGGTTGAAACTACTGAGCCTGTACTGGATCCAACATAAATAGTGACCTAATTACTTGAGGTGGATGACTAACTAATAATACACTTTCTCATACTAATCCTTCCTCCCTAATCTCTCCTTATTAGCACTGCTTCAAATCATATCTGAGAATTCTATATCTTCTCTTCATCATTCAATTTGTCCACCTCACCTCTACCATATCCTATATTTCGCTTCCCCGATCTCTTCTAGTTGTCCCTCCACTTCTTAGTTCTCATGCATCTTCTCCACTATGCCATCAGTTCTCTCCTTCTATCACTTGCAGCAAGGATCGATTTGCCCAGGTCCATTTGCTTTCAACTGCTAGTGTGGTGGGCCACTCGGTATTTTTTCTGTTTCCAGAGACAAATGCCCAATGTTGGAATTTATTTTTGAAAAAAATGTAAAATAAATATTTTTGATGCCCTTGTCATTTTCTCCCAGTACACCGAGGACTTCGTTTTTAGGTTGAGCATAGCAGTGCACAATCGCTGCTTTTGCGACGTGTTGGTATGTATCTGGGGTTTTAACCACGCCCACCGCACGCCCATCACTATCCCTTGTTCATGGGCTTGCCTTTCAAAAATCCTTTGTTTTCGTTGATAACTGCTTTACGTTTGTCCCTCCTTAGGGCAGTTCTGTTACCACCTTGGCCATCGGATTATTACACGGATAATTGCACTTTTGTCGATAACATTGACTGCAAGCAAACTTCTTTGTCCTTTTGTCTCTGTCTTTGTGCTCACGGCAGCACTTTGAATTGGCTCACTTATGCCAATTGTTTTACTTTTTATTTTCATTTTGTGTGTAAAGAAAATTCCAGTTAGGAACGTACAAGGCTATTAGCTCTACCTCGAGCAAACGCAAGACCCATTGCATTGCAAATGCTTGTTTTTCCTTGACTCGGGCAGCCACACTGTGCACAGCGGTAATTGCAAAAAAAGATGCCTGACATTGCCTGTGAAGGCCTGTCCTAAATAAGGCAGGCCTTCTGATGCTACATCAGTTGGAGGTATCCTGAAAAGTGGGTGTTTCTGCCGGTGGAGCCTGCTGTATCTCTTCTTCAGAACCATAACTCTACCTCTAAATAATTTCTGGAACCAATAGATTGCCAGACAACGCATATGCTAATTTTTGGCCATTTCCACTGATTTCTAAATGAGGCCCTAAAGCTGATGGTCGAAATTTAACAGGGAGGAAAACAGAAGATAGTTTTTATGGACTCACTTATGTTTCGACAAGATACATACATATGATTCCATTCCATAGATACCGTTGATCACGTAGAAAGACGGTGTTACAAGATTGATGTTCAAGTTCCACAGTCAGTATCTAATCCCGTAAACGTTATACTTTTATAACAAGATTACAGGAATATATCATCGTTTAGGTATGAGCTGAGTACCGCATGAGGTTCAAGGGTGCAATTGATAATAAGTTTTTTTGTAGTTAAGCATGCACTCATAAATACATTGAGCACTGTTGATACCTTTTAAAATGTGTATTGTTTTCCTTTGTTTTCACAGTCTTAAAAGCAGAAAAGGCCTGCAATGATTTTCGAAAGTTTAATTCCACTTCCTTTTTTAAACAAAGGCAAACATTTGTTAGACAAACTGCTGTACTCAAGACTCCTGTGTAAAGTCCTTCGCTGCAGATATCAAAGATTACAGCCAAGTGTTAGGCGATAGAGGAACCTGCATCACTTCTAATTATTCTCTGAAAAGACGCAGTTCAGGCTAATTACACCCCTTCCCCTCTGGCCTGAACAACCCCAGATTGGAGTGCTTGTGGTTTATGGTGGTATCAGATCCCTTCAGCGTTATTTTATAGTCTCATCGCCAGTGCTATTGTAAGAAAGAAGCAGCAATAAAATCGCGCTCCTACCTTGATCTATAACTGTAACCAGGGCCCGCAGGGAAGCTTCCTATATTAAATAAAATCCGCTCACAGGTCATTTGTCCTTTTGAATTGGGTCCTGGAGAGAAACACGGCGCAAAATGTCCAGGCCATCTCCGGGATTTCAGTTTTTATATACATATTTCCATGAATAAATTCTGAAAGCAAAGATTCTCACAAATGCATCTTTCCACGTGGATTTTAGCCTGCAAGCCCTGTAGGTTGATATATAGGAATAGCCACCTATCAAATATGTGAGCATCCACATTAATAAACATCCATCCCTTCTGAAAGTACCGAACCAGATAGTAATGTCATCCGTGCAGGAGGTTAGCTGTAGTGAGCAGAGGTCTGTAGATATTTCGATTTGTGCGGTGCAGTGGGCAAGTGTGTGCCATGGGCATTTATGTCTGCATATGTTTGGAAGACGCTGGTGGATATATATCTCAGGTGCTTCTTTGAACTTTTGCCAACTATCTGATCTGGAATTACAGAAAGGCACCTTCGTTTCTCCTCTGGAACTGCATAGATGCGTGGCGGAAGATGTTGCAATGCTCATATGTTCTGATTCTCAAAAGTAAGAGTTAATTAAAAAGCGCACCAATAAGTCTGTTTTTAATACATGTCGTTTGGAATTTGCAAATTCTTAAATGACTACACCTACAAATGTGTCACTACTGCAAATGGGCAGGCAGAGACCACTTTCTCGCATACACTGATGGCAGATGGTCTGTCCACCAGTGGACAGTATTTTCTTTACAAAATCAAATGTTTGTCTATTGACAATTTATTTTTTTCCTGTTGGGGAATCTTTTTTTCACATCTCCATGAAATAAGGTGGGCTTTTCCCACCCATGAAACACACTTGCTCCTGTACCTTGCAGTAGTTCTTTTCACTGCCTTTCACATTGCAACCCATTTTATGCACGGAGTTTCCAATGCCCATGCTCTGAGTTTGTGGTGCCTAACCTCACCTTTCCGAGATAACTCCTTTATGCAGAAATATCCACCTATGCAGGAGTACATCACCTCCTAATGATGTAGGAGGTGTTATAGCCACCCCAGAAAAATTGTAAGAGTTCAAATAGTGTTCCCTTGGGAGCATTAGGTGTTCGTACAAAGATACTGTGAATGTCAGGCAATCACTGATAAGACTATTACTATTGATTTTGACATGATATATGCATGTATGTTTCCTTTCTCTAACTGCAAAGTAGGTTTATTTTGATCATTGACCCTGGTGACGCTCTCAGTAGGGGACAGGAGATTTTGAAAAAAGAAGGCAATAATACAGTAAAGACCTTCTAACAGATTTAAGTAAAACGATTGTCACTTAACTCTAAGATGTGAGGGAACAAATATTTAAGTATGTTTTTTACAAGCTAGATGCATTCATTTTACTTTGTAAGAAGAAAACTAGTTTAAAACTGGTCTGAAAATTATATTCCTCCCATTTTCATCTAAAATTGAAACACAGGAAATGCTGCTAAAGTGAGTAGGGTAATCCCTGGGAACTTTTACCCCATTACTTAGGGAGGAGCCAGGAGTTACCCCCACCCAAAAGCTCCTCCCAGGCATACAGGTGGCAGCTGCAGCACCCTCCTCAATTCACTACTGGACCTGAGAAAGATTAGAAGAGTGCGGAACCGGTTGTCGAAGACCTGAGAAAAGCTCAAAAGGACTGGAACTACTTTGGAATGCAAGAGTCATAAGGTTCAATGCATGTTCAAGTTACAAGGAAACAACAACATATAAGAGGCCTTTCCTGAAAATTCCCAGCTGGCCAGCTCCAACTGGACCTGTCCCCAGACCCTGCTGGTAGCCTCTGATCGAGTGAGTCCTGACCCCTATGTGCTGTTCCTGAGGTCCTGGAACCCTTGACTGTGTCTGTTTGGACTTTCCTAACACCCCTGAAACCCTGGGACCTAAAAACGTTTTTGACTCCAATGTCTTCTGGAGGACTGTGACAAAACTACCAAGCCGTTCCGACTAAGGTGTGGTGTTTATGGGCTGAAGATTCAGGTCTCTCCAGCTCAGAGCTTTTTCATTGATGGCAATTTCTCTGCAGTGGGACTTCGAACAGATGTGCCTGGTCTCATGGAGCCCTCTTTGGCTACAAGCTGCAGCCTTGCCCCTTTGGAGGAATCTGAGCTCCAAAAAAGTGAATAAGTGAGAACAAAGAAATCTTGACCTGGCGAAGACACAAAAAGTATCTGGCCTGTCAGGAGCCTTCCCTGGGCATGACATTTGAAATTCTCTCACTCTGAGCTTCCCATGAAAAGCCAACAGCTTTAACAGTACTGGATTCAATGGTTATCTGACCTCGTGGAGGGCATCTTGGCCACAGGCTGCTGCTGTTCCAGTGTATGGGTTTGAACTACCATTTTTGTGACTCAGGGCCTGATTTAATTCTTGCTGGTAAGGATATTTTGTTGCACAACAGACAGAGTATCCTTACCACCAAGAATGTGTTCTGCTTGCCAAATTTATATGCGGGTGGAGGTTAGGATTAATTACGGCGGAGACTACTCAATCCCCACCGTGATTAATCCTGTCCAACAGTCCTTCAGATTAAGAGCCATCACAGGCTGAAATGTCTTTCCACCAACCTAATTTTGATGGGCAGAATTATAAAACAGTTTTCACTGCCCATCACTGGTAGGAAAACTCTGGCAGTAAGGGGCAGTGAAAACTGCTCCATGCTCCACCAGCCATGGAAGCAGACTTCCCTGATGAGGGGAGCATTTTATTTTTTATTCTCAAAAAGAAAAATCAATTTCAGTACTTTTTTGGAAATAAAAAGGTAAACTGTTTGATGCAGGGCTCTTTCCCGTTGATGGAGCCCTGCACGAAACAGGAAAATACATCCTATCAGGTAGATAGGAATTAAACTTACAGTAATGACGCAGACATCCTCAGTTTTTTGGTTTAGGCAATATTTTCTTTGATAGTGTCCTTACAGCACTTTTTAAAAGGCAGATCCAATCTGTGATTTTCAGTAACCTCTAAGCAAAACAAATATGATTTCACTACCTAACACTTATCCCAGAGTTGCCACGTTCCTGCATCAGGGAGGTGATGTGCACTGCTTTGCTTAATCAAGAGCTCATTTGCATGGTGGCTAATACCATGAAAGTCTACATTATTATTGTTAATAGCTTATCCTGTCCTAGGGCTTATTTGCCATTGCACCACAAAAGAGATCTGCTCCAAACATTCAAACTTCTTTCAGGAAACAATCACCAACATTAGCAATAACATTCAGCCATATCATGGATCCCCCTACACATACAACTCAATCCATCTTCTTGACCCACCTACCCACTTTTTACCTGCCACATGAAACTATGTTCCAGACAGGTCTCAAATCTCCTTTATCATCTGTGGCTCCAAATTAGACCATTGTCCAACAGAAATAGACTATCAGCCTTGCAATTAATTCTCTCAGCAAGCAAGTTTTGGATACAGAGGAGGTCCCTGCATGCCAGACAAGCAATGTGGTGATTCCTCATGTGAAAAAACATAATTTTTACTCCAATGTACTTCACTTTATATCTCTACTCCCCTTCCCATCTCAAATTACTGAAAGTATAGTTAGCAACTAACTTTTCCTCTGCGTTGACTATGGATGCCATTCAGGCCAGTTTCAGACCAGGCTATGACACTCTGTCAATCCTTATTTCAAAGCTGTAGTACATTGAAATGGGCAGACAAGCTTTCAGTACAATCTCCCTTCCCATCCAATTGAGTGTCTCTGTGGAACTGGTGTCAGAGATTGTGAGCTTGTCTGTTTTCAATCTTTTCTATCTAACCATCCCCTGGCTTTGTCACTTCTCTTGTCCACATAGTCCTTTAAGACTCTGTCATGGGGAGTCAAACTGGCTTAACTCTTTTTTTTTTCTTCAGCATGTCAGTTGTATTTTTCAATAAGCTGATGTACTGATTGCTTTTGATACAAATCAATTTATAGAGCCTGATTTAGATTGCAGCGGATGGGTTACACCGTCACAGCAGTAACTGATATCCCATCCCCCAAAATATAAATCCCATAGGAATAATGGGATTTATATTTCGGTGGACAGGATATTCACCTGTCCGCCAAAATCTAAATAAGGCCCAAAGTCTAAAGACAGTTAGATTGACAACACCACCAAGAAGGCAACAGCAGGACTCTGTATCCCATACAGCATTATCAGACAAACCCAAGGAACAAAAACATTAACAGTGGAGTCAGCAAAGTATATAGGTGTCTGAAAATACCTGAGGATGTAGAAGTGTGCCAGGCAATTGGGGCTCTGGGTAGCACTACAAGTGTATATTAAGGACATCTAGCCATTGGATCCAAATGAGTATTGCAGGGAAATACAGTAGAGTCTGTCTGCAAAGTGTAAATGGGAGTCCCGGATTGGAGTGATCCTTTCAGAGCCTCCCCTGTGGTCTGCCCAGGGTTCCCTCCACCCAGCAGCATGGGGGTGGGGGGACCATAGGCAATTTGATAGCTTTCCCAGACGTGGATCCCGAAGGCGAACCTGGTCCTACCCCTGAGTATAATGCCCACTGATCTAGAGTCGCATTCTGAAGCAACCAGAGCCAAAGTGCAATTCAGAGTGGGTAGACATTGTTTTACACTTCTATGTTTTTAATGTGGGTCTCCCAGCACCCTCCTCCAGTCTTCCCACCTCCTCTGGTGCTGGCGATAGTGTACGCCTCTGCGTGTGCCCACTTCAGTAATGTGGGTAGCCTGTGCTGGACATCAGGGCCCGTGGACACCTTGCATAATATCACTATTTGTCACTTAAAGAGGACAGAGGTGAGATCTATAAATCTGTGCAAGTGTTTGCCCTCTTTGGCCTTAGGACGGAGTCCTAGCAGGCAAAACTTCGGTGAGGGCGTGAGTGTGTGTTTCACAAGTTCAGCAGTAATACCCGTAATTTCACCCAGGATCTCAGTACCACTGGACACGCCCAGACCATGTGATGAAATCAGGCCACAGGTGTCTTACCTCTGGGTCATTCAGGGGATGTTGCAGGGAACATGTGTTTAATGTGTTGAGAAGTCAGGTAAGCCTGATGTAAATAAACTGTGTGAAATGGAATTGTAAATTGTGGGACACCTCTTTCACATGAAGAAGCACTGAGGGCCAGGACTTGTCTGTCAGTGGTTGTGGGAGAGCATTGTTCTATCTGGTCCATGCTGCCTCAGTAACCCCCAAGTGATTGGAATTCAGTGCTTTGTACAGCACAGAAACAGGACGCCGTGTGCTGCCACCTGACAAGAGTATGTGTAGTGTTGGTGATTGGTGTGGGTACACCTCGCTGGGTCCCTAGGTGGTTTGGATCTCGTGTTGTATGGCATGATAGGTCAGAAAGTAGCCTACCTTCATACCATAACTGTCCATGATGTCTTGGAAGGGCATGAGAACACCACCCTGAAAGAAGTCCCCCAACTGGTCAATCTCTGCCTCTCTCCATGGTGCCACATCAAACCTACAGGCCTCCTCCTATGATTAGTGGGGCCCTCTACCGTGTACATATCTCTGCCAGCATAGTGAAGCCACCGTCATCTGGAGTATTTCCCATTATGAGTGAACTCCTGGGTCAGACAACCATGTGTATATGCTGGTCCCTTGGAGGATCATGTGGAATGTCTGCCCTCTCAGGGCAAGTGGTCATGCCCAACCAGTGTAGGGGCAATTACAGCTGTGCTGCTGCATAGTACAGTTAATAATTTGGGGCTCCATGTTCCCCCACAATGAGAGCCTGCTGGAGAATGGAGAGAGCCACTCATCGTCTGCCGCAACCCCAAATTCCAGCAAGAGGCCCTACAGCTCTCGGAAGAATCACCTGGGAAGCAAAAGCAGTGGTGCAGCAAAAAAGCATAGTTGGTGAGGCAACATGAGCATTTTAGAGATTGGTACTCTACTCAGTGAAAAGAGAGGCAAAGACAGCAAAAGGTTAGAGAATTGTGGATCAATCTTAGTGTTTTAGCTACAGTGCTATATGCATGAGATATCTGGACACCCAGGCATTTGAGTGTGTCAAAGCACCATTGAAGTCGGAGTCCCCGCAAAGTGCCCCTGTCAGGTTCCGGGGCTGGGGCCAAACGAAACAGACACAACTCCAGTCAATTGACTCTGCGACCCTAGACAGTCCCAAATTCCTCTAGCAACAGCATCAGGCCCGGAAGGGAGGTGACCACATACCATAGGAAGACAAAGGCATCAACTGTGTAGTACGAAATTACATGGTGTATATCATGCTCTAGGATTCCCCAATGTTGCACACATAGGCATAAATAGCAAGCCAATAGCTCCATGGCCAGTGAAAAAATCAGATGGAATATTGGGCAGCCCTGCTTGGTGCCTCTCTGAATTACAAAACTGTTAAAAACTGGCCTGTCCAGACTCATGCCATCGGGCATTTATACTTCGTACAAATCCAACTGAGCAGCCCCGGTTCAAAGTCCATGCCATTATAGGATCATCAATAAATAGTCCCATCCCAAGGTGTCAACCACCTTCTTTACGGCAACCCGTCCTTGGGCCTACGCCGGGGTAGGTTGTATTAGGCGTAGCAACCAGTACACATTGAGGAAGGTGCTGTGCTCGGTATGAACCCTGATTGATAGTTGTGTACTAAAGTGCCAACTACATGAAGCAATCTGTTTGCCAGCACCCTCTCCAGTATCTTTTAATCTAGGTTTAAGAGGGATAGCGGGGGTAGGAAGGGAAAGCTAAAAGGTCATGTCTCAGTTTGTGGAGAGCTACAATCAGCAGCTCACAGAGTGAGTCTGGAGCTGGCCTATGGTTTTGGCTTCATTAAACCTGTCTAAAAGGTTTTTGGTAAGATGTGCGGAGAAAGTGGCAAAACATTCAGTTGGCAGTCCATCTGTGCCCGGCGTCTTGTTCCAGGCAATTTGGGTGATGGCTGTCCATATTTCCTCGCGTTTAAGAGGCAAGTCGGCTCTTTGGAGCAGGGACAACTTGGGTCTCAGGGCCCTCACAGGAATCCGTATATCTGATCAGACTGAAGAGTGCCCTCAGCCCTGTACAGGGTCTGATAGTTGTGGTTCCTATCAGTGATCACTGTTGATCCTCCCTCACCAGCTACGCCTGCAGCTTTCCCAAGCAGTCCCCCTCAGTGTGCAGCAGGGCTATGCGCCATTTGTAATCATACTTCCCCAGTCACGTCTCTGACTCTCTTTGTTGCTTTCACAGCTGCTGGAGCCACTTAATCTCTGCATTCTGTGTAGCCACCTCAGTGTCGAGGAGGTGCAGTTCTTGATCAGGGGCTGCCAGCTTCTCATGCAGGACTCAGCAGACACTCCAAGTGGCGACCGTGCAGTGGTCTTCCATGACCACTTTGCGTGCATCCAGTTCTACTGCCCTGGACGGGGTGGTGTCTTACTGAGATCAAGGTATTGAGTGATATGTGTTGATAAGGCTTCTGTGAACAGGGAGTCTAAAAGCATATAATTCTGCACCCTGCAGGTTGATATCCTGGGACATGGTCTGCCTCAATTTAGAGTCAACTGCAACAGGCAATGATCCGACAGGGTATGCACTGGATATTCTGTTTGGTTGATCTGCGCATCCAGTTGTTTAGTGCACAGAAAGAGATCTAGTCTAGAATGTATACCGTGCACAGGGGAGTAGAATGAGAATTCATTGTCATTCGGGTGACCTAGTTTCCATGCATCATTGAGCATCTGTAAGTCATCCATTCACTGAAGTGCTGTGGTGTCGGAACGCATGGGGCATTCTGTAGTGGTGGACCAGAGCTACCTCACCACTACGTAATGCCCCATGTTACAGCAACCATCCCATAGGCCAGGGGTGTGCAGGTCCTGAGCGCAGGTGTAAGAGTGTCTGTGTGTGCAATGTGTGTGTGGCTGCGCTTCAGATAAGCATATATTCAAAACTGTTTCACAGGGATGGCAATGCTCCTCACATTACACATCATCACATGGTATCATGGAGTAAAGCTATCTGCAGGTGTGCCCATTAAGTGTAACAATGAGGTATGTTGCACATCTTAGCCCTTTGCACCAGTTCCCTGTGTATGTAGTACATAGGATCACCCCATCCCCATCTCCCAGCTTCATCTAGCTATTCCATGCACAACTGATCCGAAACCCACTGGCACACCTGTGAGACTCCAGAGGAACAAAAGAAAAGTAGAAGAACCATGAAAACCCTTCCCCTGGAACCTCTGTCCCCAGACAAAAACATTAAAAAAATAACCAATATCAAAAAGGCTTAATGTAAGGTAGAATGTGTCCTTTCTGGAACCCATATGGGGCATGCTACATCAGTTGTTTATGTTCTCCTTTAGTGGCTCTGTCACAGATGTCACTACATCCAGCCTTCATCTATAAGAGTGTGCAGCATCTCACAATGTGCCCCATCCAACAAACAACTGTGGCAGGGACATGATCATGGGCACTATTGGGCATTCAAAGTAAGTAATGCGCCATTATCAGTGTGAGTTCTGGGCCGCATGTTCTACTTGCTGTTGGGGCCAAGGAATCTCCAGTGTCCGAGCCAAAATACGAAGTGTAGCCTGACCTCCAGATTTCAAAGGGGTTCATGATGTACTGCAAGGTCTCCACCACCGATTGAGCTTGTTCTTCCACCACTTGATCCTGAGTAGGCCGATTCTTGATGCCCCTTTGTTTCCTGCGCTGAGGGCAAGGCAACAGCTGTTCACCAGCCATCTAAACATCCACGTGGGTTTGTGCCAGTCCTTTAGCATGGAGCCAAGGCCACACATCCTCGGGAGATGAGAAGGAGAGGGAGGTCTCGCCATCAGTCACTTATATTTCCCTGGGTACAAAAGTGAGTATTTGAGTTTCAGTTCCCTGAGGTGTCATTTGACTCTCGCATGAGAATTACAGTGATGTTGCACCTCCACAGTAAAGTCAGCATAAGTTGTGATCACATTGTTCTCAAAATGCCAAGCCCCCTTAGTTTGGAACAGTCAGAGGATCAGATCATAATCTTGGTAATTAAGAAGACGGGCAATGACTCGACATGGTGGAGCTCCCAGAGGTAGCAGCCTGTCAGATATGCGATGTGCCTGCTCTATAGGAAAGAACTTGGGAACTCTGTTTTCCAGTACCATGGTCATCAACACATGTTCAAGAAAGATTTCCATGCTAGGGCCCTCAGATCATTTTAGGAAGCCCAGGAAGTGGATGTTATTGCACCTCAAGCACCTTTCCGCCTCCTCTGCCCTGAGGTGCAGGGAGGCCACTTCCTATTTTATATCATTCAGTTGGAGTTGGAAGTTGTGTACTGTGGTTCTCATAGAGGTAGGGCAGACTCAGCATTGTCTACCTGGTCCGCTAGTTTTAGGTGGTCCGCTCTAAGTAGGTTCACATCTAAACAGACAGCATCAACTTCAGCTTCCAGCATGGTTTAAGTGTCCAAGATTGCGTTTAGCACTTTTTTAAGTGAGGTGAGTGGGTGTTTACGGTGGCCACCTGGTGATTCAGAGCACCTAGGGTATGGACCAAAGAGGGTGGAAGTGCTGTGTTATCTCTGGGGTCTGGGGTCGGGTTTCTGGTGGCCTTAGGCTTCACCATCATGGTACTGCTGGGTTATGGAAAAGGCAGCTGCCTCAAAAAGCCCATGTATGCTTCTCAAGACTTCCAACTGCACCCACTTCCAGGGTGTGCAGTTGGCCGCCAAGGAAACAAGTACTGGCCCCCCACTCACTCTCACAATCACGGGGTGTTGTTGGCCTGATCGCCAGCCAGCAGCACACTGCAGGACAAACCACAATGCCAGGTGTTTGTCCTCCTGTGGCCTAAAACTGTCCGCCTGACTTACCACGTTCACAAGAGTGGTGTCCTGCTTGGTCCCCCCAGTCAGGAGTCCTCCATCGAGCAGGCAGCGTCAGGGCAAAGCAAGTAGTGAGAGGAAGGTAGATGGCAGCTTGGGGCCCAGTGTTTTCAGCCTCCAACGGGGCCTTTTATATGCAGGACCCATGGCAGCGACTCCCGCTCCAATCGCCGCTCCGACAGGGGTCATCTTGTACAGACCACAGACATGGGGCCCATCAGCAATTTGCCCTCGACAGGCCATTGCACATATCAGGGGAAATGCAATCAGGGTCTCAAGACACCAGAAGATTCACCTACAGCAGCGCAGCCACTCCCATGTCCAAACAGGCGCCTGTAACCATCTCCTCAGGCCACGTGGTGACCAAGGAGGTGGCCACACAACAAGGCACAGCCTTCCAGCAATCTCCTTGGACCGGGTTCCCACCACAGCAAGGCACCTCAGGAAACAGGGAGATAGCAGATAATAGGCAAAGTTTCAGCAGGCTCCACATGCCCGCTCACCAGACGCCACGGTCACATGGCGCAGGCAGGATTTCAGCAGGCTGGCACTGCTGGAGACCCTGTTGCATGTTCGGTGCACCAGCTGTTTCACAGGCACTGCAATATCGGGGAATGAGCTGTTGGGTGCCTCCAGTCAATGGTGTCCCTTTGGAGAAAGGTTGCCCAAGTGGTCCTGGTCATCTGCAGACTGGAATACGCAGGATAATGCAGGACCTTTTGTGGGCCCAGGATGGAGCTCGTTAGAGCATGTCCGATGCAGCCATCATCTTGGCCACCCCCCTGGCTAAATAATATTTATATTGTCCTTCCTGCCTCACTAATCCACTCCTATGGTCCCCTCTTTTACTCATATGCAAAAGACACACAGTTGAGCATATGTATGCACAGCATCACCTCCATCAAACGTTACCTTGCTGCATGCATGCATTCATGCTTTCTTTTGCTGGATTCTTGACAAGACTCAGTACTAGTTTTGGGAGGTCATACCAAATTCTGGGTAGAACACTGGAATTCCCCCAACATGAGTGCTCTAATGTGGACATTTGGAACCGTTTGATCCTGAGCTTTATGTTTGATAACTAAAAAGGACCTACAGCATCAGGGAGAACTGACAAACTGGCCTGAGGCTCTTAAAAACCTACTTGCATGGGACCATAAAAGAACAACATGCTGGACCATCAGCAATGTGATTATGAATGACTAAGGAGTTGGAGGTTAGCCGCTGTGGTCTGCAAATAGATGCATCATTGAGGCAGTGCCAATTAAGGATGGGAGTCCGCACTGATTTGGACAGGGTTCTCTAATCTGGCAATCATCACCCCTAAGCATTAATGAGCAACTGGAGCAGGCCAGTGAGGACAGACAGCAGCCTTTCGGTACAAGAGTGAGTTGCTGGGGTGTCATTAGGTTGATTAAGGGGCTGTCGGAAATGAGATCAAAGGGCATACCTCTAGAGTCCCTTCACAGGTTTTTTGAAAATAGACACTACTGTTGAAGTGGCAGGAATTAAATTCCTGGTGTGCTCTACTAGCCCCTTGTAAAGGCCCTGAAGTTAGGAATCCCTGCTTTGAATATATAGGCTGACAACTGGACAACATGGTTATACAATGAAGACCTGCACCAATTTGGCACTTGAATAACCTCCATTATACAAGTGGTGGGGTGCCTACACTCTCTCTACGTAACTTGGGGCTCTTAAGGGGCAATAGCCCATTGTCAGATTAGTGGTGTTATAGTGCAACACAGTGCATTTAATTCCATGCCTCAACTAACAGTCCTGATTTCATTATCCTTAAGAAGTGGATGGTTGGAGGGCACCTTTGGGGGACAGTGTGAATGCTGTTAATTATAGACAGCAGCAGCACCCTTACCTATCAGTCACTCAGTAGCAGTGAAGAACCTACTTACACAAACCTTCATAATGACCATCCTGTGAAATGACACTCTAGAGTGAGCACAACTGAAATCCCATGCTACCTGTTAGAAATGTGCCCTACCAGCATGGTCATGCAAGATTTTTGCTTTCTGTTACTGAGCCTGCTTTATGTTGGCCATAGAACTCTTTACACTTTACCCCTGCCAACCAGTGGTAAAGAGCCTGGGCTTTCTAATCTAACAGCAAAATTAAATGCTCTTAGTGAGCTACATAACTCACGGTGAATTCTACAAACCTAGCACTATAGAAACATGTGTCCAGGCCTGGCATTGCAGCTTGGGAATGCACTTTTAACCTGCACATTTTGACCTAGCAAAAAAACGTTTTGCCTGACCTAAACCGTCCTATTTAAAACTTAGAAGTCATCCCTATGGTAGGACTTAAAATCCATACAGCAGTAGGACATCTCTATTTAATACTTTACATGTTCCTGCAGTTAAAAACTTTTAAAAGTCATTTTTTACTGTGGCAAGGCTGTCTCCCCAATAGGTTAACACTGGTTTAAACTATTGCATTTAATAAGTGCTAAATTCAGTTTGGGAGTAGCTAAACAAATGGCTCAAGGGCTCATTTTTAATAATAATGTAAACTCCAACTTAATGGTGAAGTTGGATTTTCTATTACTATTTTGGAAAGGATACTTTTAGAAAGCTGTCATTTTCCTGACTAAAATCAAAAGGCTTTCCTGCCAGTGTATAGTTGTTACCTGACCCCTGATGGCTTCTCTGTTATGAAATTGCATTGCTCCCAAACAAAGGGCTCTGGGTAAGGGGAGGGATACTCCTGCCTCGACAGGGGCCCAGCCCCTTTATGAGCTTCAAAGGAGGCCCACCTTGTCAATAGCAGATTAATCTCTCACCTAGACCAGCCATTTGGCTCTCTGGACAGGTCTAGCCCCAAACTCAGTGAGATGGAAGGAACTGATCAGAATTGGTTTAGAGGGTGGGCAAAGGCTTGCCATTTACCCACAGGCCGGTACTGGCATAAAAGTGAACCCCACAAACCTCTCTCCAGAGCACTCCTGGGCCCATGGGGAATCAGAAGAAGGACTGCCCTGCTGTCTGAAGAACCTGAAGGAAGATCAGGCCTGCTTGCCTTGAACCCAAGACCCAGAAGTGACTGCAAGGGTCAGTAGGCTGATCTCCTGTTTGAGCTCCAGGGGCACAACAAAGTTCCAGAGGCCTTCATCCCTGCAACTTCTCAGCTGACTAGCACCAACTCAACATGCCTTGGACCCTGCTGCTGGTATCTGTTAGAGTGAGTGTTAACCACCCTAGTGATGCACCCAGGTGCTGGACCCGTGGCTGGTTTTAGAGTGTACTCCTTCTGTCCATACTGCAAAAGCTGGGACTTAGAAACATTTTACCAACTTTTCCTCTAGAGCACCAACAGCAGACTGAGATTGTCACTGAACTGAAGCTATCCACGTCAAATTGCCAGTTGGATTCAATGTGCTGGTTTGCCCCGCTGAAGGAGATCTGACTTCCAGAAATGTTTTTAAGTTGGTACATAGATGGCTTCATCAGAGCCAATGCTGAGTTCAACCCATCGACACTGAGGCCTTCCTAGGCACAGACGTAGGGCCTTATTACTAGGCTGATGGTTCAAAGACTGCCAGCCCTGCGATCTCGGTCAGATCGCAGGGCTGTGGCGGTCTGACCGCCATATTACGAGGTTGGCGGGCAGACCCACCAACCTACCGCCGTCCCTGCCAGGATCAGCGTCGCCCTGCTGATCACAACCTTGTTCTCAGCCAGCCTTTTCATGGGGATCTGACTGGCATGAGAAGAATGGGGGAAAACAAGTGCAGGGGGACATAAGGGGGCCCAGCACCAGTGCAGATAATGTCCATTTTGAGGGTGCTGGTGCCCCCTGCATGCTGCAGCATTGCCGCCGGCTCTATTCATAGCCGGCGGCAATGCTGCTGAACTGTTCTCATTGGGCTGACTGGTGGGAACCTTTGTTTCCGACGGTCAGCCCAGTGAAAAAGTCTAAATGGGGCCGGATGGGAGGTTGCCAGCATGAGGTGACCTCCCCGTCCGGAGTTTGGCAGACAGATGTTTTTGTCTGCCACACTCATAATCAGCTCCTATGATTTTGCACAATAGATGTTCTGTCTTCGTCAAAGACTGCTCAGGGATGCCGCACATCAGCAACCCTTCATCGTTTCGCACCACATCAGATTTAGCATGCAGCTCGCACCGCCACTGACTCAGCGATGACCAATTTTTCTTTAGTGCGGTAGACAAAATCTGGCCTCACATTGAGCTGTCCTTACTCAGCAGAATCCTATGGCAGGTCCTTCTGGGACTAAGGGTGGGGACTAAAATCTGATTGGGTCCTTAGTGCTTCCTTTGCATCCCTGTTAGTGTTACAACATTTCCCTCGCCATGTACTGACGTTCTTTACAATCCCTCCATCATAGCCACCTTGCACTCCAGCCCATTCAATAAATAGAAAAGTGGAAGGTGCCTCCTAACAGCTGAAATATTTCACAATAGAGAACGTAGGTCTATTGAGAACTGCAACAAGACATGAAGTTAGATGAAAGTGAACACTTTATCTGCACCCAACGTTGGCACTGGTTGACGCATGCCACAGCAAAAAATGCAGTTACTAGTTAACATACCTTGTTTGAAAATGTTACTTCCATGACTTACAGGTTGAAGGGTGTCATTTGAAATATATAATAAATCATTTCTGAACCCCCATTGTACCATCAATGATCAATGGAACAGGATGTTAGGTGGAGAACTGAGAAGGAAAAATTGAAATGCTTATGGAGGGATTATTAAGAAGGTGTCTGATAGCAATTTGAAGAACGCAGCACTTATGACGTGAATTCTGTATAAATGGGGAAGGACCCCCCAAGGTTCTGTTCCTCTTAGAGAAGGTTTAAAATCAGTGAGTGTTTGACAATCCCAGCTTGTGAGTACCACCCGTCAGCCCACAGGAATCAAAGTTTAATTAGAGAAAAGTGCTGGAATAGTACATACATTTATATATTGTTAAATAAATAAATAAAATAAAATGATAATCATAAATAATTGATAAATTAAAAATACCTTGTTAAAATAAAGCGTTTACATTTACAGATAATAGGAGGTACAATAAATCCATTCAGAAACTGATTTGCTTTTTTCTTCATGTCAATTAATGTTACAGTATTTCTTTTTCGGTAGGTAAGGTGTTCATGACAAAAGCCAACACTCTCTAGATGCTTTGATGGCTGCTTGTATCTTTGGGCTTAAGCCGGGCAATAGTTGGAAATGTGGTAGTCACCTGTCCTGTGTAATGGTGTTGTTTGACAGCAAGAGTAGTCATATGGAATCCATAAGGTGCAAAGAGGATGTATGGACTAAGACTGGAAAACGGCAGCAGCAGTCAGCATTCTTATATAGTAATTTTGGGCAGGAGCACAGTGTGTAGTAGCAGCAAAGCTGGGAGCGACTTTACTTGTTATGGCCAAGTAGATGTCAGGATAGGTTACAGGAACCAGGTTGGTGCATTTTCTGAAACAGAGGTTACTGCAGTCCAAAGAAGGGGAGTTGAGGCTGGTTGTCCACAGTGAAATCATCTAATACTATCAAGTCGAAAAAAATAGTTTTCGATTGTGTTTATTATATCCCCTATTTTGTATAACTATGAATGCTTTACCATTAATTGTATCAATATATAAATGTATTGGCAATTCCCACATTATGAAGTGGCATTTGACTGGTACTCTGCCTGTGAAAGTGAATATAGTGTAACCATCTTCTACCGACCTTTGCTGAAGGGGTTGTGGTCTCTTAGGGGTCATTCATCATATTGCCCCCACATTCGACCTTTTGGGAGGATATTTAAGGGGTTGTACATTGGAATAACGTGGGCGTTTACCACGCCTGCCTTAACAACGCATCCTGAACCATGAATGCGTTTCTACAATGCATTCCTTTGCCACGCAAATCATTACAACAATTTGCCTTGGGGAAAGCGCTGGACTTTGGAATAGTATAATTTACTGTTCCAACTCCAGCCTGCGCCACAGTAGGGAAAGTGTTAGAGTTAAAGTCCAACATCAGTCCAACAATGCTTTCCCTTAGCAAAGTCGTTGTAATGACTTTCGTGGTTAAGAAATGCGTTGTAAAGACACATTGGTTGTTTGGGCTTCATTGTTAATACACAGTGTGGTTCGAGCCGCAGTTAAGGCGGTTTACCAATTTTAGCAGCTATCAATTTGGTGTTGGGTTACATAATGTCCTCTGATTTTGGTTCTGTCTTCTTGAGACTGTGCTTCCCACTCAGTTAAAGTCATTCCAGATTTGGTAAGATCCTAATGTGAAACTGCTGGGGCAGGGGTGGGGGGTAGCAGTTTCAGAAGTAGCCTCACAATGAAAGAAAAAGAAACCCTAAATCGCCCTCCCATTCCTACTCAATACGTTGGAGCAGGGGGCCATGGCTAGGCTCTCTCAGGTTTCAGTCAATTGTCACAAAGATTTTGAAACTGTGTTCAATCCATTTCTGGCCTACTTGTCAGTGGGATTTCTGACTAATCAGCCCAGCTAGACTCTGAGCATTAAAACTGTTTGCCCTCTAAGATAGTGGCATCTAAGCCGGCGTAGGGCCTCTATTTGGGGCTTATGAATCAGTCATAGTCCATTTTTTACATAAATGCTTTCTACCTCACTGCACAGCTGGAGGGTGAAATCTAATGCTGTGTGACTTTTGCAGGTAGTTTTGTTGTCCTTGGGTAACGTTGGGTGAAAGGGATGTAGGGTATGCTTAAAAGCAGTGATTTTGATGTACTTATTGAAACACTAATGGTTGCCAGAAGCTACTTGGTATGACGGTCGAATATGTTCTTTTATCTTTGTTTTGCACTTAAAATCTCAATAAAGACGACATGTTAAAATACAGTCATGGCAGTTTTTTATCTGAAAAAACTCAGGAAAATCTCCCCCCTCAGCCGATCTTTTTTTTCGAAAAATCTTGTATCTATATCATCCGAGACCACCATCTATGCACACCTGGATTCCTATAATTTACATTATCGTTATTTCCAGAAAGGCCTTCTAGCCATACAGACAATTCATTCTCAGGGACAGGAGGTGCACTCACATCTCATCACACCTTGGAGGCATTTTATTGCCTCTTCATTGCCAAGTGCACCACCCATACGAGTCTTTGCTTCTGCTTCAGATCTATCAATAAAGTTAGAGCTGCTTAAGTAAGCCCTATATTTCTCCACTACTAACCTGTTAGTAATAACTTGCACTAACTAGGAGGCTGTGCTTTTTCTGTTCTCATAGCTAAACAATGGAACGTCCTCAATCTATTGAAGATATTCCTTGTTAAAAAAAAACAAAAAAAACTGAAAACTGGGCTATTCTCGCATTCTGGATTGATCTTTTTTTAAACTTTTTTACTTCTTTTCCCATTATCTGCGTACTGTACCTTTTTTTTCCTTATTCTTCTCTGTCAGTTTTGAGAAATGTCATGAACACTTTGTTTATGTCCCAGGCTGGGAGCAGTGCATTATATCTACATCCATCCATTTAAAAGTTGAACTTGAGTCCTTTGTACCACTGGCAACAAAGATCACAGCATCACGATTCAGCCTGTCCTGCAAGTCTAGCCCATTCCTGCCATCAAAGAGTCTAATAGACTCCATATCCCTCCAAGACCCATCTGTTGTTGAACCCGTGTTATGAAAGACCAGCTAGATTGGAACGTTGCATCATTCTTCTCAGCGCCCAGTAACGTGACTGACCAAAGTGCCAAATATGCAAATTTAAACACACAGCTGATCTCAGATTTTAGGCAGGTCACAAGCAGCTAGAGGCCAATTAATAGGTCCCCAGCTGCACGGAAACTATGAGAATGACAGCGGGTCTCCCTCTCTCTTGAAGCACACACTGTCCGCTTGACTGCCTCAGAGTGACACAGTCTTGCTATTAATATGTACTGTAGCCCTAGAATGTGTAATGGCTCAAGCATTGATTAGATTGCGATTCTTTCGCCGCTTTGGTCAGAAAGTATTGTTTTTGTATGTTTATCATTTGGTTTTGAGACTAAGTTACCTGACATTAGCATTGTTAATATAGGGAAATAAACATTCTAACTTTTATATAAAGGTGTGGTTATTCATGACTACAAGGTCATGGTGAGTGTAAATCACTGACTCCTATTGATGTCATTGATTGTTATTTGCTATTGAATTGTATTGGTACAGGGTTCATGGTGGGAAAAACTTGAAGCGCAGTCAAAAGGTCCATTGGCCCATTCGCATCTCCCTTGTAAGTATACTTAATAAGGAGATTCCTTTAGAGAGCCTAGAAAATGATAGGTTTACCTTCTCACCAGCTCAGCATAAACATTCTCTTTTACTTGTTAGAGGGCGGGAAGTCCATGCAGTGCTTTGCTCCTGGCTTGCAGGCTCCCCTGTAAAGGCTCAATGCTTACCCCTCCTGCCTTTCTGTTTCATGTTCTTAACTGCGCAAACGAAATAACATATATTTAGATTCAGCAAAGAAAAGACATCAACTATTATTACATGTAGCGAACTTCATCAGTGAAAACTCTAACTAACACCGGATTAGAATAGTATGTTTGGACTTCATGCAAAACAATTTACTCACACAAATTTGGAAAAACATCTAACTATGGCTCTGTCAAAATTAGCAGTTGATACCTAGAAACAAAAGCAAATAGACATAACAATCAATATAATTGTCGGTATACCTGTCATCAATATGGTTCAGCAAGCTGTGACAGTCTTCGTCAATGGGACATCAGTTCAGTCAGCAAGCCATCAGGATTCAGCATCAAAGTTCAGAAAAAGCAAAGTCTCTCTAAGCAGTTCAAAAGAATATAGCTACACCCTCAAGACAGTTAAGAAGAACATCGTGGAATGGCCCTTCTGGATTGCTAGGAAGAAAAAATAGCTAATGGCCTCTCTCCTCCCGGTGCAGTCTGGCTAAGTTAGATTTCCTAAAACCTTTTCCCACATCCTAATTGGTCAGGGGATCGCATATTCACATCTAGTCCAATGAAACTAAAACCTTGAATCTACAATTTTACTACTACATGGTTCACATGTCGATATTTGGCTCCTCTTCTACCGCTCTCGTCATTCGGCTCATCAGGTATCAATATTGTTGCAGCTTATACTCCAGTCAGTGCATCCATTGTCTTCTCCTGGGAAGGTCAGTCTTACACAAACAATGTTAAACATTGTTTCACTTGCAGGTACAGCATCTTCTAGTGAGCAGTTTCTCATGAGAATGAACTTCAGCTACAAGCACATGGTCAGTACAGTGGAAAATCCCAATTTATCCCAACCATTTTATGAAACGCCCAAGAAATGCAACTTGACATGAGGCCGTGCAACTAAGCCAAGACCTCGCTAAGGCCTATGATTAATAAAGCTAATACATAATACATACCCCTTATTATGACATATTTCTACATTAATCAAACATAAGTTCAACATTTCATATTAATAAGCTATTAATAAGTTTACTTCATGAATGCTGGTGGCCACTCTAGTGGGCGCTCCTTCAAATGCGTGCATTATTTTTCTCTACGTTAATACATTTTCTACACAAATTCAACACTCATGAATATTCATTAATAAACTCAGCGTTAACAGATGCCATAGACCGCTTTCAAAGTAATGAGCAAATATGTAGCTGACTCGTGCCTGGTATACATATGTGCTCTATATGCCCTATTATTGAAGCTGAATTTGAGTCTTGAATGAAATACACCTGTACTAACTGCTTGTACTTCATTGCTTATCAAGAGGAGACAGCTTATGTACAGCTGAACACAGACACAACAAATTGGTGAGTTGTAAAAGATTGTACAAGATTCAAGGTGTCTTTGTAAGTGGCTGTGGGACTAAAGAGGCCTGTGATGATCAAAATTAATTGCATAAGGGGAACAGGTTCACACTATCTCAAAGGCACTAGAAGCTGCAGTGAATCCCATTGAAGTGAGCACCATGGAGGCCCGGGTAGAAGAAAGAGGACTTATAAAGGAATTATTCAAGGGCTGCCAGAAGGTCCTTCAGATAAAGTGGGGGCAAATATGAATCAAAAGATGGAAGCTGTCAAGAAAGGTCTGACTGAGTCATTGACCTTTACAGCACAATGTTGATCAAATTGGCGACAGTGTAGTTAGAATGAACATAGCGCTTCAAGTGCACTCATCTATTTTATTTCCACAGAAGCCTAGGTGTATATTCTGCAGTTGAAATGCCAGCATGTGTAAAATACGTAATGAAAAGATAATATTAGGATCTGTAAAATAGCTGAATAGGCAGAGGCAAGAATATCTTGCAGCTTAAGGACTTTGAAAGGTCAGAGTTGAGTTGATGCGTAAGGTGCAACCTTGAAACAAAGATGGTGCAGGGTTTTCTAGAGACATTGTAGTGAAGCCAATGTCCTAATCACAAAAGGAATAAATCCTGAGACAGTCAAAACCTTTCCGGTATTGCTCAGAGAAGAAGAGGATAGCATTTTTGAAGTATCTAGCCCAGATCACAATTGCATAAAGGAAACTGCTTAAAAGATTTAGAGACATCCTGCAGTGAATCCCAGTTTGTTTTAATGGAAAACAGGAGTTAGCTTAGCCCTCGGCTTGCAGACTCATGCCCCCTTCACCTAGTGACTTTTACCCTACTTACTTTGCTCTGTTTTAGCACCTCATTTTCACAGATAGTGAGAGGGATTCCGACCAGATGCCATTGCTGCTGTCAATGCTGCATGTCGCCTTGACGGTGACCTAGTCTTCGTGTCACTACAGAGTCTGAGCTAGAGACCTCATTCCAAGGTAATGAGGGTTGGGGGCCTCTTCTCATGAACATGGCATTGGCAGATTAGGTTTAACACGCCTAGCTCTCTTTTAGTTTAGAGATTAGGTACATAAAATTAGGGTATTAGGGCATATTTCATATTTCATTTCATTGCAAGATGGTGTGGGTCTTTGTATTAAAGACTCTTGTCTTTACCATTCTGTGTCACGACTCACGTGCTGCTTGCGCCTGGAAACCGCAGATCTTGTGGCGTGGGTCTTGAAGGTTCGGCTTTGGCCCAGAAAGGGGCGACTCTTTCTAGTAGCCACGGTGCTGTAGGCAATGGAACCGCCAAGAACAGACCGTGCCCTTTAGAAATAGTGTCAGAGGGAAAAAACCCCAAAAGGGGAAAAAACCTCCAAACAGTGGATTCCTGAAACAAGAACAAAAAACCAGGAATCAAAAAGAAACAAAAATGCAGGTAAACACGAGTTTGACAAGATTCAGAACCGAAGGCTAAGAATCAGGAGCGAAGACACAATCAGAGCAGATAGTGTTGCAGCGCAAGGAAAGGGAGAAAACAGAGCCCTTATATACCAAGAAACAGGAAATGACCAAACAGGAAGTAAAGACGCCATCTTAGATAGGGAAGAAGTACATAGGACAGAATAGAACAGAAACCATAGAAAATAGGGAACAAGGAATGCTGGGAAGAAAAAGGTAATAGGGGAAGGGGGGAAAGACATAAAGAAAGGACAAGAAAAATGCCTCAGAAAGCAAAGAAGAAAAAGAAGAAAAAGAACAGGTAAGGAGGGGTCAGAGGGAAACAGGGACGCAACAGAAGGCAGAGCGAGGCCCCAAGTAAAATCTGGGGCCTCGCGTGGTACACAGCAGGCTCGGGGCACGCCGCGTCCTGGGGACACGCTGAGCGGCGCGAGCCGAATGTTCGGCTCGCGCCGCGTGGTGCGGCGCGACAGTAGGTCCCCCCCCGAAGGTCCAGGTTTGAAGGGAAACAAACGATGAAAACGAGAAATCAGAAGAGGGGCGTGAACAGAAGATGCATCTTCCCAAGAGCATTCACTGAGAGGATATCCCTTCCAGTGAATCAAATACTGAAGACGTCGGTGAAAAAGGCGAGAGTCACAAATTTCCTGAACCCCATATTCAGGCACATCATTCACCAACACAGGAGGAGGACAAGGAAACTGACGAGAGAAAGGGTCAGGGACAAAAGGTTTGAGCTGGGATACATGAAAGACCGGATGAATTTTCCAAGTATGAGGCAAGCGAAGACGAACAGTGACAGGATTGATCAACTGAAGAATACGGAAAGGCCCATAATAGCGAGGCGTGAACTTATTTAGAGAAAGGCGAGATGGCAAGAATTTGGAAGAAAGCCAGACTTTATCTTGAGGGTGATAATCTGGAGTGGGTCCACGTTTCTTATCTGCGATCTTCTTCATATATCTCTTGGTGTTCAATAAATTAGATCTAATTAGCCTATGGAGTTGCAAGAGACGTGTGTAAAAAGATGTAATTGCAGGCAGAGGAGAGGTAGATTGAGGAGAAGTAGGAAAAGAGGTAGGATGATAGCCATAGGAACGGAAAAAAGGAGTGACCTTGGAGGCACTATGGACAGTATTGTTGTAGGAATATTCAGCAATAGGAAGATAAGTGTTCCAGTTGCTTTGGGTGGCATTACAAAAACAGCAAAGGTATTGTTCTAATCCTTGGTTCAAACGCTCGGTTTGTCCATTGGTCTGAGGATGGAAACCGGATGATAGTGCAATATTGATGTTGAGTGTCTTGCAAAAATATTTCCAAAACCGGGAAATATACTGAGGTCCTCTGTCAGATATAATGGTATGTGGAAGTCCATGGAGACGGAAAATATGGTCGATAAATATCTGGCTCAATTCTTGAGATGTAGGTAACTTCTTTAGGGCAGTGAAGTGAGCCATTTTAGTGAAAGAATCAACAGTGACCATGATAACCTGGTTTCCAGCTGATGGTGGAAGTGAACACATAAAGTCAGTGGAAATAGTATGCCATGGAGTTGGTGGAACCGGCAAAGGCTGTAGTAATCCTGCAGGTCTGGTACGGGGAATCTTGACTTGAGCACATATGGGACAAGCCTGAACATATCTTTCGACATCTGATTTCCAGGTAGGCCACCAGAAAGATCGCGAAAGAAGTTCTTGCGTGGCCTTGATGCCTCTATGACCAGCAACCGGTGAATCATGGCATATCTGTAATGCCTTGTCTCGAACTCTGTTAGTAGGGAGGAATAACAGATTCTGATGATAATAGTATCCTTCTTTCTTGCATAAAAAGGTTCTTAATTTCTCTATTTCGCTATTAGACAGGCTGGAGTACTCCAGTTGTACCTCCTCCAGAAAAGATTGAGCAACTCCAATGATCTTACTAGGCTCCAGTAGAAACTGAGACGGGGAAGGAGTACAGTCTGGATAACGGCGAGACAGAGCATCAGCCAGAATGTTTTGAGATCCAGGAATATAGGTGATGTAAAAGTCATACTGACTGAAGAAAAAGGCCCAACGGGCCTGGCGACTATTCTGGCATACAAAATTACGTAGACATTGCAGATTACGGTGATCTGTTCTCACCTCGAAAGGCTCCTTGGAACCCATCAGAAACTGTCTCCATTCGATGCAGGCTGTCTTCAGAGCTAACAACTCTCTTTCTAGTACTGAGTAATGTTGTTCAGCTGTACAGAGAATATGGGACAAATAGAAAACAGGATGTTCAAGACCATCATCCTCTTGTAGTTGGAGTAAGACAGCTCCAATAGCTCTTTCGGAAGCATCGGTAACTACAATAAACTGTTTGTTGGTATCTGGGTGTCTTAAGATGGGAGCTTGAGTGAAAGCCTTCTTTAAATCTTGAAAAGCTGTCTCAGCCGCCTTAGTCCAGACAAACCCCTGCTTTAGATTTTCCTTCTTTAAAGTATGAGTTATATGGCTGGTCTGTTTAGCAAAGTCTTGAATGAACTGCCGATAAAAATTTGCTAATCCTAGGAAACATTGTGTTTCTTTAATAGAAGAGGGAGAAGGCCAATCGAAAATTGCTTGTACCTTTTCTTGGTCCATAGCTATGCCGGTGGGACTTAAATGATAACCCAGATATTTGACTTCCGTCTTATCGAACTCACACTTTTCGGGTTTACAGGATAGTTGATGTGCTCGGAGTCTTTGGAGGACTTGTTTCACATGAGAAGAATGGAGATCGGGATGTCTGGAAAAGATAAGGATGTCGTCTAAGTAGATTACGACTGTCTGGTTCAAGAGATCGGAAAATATTGAGTCCATAAATCTTTGAAATATTGCAGGGGCATTCGTAAGACCAAAAGGCATGACTTTGTACTCAAAATGACCAAATGGTGTCCTGAATACTGTTTTCCACTCGTCTCCTTCTTTTACACGTAAAAGGTGGTAAGCTCCTCGAAGATCCAACTTGGTAAAACGTTGAGCCCCTCTGACTGCCTCTAGAATATCCTTGATGAGGGGCAAAGGATAACGATCCTTTATAGTTATTTTATTTAGGCCTCGAAAATCCAGGCAAGGACGAAGATCTTTGGTCTTCTTAGGTACAAAAAAGAGAGGAGCCCCTGCCGGAGAAGACGATGGAACAATGAGACCACTCTGTACATTTTCCTCCAGATACTCCTTAAGAACGTCCTTTTCAGGTTCCGTGAGAGAATACATCCTCCCAAAGGGGACGACTGTTCCAGGTTCCAAAGGAATAGCACAATCGTACTCTCGATGTGGAGGTAATACAGGTCTGGATGGCTTTTGAAACACGTCTTGAAACTCTAAATAATGTTCAGGAACTCCTTGGACAGTATTGATGGAATATTCCGTAGTACTCTTAATAGGTGTTAATCTGTTCGGTGACCAATATTTGTCGGAAGCAAAGCAGTTCTCTTGACAAAACTGTGAGGACAAGGAAATTGTCCGGGTTACCCAGTTTACATACGGATTATGTCTTGTAAACCATGGAATTCCGAGAATAATGGTATGGTTGGGAGATGAAATGAGATCAAAGGAGATGTGTTCCTGATGATTACCAAACTGTAAATTTAACATCAAGGTCGTAGTATCGACTGGACCTGAGGATATCAAGGATCCATCCACGGTGTGCACTTGTTCAGGAATGTCTTTGGGTTGTGTGGGAATCTGTTGATTAGTGGCCCAAGTCTTATCCATGTATATACCACTAGCACCACAATCTAATAATGCCATAGTTCTTTCTTGGCGGCCATCAGGTAGTTGTAATATGACAGGTAACATGAACAAGTATGTTGTATTGTCATTAAATGAACTGATGGAAGGTATAGCCGATGATCCCGTCCCCTCCCTTCTTACAGAGGACGGGAAGTGGCATTTCCCGAGGGTCTTGGTGGACGTACAGGACAGGTACGAAGCATGTGACCAGCAGATCCACAGTGTAGGCACAATCCCTTCTTCCGTCTGTCTTCCCTCTCACTCGCTGAGAGCGGCCCTCGAGTAGCATCCACTTGCATGGGTTCCCCTTCTATGTCTCTAGCAGGGGGACGAGATTCCTCAGAACGAGGCAGATACATCCGTAGAGTGCTTGGCTGGGAAGATCCTCTACTCCTTCTCTTCTCCATTCGTCGTTCTTGAAGACGATACTCGATGGAAAGTGCTTGATCCATCAGGCCACAAAGATCTTCAACTCTGGTGGAATGTACTAATTCATCCTTTATTTCTTCCTTAAGTCCTCTGCGAAACAAAGTTACCAGGGTACGTTCCACCCAAGTGGTCTCTGCCGCTAACTGACGGAAACGTGTAATATATTGAAGGACATCTTGGGAACCTTGCTGGATATCACATAATGCTTCCTCTGCAGAGGCTTCCAATCCTGGACGACTAAACATTTGTTTGAAGCGGATCACAAAGGCAGAATAGTCCGACAATACCGGATCGTTGGATGACACCATCGGGGTTGCCCAGGCCAAGGCAGGACCGGATAATGCACTGATAAGATATCCCACCTTTGTCCTGTCAAGAGAGAATTGGGTAGGTCTGAAGGCGAAGTACACCGTTAATGCATCCAGGAATTCACGCAGTTTAGTTGGTTCACCAGAGAAACGAGGAGTAGAGGCGGAGATAGTCGGAACATCGCCACTGCGGAAGGCCAAAGCCTGTCGTAACACAGCGTTCTCATTGCGCAATTGTTGCAATTCCTGAGCTTGTTGTTGAATAGTAGTCAGAAGAGATGAATCAGGATCTGCAGCAGCCGCCACTGTATCATCCATGGTGTCAGAAGACGTCGGAATGGTTAGGCGCTGCAATCTGTCACGACTCACGTGCTGCTTGCGCCTGGAAACCGCAGATCTTGTGGCGTGGGTCTTGAAGGTTCGGCTTTGGCCCAGAAAGGGGCGACTCTTTCTTGTAGCCACGGTGCTGTAGGCAATGGAACCGCCAAGAACAGACCGTGCCCTTTAGAAATAGTGTCAGAGGGAAAAAACCCCAAAAGGGGAAAAAACCTCCAAACAGTGGATTCCTGAAACAAGAACAAAAAACCAGGAATCAAAAAGAAACAAAAATGCAGGTAAACACGAGTTTGACAAGATTCAGAACCGAAGGCTAAGAATCAGGAGCGAAGACACAATCAGAGCAGATAGTGTTGCAGCGCAAGGAAAGGGAGAAAACAGAGCCCTTATATACCAAGAAACAGGAAATGACCAAACAGGAAGTAAAGACGCCATCTTAGATAGGGAAGAAGTACATAGGACAGAATAGAACAGAAACCATAGAAAATAGGGAACAAGGAATGCTGGGAAGAAAAAGGTAATAGGGGAAGGGGGGAAAGACATAAAGGAAGGACAAGAAAAATGCCTCAGAAAGCAAAGAAGAAAAAGAAGAAAAAGAAGAGGTAAGGAGGGGTCAGAGGGAAACAGGGACGCAACAGAAGGCAGAGCGAGGCCCCAAGTAAAATCTGGGGCCTCGCGCGGTACACAGCAGGGTCGGGGCGTGCCGCGTCCTGGGGACGCGCTGCGCGGCGCAAGCTGAATGTTCGGCTTGCGCCGCGTGGTGCGGCGCGACATTCTGTTTCTTGCACTGTTCATAACCCTACTGATTGCAGCCATGCAACCTATTGCAGATTGCCGTTCTGTTAAAATAAAACCTATTGAAACCTTACTGCATCTTCTTCATTGCCTGTGTTTGAATGAGACATTTTGTTCATGTGAGAAAGGGGGTAATATCTGTTTAACCACGACACTCCCTAAGATGTCACACTCTTGGGTCCATGAGTAAGGACTGCCACAAATCACCTTTTACTGTTGGGGTTTTTGGTGAAGTACTGCTTGTGAGCCGGGAGGGTTCGGACAACAGTTGGGATTTGTTGTAGGACTGGCATAGTCGCCTACAAACATAAGTACTGTCAACCTCAAACTAGCAGTCTTGCCTAGAGCAAAAGTCAAACTACGACAATCCTTAAGGCATCTTCTTTAGGTGGACTTTCTTATGTGGGGTAAAATTTGGGCTACAATCATCATATTAGAATGATGCAGGAACAGTTCAAAGCACTGACTCTCTCCCTGAAAATCAGAGAAAGGCCCCAAGATCAACTAGTGAGCTGACCAGATTCTAGGGTTGTCGAGCCTACTAGGATTCAGAAGACACAGTGATAAAGGCTCCTGAAGAAACTGCTGGTCTGGAGACATAGATAAGGAATAAATACTCACAGCCAGACCTCAACTGGACTTTTTCCTCCTCTCATTAATTTTAGGCTACTTTAAATAGTTGGATTTGTTTTCTGTGATATGTACATTTGTATTGTGTAATGTCGAGGAATGCTTCAGAGGACTTGTTCAGGTCAATTGTGTCGGTATTCTTGCTGTTGTAATCTGTCATGGAACCCTGCATTTTTTCTGGTCTTGTGTTTCTTCATTTCTCTCAATTTTATCTAGTTAACAGATTCATTTTGATTTGCAGTTCATCTGTTTGGGGAAGGATGGGCAGCGGGGATGTGGGAGGGAGATTAGTATACATGATATCAGATACTGTGCTCTGAGATGGTACTAAGAGAGTTTGTCTACAACATTCCAAGTCCTGTCTCTTAATGAAGGGCCAGAGTGTCATATGTGCAAAAATTAGGAATAGGGATTTCTAAATTGCAATTTTTATTGAATTGCAATTTGGAAATTGTAATTGGTAATGTACTAAATAATATATTGTAAAATATTGATTCCTAATCGGGTTCCAAATCAAACTTCATAATGAATATTAATAATAATGTAGGTTGCAATTTGTGAGCCACTAGAAATCACAGCAATTACAGGGGTGTTGGCTTGCTCGGGTCAACAGACGACCATGTCTTTGATTGCTTTTCGGCTGGACAGCGCATGCGATGTTTTGAAGAGACTGTTGTATTCAATATGTGGGCTTTAGCCTGCCTATAGACATCCTTTTTGCTGGCTCCATCATGACTCTCATAATCTTTCTCCCCCTTTGTCCATGGCATGCATGCATGCATCATGCCTCTTTATGTGTTTAGCCCTCCGGTAAAGCATGGACCAACTACTACTATCAACTCAGTGCTCCCATTTTAGGAACGGTTTTAGGGACTACTTTTGTCTTTGTTTAAGACCACATCACGCGAGCGCCCGTGTTTTCACTTGCTCCATTCTCCATGTGCTATTGCCTCTTTCAGGATTATTCCAATCATGTTCTCATCACATTTGCTGTGCATTTCGAATACCGAGGTCAAACTTCAGATTTTGTTTTTCAAGGGCACATCCTTGTGATGTTGGCATTGATATTTGTGAGCGAGAATAGCTTCTTATATAGGTCAGTAATAAAAAAAAAAATGAACAGTGCACATACTGTAACAAGCATAACCCACTGAAGCAACCTGAATAGCGACCCTACTGTCACTTCAGCTCCCCCTGCTTCTACTCTTCCCTACAGTGTTATTGTGCCCGTTGCTTGAAAGTCTGCTTGCTAATTTACAAGTATCTCCACAGAGGGTTAATACCCACCGGAGATTGCTCAAAGTGCAGTGCACTGCTAAACGCCATCTGACAACCAACAGTCATTAATTTTTTGATGTACTTTAAATATTTGCTCCCAGCCAAGTACAAGTTGAAATTAAAAACATGTTCAACTTTGCCGGTTTATGAAATGCAGGTGTAGAGGCAAGGTTAAGGGACATCGCACAGTCTCTACTAAAAATAGATGTTTCAATGCATGTAAGACTCTATGAATTAAATTAAAGGGTGTATTGTTGGTCCCCACCCAACAGTAAGAGTGTGGCCAATGTCCACTACAGATCCTTGGCATCTGCTGCCACATAGCACCGTCTTCAGATGTTCCTTGGCCACATCAAACTTCCGCCTAAAGATTGTATGATGAGCAACTCAGGTATGCATGGACAAGAGTGACACTGCAGACCCAATAAGCCTGTTCAAGGACCCTGAACCTGTATGTGAAGCACTTCTCCGCCATAACACGTCCAGTATACACCGAGGGTCACTTATGTACTGGGCAGGGTCAGCTGTAGTGGCATATTCCCTATGTTTTATGCCTTTTTTCATGGTCATGGATAAAAACAATTGATATTCACAACACCAATAGCTTTTGGAGTGCTTAGACTAATTGACTTTGCCAGTGCTTGTTAATAAATCAAACATATCTTTAAATGCTGCCCATTTTTATTAAAGGAAAACAGAAAATGAAATATGGGGGTTTAATTCTTTTAAGGGAAGGCAGTGGTTCGTGGAACCACTACCAGCTCTTAAACATATATATGTTTTAAATTCTCAAAGGGGAAAGAGGGATCCCATCCCATTTGCAAATGGTTACCATTACCTTGAGTAATCAATAAAAAATATAGGTGGTCATTCCAACCTCGGCGGTAAAAGGCGCTTACCGCCGTGCAGAAGACCGCCATAACACCGCCGCGGCCGCGGTAAACCGCCACGGTCATTCTGACCCACAACAGGCAAACCGCCAAAATACAGACATCCACAAAAGTCCGCCACACCAAAGGGCAGCGAGAAACTGGCGATGACCAAACCTCCACCGTCACACCAACATAAATACGCCCACACTATCATGACACACGAATCCACGCGGCGGTCTTTCAACCGCGGTATTCCATTGGCGGTACACACCGCCGCGCTCAAAATACACACACATATACAAAACACAGCCACATTGGACAATTCGAAATACACACACCTGATACACATACAAACAATACTCCCACACACCCAACACAATATAAAACACACACCCACATCACCCACAAACCCCTACTCCTAGAGATTCGTGAACACGCACAGAGATAAGAGACCCGAGCACACAGACGCGCAATTCACTGTCACCCAGCAATACTACCACGCACTTCAAAATACACACCAATACACATCACCACACTTAGCACCACACAATCCACCCCACACATCACCCAAACCACCCCATGGCACCGCAAAGACACCCCAGGTTTTCTGACGCTGAACTCAGGGTCATGGTGGAGGAAATTGTACGGATAGAGCCACAGCTCTTCGGGACACAGGTGCAGCACACCACCATTGCCAGGAAGATGGAGCTATGGAGCAGAATAGTGGACAGGGTCAACGCTGTGGGACAGCACCCAAGAAATCGGGACGACATCAGGAAGCGGTGAAACGACCTACGGGGGAAGGTGCGTTCCATGGTATCCAGGCACAACATCGCGGTGCAGCGGACTGGCGGCGGACCCACACCTCCTCCCCCAGAATTTACAACATGGGAGGAGCAGGTCTTGGCGATCCTGCATCCTGAGGGCCTCGCAGGAGTAGGCGGAGGAATGGACTCTGGTAAGTCATATCTTAACTACTTCATCCCCCCAACCCCACCAGCATGCCAACTCATACCCCCACCCTCACCCCCACCCCCATCACACCTACTCCTTGCAAATGTCTCACCTTCACAACCCACCCATCCCAACACCAAGCCCTGCATGCGACCACAAAGCATGGACACCCATCACCTAAGCATGCCCACTGCACATACCCATCCCCCCCCCAAACCACCGTCACAAAAGCCCCCACACAGGAATGCAAGCACAGGGGTATACGGGCACCCACCCATTGCATGCTATGGCACACACAGAAGCAATAATCATACTTTTATACCCCTGCAGGACCCGAATGCCACGTCACCGCGCAGGAGGGTCCACAAATGTCCACTCCACCCCCAGAAGAGGCCCACAGTGATGACAGCAGCTCTGTCTCCCTGGATCTAGATGACCAGCCCGGCCCATCGGGGACCTCTGGACAGTCGGTTCCCCTCAGACAGCCACAGGCCACAGCAGACCTTCCCCCCTCTGGGAACACCAGCACAGCACCCACCCAGCGGGCCCATATCTCTGTCCCCAGGACACGTCAATCAGCGGTGTGTCCACCACTACAGGGCACCCAGGTTAACCCACCACCCCAACAACAACAGGGACCTGGGGGCAGTGGTAGTGGGCACACGGTCCAGGGGACAGAGGCACAGGGAAACAGGGGAACTGGGAGGGCTGCTGTGCGACAGGGGGGGGACAGGCCCAGGGAACCCACCCTCCACGAGGCCCTCTCCTCCATCATGGGAGCATACCACCACTCCCAGGAGACGATGGTGACGGTCCTGGCCAGGTTTCAGGAGATCCAGCTTCTGCAGGAGCAACAGTATATGGGGTTCAGGGAAGAACTAAGAAACATCAGTACCGCCATGGGCACCATCGTAGTGGCTCTGAATCAGGTAGTCACCACATTGCGGGACACTGTTGCACCACAAAGGGCCCCTGACACTAGCATGGACCAAGAACTGCCTACCACCTCCGCCGGCGCTAGTGGACAGGAGGCCCCGACACAAGACCAACAGGCCACCAGAACCCCACCCCCTGCAGAAGGAGAACCACCCCGCAAGCGGGCCCTGAGATCCAGGAAGAAGACAGAGTAAGATGCCAAGACCCCCGCCAGCAAAGGATACCTCCCTGATTGTCATCCCACTGTCCCACATTGACACCCTGTCCAACCTTACACTGCCCCTGCTCCACTTTCCACAGGCATCTGGACAATGCACCTGTGATACTGATAGTCTGGACTCTGCCATGGACAATCCTCCACCATCACACCTCAACGATTTGCAACCACCCACCAATTTAGAGCACTGTAATAAACACACTTATTGCATAAAACAATCTGGAGTCTGGCTGTGATTATGTACAAATGTATTAAACATTACCGTGCCAAATGGCATATTCACATTGTGATGCCAACATACCAATGTCACACAGCTGTAGTCCATGGGGAAATAAAGCAGATGTCACGCAGTGGGGCCCACATCTCTGAAATCGGAAGGGAAAGTCACAACTCAGTTACCATACACTGGGGGAAAAGGACAGACAGTAGAGAGGTAGTAGGGGTTAAGTATATGTAATATGCCGGTGTGGATTCTTACCTGTGTGTCATTGAAAATACTGCTGTATTACAGTGTTCCTGTTCTCTATGTTCTCTTCGCCTTCCTCCTCTTCACTCTCCACAGGCTCGACAGCTGTTACAACACCACCATCTGGACCATCCTCCTGCAGAAAAGGCACCTGGCGTCGCAAAGCCAGGTTGTGAAGCATACAGCAGGCCACGATGATCTGGCACACCTTCTTTGGTGAGTACATTAGGGATCCACCAGTCATATGGAGGCACCTAAACCTGGCCTTCAGGAGGCCGAAGGTCCGCTCGATCACCCTCCTAGTTCTCCCATGGGCCTCATTGTACCGTTCCTCTGCCCTTGTCCTGGGATTCCTCACTGGGGCAGTAGCCATGACAGGTTGGGGTAACCAGAGTCTCCTAATAGCCACACACGGTGCCTCTGGAGTTGACCCATCACGTAAGGGATGCTGCTATTCCGCATGATGTACGCAGCATGCACTGACCCAGGGAACTTGGCATTAACATGGGAGATGTACTGGTCAGCCAAACACACCATCTGGACATTCATGGAATGATAACCCTTCCTGTTCCTGTACACCTGTTCACTCCTGCTGGGGGGGACCAAAGCAACATGTGTCCCATCAATGGCACCAATGATGTTGGGTATATGTCCAAGGGCATAGAAATCAGCCTTCACTGTAGCCACATCCCCCACCTCAGGGAAGACGATGTAGCTCCGCATGTGTTTGAGCAGGGCAGACAACACTCTATACAACACCTTGGAAAACATGGGCTGGGACATCCCTTATGATATGGCCACTGTTGTTTGAAATGACCCACTTGCTAGGAAATGGAGTACTGACAGCCCCTGCACTAGAGGGGGGATCCCTGTGGGTTGGCGGATTGGTGACATCAGGTCTGGCTCCAACTGGGTACATAGTTCCTGTATAGTGGCTCGGTCAAGCCTGTATGTCAGTATGACATGTCTTTCCTCCATTGTCGACAGGTCCACCAGCGGTCTGTACACGGGAAGATTCCTCCATCTCCTCGCATGTCCCAGCGGACGGTGCCTATGAAGGACAACAGCGAGCACAGAGTCAATCAACCCACAGGTTCGTAACCACAGCTTGCACATAACACGATTCCCAATGCATTGAATGGCTTGTATGAGTGTTGATGCAAGGCCTAGGTATGTGTGACGCAGTAGAAAATAAGGCATGTGGGCCCTTGAAATGGCGGCTGCCTGACCTGTGAAGTGCGACAATGGGATGTGAGGTCAATGCGCTGGCGTGGGACACCGTGGCGGTAGGCGGTCGAAGACCGCGGCGCAAAGCTGCATTGGTTAACATTGAACCCTATGGGTCTCAGGAGCCAATGACGATGTGCGCCGGCGGTCGCGGTACGCACCGCCGCGGTACGCACCGCCGCGGGCGTGACCGCCATTTTCTATCTGCTTAATCACTCGATACCTGATCTTCCACAGGAGAGGACCTACACTGCAAGTGCTGCTGTGACCACGGTCTGGAAGAGACAATGGCTCATGCGACTGGGGTAAGGGCCCCTGCCTTCACTGCGCAGGAGTTGGAGAAACTCTTGGATGGGGTCCTCCCCCAGTATGCGCTACTCTACGGTCCTCCAGACCAACAGGTAAGTACACTGGGACCATGCTTTGTGG